>NC_040908.2:38838300-39444967 GCF_004126475.2 Phyllostomus discolor
TTTTATTTCATAGCATTTTATAGCAGTGAAATAATGTTGACCACTGAATGTATGACCAAAAGTTAATTAAATGTTTTCAACACAGATGACGTAAGAGCCAAAATACACTGAAAAAGCAGAAAGTTTAATTTAGTACTGGTCATTTAATTGAGTAATGTCTATGGGTGAGAAATTTGTTTTTTATGGATTTTCATTTTAAACTCCTGGTAACAGAAAGACAGCTAATTTACCAAATGTGAAGTCATCACATTTCAGCTTCTACTGCCTTTTGAAGCAGTAGTTTGATTTACTCCATTCCTGTCTAGCTCAGGAAATAACTTACCTCCCAGCTTTTATGCTGTACCACAATATAATGGAAAAAAAGGAAGAAAGATTTGGAGAAAAAATGGGGAGTTTAACCAAACAACCCAAGTCTGTGTTTAAGGAAAGGCAAGAAAAGGGAAAAAATAAAAGAAAACTTAAAAAAAAATTAACAAATCATTCCCAAGTAAAAGAACAACAGAAAAATCACCAGGTTTGCAAAGGAAAAAGGAAAAAGAAAATAATAAATTTAACTTGATACATGACAGATTTGAAGTGCTGATGGAGTATTGAAGTAATGATGTCTAGAAGGTAGTTGTTGATAATTTGAGAGAGAAGTTTAGGTAAATTCTAGGGTACAAGATATAAATATGGTATGCATCCAGATAAAAGAGATAAGCTGAAGTCTGAATGTTTATTAAGTGTTATAAGGGAGGGCTTGTCGGAGAAGAAAAAAGCCTCATTGGCTTCATCATTCCACTTCAGAGAATCTATATTTTGATGTCACCAGTTGCATCTTTTTATATTGTGTATCCATTAACAAACTGTTGAAGCTATAGCTCTTTTTAATACTTTTGTCTTTTAACTTTTATACTTCACTTTTATGGAGTGAAGTAGTTAACATGTCACCATATTATAGTTTTACTGTATTATGTGATTATTCTCAGATTTTTTTATTCCATATTACTGCTAAAATAGCTTAAGTGGGCTCCTGAGGTTTCTTGGAGCTGTTTCGTTCAGGGATAGCTCTTCACTACCTCACCATTCCACCCCCACCCCCATTCTGGAAGTGCCTATTGTCATCTCTTCAAGCTCACATTCTTTCCACAGCCATGTACAGGCTGCTAATGAGCCCATCACAGTTATTCTCATTTCTGTTACATTTTTTTTATTTCTCACTTCTTTTGATACTTTCTTAGAATTTCCATCTCTCTGTTATCTCGTATTATCCATCTTTTCTTGCATGTTGTCTACTTTTTCCATTAAAAACCATAGCACATTAATTATAGTTTTAAAAAAATTCCCGGTTTGATAATTCCAACATTTCTGCCATTAGTGTAACCCAAATTAAAGCACTTTAAGATATTGCTATGCACTTATCAAAGCAGCTAGAATTTAAAAAATAATGACAACAGCAAATGTTGGAGAAGATGTGGAGAAATTGGATTACTCATATACTGCTGGTAGGAATGTATATTAATGGTATAGACACCATGAAAAACAGTTTGGCAGTTTCTTAAAAAAAAACAACCTAGACTAAATGTGAACTACCTATTACCCAGCAATTACACATCTGGAAATTTATCCTAGAGCAATAAAAATTTATGTTCCCACAGAAATCTCTACAGAGATATTTATAGCAGTATTATTTGTAATACCCCCAATCAGAAAAACCTTTGTGTGCTTCATTAGGTGAATGGTTCAACAAACCACAGTACATTCATACCATGAAATACTAGTCAGCAAGCAAAAAGAACAAAAGAACATACATACCTAGATGATCCTCCAGAGAATTATTATGAGTGAAAAAACCTAGTCCCATGACTCCAACTATAACATCCTGGTAACAGTAGAATCTGGGAAGTGGAAAAAGATTAGTGATTTCCAGGGGCTAAGGAGGTACGGGGATGAAAGAAAGTAGGCATAGCTATAAACTGGCAACATGAGGGGTCCTTGTGTCAATGGAAACATCTGCACCTTGATTAAATCAATATCAATATCCCAGTTACCATATTGCACTATAGTTTTGCAGGGGAACTGGGTAGGGTATACACATGCTCTCATTACATTATTTCTAACAAGTATGTGTGAATCTACAGTCATGTCGAAATAATCTTTTTTAAAAATAAGAGAAAAAAAGCATACTAAAAACAAAACAGAAAAAAAAGAGAGTGGGAAATGTTCCTAAGTGTTCCTTAGTTTGGAAAACACTGAAACACTCTTTATCAATTGCGGGTCATGTAGAATCCACAGGGACCCCTGGCAAGACACATTCTTTGCTCCTAGGTCGGTGCTGCCTCGTCCTGTGACAGGGACTCACTGAGTTCTTTTTTTGAACAGGTCAACAATTTATCTGGATTGAGATTTTGACATGTCCTTTTAGGACTGCAAGCAAACTGCTCCGGCTTCCTAGTGTTCCAACTACATCTCACTTGTAAAACAGCCAACAACATAGACAAATCTATTGAGAGCATGCCCCTGTCAACCTTCTGAGTTTATTGATATTTACATTTATGATACAAACAAGTTCTCTGAGAGCCTCCTTTTCTGCTGCCTGATGTTTGCTTTCATAGGAGAGAGGCCAGACAATTGAGAGGGAAGGAGGCAGCCCTTGTGCTGGATTTATTGGCACAGCACACTGGAGAGCAAGCACACCACCAAATAGAGGATATTGATAAGGAGACTAAATTCATTTGAAATCACTAAAACTCAGTTAGGGGCATATTGTATTAAGTGAAATGCCATTACTGAAGGGCCCAGGGAAAGACTGTATGCCAAGTCATGAGAGCTTTTCAGCTCACTGGAAAACAGCCACGGCACCCACGCACTACATTTGACGGTTTGGAAGCAGAGATAATTTCTGCATAGATCATAAAGGGACTGGAAAACAGCTCAGTCCCTGGGAGCACAGGCAAGAGCAGAATTGTCCCCGAGTGAGAGCATGCAAGAGAGGAGCCCTGTGCAGTGAAAACACACGCTAAGCGGGGATGGATCCCAACTTTCCATAAAGATCTCCTTGAATTGCGATTGTGGCACATTGGTGTGTTTTAAAAACACTACACTAAGGATCATCATTTGATTCTGTGATTTTTTTTTTTGCAAAGCATCTTACCCTTTCTAGAGAGGATGGCAGCAGAACTCTGGTTTAATACACTTTATTGCAAGCTAGAAAGTTCTGCCAGCTGAAATAAGTTTCCTACTAAAAAATCATAACAGCATCTTGGGGGCTATTCTTGGTCAGGAGAGGGCTCTCTACCTGCCCTGAGTCAGAGTAGATTGAGAAAATCTGTTTTCTTCTAAGCAGCCTCCTAGCACTTCCCCAAAGGTTGTTTGAGGTTTCCCTGCTTGACGCCGCTCACACTGCCCTTACACTATTAATCCTGGGGAGCGAGGACATACTGTAAACACAAGTCCATTTCAGTGATGTGTATAAATCTTGTCCAGGTTGCTCAGACTAAGGCGGCCTCTTATCTAACAAGCACCGGAGCAGACTTTGAAAACACTTTTCACCTGTGACAATAGCAGCCCAGTTTTGTCCTCGCCAACAATAGAATAAATGTGATATCTCATGTCAGCTAGCTCCATGTCTTATTTATGCCAAATTCTTCTGGATTCAGCATTTCGACACAGGCTTTGCATTGGGATTTTATTCCATCACAAATTCCTAGAATAGCATTTCCCAGAAAAGAGTGGAGAGATTTTTCTTTCGAGTAAAACTCCACAGTGGCCACAGAAGAAATGAATTGTCTTTGCTGTGTTGTTTCACTTTAAATATATTGCATGTTAATAAGGAGAAATCAGGTTTTGAACCTATGATAATAAGTATGTTAAAAGCTACCAAAGTCGCACTAACATACCATAAGATGATGCAGGTAGTTGGCAAAGAGGACCAATTGCTGGTCCTAATTCACTTCAAACTGTGTTATTTTTTGCATTATAGTATTCTTTGGTTTTTATTGAAAGGTGGACATGATGTACTGGAATAAATGACCTGCAGTGAATAGGCTTTCAGTAAGGTGTTTATTTACTGCCCACTGGGTACTTCTGCCTGAAAAGAAGCATTTTTTAATAGTATGAATGCTAATGTAGGACCCTGACAGAATTATGTACAAACTACAAAATGCTCGTATTTACTAGAAGCACATATTCCCCTCTCTGTGGACCCAGGTGCACCTGGCTGGCCTTTGGGTAGCATGACCATATTTTTTTCATGATACACTGAAAATCAAAGTGAGGTTCATTCTTTTGAACTGATCTGTCTATGGCAAAACAGGTATAATTTGCAAATATTTGTAAGATTATCAGACTCATGATTCACAAGCAGACATTTTAATATATCAAATTATGGTAGGTGTGTCCATTTTGAAGTACCCAAGTTCTCATTCATTAATTATGAAGCTTTATTTGAAGGAAGAAGATGGAGGTCCTAGAAAGATAAAAATGCCTAGAACATTGACACTTACATCTATCCCTCTGATTCATGCTCTTTATAATCTCGGTGGTCTCTTGCCACTTAGATCTGATCATATTACTCTCCTGACATAACTCTTCAAGTGTTGCTCACCTCATTCAGGGTAGAAGCTAAATTCCATTGAACACTAGCATTGCATACCTCTGAGGGTCTGGTTTCTGTCTAGCTCTGCTGTCTCCTTTCTAGATCTTTCCCTGTCACTTGGTGATCCAGCAACACTGAATTACTTATACCAGAAACATGCCATGTCTCCCTGACTTCTGTGTTTTCACTTTAATCTAGAAGGCCTTCTTATTACTCAGAAGACTTCTATTTACTCTTTTAAGCCTGAGTTTAAATGTACAGTAAGTCCTCACTTAATGCCATCCATAGGTTCTTTGACTTCAAGAAAAACAATTCATAATGAAACCAATTTTACTATAAGCAAAAGGATATAAACAAGAGTTTAGTTGTTGGGTATTTTTAGCATCTCATCAACAATATCACAAGATGACATTGAATAAAACAATGTTATTTGATGACTTGTTATAGGCCCCTTCTGGAAGCCTTCTCTAGTGTTCCCAGCAGACTCTCCTTAGGTTGCGTTGTCACCAAATGAGTTTTATAAATACACACATTATTATCCTTACAAATACTTGTCTACATACCTGTTTCCCAACTAGATTATAAGCTTCCTGAGGGCAGGAAGCATGTATTTTCATCTTTACTTCTTCATCACCCAGGGGTGTCCAACTCATGAAACTGCAGGCCACTTGGGTCCCAGGATGGCTATGAATGTGGCCCAACACAAAACCATAAATTTATTTAAAACATTATGAGATTTTTTTCTTGATGTTTATTTATTTTTTAATATATTTTATTGATTATGCTATTACAGTTACCCCATTCCCCCCCTTCATTCCCCTCCACCCTGCACACCCTCTCCCACCCACATTCCCCCTTTTAGTTCATGTCCATGTGTTATAAGTTCTTTAGCTTCTACATTTCCCATACTATTCTTGCCCTCCTCCTGTCTATTTTCTACCTACCATCTATGCTACTTATTCTCCATGCCTTTTCCCCCTCTCTCCTCCTCCCACTCCCCTATTGCTAACCCTCTATGTGTTCTCCATTTTTGTGGTTCTGTTCCTTTTCTAGTTATTTGCTTAGTTTCTTTTTGTTTTTGTTTTAGGTGTGGTTGTTAATAATTGTGAGTTTGCTGTCATTTGACTATACATGTTTTCTTGTGTGATTACACATTGCAATGTATTTAATGTGTGGCCCAAGTCAACTCTTTTTCCAGTGTGACCCAGAGACTCCAAATTACTGGACACCCCTGTTAGAGTATCTGGTATATACAAGGTCTCAAAGAATTTCATTAAATGTGTGAATTAATAAATGAATCAATGGATTAATACAGTAGCTGTAGAGAGAGTAAATTTGTAGTTTTAAACACAAAGCAGCAAAATAAAAACAGAGATGAAGAAAAGAGAAGGCAATTGCCTAATTTCCTCTCTTGGTGATTTGCAATGTAGTTTAGGGAGCCTTAAAACCAAATTTCCAGAGCAGCTGGTGTGATGTTCATCCCTGCCACCTTAGCCATACTCAGAGTTTCTCAGAGGCACAGCATCATCATCACCCTCCTCCTCATCATCACCATCACTAGGTATATCATCAACATATGCTCCTGTTTTGTTCAGAATCTGTCTACTAAGACAAAGCAAAAGAAACTTGTGCACTTACCAGTTTGTGGCTCGAAGTAAACCACTTTATCTCAGATCTCAGGGGGAACCAGCTTGCAGAAGCAAAATAGATGTGAGTGTTATGGCAGAGCCAAAAATCTGCATGGCCAGATATGTACTTTGTCAGCCTTTAAAATAAAGTACAATTTCAAAGCGATGGCCTAATGTTTGGGTCCCTTAGTTATATCCTGCTGGGACCTGAGTCTCACAAAGCTGTGTGTTTTCTAGCAAGATAATCAGAAGATATTAGCACTTCCTAATGCCACTTTTGCATCTTACTGGCAGATTATTCACGGTCTTCCATTTAAAAGACTTGTTTACTTAAATATTTATTTAATGGCAGTAACCTCAGACACAATATTCATACTGACCTCACAGTAATATTGAAAGCAGTATACTACTTATAAAGGGTCTGATTTCTTTCTTAAAATGACTTGCAGTAAAAATTTTAAATGTTGAGGATGTAGTTGAGAAATGTCCTATTAATTGGAGTGCCCAGAGAATAAGGTGCACTGAATACTTGGATTTTCCAATTAATTGAGTGCAATAATTTCCAAGAGAGCACAAGGATTAAGAGAGTAAACTTGAGAATTAGACTACTTAAGTTCGAAATTGGGCTCTGTCACTTCCTGGCTGTGCAAGCTTGGACAACATTATTAACCTCTCTGGAATCTCAGAGTCTTCATTTTAAAAATAGGATAGGGAGAGTATCTATCTCCAGTGTAGCACCAAATCGTATTTCAGCCTGAAGCAAAAAAGAAAACCATGTGGCTCTACATACACTTATGAAATTTCCTTGCATATTTTAAACCAAATGGAAAAAATAAAAGTTAGTGAAAGGTCTACAATCAAAAAGCACAATGATATTTAAAGCTCCACATTGCCCAGTTCATTGTTGTGAACCCTCATAAAACCCACCCAGAGAAGGATACTGTGGACCCACAGCCCTGGAATCTCAGGCTAATTATTATTTTAAAAATATTTTTATTTATTTATTTTCAGAGAGAAGGAAATGTAAGGAGAAATAGAAACTTCAGTGTGTGGTTGCCTCTCATATGCCCCCACCACAGGGGACCTGACCCGAAACCCAAACACGTGCCCTGATTGGGAATCGAACTGGCAACCCCTTGGTTTACAGGACAACACTCAGTCCACTGAGCCACACCAGCCAGGGTGAACCTCGGACTAATTAGAAATTACTAATCCCATTGCAAGATAATGCAGGGTCATCAAACAACAAACGATAGCTTGTCCTTATTTACAATTTTGATGTTTTGTTCTTTGTGGAATTTTTGCATATTTATTTTAAAAAATTTCATTGCAATATTATTTATCTTGATTACTGACATTTTATACCCTCACCTCTCCCTTATCCAATCCCTGTCTATCTAATGCCATTGTGAGAATGAAATGAAATAATTAAGGGAAAGCCCTAAGGACTGTACCTGATATACACTTAGCGGTAAGTAGCCTTCTTATTGTTTTTGTAGTTCAGGCAGATTTATTTTTTTTAATATATTTTATTTATTATGTTATTACAGTTGTCTCAATTTTTCTTCCTTTGCCCTCCACCCAGTATGTCCCATTCCTTCTGGCAACTCCCCCTTTCCCTTTATTCCATGGGTCATGTATATAAATTCTTTGGCTTCTCCATTTTTTATACTGTTCTTAATATCCCCCTGTCTATTTTGTACCTGCCAATTTGCGCTACTTAATTCCTATACCTTTTCCCCCTTCTCCCTCCCAACTGGTAACCCTCCAGATGATCTCTGTATCTATGATTCTATTTCTCTTCTGCTTGTTTCCTTAGTTTATTTTTTAGGTTCGATTGTTGATAGTTGTGAATTTATTGTTATTTTACTGTTCATAGTTTGATCTTTTTCCTAGATAAGTCCCTTTAACATTTCATGTAATAAGAGCTTGGTGATGATGAACTCCTTTAGCTTTACCTTATCTGGGAAGCACTTTATCTGCCCTTCCATTCTAAATGATAGCTTGGCTGGATAGATGAATCTAGGTTGCAGGTCTTTGCTTTTCATCACTTTGAATTCTTCTTGCCAGTCCCTTCTAGCCTACAAAGTTTCTTTTGAGAAATCAGCTGACAGTCTTATGAGAACTCCTTTGTAGGTAATTCTCTGCTTTTCTCTTGCTGCTTTTTTAGATTCTCTCTTTATCTTTAACTTTTGACATTTTAATTATGATGTGCATTGGTGTGGTCTTCTTTGGTTCCTTCTTGTTTGGGACTCTTGTGCTTCCTGAACTTGCATGTCTATTTCCTTCACCAAATTAGGGAAGGTTTTTTTCATTATTTCTTCAAATAAGTTTTCAATTTCTTGCTCTTTCTCTTCTCCTTCCAGCACCCCTATGATTCAAATGTTGGTACATTTGAAGTTGTCCCAAAGGCTCCTTAGTTGATCCTTGATTTTTTGTATTATTTTTTTCTTATTGCTCTTCTGGTTGAATTTTTTTCTTCCTTATGTTCCAAATCATTGATTTGATTCTCAGCTTCATCCACTCAATTGTTGGTGCCCTGTAAAATTTTCTTTATTTTACTTAGTATAGCCTTCATTTCTGCCTGGGTCTTTTTTATGCTTTTGAAATACCCAATGAGTTCCTCGAGCATCCTAATCATGTGTTTTGAACTCTGTGTCTGATAGATCACTTATCTCGATTTTGTTTAGTTTTTCCTAGAGTTTTGTTTTGTTCTTCCATTGGGGCCATATTTCTTTGTCTCCTCATTTTGGCAGCCTCCCTGTGTTTGTTTCCATGTATTAGGTAGAGCTGTTTGACTCCTTGTTTTCATAGTGGACTGTAGAAAAGTGCATCAGTAAGTCAGGTGGGGCAGAGCCAGGGTGGGGAAACCCCTGTGAACCAGGTAGAGTCTCAGATATGGTGTCACTGCCCTGTGGCTCTATGGGGGAGGTCTCAGAAAGGGGACAATGCTGCTGTCTGGCCTCTGGAGTTTTGTCTAGAAGGAAGGTGTCCCCTGGCACTTGCCCTGATGCTAGACACTTCAGTTTCTCCTGGTATGCCACTGGCGCCCTTCCAGCTGCTGTCCCAGTGCTGAAGCCAAGAGGGAGTGAGACTCCATAAGTACTAAGTCCACTGCAGGCCCTTTAAGAGGAGATTCCTGAGAATCTCATAGTTTCTTCCACTGCCACAAACCCCACTGATTTTTAAAACCAGAAGTTATAGGGACTTATCTTCCTGGCACTGAAATCCTGGGCTGTCCAGGGCTGGGATCCCTAGCTCTCAAGTTATCCCTCCCAAATTTTCTCTCCTATACACAAGTGTAGGACCACTCATTCTGTGTCTCCAACCATCAATGTGTTCTCTGTATCTATGAGATTGTTTGTGTCTATTTTGTTTGTTAATGTATTTTGTTTTTTAGATTCCACATATAAGTGAAATCATATGGTATTTGTCTTTCTCTCTCTGACTTATGTCACTTGTATACCTTCTAGATCCTTCCATGAAATGGCAAGATTTCATTCTTTTTTATGGCTGAGTAATACTCCATCATATATATGTACCACAGTTTTTTTTTAAATAAAGATTTTATTTTATTTATTTTTAGAGAGGGTAAGGGAGGAAGAGAGGGAAACATCAGTGTGGTTGCTTCTTGAGCACCCCTACTGGAGACCTGGCCCGTAACCCAGGCATGTGCCCTGACTGGAAACCAAACTGGCAACCCTTTGGTTTGCAATCTGGTGCTCAATCCACTGAACCACACTAGCCAGGGCCCACAGCTTTTTAAAAATCCATTCATCTATCAATGGACACTTTGGTTCCTTCTGTATTTTGGCTATTGTACATAATGCTGCAATAAATCTAGAGGTGAATATATCTTCAAATTAGTGTTTTATAATTTATTTGGATAAATACTCAGGAGTGGGATTGCTGGGTCATGTGGTAGTTCAATTTTTAAATTTTTGACGAACCTCCATACTGTTTTCCATAGTGGCTGTACCAGTTTATAATCCTACCAACAGTGCAGGAGGGTTCCCTTTTCTCCACATTCTCACCAACACTTATTCTTTGCTGTCTTTTTGATAATAGCCATGGTGACAGGTGTGAGGTGATATATAACATTGTTTTTAATAAGGTCACATGCATATGGACCACACATTTTGAGCTCTTTGGTTTTAGCCCTTTGTAAGATAATCTTCTCAATATGCCAGTATTACTCCTAATCTCAAGAGGTTTATTCATTTATAAGCACCAAACTGAACACATGTACTCATTTTAGGAACTGTTATGTATCCTTTAAACAGAATTATTGTACAAATATCTGAATTTCTGCTTTTATCTTTCTAAACAAACCTACTATTCAGTGAAGGAAGCTAGTCAATTCAGTCCAACACTCAAGTTCCTGCTTTCTCACTGAGTTTGCCATTTGTTTGCGTTGATTCACCTGCCAATTCAGTCATCACAGTTAAACCAGGTGTCTGTGCAGATTTGGTGGTGGTGTGAGCTGGGACAAAGGTCTCATGGTCTGAACAGTTCTTACTATATGCTAGTCTTGCTAAATGTTGAAATGTAGCACAGTATGTGCAGAGGCAGCAAAATAGGATGGGTTCACAGGAACTCAACCAGGTAAGTGTAGCCAACAGCAAAGAAGAACATGTAACTGGCCAAATAGTATATATAAGCAACAGCTAAACCTCCCTCGTCAGAGGCAGAGCTTTGGATATGAATCCTGTCTACCTCACTTGCTGTAGTAAAACTACCTAGCTACCACCATCTCTCATTTTTAACAGCACACTCCAAGTGGCAAACCCCTTGAGTTCAGTAATACTAGGGCTAATGCCTGTATTGTGAAGCAAAGTAAAGGTGGGCCCCTAGAAAATGTAGCTGGTTGAAGACCTGTCTCTCCATGCGTTGCTCTATTTGTCTTCACAAAGTGACATCTGTAACAGTTCTACCTCAGGTTGAATGTCCGTGACCCCTCTAAGCAAGGCACTTTGCTACTTCCTGAAACCTCCTAAAAGCGATCTACCTGGCCAGATTATGATATTGATTGCACTCAGGAATGTTACTCACAAGGTATTTAAAAGGTGTTTCCAATAGCAACCTTGTCAAAATATATTTGCAATTTCATAAGGGTAAGACGACAACTGTATGGCTAGTTCCAACACACACAGTGCATGATAAATAAGCAAAAAGTAAGCAAATGAAAACCCATGTTATTTCAAGTGGAGCGATATTTTGGAAGGGTTAAACACTTCTAAAACTAATATATGACTAAGACTCAAGTTCAGTAATGGTGTAAGAATATTATAAACCAAGCCCACACAATATTAAAATAAGTTAAAATATATGCAAAATTTATGAGAGAATGTCAGGTGTAATGCTTGATAAAGTAAGCTTAATGCTTAAGAAATTTATCTTCAGGCTGAAAAAGCCAACTCTTGCAATTCTGAGTTAGAGTATAATTTTAGAAACTCTTTTCTGTGAAGTCATTCTTTTATTAATGAGATCAACTCTCGCTGAGCTGAAAGAGGTAACTTCCTAAAGGATCCAGAAGGACAAACAAGATCCTCAAAAGCACTGGAATGTCGGTGCCACGTTAAAAACCTAGTGAGAGGCAGCTTCATACTATTCTGTCCTGGGGAGAAGGGTAAAAAATCAGTCCTCAAAAAACCCTTTGGATTTGTATCCATTCGGTTTATTTTTTTTTTCCTGTTTGGGATATTGCTGAAATTTGTGAGTAGATAAAGGGTTTGGGGGCTGATGGAGATTGTGCATTACTCTGGATGCATCTTCTTCACTCTGGGTGTGTCACGCTACATTGTGTGACACTCCTGTTACCAGGCTGGACAATGGTAAAAACATGCCAGCAGGAAGTCCAGGGAGCAGATTTCCATTGGCTAACTGGTCACATACTGCAGCTCCCAGCTGAAATAATGCTGTGGATCAGCAAGGCAATGAATGAAGAGAAAAATCTGCATATTACATGGTCCCTCTGCAGTATGACTCAGACTGTCTCTCATTTGTAACACAAATGTCCTTCCTTCACAAAGCAGACTTTCATGAATTCAATCAGCCAGGGTAAATTATTGACAGCCGACACTGCTGAATCATCCAGCAAAGATTAGGAAGAAAGATAGACATGTTTAAACTTGTGAAATCATGTCATTGTCAGGACCATGAGTAATTTTTAGATGACCTTAAGATCTAGGCTTTTGGCACACTGCCCGAAGACCGAGATCTGGTATGTACCTCTTTCTCATGGGCCAGAGTGGGTGAGAAGGTCTGAGGAATTCAGGGCATTCATTCACCGTGCATTTGAAAACAGTCACTTTGCAAATACCCCAGAGCATTTATGAATAAATATGGCATTCTGAAACAAAGTTGGAGACATAAGAAAATGTCCAAGTGATTGATTTTATATCTGTCATATCTCTTTTCAGTCACTTCTTCAATTCTGCAAACAAATATCAACACTTTTTTTAAAAAGATGAATGCAGCGGTTTGGTTAACCTTCACTGTAACACCTCAACTATTTTCTGGCATTAATTGGTGATGGGATAAAGGATCACCATTGCAGTAGAATCACATTCCCAGAGGCATGGCATTGCAAGATACTCCGCATGGAAATATTGCCTGTGAGATATTCAGATGGAGCCAACTAACTTGTTCATAGCCGTTCTACCTCTCTTATCTCTTGTTATTATTTTAAAAGCTATCGTATCAAAGAATTGCATCATTTGTAGACATCAGCTTAATTTTAGCTTCTCTTCCTCTAAAGTCAACCACTCTTTCTCTTTCTCTCATTTTATGTCTCTGTCCTACTCCTCCTTTTCCATTCTTTTTTTAAATTTTCATTCTCTCCCAGAAATTTTTATTAGATACAATTTTACATTAGTTTAATTTCTTGAAACCCATTCCTAACCCTTATTATAAAATGGGGATGATCAATAGATTGTCTGCTTCACAATTTAAAAAAATACAAAGAGGTTCTAAATAGAAGAAGATGGCTGCTGAGGCGTGGCTGCCAGATGCCAGAGTTTGGATGAGTAAGTGAAAGTCTGTGCATGCAGACCAAAATCTGTAGATGGTTTCTATATTTGGGAACTTAGCTGAAACCCTTACATCAACATGAAGTATTGAATCCAATCTTTTTAGAGGAATATTTTATGGAATGGACAGTTGACATCATTTCAGGTTTCTTGGGTTACAAGGTAGTATACTTACTGTAAGCATTAAAGGCTTCTGGAGAAGGAAATGGGTAGCCCCCAAGGATAACAGCTCTCAATATTTGTGGCCAGGAGCCAAAATGTCAGAAAGAAAGTGATCACCTACTTTTTCAAGAGTGACTGCTGCCCCTGATAGAGAATGGAAGGCCTCCTTGGTATTCACTATGCACAAGCGAAGACTGTGGCTCCTTTTGGGTTTTGTACCAGGCCTTGCTCTACACACACAGATTACAAGGTTATTACCGACATTATGGTGGACAGTGCAATAATATTTTAAATGCTCCAAATTTGGCTGCCAGCTATTCATGAGCAGCTCTTGCAGCCTTAGGGAAAATAGTCTGTGAGTGCAGGGAAATGGAATCTGGCCCACATCCCATTGCTTTCTCTACTACAAATCGGAAAGAGCCTCTGTGCAGACTAACCACAGTTCTTGTTCGCTTGAGCCTTAGTGATAAGAGGTGGCCTTTGTGGATAACTCTTCGGGCCTAATTGCAGAACCAGTTTTGGGCAAAGATATAAAACAAGTGAAGTTAGTTACTCCAGCTCTTCCCTGACAATGTCTTCCTTTGACCCTTTTTCTCATGCACCATTTTTCCTATTATGAAGAAGAAAAAATTCATACAAAGTCAACATTTGCCAAAGTATTTTTTCTGGGAGAGTGGTCCTTCAAAATGTCCCACTATAAAAGGATTCTGTGAAAACTTTCTTGGAGTCACCATACACCTGAGAGGCTTTGGCTCCAGAGGAAAACGGCCTGTTTAACTGTGATGCGGGACCCCTTTTCTGGGCATAAGATATAATACTAGAATTATCATTGTCCTAGGAAATTAAACTTTCACATTTTAGGAGTATAACAGTAAGAATAGTGTTTAACTTTGAGTATCATTATATGAAGGTCAGCTGCACTTCAAACCTGAGCTATACCCACCAGACATTTGAATTAGATAGTCTTTCAAAACCTTGCCCCCAAATGCAGGCATTCTAGTTATAAACTGAAAAAGCAATTGTAAAGCTTTATATTTCTTTGGAGACACAATTAATTCTATATGAGAAACAATCTATCTGCTAAGGGAAAACTGTTCATACCATTGGGTGGGACTAATGTTCATGGTAGTTTTAACAAATACAAGTCTTAATAATAATGGTTTAGAGTATCAAAGATGGCAAATCTTCCCTGGCTTGGTGGATAGCTTTGCCATCAGTTTGATGACATCTGGAAACCGAAGCTAAATGATAGACATTATTTTGTGTTTATTCCAAATGTGAAGAACTAAGCCAATTAACTCTATTTAGGATGTATACCCTCTCAACTTCAAAAAGGATATTTTCCACAGATTTCTGGTAACTTTCAATCATGATGAAATAGTTAGCCAATTGATTTTTAACCAATTTAAAAATAGACTCCAGCAAAACAGTTTGTGCATACAACCATCTGCACAAAGATGCCCCAGCAATCATTTGCTTGGTCTCCCTCTGCAAAATTCCAGGGGAAATATGATCTGCAGTCAACTAGCCCTTTTTGTTAGTAAGTACCCAGTGCTACAAAAAGAAATGTAACAGACACCTCCATCCAGAGACGTCAGGCAGCTCCTGCGAAGCAGTGAAGGCCCCTTAGTCTTGTTTTTCTGCTTGCATTCCTCAGTCAGTGGCAAGACTGGGGCAAGCGTGGGGGAAGTAGGCAGGCAGGAAACATGCACAAACTTTCTCTGACAGAAGTAATTTTTTGTCCAAGTTAAAAGCTAGTTCACGATGTTATGAGAAGCAGAGGCTCTGTAATCATGACGTTGGGACATGTGTGAGGAGGTGCAGTCTTAGGTACATGCAACATGACCTTGTCTTAGTATTGATGTTTCTCATGATGGAGAGTAAAGAAACTGAACACTCAGGAGTCCATTTCAGAGTAGGATTTGCAGTTAAGAAGTCAAGTGAGAAACCTACATGGAATAAATTTTACCTCTGATTTATTTTATTTCATTTTACATGTAGACTCCTGCCAGGAGCACTATCTAAGATCTAAAAGGTACTTTGGAAACATAAAAGCCAAGATTTCCCTTCATTGGGGGCTGCTATGTTTTTTGGAAGGGCATCACCTAAGACCAACAAAGACAGAATTTTCAATATTCAACATCTGTGAAAGAGAACAATGGGGGACAATAGGACACAGAGGAGGAAGAAAAGGGGAAGAAATATTAAGGACTGATAGAAAACAAGCAGAAAAAAGAAACCTCAGCATTTTCAAATGAATCAAGGCATTTTAAATGATCCCATTAATTTACTAAATTTTTAATAATACAGTGTTACTCTAAGCTGGTTATGGAATTATAATTTTTTGTGCAAGTTTAAAGTAGCCACCACCTGTTTACAGTCAGTCTTCAGCCTAGAGAGAGCTGTAGAGTTCTGTTGAGGACTAATCCCATCCACTTACATGGTTGTAAAGACTGTAGGATCAGACCAGAAAGTCTATGTAAGACAAGTACAAAGACGCTCTGGTTCAAAATGTATCGATCCATTTTTTATGGTGTAGACTCATGGTTCTCAGTCACCTTTTCCTGATTTTCACACAGAATACCACCTTAATCTTGGCAGATTCAAATGTACTAAATCTAAAGCCTTGTCTCTTTATGAAATGCACAAATTCACTGATTTTTCCTAAACTATCCCTTTCATTAGGGCTCTCTGGTATTTGAAAGCCTGTAATCATGCCTGATTTCCTGTACCCGGGTCAATGCCCAGGGCAGATATGAGAAGAGCTAAATTAGTCTACATCACTCTAGACCTGCCCATTGGCATCTTCGTCTCCCTGATTGGCGCCTCTCCTCACCACCCTTTCAGTGTTTCCCTGCACTTCCTCTGTCCTGAGCCTTGACACGTAAGAATTTAGAGTACTACTACTTCACCCAATGGAATTGGCAACCCCTGTCAAGGAGTCACTTTGGTGACTTTCAAAGTAAAAGAATGGAGGTACCAGTAGAAGGACTTTAGGTACTAGCCAGTGAGCAAAGGAAAATAAAATGTAAGGACCATGCATACCTTGTAATTTGCAAGGCACTGTGTTGTGGTGTGTGAGGCTGATGACCTAATCTCTTTGTATTTCTGTTCCCTCATTAGTAATGTGGGGATTATGAAAGTTCTTATATAACATTGTTATGAGGTGTAAATGACTTAGTATTTGTTAAATGCTTAGGAAATAAATACTGTGTAAGTGTTTGCCCATTACATAAAATAGGCATCCAGATCTGTCAGGGTGTTAAAATAAGATGTGTTCAATTTAAACACTGAGTTCAAACCATGAACTTTCACGATATGATTCCAATCCCTTCCATCCATATACACACCCTATAACACACTTTGCTCCAAGCAAACTAGTTTTTAGCTCCCTCCTACACCTGAAATATTCACTTAAACCCCATTCTTACATCACATTCTTCCTCTACTTGGATTACTCCTTCATCTCCCCACTACCTCATTAAATTTAATTAACCTTCAGAGCTTAGATTCAATTTTCTTTGTAAATCAACTCTCACTAACTGGGGTCTACCTCTGCTCTCCTTTTTTTTTTGGCCCCTTTCTTTCTGAATAACAACAGTGCTCATGGTGTTAAGCATAACCTTTGTGGTTTCTAGACACCTGAAAGTGCTCAATAATTAAGCTGCAAGAGAGCTGATATTCAAAGTGATATCTTATTTTTCTGCTTGCCCAGGGGAAGACTGACCTTCTTCATTCTCACTTCATGAAAGGGGTCCCACGCTAACTGACAACTCAGCCTGCTTGTTTCCCTTGGTTCACCTTTGCAGAAGAGTGTGGTCTAATTATAGAAAGGCCCTTCTGTGTGAGCCTTTACGTTTGTGATGACCAGCCCTCTTCACCCTGATATCTATTCCAAACCACTCTCAATGCACCAAGCATACTTCCTTCCAAAAAGTGAAATTCATAGGCAATGAATAATTGAATGTTTCAGTTCATTCCAAGCATCCACTCTCTTTCCACAAAAACAAGGAAATACAGAAGTGCATACATGTTTACATTTTTTTGTTGTTGCTAATTTTTATCAACCTTTATATTTTTGTTCCTTTCTGGCTCACAGCTGCCACAATATTTGACAAATATTTACTGAACATCTATTGTGCAAGGCCCTAAGCAATGTGATGGGAAAAAGGTGAATAAGATAATTCTTGTTTTCTATACACAATCATTCTATAATGATTACAATTCACTATAGTAAAATAAAATAGTGTAAAATAAAATAAATCGTTGATAAGAGATGTTTGGAACTGGTGCATATGAAGTCCAGAGAAATTAAAGTTTTCTAGGAATCCTCATAACCCTCCCAAGAGCAAGTTTAAAAATAATGGGAGAAATATTTACCATTTCATTAAGATTTTTTTTTAAATTTTGGCAGTTGATGTATCCTACCAAAGCAATAGAAATGCATTTGAAAAGATGGAGAACTAAGGACTCTAATGTAATTGGGATTAACAATTAGAGACAGCACTACTCTTAGGTAGGAAAGATAGGGCCCCTGCCTCACCTTGGGCTTTAGAAGGTCTCCCTCTAGCTTTCTTAGTGCATGTTTTTCCCCTCAGGGAGAAGAGTTTGTGAAGCTGAAGCAATAAGCTCCCCTTTGATTAGATGCTCCAGGTACCAGGATTCCTGATTCCCAACCAGCTGGTGTGTGTACTTCCATACCTGAGGAATGACCCACAGGGCACTGTTGGTGTAGAATACGGACAGAGCTTAGCTTTACATATGCACTGGGATATCTCCACATTGCAGTGGGACTTCTAACAGTGCAGGATAGAGTAGGGGTGAAAGAGAAAGAGGAAGAAGCTGGTCAGGGCCCAAGAGTTGTGGGCTGGCCTTCCCTACATCCTATGTGGCATTACCAAGAATCTAAGAACTCTAAATTCAGACCTATATTTTTGGATTATTGTGAAGGTCTATTTCTCAAAGTAGGAGAATAGAACATATATTTATCAGTTAGGTTGCTTTATGATTTCCAAATATTTGACATATTATATATGGGTCTCCATATTTATTCTTGTCCTAGCCCTACAATGTTAATGGTAAGCCTGGATATAGCCATCAACACATAGGAAACAGGGTTTGACTCAACCTATCGTTCATTAAGAATTCATTCCAGGCTCTTCTTCCTCCGAGCCTCCCTGCTTTCTCCCTCACTTCCTGAACTGTTTCCGACTGCAGAGCTGCCCTCTCTGCCTGACCTTACGAGAGCGGGCTAGTTGTTTAGACCATTGGTTTGGTCTCTGCCCTTGTCTCCCCTCTGAATGCTATCTAACACCCTTCACATTTTTGTGTCCCTAATATCTAAACCTAAGTACACTCCACCTTCTTGTTCAAAAATCTCAAGCACAGGTGAGATTTGTATGAGAGCAGGTTACATCCTCAGGGGCTTGGGTTAGCCATTTGCCTCAAAACTTGTCCGTTCTCTATTTCTTACCACATATGGCAAGACTGTTCTTTGCGTTGAAAGAAAAAGAAAGAGAATAGAAGTGCTCATAAAGAAAGCCAACTGTTTATGTTGACGATAAATGTAAAAAAGCCAGAAAAAGGCAAAGATACTTAGCCAACAACTTTTGAAAACATTCAAGTTTGGAGGGACAGTGTTGGTGACGTGACTGAGATGTATGCCCTGCGCAGTCCCACGGCACATGTGCTCTCCACGTGCTGAGCCCCTGTGCATCTTGAGGTCTACCATGTAGTCAGTTTGGAGATTAGACTCCAAATAGCTCAATAGTTGTTATATTAGTTAACTGGTTTATTCATTAACTCATTGCGCAAATATTCATCCAGCATCTATCTAAAGACTACCCACTATGTTCCAAAACGAGTTTACCATGACTGTTCCCTCCATCAAACACAGAAATGCTTCATGTCACAGCTATTCAAAAAAATGAACTCCTCTTGCTTCTCCTCCATACAACTAAAGAGTTCCCTTAAACACTAACATGTCTTACTTTAACTATTTTTGATAGAGATATTTCTAAAATACCCTCATTTCCTTAGAGTATACTAAATGTTCTTTAATCACTCACAAAGTGAGTCACTCACTATATTTTAATTAATTCCGTGATGTACTTGGGAAATTTCAATGTATAGATGTCAGCTGTTTGGTTTTTTATTTGTGGTTTATAATTTTTTAATCCACTCTTGTTCCTCACTTCCATCATTGTGCTATCTCCAGTGCTATACTATCTTTAATGTGCCTCTCACCTTTGGTAAAAATATTTTATAAAATAGCAGTGAATGCCTGACATGTTGTCTATGCTATATTGTCTACACAAATGGCATATTTATTACACTAATTTCATGGCATGTCTTTTGACTGCTTGTGATCAGTTTTGATTATTTCTTGTTTTTCAGGTATACGAGATCTGTCCAGAAGGTATCCAGCCATGTAATATCAAAAATAGAGATATTTAATGAAGAAGATACAAGATCTTCAGTGGACAACAGTGGTTCAGTTCCCTTCAAAGCAGGTACATTGGAACCTCACACAGTTTTCCCAATCACTATCAGTTGCCCCATCATATTTTCTTGCATTTCACTGATGGTCTGAAATCTCTTCCCTTCAAAGGTGATTTTAGTTTTTTGAAAAGCCAGAAGTCACAAGGCACCAAATCTGGGCTGTAGGGGGGCTGAGTCACCTGGGTGATTTGATGTTTCACCAAAAAACTGCGTGAGATATGAAGTATGAGCAGGTGTGTTGTCATGACTAAACTGCCCATCACCAGTTGCCCACAGCTGCTGTCTTCTGAATCATCTGAATAGTTTCTGTGGAGGAATGTTCAAGCTTATCGCAAAATTTGATGCAGATTCATTGCTCTTCTTGCTCAGTCATTTTGAATGTGTCAGCTACACAGTACACATGCTAACTCAACAACATCTCCTGCCCCCAGTGACTAGTACAGTGAAGTTGTTGCATTGTTCACACATACACATTCCAGTCCACTCTCCTTGGCTGCCAGCTTACATTGATGTGGTGCAAACCATTCTCATTATATTAACAATGGCTGGACTTTTTTGGGACAGACCTCATATTCAGAATAGAACTTATTGGATGAATGCTTACTAAATGAGATATTATTGAAATATATTATGAAGTATGTCACAAGATAATTGGCTAGTTTGGAAATTTTAGTAAAAGTAGTTTGATTTAATTGATTCATCTTCAACCAGGTCAATTCACTCAATTGTCTGTGTGACTGCATCTAGTGTTAATCATTTACTTTGTCTTTTAAACACTTTGTAATGCAAACTCTGAAATATATAGAAAACTTATAAAACAAAAATATTAAAACAGGCTAGGAGATCAACCTCCAGTATGATGGAATGTGGAATTATTCTGGCCAGCTCCCCAGTGGCACTGGTTAAAATTATTTTTAAAATAATTAAGCCTTGGCTGGCATAGCTCAGTGGATTGAGCTCAGGCTGTGAACCAAAGTGTCACAGGTTTGATTCCCAGTCAGGGTACATGCCTGGGTTGCAGGCCATGACCCCCAGCAACCACACATTGATGTTTCTCTCTCTTTCTTTCTCCCTCCCTTCCCTCTCTAAAAGTAAATAAATAAAATCTAAAAAAAATAATTAAAACTTCTGGAAATTGTCCTAAAAGTGAATGGCATATGATGAAGCAACTATTCAAGAAAATGTTTAAAAATTAGTAAGAAATGTCAGAGGGTTTGGTATTTGAACCAAGGTTACTCCCTCTCTTCCCACCTCCCATCCAGTGAGATGAATATTCCACTCCAGACTGGTGTTGCCAAGAAGTCAGAGCTCTCTCTTCCCCCAGCACCCAGAGGGAGGTCTTTCTTCCTGGGTGGAACAGGATGTCAGGACCTATCATCCTGTCCCAAGATTCTTGTGCTGAAGCTAAATCTCAGGTGAGTGCAATTGAGAAATAGGGACTCCTTTCCTAGGTCTAGCCTCCTCTGTGGAAGGGAGTTCCACTGAGACCATAATCACAGTGTCCCTGCCTCATGAAGTCATAGTTCCACACCAAGAGAGGCAGATAAGAAGAACCTCAGATTTCTGCCTCCTCCTCCATGCAGCTCTTGGTTCTTGGAGTAGAGATGACCTCAGAAGGAAATTTGCCATATAGAGCCTGGCTAGAACTGTCTATACTCTTTCACAAACTAGAGTGAAGAAGTTCAAGCCTAAAGGCAGTCTCAACAACAGTAGAGATAGTGGAGAGAGGCAATTAGGGGGAGTTCAAGACATGAGCTAAACTGTAATCCATCTAGTTTGCAGAAGAGAACTGGGGAATAAAACATTTGGGAAGAGCCCTGAGAAGATCAGAACAAAAAGCAGACATGGGCCTCAGAATAGTACTACTCCTTCAAAGAAGGGATTCATCCATTTGAATCAGTTCTTGAATCAGAGCACTTTATACCCCAGGGTATTATTAAATGCAATAGAGTAATCAGCCAGCAATCAACGGAATTTAATAGCTGAATGTGGTCAGGTAAAGAGAGGAAAAGAGTCCTACCAATGCCACTGTCATCACTGGGTGACTGTGCTTACATTCAGACCTGTACATCCCTGAGAAACAATGCCAGAAACTAAAAACTGGAGGAGTCATAGAGGAGATAACACCAAAATAATCTAATCAGTTGCTGAACAAATAAACAAGCAAATAACAATAACAATCAAGAGGGGGATTGAAAAGGAATGGTGGGGAAACAGTACCCAGAATTGCTACAACGTGTTATCCGAAATGCCAACTTATGAGGCATGGAAAGAAATAGAAAAGTATGACCCACACATAGGGAAAAAATGAAGGCAGTGGAAGCTCCCTGTGAGACAGACTGGTTGATGAATTTATGACTTTAAAGTAGTCATGATAAATGTGTTCATGGAATGAAAGAAAACCATGACTAAAGAAGAAAAGGAGGGTATTATTATAATACTGCATCAAATGAAAATACAGAAAGAAAGATATTTTTTTAATTTTTTAAAGATTTTATTTATTTATTTTTAGAGAGGGAAGGCGGGGAGAAAGAGAGAGAGAGAGAAACATCAATGTATGGTTGCTGGGGGTCATGGCCTGCAGCCCAGGTATGTACCCTGACTGGGAATCGAACCTGCGACACTTTGGTTCGCAGCCCGAGCTCGATCCACTGAGCTACTCCAGCCAGGGCTAGAAAGATATTTTTTTTTAAAAATCAAAGAAATTCTGAACTTCACTAGAGGGGCTCAAGAGTAAATATAAACTGGCAGAAAAAATATCTTGAAGACACATTGACAAAGATCACGCAAAAGGGGGAAAGAAAATGGAGAAAAATGGACAGGTATCAGATAAATGTGGAAGATCATTAAGCACATTAACATATATAATGGGAGCATCAGATGAAGGGAGAGAAAAGAACAGGAAAACTATGAGAAGAAATAATGACTAAAAACTGGAGTGACTACATTAATATCAGAAAACAATAGACTTTAAAACAGAAACTGCAGCTAATAATAGAGACCTTTTATAGTGATAAAAGAGCCAATCCAGCAATAAGATGTAACAATTATAAACATACATACTATCTAATAATATAATATCAAAATACATGAAGAAAAATTGACTGAAGTAAAAAGAGAAACAGGCAGACAACAACAGTGGGAGGCTTCAATACCACACTTCAGTGATGGAAAGGACACAGAGTCAACCAGGAAATGGAAGACTTGAGTGACAGAGTAAACTGCCTGCATCTAACAGCTGCCTACAGAACACTACACCTAACAGCCACAGAATATATGGTCTTCCCAAATGCACACAGACTTTTTCCAGGGTAAGCCATAAGCCAGGCAATAACAAAAATTAAAACAGTAGAAATATACAAAGTATGTTCTCCAACCACAGTAGAATAAAATTAGAAATCGGAAGCAGAAAAAAAAAGGAAATGAAAACACGTCTACATAGAAACTTATACATGAAAGTTTATAGCGGCATTATTCATAATAGCCAAAATATGGAAACCACCCAAATGTCCACCAATGGGCAAATGGATGGACAAAATTTAGGATGTCCATGTAATGGAATATTACTTGACTATATAAAAAGGAATAAAGTACATGCTACAATATAGATGACCCTTGAAAACATTTATGCCAAGGGAGAGAAGCCAGTCACAAAAGACCACCTATTATGTAATTCAATTCATCAGAAAGTCCAAAACAGGCTAATCTACAGAGGTAGAAAGTGTATTTAGTGGTTTCTTAGTACTGAGGAGATGAACCAAGCAGTCAGTAGCTAAATGGCATGTTTTTCTTTGAGGTGATAAAAATACTCTGAAATTGACTGGTGATGGTTACACACATACGTAAATATACTAAAATGAATTGAATTGTATATACCATGACAAAAACATTTAATAAATTGGACAGCATATAATTTTAAGAAAACAAATACAAAGTTAAAAGGCGCTAAGCGGAAGAAAAATATTTAAAGGTTTTTAATTTACTTAAATATAAATAAACTTGAGTACCAATAATCTATAAATAACTTCTACAAATGTATAAAAAAGTTTACAAATAGAGAACTAAAGTGGTATGTTACAGGAGAAAAAGCCTGAATGTAAGTTTAATGAAAAGAATCTCATCTTCAACAAGTAATCATGAAATATCAACAATAAGACAATTTCACACTTATGAGATTAACAAAAATGAAAGGTCTAAGAGCACCAGTGTTGGCAATGAAGTGAAGAAAGAGGTATTCTCCACATTTGTGCTAGTGGACATACAAACTGGTACAACAAATTAAGATAGCCCCTTGACCAAATTTTACACCCTACACCCTACTCATTGTACTCTTAGAGTCTCTGAAATAAGTCAAGCACATGACTTGACATGAAGGAGACATATGTAGGAAAGCTCATTGTAGCATTGCTTCTTAGGGCAAAAGTGTGGAGACAACACAAGTGTCCATAAGCAAAAAGTTCATACTATATTTACCATGGGGCAGCAGATAAGAGTTAAAATGAGGAACCAAGGAAGGGTACATATGTCAGTGGAGATAGATCTTAAAATACATGTGAATAAAGTCAAGGCACAATTGCCAAATGGTACATATTTAAGAAAAATTTAAAACTTCTCAAAAATGAAGGTTTGCAAATCTAAGAACTAAAAGTAAATATAAATCAACAAGTGAAAGCACAACATCACATGGGCTTGATAATCATTGAATTAATAATAACCATCATCACAGGGGAGAAAGCCAGTGGAATAGCACTGGAAAGGTGTCTAGTGGGAGAATGTTATTTTTAAAAGTCTGAAGCAAATGTGTCACAATGTTAGAATTGAATGGAAAAGCAAAGTGAAAAGGTGGTATAGGATGAGAATTACGTGCACAGGTTCTGAACCAGAGGCGCTGGTTCAAATTTGCCCTCTGCTCACTACAGTCTGGTGACTTTACCCGAAGTACTTAAGCCCATGCTCATTTAGAAAGTGGGGATGTTAATAATAATGTCACATCACAGGAGTATTCTGAGAACTTGATGAGTTACTGTTCAGCATGTCCAAACTTTTTAATATTTTTATTTGTTAAAGCTGCATAATAAAGCCTTGATATTTATTTCCTATTCTGGTTTCTCTTTGTGTCTGAAATATCTCACAATAAAAATACTCTTATGCTTTAAATTAAATCAGACTTTACATGCAATGAAAAGACAAAGAGGAACTATCCACCAGGACACATTTGATATAGGCTGATTAGTCCCTGCTTTATAAACCAGATATTTGAATTTCTATGAAATAAAAGTTAATTACAGGGTAAATATTCTAATAGCTGAGGCAATGACCATACCAAGTAGCCACTTATTGAGTTTAAAGGGATTTGTTAAATGTCTTTGCTTGTCTAGCTTTTCCTTAGGCAGTAGGCAAGTTAAAAATTTACGTATATACATATATGTGTTTGTGTATACATACACCACAAGTATACACATATACATACATGTGCATATGTGCATATATATTCAACAGAGTTCTTTATTAGCACACAGAATGTGTGTGCTTCCTTCACAAAGGAAGTAACCGAGAACAAGGCAAAGAACTACATAAATGCCATATTTTAAGCCCCTGTGTACTAGAGTAATCCAGTGATGAGAAAGGGCATTTTGGCAGGAATAATCAGGGAAGGTTGGTTAGTTGATTGGTTTTGCTGTTTGGTTTTTAAGTGAAAATAGAAATTGTTTTTGAGAAAAGTGTAAGATTTCTATGAGCTTAGAAATTACAGTGGGGTAAAGGAAAAAAGTGGTAGAGCAAAGAATAAAAGCTTAGACACAAGAATGAACTTAACCTCGAGGGAGGACTAGCTACTTGTTGGGAACAGGGCGTTTAATGGGGGATAGATAAGCAAAGTGGGTGCCATTAACGTAAGAACTATGCTTTATGACAATGAAGGGGAATTCTTTGTGTGACATCTGATAGAGTTTATTAGGAGAACCCTGTTACTTGGAAGTGAATAGATCAGGTTTGAATCTTCAGAGAGAGCCAGAAAGTCTATTCTCTTGCCAATCGAGATAAAAAGCTGTATCTTGCATCTGTTGATATACCTCAAATGATCAAATGAAGTAGAAGTGGATGTTCAGCATCACAGAGTCTCTTGTAGAGCACATACATACGTAACTAAACAAATTTAGTTTTAAAAACAATGGTGTGTATTTCAGGAGAGTAAAAGCAACTAGCTGTGAAACCTCTCACCACATCCTTTTTGGAGCTCACAGAGAGAGCCCTAGGGCTGTCTGTACAGATACCCAACAAGCTCTTGAAAACGAGCTTTTTCAGTGATTTAATGACACCATTTACAGGAAACTAAACTTAACTTTTTAAATACCCGCTAAGAGAATGGAGGCAGAGGAATAAAGCAGTAGCCAGTGAACAATTCATTATCTTTGTGAAAACAAACATGTAAATAATCCTTTGTTTAATTTCATGGATGTGGAGTGGGCAGGGGAGAAAGTAAATCCTTTTCAGACACTGCTGGTGGCTTGAAAACCCTCCCATCCTACCCTGTGGTCTTACTGAAATGCTGGTGCTAAAGTGAAAATATACCAATTCTAATAGACTGAAAATAAAAACAAACAGCTTAATTACATAGTGGGTGTTTTGGAATGGCTTTCTGAATTTTAAAGTGCCCATGATATGTCTCTGTTATTTTCACACTCCATAAGACTTCCTCCCTGGAAGTACGCAGTGAAGTGAGATGGATGCACCAAATAGCCAGAAAGCATTGTATTTAGAACGCTAGTATTTTTGTTCATTTCATCACGGAGGAGGCCAATGCAATGATGAGCATTGTGGCAACTGTGCTGCCCATATTTCTACTTAAATGTCATGCCTAGCTCAAAACTTTTCTTTCAAATTAGGAGATTAAGAAACACTGTTTGAGAAATAATTTGATTAGCCCTCAGGTGACTGAAATGGAGAATTTTAGGTTTCAGGATACATTGTCAGCTTTCAGAAAATAGAGCCAGTCTATCCAACTTGGTGGTTTTGCATTCAAAGGAAAGCCTAAGTAAAAGCTTCATGAAAACAATGAAAATAAAGTGCCATGTTACTAAAGTAAAATCTTCTTGAAAACTCCATTTCCTTAAAATATAATTGACGGGCTTTGGGATCCAGTCAAGCAGCCCCTTCTAGGGAGCTTTTCCATGTTGTGGCTGCGGGAAAGAGAGTTGCGGCAGGGCAGTGGGTGTTGGAGGAGGAGAAAAAAGGAAAAGACAGAACAAAGGATAAAAAGAAAGAGAGGCTTAAAAGATGAAGTACAGAATTTTTACTATTAAAGATATATAATTTTCAAAAGCTCTCAGGAGCTTCTGGATATATTTGAACAAATTGATACATTGGAATAGTTTTGCGGAAATTGTCAGTTCCTCATTAAAAAACACCAGTCTTTTATATATGCTATTCTATAACAACAAAAATGTGTTATCTATCCTGTTCATCAATCTTAATTTTGAATTACTTTTCTTTTTTTTCCTTAAAAAGCACTCTAGACTGATCTTTTGAAGGAAGGTGGGAGATGTACAAAATAGATGCTTACCAGGTGTGCCGTAAAGAAAAGCAGGTGTGGCTTTACTGAGAGAGAAGAACAAGGAGATGGCACAGAGACAAGGAGAGATGTAGGTGAAGGGAGGGTCTCTCAGATTTCTGACAACTTTCCATTTCCTGTCTCCTGAAGTCTCTTCTAAGTGATATATTTTTACCCTTATTTTGTTTTATCTCAGGTGCAGAAGGCTTGATTAATCCTGTTTCTCAGTTCATGGCACTTTCTACACCTTGATGTGAGACCCCCTCTTGTTTTATGAAAATGTGCATGTATTTAACAATGTAGCCACGTTATGGGTTCACTTTTATTCTTATTCTCCATTCCCTGCTGCTTACTCCCATAGCAACTACTCCAATGTAACTAACTCATAAACTTGAAATTAAATTTAACATTGTAAAGTATGGTGATTTTGTGTTTTAATGTGGTTTAAATGAGTGGCATTGTGCTATGGTCTTAACTTCTATCTATAATTTTCTTTCATGTCTGCACTTGAAAGATCCATCGTGTTTCTATGTGTCTATCTAGCTCCTTGGTTGCTTCTAACTGCTGCACAGAATTCCATAGTATAAGTCTACATTTTGCATATCTACCTCATTGGTATTTAAGTAATCTTCCATTTTATGCTCCTGCACATAAATTCTAGGGTAAATACTAGAGAACTGGTCCCATCATGGAATGCCAATTTATTGTGTTGTTGGGTCATAGGTGGAATACTGTATGTCAAAGTACTACTTGATAGCTCACCAGGAAATGGCAATGGCTTCACCATCATCAAAAGTACAAGAGTCCTTTTAATCTTCAACTTCACTAATACTCAGCATTACACAATTCTAATTTTTGTAAATCTCATGGGCCTTAAGTCACATCTCATTCTTAGATTGCCTTTTACTTTTTAAATTACTAATGAATCTTGTCCTTTACTTGCTAATATTCACTATTCCCTTCTGAAAATTGTGTGTTCATATTTATTCCTTTTATCACAGTTGGGATATTTTTGTCTTTTTACATTAATTTACATAAGATCTTTACACAAGGCCTTTCTGGAAAAATACAGCCATTGTTAATACAATGAGAATGCTTTGCAAAACATTGATATAACCTGGCAGCCAAAGAGAGTGGGCTGGAATGTGCATGTGTGAACAATGATGACTTCACTGTATTAGTCAGTGGGGCAGTAGATGCCATTGAGTGAGTATGTGTACTGTGTGGCTGTCACATTCAAAATGACTGAGTGACTAGAGCAAAAAATCTGCATCAAATTTTGCATTAAGCTTCAAATATTCCACTATGAAAAATATTTGGATGATTCAGAAGGCTTTCAGGGATGGTGCAATGAGTGCAGTACAAATAAAAGTGTGGAACAAATGCTTCAAAGATGGTAGAGAATCTATTGAAAATGATCCATGTTCTAAAAGGCCTGCAACAAGCAGAACACCTGAGAATGTTGAACACATAAGGGCTGCAACCAACAAAGATCAGTGGCTGACAGTGTGTGAACTAGAAGCTGATCTGGGAATTCCAAATACTACTGTGTCCAACATTTTGGTGCAGGATCTTGGCATGAAACATGTCATGGCAAAATTTGTTCTGTGGCTTCTGCAAACAAAGCAGAAGGAATATCATGCTGCAGTTGCAAATGACCTGATTCAAACCAATACCAATGAATCAGATTTCCTCAAGAAGGTCATAACTTTGAAAGGGACAGAGGCATCATTGTCTTGTGTACAATGTTTCTTATGTCTTATATCTTCTTCAATAAATGCCTCTTTTTCATAGTACATGGATGGATACTTTCTGAACAAACCTCATACAGTTCAGATACTAGTTTCATTTTTCAGTTTCTTCCTTATCTTTAAATTATCAATTTACTCTGCAGTGTATTTTAATGAGCAAATATTTATAATGTCAAAGTAAACAAATGTAGTTCTATAGAATTTTCTGGACATATATTACTTCTGTTGTAAAACAGTTGTTTCTGAAGACAGAGGGAAAAGGGAAAACCAAACAACTCACTCATGTGATTAGAAAAACCTTAATTTAAATGATAAGATCATTACAAGAAACTATAGTCTGATTTGACTTATACACATAAATGAAAAATTACTGCATAAAATATCCGTTAACTTTAATAATGGATTAAATATATAGAGAGTGATCAATGGTTTGTTAAAAGAAGTCAAGGATAGTTCAGTATATCTATAATTCAATTACACATATCAAAGGAGAAATAGCACAAAATTTTCAAATAACCAAAACTGCAGAAAAATATGTATTTAAAGGAAAGACTTCAGTGAATTTACTTCAAGATTAGGAAGAAGAAAAAAAATATTCCCATTATTCATTGTATAATATACTTTAGGTCTTCAACAAGTCAGTGAAGCAATAAAATAATTGGGGTATAAGATTAAAAGAGAAAAGCCAAAACATGATAAATAATTTTAGAAAATTAAATAAAATAAAGCAAACTATTAAAAATAATAAGAAAATTTAACTAGGTTTCCTGACACATGATTTTTCTCCCCAAATAGTATTCCTTGACTATATAAAAAAATTAGAATAGAAAAATTAAGATTCCACTGACAATGCAAAGAAAAGCTATAAATTATTTGGGTATTAAATTAGCAAAGAATATACAAGAACACTATGGAGAGAAATTTTAAAATGTATTAAAGGACATAATGAGAGAACCATTTCATTTAAGTGCATTTCATCATCATAGCTAAGGTGAACTAACTTTGTAAAGCTATTAATTCTGATCAAAGTATCCTATAATTTCAAAATAATATTTATCAAAATATCAGCTGGATTTTTTTGAGAAACTTGATAAATATATATAATTAAATTTATAAATAAAAATAAGAATCCATAAATAATAAGAAAGCCATTTGAAAAAGAAGAATAAAAATGGGTACTTGCTCATCAGATATTAGAACCTCAAAGCCATTTCAATAAAATATAGTTTTGTTTGTAATCTTAAAAGAACAAACAAATATAATCTTGGGAAAAATAACATTGTTCAGAGACATATATGTGTGGGTGTGTGTTTTTGATATTTATATGAGGGGCAACACAGATCACTAAATGTAGGACAAGTGGATTAGAAGGTCTTAGAAATAACCCTCTATACTATACCATATAAAAGTACACTACAGATTAATTAAATATTATGCATTAAAGTTAAAATTATTGGGAACACATGTAAAATAATATCTAGTATGGAGAAGAAACCTTAAGACCCCACAGCTCAGACAGTGGGTTCAAAATTGTCTTTTGTACCTTTCTAATTGATTCCTTTTTTAAAAAATAGAACAAAATAAAGATAGCTTGAATTAGTTTCTATGTTCACTTTTGCTGTCCTATCATGTCAAGGCTCAAAAGATGAAGATGTGCTACCTCCAAAAATATACAACAGACTGAAATGGAATATGATAATCTTTAAAAAAATGAGAATCACAAAATCAATGCAGTATCACTGCAATGATATCTTAACTCTAAAAGAGACCATTAAGAAGAGAAATCCCCCTGTCATTGTAGACCTTTTGATACACTCATATATGAACCAGTTAGATAATCAGTCTCATTATTTTATGATTATGCTCTAGGGACTTGGGGAAAAGAGCCTACAGTCAGTATCAGGGCCCTGGACAATGCTGACCATATGCAACTCATGAAACTCTCAGAACCAGTTTCCTTATGTCATTAGTGAGAATGCCTATCCTAACTCTACTCAAGAATAGCTTTGAGATAGGTATGTGCAAGTTCTATGAGGTGGCAAAACATGTTAAGGTTTGTTGCATAAAAGTCACTGGGAAATGACTCTGAGATGGAACCTGAACAAAAGGCTTTATCTGTCAGGCTCTTGATAATCATATTTAATTTTTGTTTGTTTTTCCTTTGTGGGAAAAGTCCCATTGAAATTCCTATTGCGATGCTTTGTCTAATTCTATATAAAAAGAAAAAAAACATTGAACAAAGGTGAAAATATGTTTAGGTAGAAGAAATGACTCCAGTGCCTTTATCATCACAGAAAGGACAACTTAGTATATATAGATGTGGGGCAGGGGGAAACAAAGGTACAGCAATAAACAAAGAACTGAGTGTGGTCCAGTTCTTAGTATAACTGTGAGGGAAAAAATATATGCCAATCAAGGGTTCTATAGGAAATCTATGCAAAACAAAAAACATCAAAGTAATTCTCTAAATACTGTTAGAATTCAGAGATAATTGTAAGCTCATATATCTTCTGGGAGAAAGCAGACACAGGAGGAAAATTTTAGGAGACGGGGAGATATTTGGGGTATTCTTGTCCACTTGAATGAAATCACTATACCACCTTCAATCACCTATACTGGACTGTTCTTTCTTTGATAAATTTACATAATCTTTTTCTAGGTCCTAACATATGACCTATGCTGGAGAATGTTCTGTCTCTGCTTGTGGAGGTGTATTCTGTATCTGTTGGATGGCATGTTCTATAAATGTCAAGTCAATCTAGTCTAGCATGTACTTTAAGCCCAATGTTCCTTATTGATTTTCTGTCTGGATGATCTATCCATTGTTGAAAGTGGAGTATTGAAGTCCCCTACTATCATTGTATTGCTGTCTATTTCTCCCTACATGTCTGTTAATATTTATATATTTAGGTGCTCCTATATTAAGTACATAAATCCTTACAAATGTAATATCCTCTTGGTGGATAGATCCCTTTATTATTATGTAATGACCATATTTTTCTCTTTATAGTCTTTGACTTAGTCTATTTCATCTGATATAAGAACAGCAGGTCTTCAAGTAATGTAATCTCATTCAATGTCATTTTGTTATAATGTTGATGAGATATTGTATACGAATTAGCCTATTAAAGTGGTTTTATTACACACCGTTTCCCTTAAATTTCAGAACATGTTAATGACATTAAGTGAGGACTTACTACATAGACACCACTGCTTTCTTTCAGTCTCTGATTGCAATGGAATACCTTTCTTCATCCCTTCACTTTCAGTGTGTGTGTCTTTACCTCTGAAGTAAGGCAGCATGCAGTCAGGTCTTATTCTTTCATTCATTCAACAACTATATCTTTTTACTGGAGAATTTAGGTCATTTACATTTAAAGTAATTATTGGTATGTATAGACTTATTTTTGTCATTTTATTGTTTTTGGCCTGTTTTACAATTCTTTTGTTCCTTTCTTCTCTTTCTCTTTTCCTTTGTGATTTTATGATTGTCTATAGTATGATTACATTCCTTTAAAGGTATGATTACATCCCTTTATTTTTAATCATTTATGTAAATCTACCATAGGTTTTTGTTTTGTGGTTACCATAAGGATTACATACAACATCTTATATTTGTAGCAGCCTATTTTAAACTGATAACAATTTAACTTTCACCATATATTAAAACTCTATGTTTTTACTCTCTCCCCATTCTATGTTTTTTATGTCAAAATGTATATCTTTTTACATTGTGTATCTAGTGACAAATTATTGTAGCTACAGTAATTTTTAATATTTTTTGTTTTAACCTTCATACTAGATTTATAAGTGATTTGGCTACCACCATTACAATATTAGAATATTCTTAATTTAACTATATATATATATATTTTTTTTACCAGTACAATTTATATGTTTATATATTTCCCGTTACTAATTAGCATCCTTTATTTTTAGCTTAAAGAACCAACTCCAACATTTCTTGTAAGACTAGACTACTGATGATGAATTCCTTCAGCTTTTGCTTATCTTTAAAACTCCTTTGCTTGTCTTGAAAATTCAGTTCTAAAGAACAACTTTGCCAGGTAAAGTACTCTTGTTAGACAGTCTTTTTCTTTCAGTATTTTGAATACTCAAAATCATGCTACTCCCTTCTGAACTGCAAAGTGCCTACTGAAAAATCTGATGTTTTATGTAGGTTCCCTAATATGTAATCACTTATTTATTTTTTACTGTTTTTCAGATTCGCCCTTGTCTTCAACTTCTGACAATTTAATTATTTTGTGTCTTAGTGTGGGTCTTTCTGGATTCATCTTTTATGGAAATATCTAGGATTCCTTGATCTGGGTGGTGGTTTCTTTACCTAGGTTAGGGTATTTTTCAACCCTTATCTTTCTGAAAATGCTTTCTTGTACTCTCTTCCTCCCACTTTTGGGACATCTAAATACATATATTGGTCTACTTGATGGTAGTCCATTAAGTTATCTTCATTCTTTTTAATTCTTTCCCCTTTTTGCTTTTCTGATTGGTTTAATTCCCTATCTTCAATTTTGCAGATACTTTCTTTTGTTTCACTTAGTCTGCTATAAAACCAATCAATTGAATTGTTTTAGTTCAATTATTTGTTCTTCGGGACTGTTCTTCGGGACTGTTATTTCTGTGTGTGGTACTAATTTTTTTTTGTCTTTTCTGAAATTCTCTTTTTGTTTATACATTGCTTTCCTGATCTCAGTGGGCATCTTTATGATTATTATCTCGAACTCTTTTTCAGGTGAATCACATATCTCCATTTCTTTAAGATCTGTTTCTGGAGTTTTATCTTTTTTTGTTTAGAACATGATGCTTTGTTTCTTCATTTTTCTTGACTCTCTGTGTTGATTTCTATGCAATACTAAAACAGACACCTCTTCCTGTCTTGACAAGTGATCTCATTGTACCTTAGGGATCAGTGTAGCCTTAGCTTTATTCAAGCCACTTTCTTTGTTCTCAGTGTCCCCAGTGGTTGAGGGTATGCCACATCCCATCACTATCCTAAGAAGAGTGGATTTCAGTTAGCACCTAGATTCAGGCTAATTAGAAGCTGATTCAATGGCAGCAAGCAGTTATAATTAGGGCTATTCCAGGGAGAAACCTGGAGATAGATGTTTTGCCTGTTCCCTCTGCACTGGGCCCATATATATAGCCATAAGGTGTGTCTGGGTGGTTCCCCTGTGCCCATTAATAACTCATTATTTGTTTGCTACAGTCTTGTGGAACTCATGAATGCAACCCCTTTGAATCTCAAGAGCCATGCAATCCAGAATCCTGTGCTTTGGGTGACAGCTGCAAAAGCTGGGCATCAAACATGCATGTAAGCTCCTTCCAGGGAAATACTGATGACTTCGAGTAGGCCACAGGGAGAGGGAAGGGTCAGATGTCCACAGGCTTCCCAGATCTTTGCAGAGAAAGACAGTCGACCCTAGATGCTTACTAAATTAGAAAAATGACCCTCAGGTAGAAGTTTTTAAAGCATGAAAATAGGCCTATTTCAGGAAAAAAACTGGGAAATGGGCATTTCTGTTTCCCCTGTGATGAGCCCTGTGGGCATAGCCAGTTAAGAATTGTTTCTTTGTTTGCCACAGTCCTGTGTAGCTTGCGAATTCAAGCTCTTTTGGCTGTCAGATCCAGGAGATCTAGGGTTCAGTCCAATTGTATAGCACTATGCCAGGGGACACTTATTTAGAAGCTCTTAAGTACCAGTTACTGTTGTTGGCACCAGGAAAAAAGAGAAATATTTTCATAAGACATGATCCTCATTGATAGCTTTGACAAAGCAGTGGAGGATAGATATGCATGGAAAGAGTTATAATGCTCTTCTGGAAATAAACCTTCAAATCGGCTACCTTTTGGTTCTTGAAGTTCTCCAGAAAAGGAAGACTATAATGGCAAATCATGAGGACATCCTAGGACTATACCCTGAACATTTTTATTCTTTTCATCTTGCACTGTTGAACTTTACGTAGTAGTGCCAAAAGATACAGTTTTCTTTTCCTTTTCTGCAGGCTCAAGTATAGCGTCTGATTTGTTATTTGGGGAAAATAGTCAAATTTCTTATGAAATGATTTCAATTTTAAGGCAGCTGATTTCATATACCATATTCCTCACATGTTGACTGTGCTTTTGAACAGGGTCCTTGAGTGAAGTGAACCATTTTGGGCACCTAGTGATGTGGTGAAAGGAGTACTGTGCCTGGTTTACCCACACAGCTGCAGAGCCTATATATAATCACTCAGTGTTCCAAATTTTGACGTTATTTTTTTTTTGTTCCTGTGTTGTTTTGACAACCTCCAGTAGCTAATAGGTTATGTATTACAATTCATTCAGGTGGCTTTTTTATTGTAAAACTACTCCAGGTACACATAATTTCCCCCTGTGGGCAATGAAACCTTTCTTCCTCCTTTAGGTCATGTGTTCTTTGATTGACAAATCTTCTGTCAATGAGACTATATTTACTACCCATATTTACTACCTATCTAAAGCCATTGTTTTATATTCTGATTTACAGGACAGCAAAAGGAAACTTTTCTAATATCACATAGAACTTAAAATACTGGTATGACTTAGAACTTTAATACTTCCAACAATGGTTTTCTTTTCAGACCTTCCCCATCTTGTTTTTTTCCTCTGAAATAAGTGCCCCCCTTAAAAAATGGCACCCAGAACTGAACACAATACTCCAGATGTGGTTTGAGTTACAGAGAATAGGAAAACTATTATTGGATGCAATTTAGGAAAATATCTCCTAATGCAAGCTACGAATGTGACTTTTTAAAGGCATCTGCCTCATACTGATGGGTCTTATTAAACTTGTGGTCAGCTAAATCCCCCAGAACTTTTTCACATGAATTTCTGCCAAGACAAGTTTCTCCATCCTGTACTTATACAATTAATATTTGAACTTTTATGCAAGACATTGTATTTATCGCTATTAAATTTCATCTTACTGGAATTTGCTCAAAATTCCTGACTGTCAGAACAATTTTGAATGTTGATTGTTATATTTACTATTGTTTCCAGCTTTGTGCCTTTCAGATTTCATAAACTTCCTCTCCATGTTGTCATCAAAACGATCAGTAAACTGGATGAGCCCAGCAGGAAACAAATTGTTGTCCACTGGACAAAGGAGGATAAAAGAAATTATTTGGATCTGATTTTTCAGTTCAGTTTACCCACTTTCACTCAGGTTGCATTTCATCATATACATTAATTTTTGAGAAAATGGGTTAAAATTTTATTTAAATCAAACTGTTTATGCAGATGTATCTTGATTGGCCAACTTTATTACTCAGAGGGAGGAAAAAGCTGGTTATTTATTAATGTCTACTATGTGCCACATGTTATTATGTTAGAGAAGTGCTGTAGACCATTATAAAGAATTTGAATTCTACTTGCAAAGTGAAACTATTTGAGCATTTATTAGGCATAGTGAAACGATATGAGTTTCAAGTTTAAAAGATCATTTTGTCACTATGCATAGAATGGATTAGGGAAAAGTAACAATGAAAGTAAGGAGCCCACTTATGAAGCTATGGAAATCAACTGAAGGAAAACCTAACTCTGGCCAGAAGTCCTAGATTCAGTTCTTAGATCTGCTGTTGATAGTATGATTTTGAGAGAGATGTTTCAATCAAATAGCCTATGTTTCCTTGTCTGTAAGATGAGGAATTAAGGGAGTTTTTGTGAAATAATCTTGACAAACTTTACCAGCTATAACTTTCCATGTATTTGCAGATTAATTATCACTAGTTGATTTGCTTATTGTCAAACTTTGAATGCTTTATGGCTCTATAACAATGTCATCTTTTTCAGCTTTTGAGATACATACTCCTCCCTTATTTTAATCTTAAGTCTCTCTCTATGTATGCGATCCTTCAAAAGTTGTGAGGATTGGAACTTTGCAATAACTTATGATTGATTCTATACCTAGGACAGGAGAGGGAAAGTCAGTTCTGGTAGCTAGGTTTTTCTTTACTAATCTCTCACTTAGATGGCAATCCTCATTTGATATCATTTAAATGTTGTCTCTCTGAAGACATTGCTCTTTTATTTTTTGGAGGACAAAAGCAAATTAAGAGTTGAATAGTTCTGCCTTCTTATTATTGACTATATAGTTGGATGTTATTATATGTTTATCACTACAGATGCATTTGCTGCTATTACAGCTATCATTGGGGTTACACAGGGTACACACTAAATGGATGTATTGCAGCAAGAAACAGTTAAAGTGACCTTCTTGCTGCATAAGTCTACCCGTAGACCAAGAGCAGTCATTCCATCTTCAAGAAGTTCATCTTCTCCTGGGTTGTATCATCATCACTCACATCAGTAGCAACATATTGTCCCTGAAATCCATTAAATGTGTATTATATGTCTGGCACTGAGCTAAAAGATTTATGTGCATTATCTCATTTTATAGGGCAGTTTATTCAGACATCCACTCATTTATTTGATTACTATTTATGGTGCACCTCTGATATACCAGATATCGAGTAAGCAGTATGGTGTGGAGATAAACCAAGCACTCATGTTGTGTGTTCTGTGTTATGTGCAGCCTAGACAGGGAGATAAGCACTAAACAGGTACTTTTCTTTTTTAGTAAATACAAGGTGTATGGGTGTTCATAGGATGTAGACCTACTGGATGACTCCAAATATTACTATTTCCTGAATATATCAAGCACTCTTCTGCTTGACAGTTATTGAATTCCTACTCCCCTTATGTAAGGCCCTTCTTCTAGATGACCATATGGCTCATGCCCACATGTTATTCACTCATAAGATGCCTTATTGGTGAAGACTTTTCTGACCACTCTACTCAATGAGGCAACTTCTCTCTCTTTTGCTTTCTGTGGCTACATCCACAGATATTTCTTCATAGAACTCATCAACACAAGAAAGAACAAATATTTCTTTTCTGAATCTACTCCTCTAATATGTAAGTTACATGAGACCAGGAACTTTGTTGTATTGGCTGCCATTTCTGAAGTGCCAGAACATATACTGGGTTCTTGCTCAGTAAGTGTCACTTAAATGATTGATTGGGTGAATAAATGAACAAATGAATGTTACATGGTAGACTAGGAGAAAGCCTCAAATTTATCATGCTGTGTCCCAGATCAGGGCCTGTGTTTTGCCAGCCCCGAGTGAGTAAAAAGAGAGATAATATTTTTTGGTTAAGAGATTGCTTTCACATCTTTGTTTGAGGATGGTTATGTAGGTCTAGGATTCCTGCACTAAGAGATGAAACCTTGAGCAATCTTATAAAAGAGACAACTAAGAGGTAGAGTATTTTTTCCAGACATGTGTTCAGTTGAACAAATGTGTGTGGATGTAAGTGAATGAGTGAATTCCATCTTGGTTTATTTCTTTATGTAAGATTACATAAGATTTTCCATTTCCCTTTGCTTCATGAAGCTTGAGCCCTGTCCTGGCTGAGCTAGTTCCTTTTCTTTTTTCTGAGCCTCTTTCTACATATTTCTGGCCCTGATTCTGTCCCCCAGAGTTAACATTATAGGACGCCTACAAAAAGAGGGCAAGATCCAAAGTCAAATAGCAACAAGGGTCACAGAAAAAGAACTATGGATTAAACTGTGGCAACACATAGAAAATCAGCTGAATGAGAACTAGTCTGTGGACTTAAGAATGCAGCATTGTGGAAGGAGCAGGAGCCAAGAGCAGTCTCTTTTCATAATCACAAACTGGCTATAAAGCAAACCAACTTGTTGGGGAGATACTATCTCCAGGGGTGGAAAGGGCAGATGCAGAAGTGATGTAATCAGTGAGTGAGGACAAATGGGTCTTCGAAAGGAAAGGCACATTTGGCTTTAGGAAGTTAGGAAAAACACAGAAATCAACAGGGTCATAGCCACATCGGCAGGGAAATGGACAGACCACCAAGAATATCCCAGCAACCAGGAGAAGCAAAAGCAAAGGCTAGGGTTAGGGCAGTAAATGCTTTGAGAGTATTTCAAATTGAGAGTGTTTCAAAAGAACAGCAGACCCTGTATGTGATCAGTCACACCTCTGCTCTAACAGGCCTCGTTTTTTCCCCTTTGTATAAAAAGGATCTCTGCATATCATTATGTTTTCCACAGGAGGCAACGTGATATACCTCAGCAGCAACATTGTTCCTAAGGACCACAGAACAACTGACTAAAAAAATTACTCAAACTTATTTGTGGGACCCGCAAAATAAAAAACAGTCTTTTTACCCAATTTGCCCTGAATTTCAAAACTTTTATATTTAGGTGCAAAGGGCCCCCCAACTTCCAGCTTTACTGACCTGAGATAGCTAGAAGCAAGGGAATAACGGGAAATTATACCAAGAGATTGTTTTTTAAATGTAAACTTACAAAGGGGCCTGGAAAGTCAGCAGAATAAGATGTCTCGGCAGGTAAACATCAACATGAGGCCTTCTAAGTCCATTCCTCATCTCTTCCTTTAAGAAATATGAGATAATGTTCAGTGAATCACCAGATGGAGAATTTGTTCAGACAAAATGGCTTTGCAAGTTCCCTTGTAAATCGCCTCTGGCTTCTAAAAAACAGTAGCAAATGTGCTGAAGACTGAATTAGCTAGAACAGAAGTTTCACTTTTTCACTACAAGAATTATCTGGGCCTGAGCTAAAACCTGGACTCCTACTGCTGGAAGGGAAGAGAGACTGCCAACCAGGCCTGCAGTTTCACTCAGGAAGATGTAAAAAGCTTATGAAACAGAGCAGCAGGAGGTCTCCAGACTTGAGAGACATCCATTCCCTTGGCAACCCTGCATTTACAGGAATCTGTTACCCATAGAATGTGGACACTGATGGAGAGACATGGACCTCTGCAGAAGACACAGTGCAAAGCTCTCGGGGTGGTTCCCAAATGGCTTGGGCATATTAGAAGAGGTTGACCATTTCAAAGTTGATGACAAGAGGTGAGAATCTTCTAGAAGGCCAGGGGCAGGAGCTTTGTCTTGCTTTCTATACTCCACACCTTCCAAAAGATAAAATTCCAAGAGACTGCAGCTGAATTGAGAAAAGAACACTGCCCACACTGAGAGATTCACTGGGCCGTCTCATGACCTTGACCCTCAGACCACCTGGTAGCTATGAGGCCTGCATCTTGAGCATGTTAAGGGTTCTGAAGTCTTCAGGAAAAAGAATGCCTTTTTAGGGTATTGTCTTGTTGGTACCCCTCACAGGACACCACAGGACTTTGCTCTCACAGGGCTCCACCAGTGAGGGAAAGGACTCTACCTTCCCTCTTCTTGAAGTAGAAGGAGGAATGGACAAAATTATGGGATAGGGTGAGAAAAATAGCAGTCAGGTATTTTTAAGCCTTACCTTTCCACAATGTAGGGTAAAACTAGGGTATTGACTCAAAATCATAGAGCCATCCACCCTAAATTTACTGAGCTTTACATGTATTTCTTAGCTTGAAACTAAAACTACACTCGAGGAGCGGGGAAGCCTGGGGAGATTATGGAGTGTGTGCAGTTTAAATTTGTCTGCATTTAGTGACTTTTTCTGACTAGAGAAGGATTCAGGTATTTGGATAATTTCATAAACCATTGACTTTTTAAAGAGGAATATGAAGAAACATATGCCAATTGAGTTAGAAGCTGGGCATAGCTGTGAGATAGATATTAGTCCTTTTTACCAAAATGTGGTTTATGAGGCTTTTAATAGAGATTAAATTGGTGGAAACCAGGTTTTACCTTATTATGGATTTGATAGTTTCTACATTAATCTCCCCAATGTAATGCTGAACTGTTGGGCCCTGGATAGATCATCTAGTTACATTTCACGAATCAGAAATGGCAAATTTCTATACAAAAGTCAAAATAACCCATTAGTGATTAGTTATTTCCATCTAAGAAACCCCTCCTGCTGTCTCTGTTTCTGATCATGGCCCTAAGAACCCTGGTGTATAACTTAGGGTCACTTTGATCTCTACACCCAATTCCCATCCTGGGATGTGCTTCATTTGCCAAAGGCATTATCACACCAAAACTATTTCTAGATGGTGATACATATTCTGAATAAAAACAAAGCAGAATAAGGGGAAACAGAATGCCAGGTTTGAAGGGATGCAAATTTAAAAAGGGTAGTCAGGAAGACCTCCCCGAGGACATAAGAAGAGAATTGAGTGGGGGAAAAAGTGGAGTGGGCAGACGCTTGTGTGTGCATGCAGACCAAGGGACTTGGTGGCTGGAGGTAACCGGAAAGAGGGTGGAAGACAAGGTTAGAGAGGCAGGTGGGGGCCAGACATGTAGGGTTTGACTTTATTTTAAGTGTGAAAGCAGCAAATGGTTGATTGTGAGAGTGATGACCATGACAAAGTGCCTCTCCTCGTGGAGCTTACTGGAGTGGGAACAGACATGATTAATGAGTAGGCCAGATGTGAGCTGGTTCCTGTTTAGAGAGATCATGCCAAACTGATATTTCACAAAGTCATGAATTCATGGGCCTTCAGACTGCTGAGTCTACTCCAATCTGTAGAAGGATATTGTCCACCTTGAACTTTCATCTATGCGAGGGTAACGTATTGACTTTTCATCACATTGCAACACATTTAATGCTCAGGATGGTACACATACTTCCTACCAAACTTTGGATAGAAAATAAGATTTGGTGTTTTAAAGAGCCTCATTAAATCATTATGTAAAACTAATTCTAAAAGGACTACATTTTTCTAAAAGAAATGCTTTATGTACATTTGCTTTTCCACATTGGTTCTTAAAATTCATAAATTTATGACTTAGGCCATTAAATGGGAAATCTTGATGATACCCCATATAAAAGATGAGGGGTGTGTGTGTGTGTGTGTGTGTGTGTGTTCCTTTCAGTGTCTGCCATCACATGTGTGAAAGAATTAGTGAGGGAGGACATAGAAGAAATGAGTTGATGCTGTTCTTTCTCAACTTCATTTTCTTTTGTCCTCTCTCTCTTTGTTCACTTAGTAAAATTAAGACAAAGGTCTGGATGAAGTATAGCCTCTCCTTCTTCTGCCTCATGTGTCATGAACTTCCCAGTGGTGACCGCAGATATGGAGGCCTCTTGTCCTCCCACAATGAACCCCATAGACCACTTACAGAAGGTATGACCCTAATCTCCCAGCTAACTTCGAATATCAGTCTGGAACCTTCCACATTTCTTGACCCCATTTCCTTCTATCCAAACAAAGAGGTGAAAATCAACAGCGGATGAAATAAATATAGATTTAAATTCCCCTTAATGTCAAAATCACAGAGAAGGGACTGGTTGGCCTGAAGTGACTACTTCAGGGTAAAAGCTCCAAGGGGCTAGTCCCAGTTCCCTGAAGGCCTTGTAGCAGAGACCAAGTTTATTGACAAGAAAAGGCAGGACTCTGAGACAGTGGTGGGAGGGTGCGGCTGGGTAAGGAGGAATGCCAAAGGGTGGGGGCAGTTTCTGCAAAGGAATCAGCCCTGTTACCTATGACCTTTTTCTTTTTTTTTTCATGTACAGGTTTATTACTTTCCATTCAGTTCAACCACTATTCACCTGGGAAAATCCAAGAATCAGGAGGTTCTTTTAAACAAAGGAAACCAGATGGGTACAGCCTGAAGATGCTATGATACAGGCCATTCCTTCCAGAGAGACATGATAGGGAATAATTGAAAAAACAGCACCTTGCTTTGGTTTAAAAATGCTTATGTTTTTGTTTTGTTATGTTTGTTCATTTGTTGTGTTTCTTTAGATCCTACATGTAAGTAAATCATACAGTATTTGTCTCTCTCTGCCACTGTATACAAATATATTTAAATAATAAAAAAAATTTTAAGAAAATGCTATGTGACTTAAAAAATTTGGGGTGGTGGTATAAGGGGAGGTTGAATGAGGAAGAGGAGGAAGGCAAGTACCTACTTCATCCAAAGCTCAAGGAATTAGAGGTCCCAGGAAATGCCAGTTCTATTCAGTTCGGCTGAATGAGAGCTAAATAATAAAATCACATTATACAATACAGAAGTCAACCCAGAGCAATGAATACAGAACAAAGGTACTTTGGAATATGCCATCCTAATATTCCTGTCTGCACAGTTTAGAGTTCTTAAATGTGTTTCATGTTTAATGAAAGAAACAATGACTTTCAGTGGAGGGGAAAAAAAGAGTTCTTTAAAGATAATCAAGGCCTTAACTACCTACCTTAGGTAGCTGAGAAAAAGCTACTGTACTTTTTATTTTTTAACACTCCAGATATGTAATTTAATGCAGGTCTAATGACAGTCTCAAACATGGGGCTTTAATCGAAATTGTTCAAGCTCAGTACTGTGACAGGAACTCACAAGCCCCCAGCGGTGCTGCCCATTTTCTCAGGTTTTGCAAGAGAAAAGGAAAGAAGAAAAAAACCTCTTGAACTTATGTTGCTATTGATGTGTAATATACAATAAAAAAACAGTTAAATTTCAATTACCCACAGGTAATTATAATTTTATTGTTTGACTGTACTACAGGGATTTCTGTAATTCCCAAGACTAATAATTTTCTATAATTTTACAGGTTGTCAAATAAACTATTAAAGATTACCTTTGAAAAAGCATCTGCAATTGTAAGGACATATCATACTGTTCATGGACGGTATTAGTAATTAGAGATCCCTGGATAGTGAAATATCTGTGCTGGGAGCTCACCACTGCCTGGCGCATTTCCTCACAGCCGCCTCTAATCTCCCACGGAAGCTTTCCAACTTCTCAGGTGTTCTCTTCACTGCCGTAGGACACACGTTTAAATTTTATTAATATTCCCCCCAGCAATTCCAAACAGTTTGTCAGGATAAATCTCTACCTCCAGGTGGGGCAATGTTAAAATCAGAAAGATGGGCCTCCCCAATTGTTACAGGAAAAATCTCAGGACCTCAGGACAAAATGCAAAATGAGAGGAGAGAGTTTGGAGGGGAGCTGGTGGAGAGTGGTGGGAAGATTGCTGGGTTGGGGGTCTGGGGACGAGATAAGTTATAAAGTTATTTCTACCAAGAACCATTATAATCAATGAGATGAAATTTGCCCAATAGCAAGGTTCTTCCTGAAGTTTTCTCTTTCATAAAGCAATTTCTGTCATTTCTGTATTTCCATATATACATTATGTATAAAAGATCAACCCTGTCCTTTTTGATTAGGTAGCAATGCTCCTCTCTTATGAAACATACATCTATGACAGGCCAGAGAGGTACAGATCTCACTTCCTCATGAAGCCTCTCATTTTTCCCCAAACATGCCTTGCTTGTCATGCCTTCCTGCCTTTATGCATGCTCAACCCTTAGTCTAAAAACCTTCTTCCTCCTCGCCTGTCAAACTCCAGCTTACCCTTCAGGACCAGAGAAAATGTGCCTCCTTGATAAAGGTGTTACTAACTCTCCTATTTCTATTAAATATTTTCTCTCCTGGGTTCTCAGATGGTTTTTAAAGTCTTTATTATTGGGGCTAATGGCACCATGTCAGGAAAACTGAAAGGAAACCTAGGACTAAAGGGGCAGCCAGAGAAGGCCTTCAGCTGTCTGAGGGATACAGGGAAGAGCCAGGAATGGCTTCCTGGTCCAAACCAGAGGTAAGGCCTGGGGCTGGTGTGTTGGGGAGCAATAGTAGTGGCCTGACAGCAGGACAAGAGTAAAAGGTGGAAGAGAAAGCTGATTTATTAGGAGACAAGGATGGGGGCACACATGCTACATGGTCTGACAGGATTACTGAGGACAGATCCTGTCTGAAAAGGTTGAAAACAGAAGGGTCTATTGGCCTGTGCTAAATGCCATCTTACCACAACCTGCCTGGGCCTACCAGGGCCAACATGGCACTGTCCTGTAAAACTATGCTTTCACCCATCTCCTCCACCAGCCTGTGAGTGCCTGAAGGGCAGACACAGTTACAGCCAACTCTCTGCCCCTGGCACCTGGCCTGGTGAGCAGTCCTCGAATGACAGTTTGCTGGCTGCGGTCGGACAAGCACAGAAGACCTGGGCTCTTTTCTTGGTCCTGCCATGTCTGTCTCTGCAACCTGCACACAATGGAACCACAGGTTTCCATACTATAGATAGACTGCATTTCCTTTTAAAAGTCTTCAGGGAACGTAGAAATCATTCATTACTAGCACCCTAAACCCTCTCTCATTTGGATACTTATTTCTTGAATTCCTGTAATAGGGGAGTAAAATTAACTCTGCAACGAGAAGTAAACACAAATGCAACAAAGGGCGGCATCCAGGTAGCTTTTTCTCACTTTGAGGTAAAGGGCTGATTGGAGACTTTGAGTGAGAATCCAATTTGTTGAGAGAGTAAGAGCTTACTGGTGTCACACAGTGTCTTGTGGGTGTGAGTAAAGGGAGTGGAGGGAGGAAGTAGGTGTAGAAGAGGAAAAAAGAATCAGAAAGGTCTTAGGAATTGCACAGACATATTTTTTCATCTTAACATGCTGCCCAGAATTTCCTTTGGTAAGAAAATTTGATCATAGTTTGATTTTTAGGTAAAAAAAAGACAAAGAAAGGTCAATTAAAGAGTTAAACAACAATTATATTAACTGTATGAGATTTTAAAAAGCTGTAAGGAATGTAAAGATGATTATATATAAAGTTCCCCAAGGACATCCTGGATGGTGACAAAGTGAGGACCAGGAATGAAATCTCTTGCCTTTTAGTCCAATGCTTTTTCTGCACTTTTCTGTCTCCAAACTTTGAGCCACTGCTTAAAAAAGAAACCTTAAAAGCACATAGAAGAGACATTTCACAACCAAACAATGATGTTCAGGTGGCTAATGGGAGGCTGAAGTAAGTCAAAAATATCAGCAATTCTAGTGTTTAAACAAACACTGTATCTTCTATCAGTGCATGATCTCAACACGGATTTCATTCTGATACAACACATTTCTTTACTGGCCACGGCAAAGCACGTAGTTGGCCTTGCAGTGTAAGCATTCTGGGAGCTTAAAATTTGAAAATGTAAAATTATTAAATAAATAGTCTTTATTGCAGCATGTCTTAATTCTCAATAAGTCATTTTGATAACAGCTCTGTGCCCTGAGCTGAAGGCAATGTCAAGGTCAATTATTTCATTCAAGGCCCCTAATTAAGATTACTTCCTTGAGGTCAGAATAACGCATTACTTTATTTTAATAGAGAAAAGATCAAAGCTCTACCTTAAATTTTCCTGATGCAAAGCAATGCTGCTTTAATCTGGGCTACAGTAACCAGGGCGAAAAGCATTTTACTTATTTTGTAGCACCCCCCACCCCAAAGCTGGAGCTTCACTCACTGCAAACGAGTATTACCGAGTGATGGACACTGCCCAACTGCTGTTTTCACTGCATGTCTTTAATCTTTTATTTTAGCCATGCCAGAAACCTTATTTCTCTGGAATAAGTTTGCATTAGCAAACCCAGTTTGCCCAGAAATGCTCAAATGGGCCACTTTGCATACTTCTGGGACCCTGAGCCCCCCAACCCTTTGTGTTGCTGCTGACACTGTCGGAGCAGAGGTTATAAATGGGAAGCAGACACCTCCAAGATGTGCTTCATGGGACACAAACTCAGTTAATACAGTGTTTAAAAGTCAAGAAATTTCTCACAAATTCTGGATCTCTGGATTCTCATGCAAAGAATCAAAAGACCTAACAGTGTTCAGCCCATGGTTTTAAATGGCAACAACTGGCTGGGGTTGAATGAGGGATGCTAGGATGTGCATTCAAGTTTCTCACCATCACAGCTGTTCATTGTGGCAAGGGTTAAAAACTGGCCAATATATTTTGTTTGGCCAGTGTGGCCTCTAAATTATTGTTAATATGTATTTTTAATTGTAATGCTTTGGGGCAGGAATAAAACACTGCTCTTCCCCAGGCTCAAGTTTCTTACTCCTCTATACATGGTCAGATGCACATATTTTTACTGCCAGCCTGGCCTGGGCAGCAGCCCTTCCTGGCATCCTGCCCATTTCCCCTGCTCCCATTGGACCTCCCCAGATGCTGAGGTGGACAGTTCCCAGCAGACTCACAGCTGTCCCCCTCAAAAGCCTGTGTCTCTCTGCTTCCCTTCTAGAAGGTTTTCCCAGCACTGCTCTGCATATTCTGTAGTAACACATGAAGAGGCAGTGCTGGGCATTCATGCCCCCTGGTGCAGCTCCCTCAGTGTGGGGGGTAGGTGGCAGTGGATACACGCCCCATACCAACATCTGGTAAAATGATCGTGAGGTATGTTCCACACGGGTTCTTAGAGGGTCCCCAGTGTAATGGAGCCCCACTGCCCACCGTGGAAATCAGCTCATTACCACACCCTTTGTGGCTTTTCTCCCTTCTATGACTCACCCGCCCTCCACTCTTCTTCACTTGATCCTCACAGAATCACCATCCAAATCAACTATGTGCACCAGGACTTGGGCTGGGGTTGCTTTCAGGGGAAACTATCCTAAGACCATATTTAAATGTGTTCTATTGTGAGGGCACCCTAACAGCTACACCCTGTGAGAATGGTTGACCAGGATTGGGAGGGTTTCAGAATCCATGGCACAGAACAAAAACATACAGGAACTGTGCAGAGAAGACTGATGCAAATGAGTCTGACAACTACAGTCAAATTTGGGGGGTGCTCTGCAAAGAGAAAAACCTGCCTGATGAGCCCAGAGGGCTAGATTAAGACTAAGAAATTTGTCCCAGGCAGATGTAGGTTTAAGAAGAGGACACATTTTTAATCTAAAGATTAAAATGAACACACTAAAATGGAATGGCTGCTTTGTATAGAGTCTCAAATATCCTTCCAGAGATTCAAAGCAATGATATTCCCTTACTTTCCACAGACCCCTCTAATCCGTGTTGCCCACACATGTATTTAACGTTGCAAACATAGGACTATATGTAGGTCAGTCTTACTGTTTATCGGGTGGAGGAGCTTTTGAGATGTCTCTTTTGAGGATGGGGAAGGGGAAAAGAAAAAGATAAAGCTGACATTTGATGATGGGAGCAGTAGTCCCTCCGCCATTACAGAGGTATAATTTAGCACCCCTATAAAACCTGGGAATGCCTCAAATCAAAATGCATTTTCCTCTTCACACTGAGAATCTCTTAAGTGCACAGGAACGCATAAGATCAGGTGAATTATCTATTATTGGAAAGATATTTATGATGTCTAAGATGGGAGCACACGACTCATATCTGCTCCTCACAGGAACTCAGCCATCATGGGAAGCCAACAGAGGGGAAACAGCTGAAATATTTGGAAGAACAGACCCTCCCTGCCAGAAGTTACTATGAATTCAAGTGTTTTCCAGTGCTGCTCTTCTTCCAAGGTACAAAGCAATGAAGTAGTCAAATTAATGAAGTATCATAATAGAAATGGAAAGATTCGAGTGTGCCGAAGAGTGGAATACAGTTTTGTTCTTAAGAGGCACGATAGGAAAGAAGCACTTTGATGTAAGAGGCTGGCTGGAGGGGCTATTCAGCTTCAGTGTCACACAAAAAATTAGAATGAATTAGCATGATTTTGTTATTAGAGATACAATAACACATGAGAAAGTAGACACTACCAGGTTGTAATTCATAAGAGTTTCAGATAAACATAAGCTGTAACACTGGCTCTATCCAGTGTATGCTCCAATACAGCCTCCTATGGATTGAAATATACAGTTCCTGTAGCAGCCAGCCGTCCTCCCATTTATATTTATGGAATCCAACCCACACCCAAAAAGTAAAACTTAAATGGAAATTCATTGCCACAGAACACAAAAGACCTGGTGGAATTCCCAGAGTCATGGTGGTCAACATTCAGGGAAGTATCAACTCGAATTACTCATCCAATGTCACACAGTGGAATTTATGGAAGTTCACAAGAAGCTTAGTCTTAACTCCAAATATCAAGATCTTTAAATCTGAGAATAAAAGTGGTAGTTCTTTGAGCACTGATACAAAAAAATTGTGAAGTACCACTCACAGCATTCCTCCAGTCTCAAGGTCTCCTTGCAATAAAACAACCACTAGGACAATTAGAAGACCTGGTAGCATCTTATTGTATCTCCCCAGACAGCACCGATGACGTCTCTAGCAGAGGGTATTGGCTTCAATCCCCATGCTCCTGTGGGTGGGCCAGAACAACAGATGACTTTTCAAATGACATGCTGTTTCCTGTTCTCTTACTTGTGTAAGTTGATTTCTCTGGGATTTTCTTTTGATGATACTAATTCCACCAAAGACAATTAGGGAACAAGGAAGTCTGTTTTTGTATTCATGCCTTTGGGATGTACAGATTTAGCATATGAAGGAAAATGAACTTCATTGAATGAGAGGATAGAGGAAACTCTATTTTAAAAAAGAAATTAATGCAGCGGAGGTTTTGGTATCACCTTCAGAAGCAAACCTTTTTATTATGACCCCTCTGGGGATATCAACATCCCATCATTTCTTCATTTCCTATTCATACACAGTCAGCCAATGACACCAATATTTGTAAAAAGAAACTTATTTTTCAATTTTCAAACTTTCCTCACTGGTAGTGGTGGTGTTGATGGATGTCACTCTGAATTATTAAAGTTGAAATAATGTTTCATATTTAACATATTTCCTGAAGAAAAAGACAAAAAAAACTACTAATTCAACAGCCCACTCTGCTTTTTTGGATGATGCCTCACACACAACTTTCTGACTAGAGTCAGTTGTGACTGTAGCTGCCATAAGACACTCCATGTGGTAAAACTGACAGTTTGTTTTGAAGATTTCAGGATAGCACAAGTGGTAATAAAATATCACAAAAATTGCAATGATTTAGTGGGGGAGAATATCACAGCCCATCCTACCAACATCTCCACCGTTTATCAATGTACACATCAGATTAAAAATTCCTTAGAAATAGCTATTGTGCCTACTCTGTATATATGCTATGGTCCTACAACTACAGGGTGCACATAGAAAGCTATTAACATAATTTTAGAATTTAAATTCTTTAAAATTTAAATGCTAGAGACTTTGGCAAAAGTATTTGAATGCAACTAAGATTTTGCAGTAACACTTAACCTTCAATGCTGAATGTGACTGGTAAAATAAGAAAGAATTTGTAAAGTATGGGAAGGCAGTTGCTCAAAGCTGTACAGTTATAGAATTGGGATAACATAAACAAATTCTGCCCAAAAGACCAGATATAATGATGTTTGACAAACTTATTGATATTGCAACTCCTCTAAGTTCAGACAGATAATACCACCGAGTTCCAGCAAGTGTGTGTGTCTGAGAGAGAAGATGAAATTAATATGTAGACTGAGAGATTTCAGAGCAAAGTCAATTATCTTTTCGGTGACTAGGGTACTTTGCATATACAAATTAAACATTATAAGTAACTGAGAATTAATTTTACACTAGAATCAATTCTGAACATTGTATTCTTATACAACTGTTACATTAGTAGTATATTTTCATAACAAAAATTAATGAAACTGGCCATTTCCCTAATTTTAAAGCCTATAAAGGACCAAGTTACATGGGAAAAAAGGCAAAGGTTGTGGAAGAGAGAAAATACAAGTTGCAATTAAGAAAAGTTTAAGGCTATATAGTTGTGTATGAGAGAAAAGCACTTAAGAAAGTTATTATTCCCTTTTATGTAATATTTAATACTTAAAACATTATCATGTTATCTAAAAATAAGTTTAAACAAAATAAAATTCGCATTTGTAAACTCATTACCTGACTCAGAAACCAGAGCACTTATGATGCCATTGTTTCTACATGAGTGTCTTCATTTTATTCCTCAGCGTTTCCACTATCTTGAATTTTATGTTCATTATTCCCTTGATTTAAAAGAAATAGTCTTAACCCATATTTATATATCCCCAAATACTGAATTATTATTTCTTGATTTTAAGATTTAGAAAAATGGCATAATGTCGAATAAAGTCTTATGACTTAATCTTATCAGTAATGTACTTTAAGATTCATCCCCTTGTGATGTATAGTTGTTGTTCACTCATTTTTATCACTGCACAATGTTCCACTGTGTCTATATATCACAAATGGTTTATGTATTATATTAGTTTGCTTGGGCTACCATGAAAAATACCACAGACTGGGTGATTCAAACAACAGAAATGCATTTTCTCACAGTTCTGAAGGCTGAAGTGCAAGATCAGGGCACTTTCAGGGTTGGTTCCTGGTGAGACTTTTTTCCTGGTTTGCAGACTGCTGTCTTCTCACTAGGCCCACACACAGGCTTTGTCAGTGCAAGCACGCTCCAGATGTCCCTTCCTCTTCTTACGAGAACACCTTTCCCACTGAATTAGAGCCCGACTCATGACCTTGTTCACCCTACCTTCAAATACAGACATATTGAGGGTTAGGTCTTCAGATTCTGAGGGAAATGCAATTCAGTCTATAATGTGTATTTTCCTGTAGAATTATACTACGGTTATTCCCCAGTTTTTACTCTCATACTCAGTGCCTCTATGAATATTCTTGTACATATCTCTTGGGGCTCATGAGCAAGAGTTTCTCTGAATAACATAAATAGAAGTGAAACTGCTAGCCCATAAGGCATGCAAATGTTCAAATTCATAACTGGCAACATGTTTGAATCAAGTTTCACTCCCACCACACGTGTCTATGTATTCTCAAGGGTCCACATCCTTACTGCCAGTAGTTATTACCAAACACCTTCATTTTCACCAATCTAATGAGCATTAATGGTATTGTATCAAGGACTTTAATATTATTTCATTAATTATAAAATTTTTGATCATTTTATTCATTTGTTTATTCATAATTTGTGTCCTATTTTCTATAAAATTTCTATTTTATATCCTAGTCTCCATTTTTTCTGTTGGTTTGTATCTTTTAAAAATCTATTAATAGACATTTTATGTACATGTTAGATATAAAATCTTTGCACATTACTCAAGGTCTGTCCAGAAAGTATCCATCCATGTACTATCAAAAATAGAGACACAAAAAACCTTGTACACAGCACAATGACACCTCAGTCACCTCCAAAGTAGGCACCTTGGGTCCTTTCAGGTACTCTCAGCATCCACTGTTCAAAATACTGCAAAATCCTTTGTCGGAATCACCATCATCTCCCTTGTCACATTTTCCTGAATCTCATCAGTGGCCTGAAATCTGTTTCCTTCCAAAGGTGATTTGAGTTTTGGAAAAAGCCAGAAGTTGCAGAGCACCAAATCTGGGCCAAGTCACTTGGGTGATTTGATGTTTCACCGAAGATCTCTGCACAAGACATGATGCATGAGGGTGCACTGTTGTAATGAAGCAGCCAATCACCAGTTGCCCATAGTTGTGGCATATTGCATCTCTCAACTGATAAAAAAAAAAACATTGAGGTAGTCCTCTTTGTTATTTGTTTAGTGTGGAGGGGCATGCTTGTGATGGACACCTTCCCAATCCAAAAACATAGTTAACACAGTCTTTTTTTAAGAGAATAGTTTCTTTTTTTTTTTAAGATTTTTAAAATTTATTTTTAGAAAGGGAAGGGAGGGAGAAAGAGAGAGAGAGAGAAACATCAATGTGCGGTTGCTGCGGGTCATGACCTGCAACCCAGGCATGTACCCTGACTGGGAAGCGAACCTGCGACAATTTGGTTCACAGCCCGCGCTCAACCCACTGAGCTATGCCAGCCAGGGCGTTAACACAGTCTTGATCTTGCTACAAATTTGTTGTGCCTTCGCAGCTCCTTCTTCTGGCTGGAGAACCAGGCAACTTCCACTGGGACCACTGGACCTTTGTTTCCAGATCATAGCCATAGATCCATGATTCATCTCCAATTATGACCTTCTTGAGGAAATCTGGTTCATTGGTAATGGTTTGAATGAAGTCATTAGTAACTGAAGCATGATGTTCCTTCTGCTCTATTAGCAGAAGCCATGGAATGAATTTTGCCATGCCATGTTTCATGCCGATATCCTGAATCAAAACCTCAAATACAGTAGTTTTTGGAATGCCCAGATCAGCTTCTAGTTCTTTCACTAATCAAAGATCAGTTAGTCGCTGATCTTTGTAGGTTGCAGCCCCTACATGTTCAACATCCTCAGGTGTTCTGCCTTTTGCAGGCATTTCAGAACATGCACCACTTTCAATAGATTCTCTACCATCTTTGAAGCATTTGTGCCACACTTTTATTTGTGCCGCACTCATTGCATCATCCCCGAAAGGCTTCTGAATCATCCAAATAGTTTCCACGGAGGAATGTTCAAACCTAATGCAAAATTCGATGCAGATTTCTTGCTTTAGTCACTCAGTCATTTTGAATGTGACAGCCACACAGTATACCTGTTCACTCACTGCCAACTACTGCCCTCACTGATTAGTACAGTGAAGTCATTATTTTTCCCACCTGTGCATTCCAGTCCCCTCACCTTGGCTGCTGGCTTACATCTTTGTAACACAAACAGTTCTCATTATATTAACAATAGATGAGTGACATTCTTGTACTTTATATATTGTCATTTCAATTATTTTTGATGGAGCAAAGTTTTACACTTTAATGCAATCTAATTCATCAATTTTTTTCTTTAAGTTTAGTACTTCTTATGTCTCATTCAAGTTTCTTCTTTGCCCCAAGATTATAAAGATACTCTCTATGTGTTGCCGTATTTCCTAAGCTCTTTATCTTCACCCCACTATAAACAAACAAACAAAACAAAACAAAATGAAAACTTGATTTTAGACTTTACAAAATGTTTCACTAATTTGAATCTTAAATGTTTTAGATGAACATTTAAAGTTTCAGTTTGGACAATAAACACTTTTGACCCCTTATTAATACCTACTCCATGGAAATACCCTAAAAGAAACACTATAATAAATATATTAGATGTAGTCCTTGCTTTCAAGATGCTTAAAGTCTAGCACAGAAAAGTAATTGCATAAAAGTATAATACTAGAGCATATTTTAGGATAATAATAAGTTCTTTAAAATAATGTAAAGTTAAAACTTATTGGATTTGTACTACATGCAAGGACAATCTCACTTATTTCTTTAGAAACCCTATGAGATTTTTTTCTCTACTGCTATATTTGAAAGATGGAAACACCAGACTGAGGCTTGGAAAGATGTCCTCGGTTGCCCTGGAATACCGTGGCCAACAATGTATACAGCAGGATTCGATCACAGCAAGCCTGACCTCAGAGTACTTTCACAATTAGTCTCTTTTCTTTTCCTCATTGAGGAGGGGGCTAAAGAAGAATTGGACATAAGAGAAGAATTAACTTCGGCTATGGTGTTGGAAATAGGCATTAAAGGATGGGGAAATTTTCAGAATTTAGAGAAGACAAACTTTAATATGAATAAAGTCAAGAAGATACCATATTTGCTGTGTATAATGTGCATCCATGTTTTTGGCCCCAACTTTCAGGAAAAAAAAAATACTTCGTTTCAATTTTTTTTAATTGAATTATTTATTTATTTAATTATATTTAGAAACAAAACCAATTATTGTATTCCAGCATATTATTCTGCATACGGATATTGTTATTACTTTCTAGAACTATACTTTAACACATAAACATAAATAAAAGAATTAAAAACATTTATATAGATACGGAATTAGTACTACCCCATATACAATTCACATCTTTATTTTTCAATCAAAAATTTTGGGTAAAAACTGCTCATTATACATGGCAAAATAGGGAAGATGGCAAAGTGTATGATTTAATTTGAAGACAACAAGTAGTACATCATGACAAAGTTGCTCCCTCTTCAAAAAGATTGGAAACATATGTCATGAGTGAAAGGGAAAGGAGTATTACTCCAACGAATCTAGCAGAATCTGCAGGGCCCCAGTCTCCCTCAAGTCCCTCTCCTGTCAGCACTGTCTCCTGGCCACAGTGAGTAGGCATGGCACAGCCCTGCTTCAGGCTCTGTGCACTTGCTTGTCCATTTTTCATGGATGTTCTCCCCTCTTGGCCTGGAATGCATCTTCTTTCCCATCATTTGGGTCTACACTTAAATGTTACTCAACTTTTCCTAACCATCTTCTCTAAAACAACAAATCCTCTTCCTCACCATTGTTGACTCTCCTTTATCTTTCTTTATAGCACTTACCCCTGCCCAGATTTAAGCTGTAGCACAATTTACTTGTTGGCCACTAGGTAAGAACTCTGGATGGTTTTTATTTTAATGACAGCCCTAGTACCTAAATTGTGTTTGGTACATAATTTGTAGCCCATAAAAGTTTGTCAAGTAAATGAAATAAAGGAATAAATAATGAATGAGTGACTAAATCTTGGGCATACAAGTGCTATCAGAGGTTTTGTAGGTAGGTTGTGACATGAACCAATATTTTTATAAGCAGTCTATGGCAGACACGCACAGAAGGAATAGGAGAGACAAGGTAGAGCAAGCAGCAAGAACATTTATGAAGTTTTTAGAGAAGCAGGAGAAGTCTAGTGACTCAGAACTTCATTTCTGGTGTCAGACTATCAGGTTCAAATCCCCACACTAAGACTCCTAGCTGAGTAACCTTGAACAAGTCACTGAGGCTTTCTGCCTTCTCCTTTGCCTGTAAGTGTGGATGATACTATCACCTGCTGTAGGACTCTTGGAAGGCTTAAATGAGATAATACAATAATCAATGATTGATAAGATTCATAAAACATAGTGGGTATTATTAGCATAAAGTACTTAAGCCAGAGCAACAACAGTGGGAATTGAAGGAGGAAATGCGTAAAGAGACATTGATTAGGTATAATAAGAAGGTCTTGGAATAATATAAAAAGGGAATGCTTGAAAAAGACTCATATTTCTGTTTTGTCTGATTAGAGAAGGGCAATAATTTCAAGTGAAATCCAGCCTACTGATAAGGGATTCAATTTTTGAGTATGTCAGACTGTAGGGAACATGAAGTAGCAGCCATAATAAGCTTTGTTTCTAAATGTTTGACTTGGAGGTGTACCTAGGTATTTTACATGAAGATGTCTAACAAAGATTGGAAATATATATTAAGAGATAAACAAACTTTAAAGTTTTTTTTTATTCTTCAAGAAGATTTATAATATAATTTTCTTAAATAATTCCCTCCCTTTGTCTTTAAAATATGTTTTTGTTAACCTGGACAGTGCTAATCTTTATTTCTCTAGCAAGTATTTCACAGATTCTGCTTTATTCCATGAGTAAACCCAAAGCTTGGTACATCAAAATAATGGCCTAATCCCCACTCCCAATCCTCCCCTTATGCTTCCCCCAACCTTTCAAAGTTTTAAGGAACTGAGGAAGGATTTTCAAACTCCATGTGCTTCTGAAGACTTGATTCAAACGTTCTACAGGACTGAATAAAATGGATCTTATGGTCCCCCTCCCCACAAGGGGATATGACCAACTCTCCAATTTGCAAACCAGAAAGCTCTTGTTTACCATCCTCAATTTTAACCACACACATTCCTACTCAGAGGAAACAGCATGCTTATAGTCAGTCAAAGAGTAAAAAGGGGTAGTTAGAGATCTGTAATAAATGTATGTAAGTGAGACAGAAAATTAGAAAATGGCCACCTGCCAGCAGCCACATAAATTTCAGAGGAAATGCATTTTCGACTGGGATGCTTTATCATAGGAATTGCAAATATTTATTAAAAGTATTAAAATAGTCAGAATGTTAAATGTTTCCTCCAGTGGTGAAATTTCACATTGCCACATTAGAAGATGGGATATTCTGATACAGCGTTTATTAAAATGACTTCATTTTATTAGTCTGTCATCCACAATAAATGGGAAGGTACCTTTAAAACAAGATCTATTGAAGATAAAAGAGATTTGGGGGAGGGGCAGAATCTCATTGTGTGAATGTGGCTTTGACTACAGCAGTACATAAATCTTGCAACCTTTCCCAAATAATGCCAACAAGATTTTGTTGGTGGTGGTTTGATATCAAGTTTGTTGGATTCTGTCATCACTTGAAAACAAAATGTACTATTTTCTACTAACTCTTATGCTCTCTCATGCACGTGATGAGGTTCAGGGCAGGTCACCCCAAAATGTACCACTTTGGTATGTGGATTATTTCAAACTAAAGACAAGCAAGGCACAACAGACTCAGAAAGAGCTTTTTATCTGTCCCTTAACTGCCTAATAGGATGTAGATGAGGGGCTTGTCCCAGGCAGAGAGCTCTTACCACAGAGAACTTGTCACACCAGAATGACTGATCTGCATGGTATGGCAAACATTTGTGTACCAAACATGTGCTCTGCCCATCTTCCTGTGAATTGTCTTCCTCCACTTTGAAGTCCAAGACTCCTGTCCCCTTCTCCTTAGCTCAGGATGGCATATAAGCCTCAATTGCCTGAGTGTCTGAGAGATTCTCCTGTTTCTCATGTCTTTGTGAGGCTCCCTTACATATGAAATTAAATTTACTTTTCTCCTCTTAATCTTTTTTTGTCAATTGATTAGTCCATCAAAGAACCCAGAAGGAAAGACAGGACAAGTTCTCCTCCCCTACATAATATACACTTGATAAATGTTTGAATGGTTAGTACTTAGTGAGTTTTCAGGCACAATTACCAAACATACCCAAGTGGGCATGTTGAATCGACTCCAGATGAGCTGAAAATGGAAGGAGGCGGCTGCTTATTGCACCAGGATCATAGAGATGACAGCTAGAACACGTCATTCCTGAGTGGCACTAAGTTGAAGAGTGACAGGATGAGCTGGACCGATTACCTCCCTAAGAAGCTTGTGGTTTGTGTGAGGCACTGACCTAATAAAGATCTTATGCCATCACACAGCACAGATAGGAGAGCCTTTACCCATCTTCAGACACTTTTGTGTGATTGGAACAGCTTCCGGAATCCAGCCTGTGAAACTGCTGACGGTGCTGAAGGGAATCTAGTTTAGCTGAAATATGGGGCGGGGTGAGGGAGAGGAAAGAAGGGGCAGGGCCTGTAGTGATGCCAAATATTTCTTAGCCAGGATAATTAAAAGGCCATTAGCCTTTAATAAGTGGGTAGAGTGGCCATCTTTCATATTAGAATATAAGCAAGTGAAGGTATTTGTTCCATACAAATTCATTTATTCAATAAATATTTGGGGAGCATATCCTGAAGCTAACCACAAACATGGGTGCCAGAAATCAGAGGTGTATAACAGTCACTCAGGTCCTGCCTCAGATATCTGGCATTCTGGTGGGGAGGAGATGGGTGTTTAAAAATCAGTATATGAGGGGCACCCAAAAATAATGGAATTACTGCTGGAGAGTAGGCCTCTTGTAGTACAGGTTTCCCCCACTAGGTGACTGTTTGGGGAATGCATCTGTATCAGTGTACCAGCTGGCATTTTTGTGAGAGGCTATGTTTGGCTTTGGTGAACTTTTTTTGAAGACTCTCATCATGTTTGCTCATTTCATGATGGGTGATTTATAAGAACATCTGCCCACCTGACATTGAGTGAACCCAAAACAGCATGCCCCCCATGCCTCAGCCTCCCTGTGCACCCAAACTTGCCCCAAGTGACTTTATTTTGGTTATTCTGGAAGAAAAAAGCCTTCAAAGGGAAACATTTTGCCAATATGGAAGAGGTGAAGCAAAAAATGGCAGAAACACTAAAAGGCATCAAAATCAATGAGTGAAAGATTATTTTGAGCAGTGGAAAAAAATGTCTCGATATATGTATTGCATCAAACGGACAGTACTTTGAAGATGACTGAAATTTAAACAAGTAAAAATAAATACACAATTTTTTATAAGTAAATTCCATTTTTTGGTGCCCCCTTGTAGAATATTTCATGAGGTAATGAAAACATTGAAAAAAAACTAGAACAAGGGCATAGGGTGAAAAGTGACAATGGAGGCTTCTTTTAGGTCAGGGAAAGGTCTGGGGTGAGGGGATATTTAAGTAGGTGCCTGAACACCATGAGGAATTTGTCCAGATCCTGTGAGTATCTGAGGGAGAAGTGTCCCCAGCAGAAGGAACAGCAAAGACAAGGATCCCTGGTGTGAGCTGAATGTTGGGTTGTTGTTGTTCTCACCACTCTTTGTCCAGGCTTCCGGAAAGGACCATTAAAGATCTATGAAAATATCAGACCTGCTCAGTTAAAGCTTATTTATGTATCTCTTTTGCTTTAATTTCTGGTGTGGTTTCAGTTCCCTTAATCTCCTCATAAAAAAAAAATACCTGGTGGCAAAATCACCTCTCCAGTTACTTACACAGGAACTGGGTCTGATAAGTCATGTGGGATGTATAAGCACCCAAAGGTTAGATGGGTAGAGATTCCAAATTCTGCCGAAACCCCAAGGTGACTGGGACAAATTATCTTAATGAGCTATTAAACTGTAAATGAGAACTTATACACTGGCCCACTAGAAAGCCATTCATTCATCCACTGCCTCCCTCCCACCCTCCCTCCCTCCTTCATGTACCTTTCAAGCATTATCTATCTACAAGTGTGATGCTGTTGGCCACAAAATGCTCTGCAGGAGGGATACTGAGCAAGTGGCCACACCATGCACAGTGGTAACATATGTGGGCAGTAAACTTAGCCTGTCCTGGTTCAGAGCCTATGTCCCAATTCACCAGGCGCTGTATAGCCAACAGACTCCCAACCCTATGATCATGCCATGACAGAACCTGCCTCACTGGACTTTTGCAGGGAGTTAAATGAGATGCTTATGCTGAATTACTATAATGCCTAATACAAAACACATTATTTTATAAAGTTTGTTCTGGGTCATCAGAACTCCTTAAGTATTCCTCGACTTTAATTTTTTCTGGCAATATATTTGGACCAGTTATTTAGAAGTCATATTAAATTTTTAAAATCTTTTTTATATCTTGAGCTTATTAAAACTCTTTATAGGTATGAGCAAAGCATTAGAAACGAATTTGTCTTGTGTATATAAAAACATAGTACTTCCTTGTCATTAATTTATTTGTTCATTTATTCTACCTACATGCATTCAGTGTCTGTTATGTATGCAGTTCTGTGCTAGTGCTGAGGACCTGAGAATAAATAGTAAGGGAATTGAGAACTTCTTGAAGATAGTAGGAAGATGACTTAAGAGGGAAAGGAAGTGGATAAAATCAGGATTAGATGGCTAATATTTCAGGTAAGCAAAATCACACTGCGGGAGACAGACATTCTGCATTAGGAGAACAGTGGAGTAACTCACTCAGCTAATAGAGCTGAGTCTCACTCACTCTTCTATTCAAGAGACCTCGAATAGAAGAATTCATTATGCAGCAGTTGTGTTCCTGGAAGTTGGCAGTGAAACAGAGCAAGTCTGGACCTGATCCTCAGGAAGTCTTCAGTCCATGCCATTTGGCAGTGCACCGGGCACATAGGGTGTGCTTTCTAATACTTGCTGATTATTTTCTTCTGGCCTAATATCTGAAGCCCATCTTTTCCTTTGCCAGAACTCATCACTTTAAATTCAGTGTTATCATTTCACTAGAAGAACTTCCTCGCTGTTTAACACACTGGACTCATGTGAGATAAGGCACTGGACACTCCAGGGACACGGATTTGGGGGAGGGATATGGTGGGGGTGAGGAGCCCGAGTCTAAGTAGTGTCTTGTACAGAAATCCTTGGTAATTAAATTGTGGTCCAAGGATGAGCAGCTTTGACAACACCTGGGAATACATTACAAATATTGAATAAGGCCCTGCTTCAGAACTGCTGATCAGAATCTGCATTTTAACGAGGGTCTAGAGTGATTCACATGTTCTTTGAGGTTCAGAAACCTCTGCAGAGGAGTTCAGTCTATTTTAAACTAGAATCTGGACTACTCTTCTCTCCAAGACAGATGAGAAGGGGATGGAGAAAGGGCAGGTAGGAATGGTGGAGCTCCTTTCTTCCTCCACCAGCCCAACCATACTTTGGCCAAAAGCCATGTTACGGTGTGGTCTCTGAAGTTGTGTGCTTTTTGCAACATTGTGTCTGTGAATCACCAAACTTTTGAACTTAAATTGTGGATTTACCTATTTATTAGTTGGATGGCTTGAGGGTAAATAATTTAACTTTCCTGAGCTTCCACATGTCCATCTATTTTCTTAAAAACATGGAAGCAGAGAGCCCTGTAACAAGTGTGTTTACAGGAAGAAGGACCACTGTGTCTTTCTCAAGCGGCAACTCCAACCTCTTACTCCATTCACTCCAAGGTCACGGCATGAGGAAGGTGAGGAGTGTGAAGCACCAGGAGGGAGCCACCCTCTTGGTATGGGCGAAGAAGGGTGTGGCTGGCAGTCAGCGGACTCAGGTTCCAGTCTGAGAATGGCACTTACTACGCATGCTCATATCAGCTGCCTAACCACTGACTGTGGCAGCTTTCTCTCTGGTAAAGGGAATGAAATAGGCACTCTTTTAGTTCCAAAATGCCAACGTAATTTTTTGAAAAAAATATTTATTTACAAATATTTTTGTTGTCAATACTGTCTATAAACTCTCCATCCTAACAACCTTCCTCTATGCCGGCCTCTGTCACAGTGGCTGGAGCCAAGGTACCTCTCTGCAGCCTCCATCACAGCTGGGGGAGCCACAGGGCTCCACATGAGTCAGCATGCTGTAAACAGAACTCTGCCAGCACACTCTGTCTACTGTCTTCTTCTTCCTGTTTGGATCACAGGGACTGCTTGGAGATGCTTCAGCCATCACTTAAATGTCATTAAGTTATGATACCAGTCTTCAATGATCCATCATTGTACCTCTTATGTCATAATACTGACAAATCCCCTTCTATTTGGATAAAACAGGGTAACTGAGTTTAATGTAATTCTAATTACGGCCAGTATCTGCTGTTTTCCAGGCATTATTCTAAGGACTAAGGATTCTGTAGTTGTATTTCAGTGTGGGCCAATCTGTTGCCTAAATCTGTTTTTGTTTCTAACCATAAAATATCAAAAATAATGCCTTCCCATAGCCCAATAAAGTAAGGGCTTCTCTCCCTTGGCTAAGATCATAATCTTAGACTGGTGAAAATCTCTGTTAAATTTCTGCTATGACCAAAACAATGATAACCTCTACCTGAAATACATGTGCAGGTCCTGGTGTTTCATGTGACCATTTAGATTATATGCTCTTGACATAGCATGAAAGGATGAAGAGGAGAACGACCCTGTCCAGGAATGCCTGGAAACGGGGACCCTTCAGTGTGGATCCTAGAGAGCTGAGAAAAGTTAAGGGAATGTTAAAACGTTCAGTGACAATAAAGGCAAGTGTGTTCATCAAGATATGTTGAACAAATGGGATATGGCTCAGTGCAAGCCTTTTGAAAAGGAAGGGGTAGAAGCAGTGTGGGGGGAGGGAAGGGGGAGAGAAAGAGAGAGCAAGAGAATGTTTTGAGAACTACTTAGGCATATGCAGAAGGAGAAACCTTGGGGGTTTTCTTTCCCACACCTAGTATGCAGGGATAAAAGAGAGGCAAGAAAATGTTTAAAAGGGAGGAAAAATAAAAAAGGGAAAGAGAAAAGGAAGAATAATGGGAGGAAGAAATTAGAAGATGAAAGGGAACAAATAGAGCAAAGAAAAGGCAAGAAAACAATCTACATGTGTTGGCTACATGCTGTGGCAGAGAAACGCTTTCCTGGACCTCTCTCATCATATCCTGTAAAGAGGTAGATGCTATTAGTATTTCTATTCTAAAGTTAAGAAAACAGGTTTAGAGAGAGGAATCAAGTTGCTTATAGTTCTATGGTGGTTAAATGACCTCCATGGGATCCAACACTCAGAAATTCTACAGAGCTCTGTATTCTGTGTAATCACTGAAAGGGCACTAGACCAGCATCTCTGCAAATGAGTCAGTTAATTAAAGGAACATTTATTGAGCACCTACAAAATGCCCTGGAACTATACCTGTGGGAGAAAAAGAAATAAATCCCCTGCTTTTATCAACATAAATCTAGAAGGGGGAGACAGTTTAAGAGCTATGATGATATGAATAACAATGACAAAATTAGGCAGGGTACAGTACATAGGACGTGCTTAGATTGGGGGTAAGGATTAATCTCTATAGGGAAACTGATAAGGGAAACTGATAGAGCTCAATGATAAGGCAAAACTTAAACAGGAATCTGATATAAATGAAGCACATGAACTATGAGGACATCCTGGGAGAGATACTCCAGGAAGGCAAAACAGCAAGGGCAAAAGTCCCGTAGATTTTAAGAGCTTGAGACTATAGGGTAGCAAGAAAATAAAAATTTGTCTTTAGTAGTAATTTACCCTCAAGATGTAGTCAGTTCAATTACAGCCAGTCAGTGGTGGAAGCATTATCTAGGAAGTACTATAAAATGTGCAAAGTGTGTAAAATGCTCCAAGAGCAACTGAGTTGAAAAGAGACTAGATCAGAGAAGGCGTTACAAAAGATGTTTGCATGAGTCTCAAAGAACATCTGACATGAACTGAGCTCTGTGTCCTGCAGAAAACTACAGAGAAGAAATAACAAGCAGAGTTATCCTCTAGCATCTGAGGCAGAAAAATGCTCCCTGGTATTGGGTCGGGTCATATTTTGTGTTTCTGTTCCATTTCCTGCTTGAAGAGTTTCCATATTGCGGTGAATCTGTGTGTGGCTGTAATGGGGGTTTCCATCTGTGATCCTGGAAGAGACAGGTCCCGGAGCATAAGCCTGGTCACTCATTGTCTTGGGAGGAAACTCAATTCAGACCCTGGGCAGAAGGACATCCATACAGCACAGCAGATAATCTCCTCAAGACCAGCTGCTCCTTGCTTGTTGGACATGGAATAGAACCCAAATTACCAAATCTGGGACCAGCTCTGTCCTGGGTGCCACATATTGTTTTCCTTCCTGGCAAGAACAGTTGATGTAGCCTTTTTTCTAAGATGTATTCCAATGTGACACAATAAAAGAACAGGCCCATCAAATGTGAACCCTGGAGTTTGGTGACTACAGAAAAGCCCTTGCAAAATGAACACTTGAGAATTAGAATCAAATTCCAAGTAGCTTACCTTCTGATCTTCATGCATTTTTTGTTTTTCCCTGCACCCCTTTCACCCTCCTGCATGACTCCATCAGCAACCATTTCCTAAAGTGGGCTGCTTGAGACAACAGACCCATCTGATGCTTTTCTGCATCCCCACTGCTCAGTAGAAAGCAGGGACACATAAGTACTCAGTAGGTGTAAAGAAGAGAATTGACTCATGTCTGGAGGGTCAAATCAGCCTGAGTTTGTTTGGCTTTGTCAAAAGATGAGTGACAGACATTTCACAGGGCCCCAAGAGCTACTCTGGGTTTTTTTGGAATCAAATTTTTTTAAAAAGGAACAAGTGATGGGCATTCTGGGGGGAATTCAAAGAAGAAAGAGCGTGATTCTAGGAAGAGAACTTTACAGTCTAAGGGGAGAGTCAAAACAGAAGCATATGAGGATGCAAATGGCACCACTGAGTTTGAGCAACAGTTCCAGCGCAACAGAAGAACATCACCAGACAGGTTACCTTCCATTGCCAAGTGAGTGGGAAAATAGTAAGTGCTCTAGATATTTAGAGAAGGGAGGGATTTTTGTCTTCTTAGATGGTGAGAAAAAGATGGTAGGGATTGGGGTGGGGGTGGAATACTTGACTTAGCTCTTGAAGCAATGGGTAAGATTTCTATAGTGTGAAAGGAGTGGGGAGGGTAGAATAGATGTGGTCTGAGTAAAAGTACAGGGGAGGAGCATTTATGTGTAAAAACGCTGCTTTGGAGAATAATGCAGGGTGGTTAGAACGGAGTGACCAAGCACCAGAGGTTGGCCAGGGAGAATGGGGGTGATTGGGGTAGGAACCATATTGTCCAAGAACTCCAGGGACTATCTGAAACATTTTTCTTAAACTTTGAGGAGGCCATATGCCTTTTGTCTTGACACTGGAAGAAATGAGAAGAAAGAAAAAGAAAGAAAGAAATGTATGCATGCCATGATTTCACTTGCAGACTGATTTAGCAATGTCTTTTCTAGTTTGCCTCTGCTGTTGCTTTTCCTAATTTCCTCACTGCACAAAGAAAATAAATAAATAAGTGTACTATAGTCTTATTTATCCTTCTTTGGACATTTCTTTACCAGGCAGATGGTCAATTAAGAGCACTAAACAATGACACTGTTTTCTCTGTAAACATTTTTTTCTAATAGCCTAACAAATGTAAGCCTGTGCCACCATACTGCTGAATACCATCTTGACTTTCTAATTACAAAGAACTGTGTCTTGATAGTTACAATTACAGCTGTAACAATGATGCCGGGCCCTGAACAATACCGTTAGAGGCAAAGTGCTTATCCGAATATTCACAAATAAAGGCTTAAATTTATGCCAGGGATGTAGATGGAAGTTAAACAATTGGGAGGAAAAAAAAAGAGGTTGAAAACACTGGTTTAATGCCACAGATGTGAATTTGAATCCAATTACTCTTAAAGACAAAAAAAAAACCTTGAAAAGGTGCTGTTTTCTTCTGTTTTAGTAATCAATAGGTTAAGGGGTGGTTCAACTGAGCATGTTAATACCTCTAATTTTGATATTTGGCTACCTGCTAGTGTTTTTAAAGCATACTATCTTTTCAACTAAGTAGGATTTTTGTAAGGTGCAAGTTAGTATCTCCGTGTTAAAATAAAGGATGAACATTCTTCAATCAATAAACCCATAAATTAAATAATATAAATTTTGGGCAGCTTATATATATATATATATATATATATATATATATCCAGCACTATGTTAAGGTGTTAAGGAAGTCACTATAGCTCAGTTCTGCCTTGGATTCCTCATTTGTAAAATGGGTTTAATAGCAATAATATAACTATTATCACTGGGTTGTAGTGAGATTTAAATGGCTCAATATAAGGCATGTGACACACTGACTGGCGTGGCTCAGTGGGTTAGGCCTCATCCCTCGAACCAAAAGATCACTAATTCAGCTCCCTGTCAGGGCCTGGGCCTGTGTTGCAGGCCAGGTCCCCAGTTGGGGGTGTGCCAGAGGCAACTGATCCATGTTTCTCTCACACACTGATATTTCTCTCCCTCCCTTCCCCTTTCTGTAAAAATAAATAAAATCTTTAAAAAAATAAACCATGTGATAAGTAATTGCTATAAAAAGCATTTAAAATAGGGCAGCAGGTGTTGTTATTAGTGGAAAGTATACTTCAGGATGAGCTTTTCACACCCTGAAAAAGGAAAGCAAAGGCAAAATGTTAGCAGGAGGGCATCCACCTCGAGGACACCAAGGCCCAACAACATCTCTGGGCGTGCCCACATCTCCCCGTCACTCAGGGCTATCCACTTCATTTAATTGTGTGACTGCACCCACCCAGAGTTCACTTTGACATTAACAGTATTTTAAAATTTCAGTTGGGAATGTTCTTTCCAGCTCAGGACTGAGAACTAACGTTGGGATTTAGTAATGTGAATTACACCAACTTCTTTTCCTTCCAACAGTCCACGATCTGTTGTACTATATATAGCACTCAGATTCCTAGTAGCCTGGAAAGTATAAGGATGGCCACGTGGTCAGCCCTGTGTGACATAAAACGTGTGCTTATTTATTAGCCTCATTGTTTAGGTAAAGTGATATTCATGATAACTTGTACTTAATTGTGAATTGTACACACGCCGTGGCCAAGGCTATCATATGTGAAAACTTAGTCCTCCCAAAAACTTTATAAGAGAGGTAATATTTTATTCTCTTCATTTTATAGATACGTAAATCCAATCAGACAGTTAAAGCCATGTGATCATGTCAAACCATAAATCACCAATGATTTTTAAACCTCATGAGCAAACAAATAATGTAAACACGTAAAAAGGCCCAAAAGCAAATAAGACAAAGATTAAGGGCTACTAAGTACGTGAAAACTCTGAACACTTAAGTTTAGGGTCGGTTATGCTCAGTCATAGCGTGAGGACGACGTCCCCGACCACTCGTGTCCATTTCGCCAGCGCCGGCACACAGCTGTCACAGCGAACAGCGGACGTGCCATCTAACCACGTTATCTTTTCTGTTAAGGCCACGGAGGGCTTCCCCCCGTGTGTAGGATAAAGGCCACATCTTTGCTCGGCACGCCGATCCCTGTGATCTAATTCTAATCTCGCCTCCGAACATGCCTTCCTCACAGTCAACTTTCACACCGAGAATTGCAGTTCCATGAATAGACCCTGCTGCTTCACACCTCCTTGCCTTTGTCCCTGCCTTCCCACTGCCCAGGACAGAGGACACACATTTTCTCTACTGACCTGCCTGGAGCCCACCAGGTGGCACAGTCTACATCAGCAGAATGCGTCCCCCGCCGTCATGGGGTGCGTCTGAGCCCTAGTATTGCACAATTTATTTCCTTTGTTTTCTCCCTTGATTAGACTTTCAAACTCCTGTGCAATGGAGAATCTATCTTAATGGCTATTGTATCTCTAGCATCTAGGTCCACGCAAATAAGTACTTAGTGAAAGCTGAGTGAATGTAAAAGATTAGAGAGAAAAGTCTCTATAAGCATCCCAGGAAAAGAGATAAAACCCCACCCAGCCTCACTGACCTCAATAATCAGTCTGAAAAATAACTGAGGGCACACTCTCCCTGCTTATTTAGAATAAACATTTAGAGTCTTAACCTTCTTTCTGTCCTTTTTTTCTCTTCCATTGAATTAGTGATCTGAAGATGGACCCTAAGGGTACAAATGCTTTAGACTATGATGGTGTAAGGAGTGGAGACCAGAATTTATCTTTGTAATATTACCTTTTCAGAAATTTTATTTAATTAGTCAGAGGTCTCATGAATTTTCTGGCCAGCCTCTGGAATAGCAAGGCATAATTTTTTTCAGGTATAAATTATAAACTCCGTGAGACCAAGATCTGAGTCTAACCACCTGGGTCTGAACCCACTGTGTGTACCATGCCCAACAGTTATTAGTCAAATGCACAGGTGGGCTATGCAACCCATTTTTGAGAAGAGAGAAAACATTACCTGTAGGATAGGTGTGATATTTCAGATTACCTTTATGCGAAGAATCATCTTGACTTTCCAAATCCTTACACTTTTCAAATTAGAATAAAAATGAAACTCCATAGGGAGAAAAACTGACTGTGAAAATTTCACCCTAAATAACTGAGAATAGGTGTTGGTAAGACCAGGAGGAGAACAGTTTGGGCTTGGTTCCGTGTGTCCGTGTTCTCTGAGAGATGAACTATTAGACATGCAAAGGGAGATGCTCAGAGACAAATGGGTTTATGAATCCAGGGCTCAAGGGAGAAAAAAGGTTAGAAACATAAAATCAGGGTGTCAATAACATGGCATCTGCAGCCACGGCATTGGGTACAATGGCTTAAGGAATGTGCAAAGATAGAGGAGGGGTGTAAGACTGAGAGCTGAAGCACTCCAAACTTTAGAGATTGAGAAGAGAAAAAGCCAGCAGAAGAAACTAAGGAGTGTCAGTCAATAAGGGAGGAGAGAGTGATGTTCAGGAAGCCAAGGATAGAAAGTTCTACAGAGGGAGCGATCAGCTGTGTGAAATACTGCAGAATTGTCAAGTGCAATGAGGTCTGACACAAATGCTGGATTGAGCAAGGTGGAAAAAATTCTGAGGTTTAGATTCCTGTGGTTTACTTCTTACAGAATGCATGGTGCTTGACTGTTTTTGAGTTTTGCTGTTGTTTCCACTTGCTAAGTCATCCTCCTGTGCTCCAGCCTTTCAGACTGTACGGGGAAGAGACCTCCCCACGTTTCTGGCAGGGGCTTAAACCTGAAGGAACTGAAGTAAGGGTCACACATCATTAAGGAAAGGTCAATTCCCAGGCAGAAATTGGTATTTTCTTTCCTCCCATTTCCATATTACAAAGATGCCTCAGGCTTCCTGGAGTTTCTATTAAGAATTCCAAATCTCCCAGCAATGACTTTTAAATACTAGTTTTCCCTAGGATAGTTCTCTAGCTTGCTCGCCCCCACAATCCATGAGGGCCCTTCAATCACTGTGAAAGCCTTTTATCACTCTGACTCCATTCTGTCCTGTATACCATCTCTAGACCCACCTTTCCACAACAGCGCATTCATAATAATAGTAGCTCTAATTAATCTGCTCCACATTTTCTTCCTCAATTTTGTGCACATAGTAGGCACTCAACAAATAGTTGTGTGGTTTCACATGAGATAAATAAGTGCATTATTCAGTCTCTTTCTTTTGATTAGTAAGATTCATTTTACTTTCATTCTCCTCTGCCTAGCTATTTTTAAATACAACGAGAGAACAGTATCTCCAGATAGTGTGTGAAAGCATTTTAATACTTTAATAATTCCATATAATTCCAAATGATCTTTTCCCTCCCATACTTTACAGTAAGTAATAAGTACATAGATGAAAAATATGTATTTTGTATCCAGGGGAACAGCTATTAAGTATCACCAAAAGATGGAGAACATTTTTATCTTAAGTCAGCCACATAAATACCCATTAATTTTTTAAATGATTTTATTTGGTTGATGGAGTATTACATCTCCAAATTACATAGTTTAGATTTCCCATTACACGCTCCTTGTGGATCATATGCAGATTCACAAAGTTATACAGAACATTCTATGATGGGAAGAAGCCAATTTTCATTTTCTCTGTTCTTGTTTGAGGAACCAAAACTGTTAAAGGGATAAAGCACTCAAAAGTGCCTGTTCCAGGTTAATTGCCTCAAATTGCTCATTTAAAGCACCATTATAGTACAGCAAAGACAGTTAATCTACTCTGAAGCTTCCCTTTTTATGGCCGTTGCTACATTTGGTGAAATGGCACCTTTGGCAAACACCCAAATTGGATAAAATTGCCATTTTTCTTGGAACCTGAAAAGAATAACACATGTTTTGAAATCACTTCGTATCATGTGGCTCTAAATGGTAAGCTGCATGTTAGTTAGTCTTGCTCTGGAATTCACTCTCTTTGGCATTTTCTGATTTGACCCTAAATTTTCTTTGCTTTACGTATGTGAGTAAATGATGTGCTTTTGCGGACAATACCTAGGTAAGAGCTCGGGGGAAGACACAGAGGAAACTAGCAAGAGGAACCATGGCAGTATTTTTAAACATCACGACTGTGTAAGAAAATGATGTGTCCCTGCACTGACACTTGTGCACAACTTTCAGCTGATGGTACCTTTATTATTGGAAACACTGTAGTTTGAGAGCCTCTTCAATGTCGACATAACTAGCAGGTGCCACGTTCATAATGGTAAAAACATTCACTTATTAATCAGCACACATAATTCCTCTTTAATGCTGTCAATTTAAGATGGCAACCTGATTTTTTTTTTGGAGTGGGGAAGAGGGTCAACAATTTAATGAATCTCTTCTGCATTTTAATTCCAACCTAATAATCTGCCTCCGGCTCTTTTCCCTCCTTCACTGTGAGAACATTTCTCCGGATCCTGCTATTAAGCACAATGGGATATTTACCTTCCTACCTCAGTTACGCATTAGGATGGAGAAACAGCCAGAGAGCCAGAGCCTCCAACCCAAGCAGCATGCATGTTAACCTGTCACCAGCCCTCAGTGGCCTCATCTTCAAACTCCCCTCTCTCCATTTGTTCATATAGAATCTCCATCCTCCTCAATTCTGACACTGTCGTGCTTTGCAGGTTTCTTTTATTAAACACCACTGGGAACCAGACTCAGAAATGTGCAGTATGTTGACATAGTTAAAATAAATAAATACAACCCATTGCCAGAAATATTAAAAAATTCATCTAAATGTGCTCCTGTCAGGGATGATTTGTTTTCATCCAAACAGGGAAGACTGATGTCTTCAGGATGGACTGAGTTGAGGCTCCCCTGCTCGTTCACTCCTTCATTCATTCATGCCTTCATTCGTTTTCTTATGAAAAAGCAACCCACCACCCCTTGCTCACCATGTCAAATGTAAACAGAATAGACTTTGTTATTAGGGGAGATGTGACTCCAAGTGTCTGAGCTGCAGAGTGACAGCCGGCTCCTCTCTGAATTTCAGGCAGCCTCTGTCACTTGCCTTGACAATGAAGAGAGTTAATATATTCATGACATTACCACACATGCATTCACAATTCACAGCATATTGTATTGTTTACCCCTGTTCTTTTGTACTACTGCATGTAGTAATTTGCCTTCTAGCAACAGAAAAATTCCTCAACTTAAAATTTTACCCTCATTTTATTTACCCTTAATAGAAAAACCACTGCTTCCTGGCCCATCCGCAGTTGGCAAGACCACCTTTCCGCAGCATAGCAAACAGATAAATGTCAGATTTTACATTTTGATCAGATGTGTCTACAGTCATTTCCTATACATATTCCTCATCTTCTGCCTCCCACGCCTTCCTCCAGCAGTCCTTGCCGCCCTTCCTGTGTATTCTTAGCATATTTGGCACTAGGAGGCCAGCTCTTACAGGGGAAAGGACAGCAGTGACAGCGAGAGAAGGGTGGCACGGATTGGGCACCATCCCCTAACAGCGGGGCAGTGCTGGGGGGAAATGAAAGAGCATTGTGAAGCCCCACTCCTTCACCAGCTATGCTCAGTGTGTCCATGGTACTCATTATTTGTACCCAAGTAATGCCTCTGTTGGTTTGTTCATCATTTTTCTGGCTGGACCGGGTACATTCCCCAATGCATGGGTCCCCACCATTCATTCAAAACCCATCTATGGGACACTGATGACTCAGCCTCCTTGATCAAACTTATTTATTCTGAAGGGGTGCTAGCTTGTAATAATGTTGAAGGCTTAGACAGATGGTTCTGTTAGGATGAGTACTGGGTAGAGTAAGTTGTTATTCTCAGATTCGGCATTATTGTTCTTCAGATCTTTGCTGTTGGGGACCAGAACTGAAATGTGCTTTGATGGCTTAGGGCAACTTTGTGGAGATGGCTGGAGAAGGCAAGCAGTCTGAGCTAGCAAGACACAATGGCTTTCATTTTTCTCACAGTGATGAGCTGTCTGCATTCCAATGCATGTCACAAAATTCCAGGGCTAAGAGAGGCCATGAGGGGTCACTCAGTCCACCACCCTGCCTTTGAGTAAAATCATTTAAAAAATACCCTATGCTAAGAGTCTTCAAGACAACCTATGCCCCTCAGTCCAACTGAATGTCAAAACCCTTTCTTAGAAGAGACATGATCTTGTCTGCAATTTAAAAGCATCTCCTGTTCTGTTAGAGAGAAAGCATTTGGTTGCTCTTTATATTCAAACCCTTTTCACACTTAAGAATTATAATTGAGTTACAGTCTCTCAAATTCTGCTCTCATAGTGGGCTATGTAATTCAGGGTTTGCTTTTGTAACCTGGTTCCTTTCTACTAGTTATTTCTTGTTTCATCTGCGTATGTCTATCCAATTAACTTGTAAGCTCATACTGAGCAGGAGCTGTAGATTGCAAACTCTTATAGAAAGTAGCAGGCTCTAGGGTAGTGATTCTCAACCCTGACTACACATTCAGATCCCACAGGAAGATATTTTAAAATACTGATGCCTGTGCTATACCCCCAGAGGTTCCGAGTCAAATGGTCTAGGGTACAGGGGTTGTGACAATTTATTAAACCCCTCCCACCCAGGTGATTCTAATGTGCAACCAGGACTGAGAGTGTGATTTGGTACAGATTGCTTCACATCACTGAGTCTTGATCTCTTTAGTTGAGAAACAGGAATAAAATAGCAACTACCTCTTTTTGGAAAGATTAAAGACTTCATATACAAAAACCTTAAGAACAATGTCTGGACCACATATGTTATCAATAAAAGTTAGTGTTACTATTGTTAAGATTATTATTATTATTTGCCCCAAAGTGTCTAACATGCTATTGAAAACCTACAGGGCAATAAATAAATTCATATTAATTAATAACTTGAGGTTATTTAGCCAATTAATCCACATCTACAACTTAAATTAGCAAAACAAAACAAAAAAAATAAAAATTCAATACTATTTAAAAGAATATAAAAACAAAATATATACAATAAAACATAATAATAGATTTTTTTTCTAAGCAGTGAAGAAGTTATAATCAGGAGGAAAATTAATCAATACAAAGAAGTCAAGTAATTATAAAAATTATAGAATGACCAGTTAAGTACTTTAAAAGTGTACTAAATATACTTGAATGTTTAAAGGAAAATATAAACATAATGAGAAAAAGTAGAAGATATAAAAACAACCTAATAAAAGTCCTAGATCTATAATATTACAGCATTTAATATTAAAAATTTACTAAATTAATTCAACACCTCATTTATCACTGAAGAAAGATTAGTGAACTTGATAAGGTAGCAATAGAAAAACTAAACATAGAAGGAAAAATAGATGAAGAAAACACATAAAGTGGTATGAATGACTTTTGAGTCATTTAAATGTGTTTTAATATAAGTGGTAGTAGAGTCCCAAAATGAGATAAAAAATATTGAAGAAATATGATCAAAATTGATGTAAACAATATAAACTCAAAGTCACAAAAAGCTCAATGAACTCCAAGAAAGATAAACACAAATAAAACCATACCTAGACACATTGTAATCAAATATTTATAAACCCAACCCATGAAAAAGAAAGCCTTAAAGACAGCTAGAATAAAAATACAATAAAATAAATGGCAACAAAGATAAAAATAAGACCTAAATTTTCAACAGGAGCAACACAAAATAGAAATAACATTTTAAGAGAAAAAAGAGAAAAAAATGTCAATTAAAATTCTATATCCAACAAAAATATCCTTAATAATAAAAGTTAAATAAATATTTTTTTCAGTCAAGAAAGTGAGATTCATCACCATCAAATTTGTAGCACAGGTATGTTAAAGGAAGTTCTTTAGGCAGAAGGAAAATAATGCTAGATAAAAATTCAAAGCTATACAAAGGAATAAGAAAAACTGGAAATAAAAATATAAGAGTAATTATAAAAGATTTTTTCTTATTTATATTTATTTAAAACAATTTACTGTATAACACAAAAATAATAAATTATTTTGAGAATTAGAAATGTGTAGAGATAAACTTTATGATAATAAGACAAAGAACAGTACAGGGAGAATAGAAACATATTATTGTTAAGGTTTTTTATATTATACTTAAATTGATATTATATTATTTGTATGTAGATTGTGGCAAGTTAAAATATATATGATAAACCACAGAAATACACAAACAAAAACAAATAAATAAACAAATCAAGGGACATATTTAAAAAGCCATATAAAAGGGGGAGAGGGAATGTTAAAGACATGTTCAGAAGAAAGAAGGGAAAGAGTAACAAGGAACAAGTGGGATAAAATGCAAAAGATCCCGGCAAAACTGCAGGCTTAAACCTGACTACGTGAATGATTATATTAAAGGCTAATGGTCTGGCACTATAATTACAATACAGAGATTGATGGATTAGATAACCAAAGCTGAGTCCAACTATGTGCTACATACAGAATAAACATTAACTATAAAAAATAAAATAAAATTTAAAAGAAGGAGATAAAAAATAAAATTAAAATTAAATTAAAAAGAGAGAGGATAAAATGAAGAAGATAAGAAGAAATTGGAAGGCTGATTTGTACCACACGATCACCACTCTAAAGAAAGCTGGAGTGCCTGAATTAATACCAGATGAAACAGACTCTGGTCAAGCAACAGTCAAGAGACAAAGAGGATGTTTCTTAAAATAAGTGGTCAATTCATTAAGTGACAAGAATCCTACATGTGTATACAATTATAACAGAGCTTCAAACAGATGATACAAAAAGTCACAGGATTATAACAAGAAGTAGACAACCTACAATTTTATTCAGAAATTTCAACACTCCCTCTCAGTTTAACAGAAGCAGATGACAAATCTATCAACCAGTACAAACTAATTGACATTTATGTACCATGACACATTACAATAGCAAAATACATATTCCTTTTAAACATACACATAAATTATTCACTTAAATAACATAATCTATTGTGCCATAAAAAAAGTCAATAAATGTCAAAGGGCACAGAGTATGTTATCTGACTATAAAAGAATTAAGATACAATTAATTGTTTAAAACTTGCAAAATCCACTATTCTAGGAAAAAGGATATTTTTAATAACCAATATCAAGAAGAATTCAAAAGGAAAGTTAGAAAATATTGTGAAGTGTGTAATATACAACACATGAAAATGCACTCGATACAGCCAAAGTAGTATATGAAGGATTTTTTTTATATTAAAATGCTTATATTAGAACACAGAAAAGATAAAAAGCCTAGGTTGACACATTAAGAAAAAAAATTGCACATTTACAAAGAACAAATAAGTCCACAATGAGTAAAAGGAAGACACTAATAAACTAATTTTGAGTAAAAATCAAAAAATGGAAAACAAAATTAATAAAATCAGATTGATTTATTATAAAGATCAATACATTTAATAATTGCTTACCTAGAGTTATCTGTTGGGAACCGCCCTGACTGGTGTCAGAAGCTGAAACCCCCGCCTAGGCTAAGGCTAAGGGAACGCCCTTGGAACCCTAAGCCAGCAAGGAGACAAAAGCTTACCTCCCTGGCAGGAATGCTGCTTCTGCTGCTTTATTCATAACTGACCCCCAAAAAGCTTGGTCGGTTAGCCAAAGACGGGTAAGATTCCCCATGGGGGGAACGACCTAAGCCAGGCACGATCACTTTGGGAGGCCCCCCAAAAGAAGGACTTGGGGGGCTGCAGCAAAAGAGGGTGATGGACCCTCGCTCCTCGGCTTTGACACAGTCTGAGTTCTCACCGTCTGGGAGAAAATCTCCTTATTGCCTTAGTTCCCGTGCTAAGCCTGAAACAATGACAGGGTGGTGCAGCTCTGTGCTGAAAGAGCGGATTCCCCGGGTGATCAGGCCTGAGAAAGGACATGTAAATTACTGTGAAACCTTCTTTGTTTAGAATGCTCTCAGTTGAATGAGAGGGGTCCAAGGAGGAAGTTTGTTCCTCAAAGTCTTACAGCTCTTTGACCCCCCACTCAATAGACAGGCAGAATTCCTTGTTTTCTATACTTCCTTACTTCCCCCTGATAAGTACTGTACTTTATCTGAATTATTATGCAAAATGAGCCCAATAAAAGCAGGTATGGACGGTAAATCAGGGCACTCCCCGGGGGGGGGGGGGGGGGGGGGTGGCCATTTCGTCCCTACTTCCCCACAGAAACTAGTTTGTCTCTGTGCATGTGTTTTTTTTTCTCACGTGTTTTTCAGTGAGCCATCCACAGCGTTCCATGGTCACTGCTGGCCAGTGACCCCACGCGCAACAGTTATCAAGTATAAAGGAAAGAAGACACATTTGCCAACATCAAGAATAAAAGAGAAAACAATATTAGAAATTATACATTAATAAGATATTATGAAGAAATTATTAAAGACTTGGGGTCATAAGTTCAACAAATAAAAAAAAATTCCTGGAAGCAAATTACCAAAACAACACAAGAAGAAATAGAATACAACTGGAAAGAAGAAAATTCTTTTAAGATACAAATTCTAATTAAATTCATCTATAAATTTTATACAGTCTCAACAGGAACCATGGAAATCCTACCAGAATGTTTGTAAAAACTGCCAACCTAAATTAATATGAGAAATGTAAATAGAAATACAAAGAATGTAGCATATCCAAAGCACTGTTGACAAAGAAAACCAAATACGAAGAACCCATACTACCTGATTAAAGACTTACTTTAATTAAATATTGCACTTAGTTATAATTAATTATTCTCAGCCTTTACCTCACACCATACCCTGAAATGTACTCTTGTGGATGTTAGACTTACAATAAAAGCTTAATCTTTTAGAAAAAATCACAAGAGAAAATATTTGAAATCTCAGGTTAATAAAGGCTTCCTAGATATTACATACACATACACACAATCTAACCTAAAAGAAAAGAAAATGAATTGTACTTTATTTAAAAAAACTACTATTTGAAAAGCATCATTAAGAACATGAACAAGCAAACAATAGACTGGAAAATACTATTTGATATATATGTGTATAGATACATATAAAAGAATGTATAAAGTGAACTTTCACTCAATTATAAGAATACAACCCAATATAAAAATGGGCAAAAGATTTAATTATATACTTCACAAAAAAAGATGTGTGAATGGCCAATAAGCACATAAAAAAGTCAGCATCATTCATTATCAAGGAAATATAAAATAAAACCACAATTAGTTACCTCTACACACCTATTACACTGGCTAAAATTAAAAATGCCAATATCAAGTGCAAACGAGGGTGTGGAATACTGCACCTGGCACTCTTGGGTTGCTGGTGGTAGTCTAAAATTGTACACCCATTGTGGAAAGCAGTTTTATCTAATAAAACTAAGCATATGCTTACTCTATGACCAGGCAATTATTATTTAATATTTTACCTAAGAGAAATCAAATCTATTTCTACAAAAAGCAACTTTCTTCATAATACCTCAAAACTGAAAACAGTCTGAATGGCAATCAACAGTTGAATACAATTAAATCATTTTATGGTATATCCATACAAAGAAGTACTATGCAGCAATAAAAATGGACTACTGATGTGTTCTACACCACTATACTGCATAACAGAAATGAGAAACAAAGGACTACGCACTGCAGGATTCCTTTTATATGAAATTCTGGAATTGGGAAGAAAATAAATTATAGTAACTGAAAGCAAACTAGAGGTTGCCTGGGAACTAGATTGTTTGGGTGGAGTGAGGAAATAGAAATGAGGGATCTTACTTGAGGTGATTGAGAATATAGTATTCTATATTTTAGTTTGCACAAATGTATAAATATAGCAAAACTCATCAAACCGTTCCCTACAAATGGGTGCATTTTAATGTATATAAATTATACATCAGTTGACTGGATCCTGTTAATATTAAAGACTTGTAAACATATAGCACTAAGTGAGGTTTAAAAAGATATCTCTCCTATAAGAAGCTCACCTTTTAGGAGCCTTTAAGAAAAGAAAGCTCCTGCAAAGATATACTAGGACAGGAACTTGAACCAGAACTTAACCTGAAAATCTCTTTGCAATAGTAGACAGCTCTCAGCAAAGGAGCACACTTTAGGCTGAGGGAAGTATTGGACAAGCAGGAAGACAGTCATTGTAATCAGATACCATAACCATTATAGACCAAAGAGATCTGGCCTCAGTTTAGTTGTGAAGGATAAAGAAGAGGATGGAATTCAAAGGCAGGTCCATAGATCCTTGAGTTAGTAGAAAGAAGACAGAAAGAGGAAAGACAAGAAGGGGAGCAAATGTTCAGCGAAAGTCTATTAAACTCTGTTTTATAGTAGATTGTACATTTTACTGAGATGCCAATTTATAACCAGGCATAAATATTTGGTTGGCATTATCTGCAAATGTGGGCCTGGGTTTCATATGAAAAATGTGAAGGAGTTACAGTTTTTTTCTTAGCCTAGAAATAGTTGCTGAAGATGAGGGTGTGAATGATATCTAAAAGGAAGGTCATACAGAGAGAAGAGAAGAGGGAATGCTTCCATCTCGGAGTCAGAAAACAGTAGGGTCAGAGAAGGAACATTAAAAGGAAGAGAAAATTAGAATGTTTATAGAAGCCAAGAAAGAAGAGACTATCTAGCAGACAGAGGTCATTGAAGATAGTTTGAAATATGGCACAGAGGGTTAAAGCAGATCCAGAAATTTCCATTTAACTTGACCCTCTTAATTTGAACATGGGAGATCATTTTCTATGAATTAATAGATACAACTCTTAGTAAAAAGAAGCAGTGAGTATATTTTTTCAATCAATTTAGTGGGCAAAAAGGATAATACTAAGATAGCATGTTTATTGTCAAATAAGATGAAAGCAAGATAATTTTAGAAAAGTAAATGCATATGTGTGTTTTTATGTAAGCAACACAATTAGAGAAAAAGACCAAAGACGCCAAAGAAAGAAAAGTTGTTCCTTGCAGATCCTGAAAAAACCAAGCAGTAGGAGACCAAGAACCCCACAGGACTTGGTGACTTTTGGTAATAGTTGTAAACTCTTAAGTCTCTGTTTCCTAATGAGGTGACCAAGACTTTTAAATGCCACTGAGAAGCCCATGCACAAAGTGCATAACAAGTCTAGTTCAGTGTTTGATACACTGTAGTTATTATTTTTAAAAACCTAGGATTTCTTTTGGAAAAGAGATGGAAACAGGAGGGAAGAGAAGGCAAGATGAAGATACCAGAGAAAGTTGCAGAGTGAAGCGTGGTGACAGATGGAGAGGAGGAAAGACTATGGAGGTTGCACCAGATGGCCTCTGCTTTTTCAGTAAAGTAGGAAAGAAGGTCATCTGTTCAGAGTGAGGATGGCATGGCTGAGAATGAGACATGAAAAATGTAGAAAAATTTCAGAACATTTTTTCCCCTGAGTGAAAATGCATATACAGTTCAGAGAGGCACAAGTAAATGGGATCCTGAGGAATAAAATGCCTAGGAGTGGAATTGGGAAACAAGAGTTTAGCAGACCCAAAGACAACTTTCTCAAAAATGTATCTGGCAAGGCCTGGCAGCTGGGGAATACATCAGTAATCCACAAATGGAAAGGGGACCCATTTGGGAGATTTGGCATGATGGAGGGCACTGGCAGAAGTGGCTGTGCTGTGTTAAGAAGAACCACTTGGAAGTCACTGACAGGGATGCCTCCTGAAGCTGGAGGTAGGGTAACAAACCGGGAAAATTGAGAGGAAGTTGAGTGCACTCAGGTACTTTGGAAAAGGTCAAAAATAGGTGCAGAAGAGGGGAAGGAACTGAATGGCTAGAAGGTAAGGTTGTCGTAGTAGGTGAGAAGAGCTCTTTTTTTTTTTTAAGATTTTATTTATTTATTTATTTATTTATTTTTAGTGGAGGAAGGGAGGGAGAGAGAGAGAGAGAGAGAGAGAGAGAAACATCAATGTGTGGTTGCTGGGGGTTATGGCCTGCAACCCAGGAATGTACCCTGGCTGGGAATCGAACCTGGGACACTTTGGTTCCCAGCCCACGCTCAATCCACTGAGCTACACCAGCCAGGGCGAGAGGAGCTCTTAAACATGACATTTGGGTCAGTCTTAAAAAAAGATGAACCTAAAGGGTACAAGTGTAAGGGCAACAGATGTGCACTAATATCAAGGCCATTAAGAATTAAAGGGGTTAAGAAAATGTTGTAAAAGGTATGACTTTAGATATCAATGAAGATGCTCAAATTATTGAGCTGATAAAAGAATTAAGGAAGAATAATAAAATACTATAGCAGTTGAGTTATTGAAAAAAAGGTGAGAATGGTAGTTAGGTCATATTACCAAAGCTATGAAAAGACCTATAATGGTGCCATAAAATTTCAGAACAAAACATTTACCTGGGAACCAACAGATCTGAGTTTGAAGGATGAGTTCAACACCAATAAACTGTAAGGTTTCCTAGTTAAAAAGGAAGAGACTTGGACTCTGAAATTAATTAGTTATCAGTTATTTCTGATAACTATGAAAGCTTAGACTGAGAAGTTACAGTTCACTGGAAGAACAGTGATGAAGTTGGTAAGATAAGTAAGCTTCGTGCTCATGAAAAAAGAATTAAAAATATAAGAGAGTTAACCACACTAAAGAAAGTTTAGATGTTAGGTGAGTGGCTAGGCTATTTTTTCTACAGATGTGTCTCTGGACAAGAGTCCCATGCTGAAGTCACTAACTTTCATTATAGAGAAATGAAGCCCCATGCTCCTGGCTTTTGAATAAGACTCAGAATTACCTAATGTCATGTCCGCCACGGTGTGTCTTTCCAGTTAGCTTGGTGTTTAACCAATGTCTTACCCAGTGAAGCTCCAGGCCAGCACCCTCCCCTTACTCGAAGGAAGAACTCACTATAGAGAGGAGCACAGAATGGTCTCCAGCAAGCCTCTCACTCCCATCCCTGGCGGTTCCAAGGGATTGTCAGCAAACTCTCTACAATCCGCTTCTCCCTTTCACCCTCCACACCCCACACCCAGTCTCTGCTTCACTTTCCATCTACTAACTTGCTATCTCCCATATGTCTTTTTTTTTTTTCATTTCAATAATGTGATTACAATAGTTCAGGTAATTCAGTACCTTTTTAAAGCTTTATTGAGGAATAATTAATATTCCAAAATTATACACACTTAATGTATATATCTTGATGAGTTTGGACTTATTACCTTCTGAATAGGGCTGAAGCCAAGCCCCAGGGAACCTGAGGTCCTGCTGCTTTCATTAACAGAATTCTTATGACCACAGCTAGGAGAGGTCCATCTTACGTCTGTAATCCTGGTGTGCACAGAGCTGGTGGGTGTATTGGGCAGAGTGCTAGGGTCCACCATGTTGTTTTAATTTTAATTTCTTTGAAAATAAAAAGAAAAAATGAATATTATAATGAATCAAGCCTGGATTATATTCACCTTTATACCATCACAGTCATAAATAATAAGTCTAATGCTTTATTTTTTCTGGAGGAAGCAACCCATGGAGGCAAAAGTGCCTACAGACCACAAAAATCATAAAACAGCCCTGTGTCTAATCATTTGTTGCTTTCCCCCACCTTAAAATTGTCTTAGTTTCAGTGAAAAAAAGTATGTGGTAACTTTACATGTGAGAAAGAGGAAGAGAGAAGTGGGGAGAAGATACATGGCAGAAAACAGAACCCTCAAACCTAAAGTAGAACAGAAGAAGCCTGTTTGGGAGAAATACTTGTGGTAAACACCAATGGCCATTTTGAACATTTTGTGTGAGTTTGTCCAGCTCTGAAGTCTCCTCTTGTTCTTAGAATTACTCTAAGACAAGCCAGTTTGCCAGCCTGGACACCAGAAAATACTCACGGCACAAGGAGGATGGAGAGAGTGACTCCATCCACCACTTCCCAAAACCCTACCCCAGGAGATCCCTCCCCCACCATCTGTTTTCCCCTCCCCCCCTCTCACTCTGTCTCCCAGGCTGCCAAAATAACTTTGTTAGAGTTATTTTCAAAAAATGCTGATTAGCTTTGCCACAAATTCCTGTTCTCTAACCCCTCAGTGTGGCTCAGCAATCCTTCTTTTCATCTCTTGTTAACCCTGTTTACTCTTCCTCGGAGGCTTGGTATAGAGTAGAATGAGAAACAGGTCAGTCCTACAAACACTTAGCAGTCCTTGGCTGAGGACCTATTGCAATGTCCACCAGGACAAACACAGCCTGGGCCTGTCATAGACCTGACCTGAAGTTGTGTACAATGTAGTAAGGAAAACAATGTGATTCACCAACTGCTTTTTACATGACTACTATGTGGCAAGCGGGATAATGAACACCTAAATATTAAAAAGATGAATTTGATGGTGGCTCTGTTTCTCCCAAAGAATTAATTTTTCAAATACATAAATGGATAGCTCACCAGTCAAATGTTGCCTCTCTTTAACTGAGGGGTGGTGAGACTGATTATGCTAAATTCACTAATTCACCTGAGGGCAGACTCCTGCAGAAATTTGACCCAACCTCCCCAGTAGATATCTCTTTGCTCTTAATTTGCTCTCCTATCTGCAGACATGTCTACATTAAAACCAAACTGAATACAAGCTTATTTTTAAATCATTAAAACCTTTGGCCAAACAGCTAGCCAAAGCATGTTGTTCTGTAGTTAGGAGCTGTCAGAATCACTTAAAAACAAAGCTGAGCAATGTGTTAAATAAATGTACAAAAAGAGCAGAAGGGGCCATTCAGATATCGCCAGGTAATCCAAATCCACTGTGGATTTGGGGAGGGCGCATCTGCAGACTCTGAGAGACCACAATGCTGATTAGTTTTTTAATCTTGCCCCAGTAAGGATGGAAATTTTTCCTGTTACTGAGAGACACGAGGAAACCATTAGTTCTTTGTAAAGACAAATATCCATTTCAGTAAGTAATTCGAAGCACACACTGTGGAGAACATGTGTGGATATTTGGCATAGAGCTGGAAGTACTAATAAAATAACTTCTCTTTAGCTCATCTTTTCTAGACTAAAAGACTATTAATGGTGCCTCCTTTACAGTATTTACCATAGTCTAGATGTTTACAGTTGATCAACTGTTAGAAATAAGGAACTGTTATGCACGTAAAACAAGGGAAGAAGGACAAGAGATATCCATCACCATTTTCCATCCTGATTAGAATGCCATCACTATTTAACAAACACTCTTGAGGTCAGCCTGGCTGATGACTCTGTCTTTCATTATTTAGATATGTTTATACCTGAATAGCCCTGGGATTGTCTCCATTGTCCACAGTTGGCATTGACACTGTTTGCCCCTTGAGGATTTGATGCTTTATCCTAAGAAAAAAATACACATTTACATTTTTAAATGGATATTATTTCTTGACATGTTTGTGAGGCTAAAAGAAGACTGGGAATTGATGATATTATAGGGCACTAAGAATAACTCCACTCTAGAAACCATACATTTTGCCAGCTGTCCCCCATCCTGGCTTCCCACTGAGCGAAGGGAAGATGCATTCAGTGTTCACTTATATAGTCAGAGCAGGGGGCTGACTGCTCCAATGCAAAAAATCCTCATGCCGTTCCTGTTATTACCCTCATGGAGCTTACTATAACTTGTGAGTAATACGTAAATATAAAAAGGGCCAAATATAATATTTAAGTAGTGAAACCAGTGCAAACAGAACAAAGTGGTGTTTGTCGTGACGTACAGGGTGGGCAAAAGTAGGTTTACAGTTGTGAGCAACCAAAACACAGAGTTTATTCTTGTATTATTAGTACTATGTTTTCATTATTATATTATTTCCCATAGTAGGTGCTCAGGAAATAGTTTTTAAAGGAATGAATAATTTGTATAACCCATATGATGGCTCTGAACTATCATATATTTGCATCTCCATTGACAAGGATGAGGCTTCAAGATTCTGAACTATTTTTTCCTCCTGGAAAACTGGGTTCTTAATAGGTATAGTTTAATGAATCAGCACCAGAGCAATCAAGTCCACTGACCCTGTGTCCACAGAGGTGCTGAGACAGGGGACTCTTTTGTGCATAAAAGGTGGGGACCTTGTAGGGAAGATGTTTTCAGGGATTTTCCTACATCATGGCTCTGCAGAGACCCTGCCTCCCCCAAATCATTGGCATCCATCAGGACTCTTTGTACTACTTTTGTAATTACCAAAAATCATTACACAAAATTTCCTTTCCTCTCCTTTATGCCCACTGCAATGCTTCATCTTTTGGATTAAGTTAAATGGTTCCTCTCCTCTCTTTGCTTTTCTACCTTTGAAATTTTTGTGATCTGTAATTATACCCCATCCTGGCAATGGCTTCAATGAATTACCCATTTTCTTTAATCCACCCAGATAACTGAATTCTTCTATGGGCTTAATCATCTTGTTTCTCTAGCCTGGAGTTCCTCTCATTGCTCTTCATTGGTTTTGAAAGGAGATGCCTCAAAATGAACCCTGTACTATGGGTGGATTTTTAAGGAACAGATGTTCTCTTGGTATCCCTATGATGCAATTTTATTGCTATGTGCCTTTTATGGCATTATCAATAATTTGTATTTCCTTTGAAACTGTGTCAACATTTTGCAAAACTTTACTTTTATTTATGGATCATCATTCTATTTGAATTTGAGAGAGAGATAAGAGAGATACTGTATGTATGTATATAAAGTATGTAAGATGTGATGGAAAAGGTGTCAAATGCACTTGTGTTTTTAAGTAAATAAATACTTTCTTTTGACCCAAAGCATTAGAATTTAAAACTATTCAACTTGATCTTCAGAGTACTTCCTTACTCAGAAGTTTATAAAATATTGTGTTACAGATAGATGCATACACACACACACACACACACACACACACACACACGATTTAATCCTGTGAGGGCCAAACTATTCCTATTTTAGAGATCATGAAAACAACCATCAGGAGAGTTCAATGTCTGGCCTAATGAAGCAAGGGGCAGATCTGGGACTCAGCCCTGGATCCCCTGACTCCCAGGACAGAGTCATTTTTGCTGTGAAAACAGCTGCCTCCATCACAGCTGTTGTTTAGAGAAGCCAATTCCAGCTTTAGATACTGCATATATAATAAACATTATGGTAAACTTTATACTCAGCCTCAAACATTTATTGTATACTTTGTTTTATCAGATTGCTTTTCAACTATGAAAGGGAGGGAAGAATGAAGCTAGGAAAGTGGAGTGCAGCTTATGTTTTCCTTTGCAGAGACCCCTGTGAAAGACTGGTGTCAAGAGCCAAGGACAAGCCCATTGTTCCAAGCTATCTCTGGCACAGTGGGAAAGACTGAATATCACCATGTTCTGATGATAATAAAACAGATCACATGACATGGGGAATACAGCATACAGCAATGATTTACCAGGTTGTGCATCCTCAAATTATGAACAGGTTGTCTTCCAAATATTCCCTTCGAAGGAAGTTGTTTAGAATAATGAATGCAAGTTATTGTGGGGGAAAATGTCTCATAAATGAGGTTAAGAGTTTAGGTCTTAGCCACAAAAGCCTGGCTATAGATGTCTAGAGTGTAGTACCAGGTGTTCTGGTGTCTCTATAGTAAAAAATGAGTTTTAGAATGTCTAGGACACAAATCCAGGCCACTGCCCCTCAGGATCTTTCCAGACTTCTAATCATCAGCATCCAGGTGGGATTCTACGGCCTGGGGAAGGAGTTCCAGAGGATTGGAGGGCCAGGAGAGGCCCCTTATGGAGAGAAAGAACCATGTAGTTGAAAGTAGGAGCTATTGTGAAGGCCAGAGACTTATGCCAGGAAAGCTGTAGGGAGGGGTTTTTACTTTCTTTAGTCTTACCAGCCCTGGAGCCACTACCTCTCCTTTCTGCTGCTAACTGACACTTGTTTTGCAAATTTTCCTGCGACCAGAAACATTCTGGGTCAGAAGAGAGGCCCAGGGCTTCCTCCTCATGCTCCATTCTTGAAACCAACACACTGTGATGCTGAAGACTGGTTGTTATACTTTTCAGGTCCCTGGGCATAAAGATCACACCAGAGGGAACAAATTTCATGCCATGCTCTGCAATCTTGCTGCTCTGTCAGTATCATTCTGTAATTTAACAGATACTTATTTAAAACATAATCTTGCAAGATGTAATTGGTCAAAGTATCAGTGACTTAGGTTGTGCTTATTCAGAGGACTTATACCTGGTATCACCTAGTGTAAACTGTCCAAATCAATATCCTTAGTTCCAATGTTATCTACTTATAATTAAATTTCCAGTACAAATTATCAAGATTTTCTCTCTTTTGTTGCAACAATGATGTGCTCTGGAGCCGGACTACCCAGTTTACAAGCTTGCTGTCCTTTATTTAGATATTTATGTCAACTTAATGAGAGTAAATATAATACCCACCTTAAAGGGTTTTTGAGAGTATAACAGGGAATATCAGGGTCCCCCCCAAAAGGGGGAAGTTCCCCCACCAACCTGGATGGGGGAAGTGGTGCAGGGCCATTGAGAGTTACTTTGAGTAGCTAAAGAACTTAACCATGTTAAATAGCTGTGCCTGCTTGGAGCCAGGCAGATGGGCATGACTCTAACCCATGATGCAATGTATTCTTAGCTGGAGGGGCTTGCTGTGCCTGCAAGAGACCTGGAAGGCGGTTAGCTCTACAACATAGGATCAAGTTTGCCAGACTAACAATGACAGCCGAGAATGGCAGAAGAAACCAAAGTACTACCAGTTGTAACTCTTTGTAAGAGGAGTAGGAAACAGGGTTAGGGAGGAAGATCCTGCCAGGATTTAAACTCAGGCATGGGGGCAGCCAGGCTCTCTCTCTCAGCCATGTGAGAGCTCTGGACCATGTGGGAAGGAGAGTAGCAGAGCCACAGGAGGCTCTCTCTTGCTTGTGCTCTTAACCACAAGACTTGGGAGCAGAGAAGTCTGTCTTGGCCATGCAGTTTGAAAGGATGAAAAAGGATTCTCCAGCCCACCAAGAATGCAGTTTTGGATTAAGAGCCAGAGCCTAGCTAGCCAAACATGGACAACTAGAGGAAGCCAGAATACAAACTGGAATGTGCCCAGCTAGGCTATAGACTTCTATTTCTTTTCCTGAGAGATAGTGCTTCTGACTGGCCTAGTTTGGCAAGAGGGGACAGGACCGTGTGTTTGTAGGTGTTTCTTTGTTTCTGAAGAGAATGAGATTTAACAGCAGAATTCCACCATTAATGTAAGCCTGTATTACTTTTGAATAAACAGTTCCTTTCCTTTTCATAAGACTCTGGCTTTGGGAGTCATGGTTCTTATCAGTGGTGGGCAATAGAACCCAGAGTATTGGAACCCAGGGTTCTGTTACAAGAGTGTTAATGAATGGGTTGGTCCTTGTAATGGACGGATCTTAGTGATACCATAGAGTAAGCACTGAGTGTTTTATCTTGTCATTATCATTGCTGTCCTTATTGTTTCATTATGCTTCAGAGTTATATGAATTCCAGCTGTCCTATGGAATTTTATCAAGAGCATTGGGAAGTCTCCTCTGTTTCTACAGGGTCCTCTAAAATTGGAGGAAAGGGGCTGGCACCTGTGACTTTAATAATGATCTCCCAAACTCCCAGCAGAAGACAGGGAGAAGACAGGAGAGTGGAAGAAGCAATCCCTCTTCTTTGCTCTCACCACCACAGAGATGGGTCTGGCCTAGCCCAATCCCAGAGTGAATGAGAAGTGGAGATGGCCATAAAGCCAGAGGGCAGAGAAGGAGGCAGGTGAATGTAATAGTGATGAACATGTATTCTGGGCTGACTGCCTGGGTTTGAACCCAATCTCTACCGTTTGATACTCGTATGACCTTGAGTAAGGTACATAAATGCCCAGGGCCTCAGTGACCCTACCTGTAAAAAAAGATAATGATAGTATCTACTCAGAAGGTGGCTGAAAGGATTGAATAATGGACCAACTATCTTCTAATCTTTTTATTGTATATGATTACATTTTTTATCCATGGTTTCTCAACATTATCCTAACTTTATTATCACCTTCAGGAAAACAAAAAAACAGGTGTCTATTTTCAGCCCTCCTTTGTATGGGAGATCCTAAGTCTGTATCCAGAGTGTATCCAGATTTTTCCCATTAGTCTCTAGAATGATAGGTAAGTAGTCAAATGCATGTCCATATCTGCAAGAGGCATGACCTAGCCATTCTTCTTGTTCAATTCCTGCTCTGAAGTGATACTAAACTGTTCTTTGATTAATCCAAGGCTATGCAATTTCTCCCCAAAGTGACCTGAAATGATGAGACAGTGAACAGAACAATAGAGTAGGTCAGACTGAACCAGGCATCTGCCTCTAAAATGGCTACTTAGGTTCTCTGAGCTTCACTTTCCTTCTCTGTAAAATGGACATAATGTGCCATGTACAAGTTGGTGCATTATTTCTAGAGACAGAACTATTTTAAGTTATTACTGTCATGCTTTATTTTACTATTATAGTTGTGTTTTCTTTCTTGGTTTCATCAAAATCTGTACTTACCAATGGGAGTATGTTATGAAGGTGAGTGCTGCTTTTTATGTGTGGTGAAGCAGAAAATGGTCAAAAGCAGCTGATTTTAAGAATTGAATGGATTGCATGCCTCTCAGGGATTCCTCACCTAAACTTCTGATGTGTCCAGAGAAGCAGAGAGTTCATGCTCCTGCTCCCTGACAAGTGTACTGTGTGTCGATCTTCCATGTTTCAGGTTTGTGTAGAAGTGGAAGGTCCAGCAGCCAGCCAACCAAGCTGACACAAGGTTTTACATTCCCTTATGAAAGTTAAAGACCCTGACAAGGACACATAGCTGAACAGAAGGTCATTTTTGCTTCCCACTGAAGCACTTTACAGGAGTCTCAGTGCCAGGGCCAAGCTTCTCCTGAAGTAGTCTGGAGCCACCATGGGCACAGAGACAAAAGCCTAATCAAGACCTGGTGCCCAAGATCAGAGGGTATGACTGTCAATGATCGTCATCTAGAAATTTTTAAAAGCAAATATAACCAAATGTCTGTCTCAGTCATAATAAAATAAATGAAGGTCTCAAAAGGGAAAGCAATTATAGAATGTGAAAGACTCAACATTCAAGCTTCCTGTATACTCCTTAATGAATATATCCTGGTATCAAATGTGTTAATTTGCTGTGTCATCCATGAAAGTCTGTGGCAGTATTGTGAAAAGTCAATGAGATCTACAATGATGAGTTTTCTGGTTTTTGTTCTTTGTATTCATATTGACTATAATTTTTTAAATATGGAAGAGTAGAACATATTGTGAATCATCTAGTAGACCACCTTATAACCAAGTATTGCCACATGATTTCAGTGCTCAGGTTAATGTGTGAGTTCACTGTCATATTGGGACCCAGTGATCACATATAGTTGGAGCATTTTAGGCTGGCTTTAGGTGATTGTGTCCTAATGTTAATGCGACAGCAATCATCATGTGTCTGCTATTGTACTTTTGTTAGATTCTTTTACTAATTATAAAGACAAAACTTCTATTTTACAGTGATCAGCTACAATTGAAAGATATTTTCACAGACTAGGATTTTAGTTTCATAATTTATTTTATAAATCTAGAATGTTTTGACATCATGAAAATGACAATGTGGTGAAATAATGTTCTATACTAATTGTCATGGGCTAATGAGAAAAGAACAGAGGCAGAATATATAAATGGATTTTTTTGTATCAAATGAACAATAAATGACATCACAGCACCTGGTAGAAACTGCCAAAGGTTTTACAGTTGTTGAAAGAGAGAATTCTGGTTGAATAATTAGATCATCATGGGGTATACTGAACTCAAAGAAATGCAGGCAGATGAAGCAACTGGTACCATCCATGTTGCTCATGGATGTTCTGTACAGATCCATATTTCTATAGTTCATAAAGACTAAACATCAAAAAAATGAAGAATTTCTCATTAAGTTCTATTTTGAAATTATTATTTAGTATTAATTTTGGATGGACTGTTAAATAGATGTGTCCATTAAAACTATGGATTGTGATCTGAATTAGTTATTTTTTAAAAAGGAAATGTGATTGCCATGATGACAATGATTTAGGAATGGCACATCAGAGTCAACATTACAAATATACAAGTTGACAGAAAATGAATCAAATGGCTATATTTTTTGTTACAATTAAACCCACATAAATCATTTAGTTCAGCAAAACAACAGCATCATCCACTCCATTAAATCAGTTTGAGTATTTTGGCTACCTATTTTTACTTATATGTGTTAAAAAATAAATGGAGGCATGTTAATAATTTTAAGAGTTTATCTGAGCATTTACCCACTAAAACCCAATAGTGCCAAATCAGAAGTGGTTAGGAGCACTCACTTACAGGAGCCAAGAAAAGACTTACATAGAGAAAGCACAGGAGCAAACCGAGGAAATTATTTAATCGACTATAGCTTAAAGGCTGGCTAGCTGTTTGTGACTGGTTGCCCTTAGTGTTTTGATTTTGTAACCCTGAGGCATTTGCAGACTCAGATTTTGGTTTGACTATGCAGGTTGCCAGGGCATTAGAGCCATACCGGTCTAATGGGCTCCTCGTTTAATTAGTCTAACATGTAAAATGTAAAGTTTTGTTTTGATTTTTTGTAAAATAGGAATTACATATTTGCATTTAGGTAAAATATTATTTTTTCAAAATTTAACATAACAATGAAAGCTTATGATCATTCTTTCCTCCAAAAGTTTTATTTATGCAAGTACTATGTAGGATTTTTTTAATGGATAAAGGTTTTAGTAGCAAAGTTTAACATTGATTATACATACACAATTAGGTATTACCCTTCTAATTTTAAAAACAAAAAACATATGTTACAAGAAAATAAATGGCATCTCCAAAGTCATATAATTACTAAGAAGCAGAATAAAGATTTGAAATAAGTTATGTATGGTTGTAATTTTTATTCTTCTTCAGAACAACAAATGCCTCAAGGCTTGAGCCAGGAAAATATGGAGAGGCAGTTAAAAATAATGTTTGGTTTTAGAAAAGTTGACCAGCACTCCTTACATTTTGATAGTAATTATACAATAGGTCCAGGAATCTGAGGAAGCTACTATTAATTATTAATATAAAAAAACTTGCCAAAGAATAAAAAGCATTCTACACTAACTCATAAGTACTCAACAAAAGTGAAAAAATTTTAGCAACTGCTGCATGCACATCGCTCATCCCCTACTTTTAACATGACATCAATATCCACCCTTAACAAATGCGATTCACAGGGAGAAAGACTGCTTTGTTGCTCCTCTGCTCTCCTCTTTTTCCTTCCTTCCCTTCCTCCTTCTTCATCCTACTGTTTCTCCTCCCCCCTCTCTTCCTTTCCTTCTCCTTCTCCTCCCACTCCTTCATCATTTTGGTTGGCTCCTTTCTCCTACTTCACATGTCCTGATGTTATTGTCCACCTCCAGAGACATTTCTCCTGCATTGATCTTCTAAGTAGGGAACTTTGCCTTCACAGAGTGACTTCAAGTGGTTCTAGCTCCACTCCCAGGACAAGAGAAAAATGTTTCATTTATCTTATGTGTGGATTATATATTCCAATACCTGAGAATCCAAAATTCTTAAACTCTAAAAAACAGTATTTACTGGAGGGAATGAATATATGAAAAAGGCATGAGGCCTTTTGAAATATAAGCAAATCAAGCATTTGTTGAGCACCTACCATGTGCGGGGACCAGAGTAGCAGGTTAAAAAAATGAAAACAAGGATAGGGCAGTCTTTGCCTTCAGATTGGGTATCCAAAAATTTACATTAAAATACAAGGTGAATAATTACTCAAGGCAATTATGCAAAAAGTTAAAAGGAGCTCTAAAATTAATATGTGGAAAGATAGTGAAGACTAATTATAAAGTTGACAGAAGACAGAGGTATAATTTGAATTAGATCCAGCAATTTTACAGGGATTTTCATCATTGGAAAAGTGAAAATTCAGTAGGGTTATTATTGGATTAAAGTGGTGAATCATTCTGATCAATTCCCTGCATACATAGACAAATCAATAACAAAATGTTCTAAGAAACCCCGAATCACTAATGAAGATATCCCTTTGGAGAAACTGTATATTATTATCAGGATTAGTTGGGATAGCCGTGTCGGTAACAGCAGAAACAGCAGTGGCCAACACAGGGAGTCACCGTTTGCAGAAGGACAGCCTACTGCACTGACGCGCCAAGTGCGGCCATCGGCGCTGCACACCCATCATGAATCTCAAAGATTGAATGTGGCAGGTCATGAGTGGTAATTATAAATTGTTTATTTTTTCCTAAACTATTAGATTCCATCTTTTACATTTAAATCTGCATCAAGTTAAGTCTTGGAAATTGTCAGAGATGTGATTTATATGGGAAAAGAAGGCATTATTTTGGCACAAGGCAAAATGAAAAAAGTTTTTTTCGCACACATGTTTCCAGTTTTGCTGCTTAATTTTGGGAAGAGGTAATTCTACGTCAAAATTAGGCCAAGTGAAAAATGCATGCACAGTAATCTTCATTTTCATTATCTGGAGTAGTTCAAAAGGCTAAAAAAATGGGACTATTTTCAAAGAAAGGAATGCATGTTCAGGTAATTACAAATAACAGACACATCTGGCTATCTTAATTGTTTGGGAATGTCTCAATTAGCTGAGAATGTTTTCATGATGACTTGGAGACAGTGAAAATTTTTCACAGCAGATTGGATTCAATAGTGAGAGAAAATATAGGCAGCTCACCCTGAAGTCTATTTATGTCTACGGAATTTATTAAAAAATCTCTAACTTTTGGGTTTCATTTGCCTTTAAAGGTAATATAAATCATATTTATTTATTGCCTTATTTACTCTCTCTTCATGGTTGGACTGGAGAAGAGGCAGGGCTGTCTATACCGTAAACACCAGCTTACACAGTCAGTCTCACACTGTGCAACCTGACCACAGTTCCACTTTCTACCAGATGTTACCTCCTCACTGAAATTTGATTCTCAGGCACACTCCGTAATTTGGGCTTGCTCCTTGAGAAGTTTAGAATGCTCCAAAAATAAAGGCACATCCTCAATCTGGTTTAGGATTAACAGTTTTGGGATACTTATAAAAGTCTCACTGGAGTACTTTAGTCAGTTACTCAATAACATTGCTTGTCTTAGACCTGCTTCCACAGAGTCTGCTCTGTGGTACCATACCCTAGCATGCTTCTACTAGATCAAGTTCAACCCAGATACTTCCCTTTCTTAAGCTCTACTTCTTTAATTATTTTATGCATTTATTTATTTTAAAGAAAGAGATTTGTCAACTGCAGGATGGTACATAAGCAATTGCTACGACATCCAACAAACTGATGTCTTATACTCCCAAACTTTCTTCCTGGGTGAAAAAGCCTCTCTACCCAACTCCCTTGCTCTGTGCTTCAGTAATGTACATTAAATATTAAAAGAGATGGAGTCATCTGTTACAGGGGAAATTGCCAATGCAACTATTTAGGAAAACTTCAAGAGAAATGTTTCCAAATTTGACAAACACCCTCAAGCCAAAGAAATCTTTTTTTGTAATTCCTGTTGAAGAGATTATGAGCTATTAAATCTCACTAATTCTTTGCTTAACAGTCACATTTACATAGAAAACATGATCTGGATTAAATTCTATAGATAGAGGGAATGTACACCTAGAGTTATTCTAACCAGTGAGTAGATGTCCCATCACCCCAAACAAATTCAGATCAATATTATTGATCTGCCCTTAAAATAAACCTGGTCTCCTCCACCAAATCTTTTTACACCTGTAAGAATTAGCAGGGGGAAAACAACATTCTCTGGCCATTACCTACACCTAAAAGAGAAGTCAGTTCTTCCTATTTTTCCAGCGCAGCTCCGCACATATACAGCATACATGCTTAGGAAGAATTGAAGAGGTGAGTGCAAATGAAGGAGAGTCAAAACATGAAGATATTAGAAATACAAATGCTTGACTTCCTCCCTGTGGGGTGGGGCATAAGACCCTGGTGCTTCAAGTATCTTTCAACTTCTAGACTGTAGATTCACCTTTGAAAAGGTAGAACTTACTCCTTGCTGGTTAACAGAGACTTACCAAATTGTAAGGGTCCCTAGTGACTTGGGCAATAGTGTTTCTTTTTAAAACTCGACCCTCAGAAACCAAAATATCAGTGTAATATGTTCTGAATTAATACGTAAAGAAATGTTTTCCAAATGAACTAAAGTTCAACCTCTCAGGGCTTCCCTCCCATCACACACTCTTTCATCCAGTTCTTGCTGCCCACTGTGGAGATGTTAGGGAATTCATTGTTGGATTCCATCCAACCTTTTATGTTTTGGAAGACAGCAATCAATTCCTTTACTGACAAAGCCTGAAAATCTTTCCTTTATGAATGACAAATTAAATAGCCTTAATGTACACATATAAATCCTGTCCTCAAGGAGCATCTTCTCAGTCACTGCATGTCTTTTTTCTAAGAAATACAATGGCCTTGGGCTCCTCCCTTTAATATATACCACTGTCTTTTAGGGTTTATGATTTTCACCTTCCTTAAACTTGCCAGAATTGTAACCAGTGTCAGAAAACCCTCTTAAAATGTTTTTTTTTTCCTTCAATACTCATCCATCCATCAGGGTTCACTTTAGTCTATCCCCTCCTAACTGTTGTGAAATCTGTGATTACTATTCTACAGTCAAAAGACCTTCCATCTCAGAAGAGTCATAGTACTTAGTCTGACAGTGGGTCATGTGAACTTTCAGTCAAACCCAGTGCTGCTTACTTTGCTGTGTATCTACTGACATTCATATCTTCATTTAGGACAGAAATGTGCTTTGCATATTTAGTGCTATGTTTTGCCAATAATAGGTTCTCGGGTAGAATAGGCGGAGGGAGACACATCTGCTAGACTGCAGTCTTAGAGAGAGTCTTCCACTCATGATTCTGAATGGCAGCTTTCAATCTTATGGAAATAAAAATTGAAAAATGTAAGAAATTACTTTACAGATTATGGAGGCAATATTCACTTATTACAATCTAGGAAGCAAAGGTTCAGGCATTGTTATAATTCAGTTACTAATATACATTTGTTATTAAATTAAAAATGTAGGTGAGTTAATGTTACATACACACACACACACACACATTGGTAACAAGAACACTAGGACTGGCAGTGGGCAAATGACTCAGAACTCAATAGAAAAATCGCTAAGCCAAGGGAAGAAGAGTCAGTAGCGCTGTGAGCAGCAGAGAGTATTTAAGCCTTCAGAGTTACAGACAACTGGCCTCAAATCTCAACCCTGTTGCTTGGACAGGTCACCTGACCTCTTTGAGCCTCCCTGCTTTCACCTGTAAACTGGAAGTAACAACACCTCACAGGATCAAATGGTGTTGAAATTCAGACCCAGAGTCTCTGGGTTTAAAAACACCAGAACACATGTACAGTCTCATTAATACCACTACTCTCGATTGAGCCTTGATACTTCAATAGCCAACCTGGTTTTTGCAGAAAGCCTAGACTTAACAGAGTTCTTCTTTCCCAAATATTTCCCAACCCCAGGTGGCTTTCCTCTGTCCATTGATCCGCCCTAATTTTCCATCTCTGCTACAATGATCTCACCTGAGATTCCACAGAACTTAAACTCGGAAATTTCCCCAAGAGGTCATGCTGAGTTGAAACTGCTTCCTTCACTCACACTACAGCTAAGGTGCTGGCTGAGATAGAAACCATCCCACAGTCTTGCCAATGGAGTTAGAGCCAGAGCCATGGCATGGTGCCGGTGCATCTGGCACTCAGGTATGCTTGCCTTGAAGTCGGTGGAATTTGACAGATCAGTGACTTGCAGCTTAACATTCCCAGAGTCAGGAGCAAACTGGCCCTTCCCTGTAGGTTTATTTGGATTAGAAAAGGGAGAGTAGGATGCCTCAGCAAAATTCATTAAGACCTCAAGTGTTATACCTTCTTAAAAAGTTGTTATTGTATTTCTTCCATTGCTATTTAACCCCCTTATACCTCTTCTCCCTTGCAATCACCATGCTGTTGTCCATGAGTCCTCTGACCTTTTTACTCAATCCTTCCACCCGTAATACCCCCCAACAGAGCTGTCATCCTGTTCTCCATCTACAAGTCAGTTCTCTATTTTGCTTGTTAGTTCAGTTTGTTCATTGGATTCCACATATAAGTGAAATGATGTGGCATGTGTATTTCTTTGGCAAATTTCACTTAGCATAATACTCTCCAGGTCTAGCTATACTGTCACAAAGAGGGAAAAAATCTTTTTTTTACAGCTGAGTAGTATTCCATTGTGAAAATGTCCCATAGTTGTTTTATCCACTCATCTACTGATGGACACTTGGGCTGCTTCCATATCTTTGTGATTATAAATAATGCTGCAATGAATATAGGGGTGTTTATGTTCTTTCAAGTTAGTGTTTGGGGTTTCTTTGGATATATTCCCAAAAGTGGGATCACTGGGTCAAAAGGCAAATCCACTTTTAATTTTTTGAGGTGTCTCCATACTGCTTTCCACGGTGATTGCAAAAGCCTGCATTCCCACCAAGAGTGCAAAAGAGTTCCCTTTTCTCCATGTCCTTGCCAGCACTTGTTTGTTGATTTATTGATGATAGCCATTCTGACAAGTGTGAGGTCAAGTATTATACTTTTTAATTTTGGAGTTTTCCCATTGGGAAATTATAACTTCCTTTTCATAGTGCTCTCAGGCCACCAGAGTAGGAGGAACAGACTAATCCTGAAAATCACCACTAAGTTATACCCAGGACCACTGTTAACTACTGGCTTGAGCTCTGTTACCAAGCCTGCCTGGGTATCAGCCTTTACCCTTGCTTGTGATGTAGGATCTCATGGGCCCCATTGTTTCTGTCTGTGATCTGGCCACTGCATGAACCTTTACCCAAGTCTGTTTCTGTCTGTCTGTCTGTGCATATGTATGTATGTATGTATGTATGTATTTATCTATCTATCTAGTCCTTATTTCCAGCAGTCTCTTCTATGTAAATCAATCGACACAAAAGACATATAGATTTGTCCTCATTTTCTGGAGCCATAGAGTTCTTGTCTACCTGGCTTAGTACATGAATATCAAAGCACTCAATAATTCCTTGACTCAAACTACATACAAGAAAAAAAGGGAAAGAAAAAGAGGTTCAGAAAATCAAGGAATAGGTCAGCCATATGAGAACTTCTTCAGAAAATTAAACAAAATTAAAACAGTTTTTTCAGTCCAAATAAACTGAAAGTTGGCTGAATTTATGAAACAGATAGACAGGTTTGTGTGTTAATTGGACAACTGGTCAGCTTCTCTCAATTCAAACATAAAGACACAAAATTAAACCAAATTTCAGTAAATCAAAACAAATTTATTTCTTTGTTTTTACCTAATATTCATAACCAATGCTTTTCCACACACTGCCTAGAGAAGGAGGATTGGTGGGCACAGTTAGAGAAAATCTAGAAAAGTGTGTCCATTTTTATAGGAAAATAATGGAATTTTAGGGTAAGAAGGTTTATGTCCTCCAAATCACAAAAGTCAGATACACTAATGTTTATAGATGAGGACACTGGGGCAGAGAGAGGTTATAAGTAAAACCAAGATGTTATTCCTCAGAGTTTTAAGTAGAAGCTTAATTAGTTTAAGAAAGTCTTAAGAAAAGAACTAAACTTAAGACATTTCCTCTACTCTCTGGGCACAGCATACAAAATAATTTCAACTAGTGAATTTTCAGTTTCTACCTTGTACACATAAGACCAAGATTATTTCCACTAGTCATTATATACACTGGATCTTGTTTTGAGAACATGTATATGTACAACTTGCAGATGGCTTATTGGGATTCAGGGACAAACATTTATAAGTCATTGTTTAATTTTAAAAGGGACAAAACAAGGTGTGTAGACACTATGACAGAGTAGACGGAAGGCAAGCATTCTCACCTTGACCTTCCACAAAACTGAGCCTCAGGGAGGCATGTGCTCTCTCTCTCTCTCTCTATCTCCAAACTCTTTGTAATGTAATTTTGTAGCTCGCCCCATCATGAAGTAGCGACTATTTCTTCAACCCTTGAAACAGGGCTAACTTGGGATTTTAACTTGACCAGTAGAATTTGGCAGGAGTGACAGCACCCATTCCAAACCTAGGCCTCAGGAAGCCCTGCTATCTTTCTCTTTTACTTGTAAGAACCAGCCCAGCCTAGCTTACTGGAGGAAGAGAGACCATGAGGAGCAGAGAAAAGTCAGCCAAGTTTTCCCACCCAAGAACCTAGACATGCAGTAGAATCAGCTAAGATTGCAAAGTCACCTAACTGACCTGCAGCTAAACTCAGATGCATGAATGAGTCCTACTAAGACCAGAGCTTCTCAGTGGACCCACAGCCTCATGAACTATAATAAACGTTTGCTGTTTTAATCCACATCATTTGGGGAGTGGTAGTTTTTATGCATCATTTTTGTGACAATAGACAACTGATACAGAGATATATGTGTTTGTGGGATTAGCTCCACTTATAACATCAGTATGGCCCTGACTTCTGGTGAAGTGGATTAAATGCCCCTAAACTGACTGTGAAGAAAAATATAGAGATATAAATGTGCATATATATATATTTTCATCCAAGTGTATGTATATATATATAGACATATGTACATACACACTCATATGCAATATATAACCACATCTCTGTACATATGTACAACTTTAAATATATATATTTACCTATATCTATTTCATAGACACAAACTGTAAAATCAGACAAGATGTTTTACACACAGGTTCTCAACTTGATGCATTCATCTTCATATCAAGGTAAATTACTCGTTTCTGTCATCAAGGATTTACTAAAGGGCTCTATGGATAGCATGTCTCGTGCACTGACATAAACTGGCTCAGGGCAGATTTACTCAGTCCGTTGGGTAACTAACATATCTTGTGATTTAGCCAAACACAGGTTTTATTTGCTCAACCATCTTTTCTCTCCTCTTATTACAGTTCGGGTGGCCCTGCATAAGATTTGCTCACATCAGTGATTAGTCTCTGTATCATTTTTATAGGTCTATTTTTAAAAGGTGCTTATTTAAGTGACTGGTAACTAATCATAGTTCTATAATTGACTGAAAAGTTGACTCAGTATAAAATCCAAATTAAATTGAAAAGAAACCCAAACCCTCATTATAAATTATTCTTCCTAGCTCCACAAACACTCATTTTACAAACAGCGAAAGCATGAAGAGACAAAGTTTGCCTTCCTGCAAAAATATGTTCAACAATTACAGACCAAAATTTATAGCAAAGGAAGAATGTTCCTCTTTCTTCGCCGTGACACTAATAAAAGGAAAGAATTATAAGTACTGCTTAGTGTAGGCTGGGAAATGCCTACATTTTAAAATTAGAATAGTAGCATTTTATTTCTGGACAAGCTCGACTGATCTTTTTATGCAGAGCGACAGACAGGCTTAGGAGGGCATGAACTCATCGCAAAGATCTGGGCTTCAAAGGCAGCTTCTCAAACCTCTTGCTGATCACCTGCCCTTCTACCACCCCAAATTAAACATTTAAAAGTTTTGAAGCCTTCTTGCTTTACATTAAACATTTTTCTACCATCTTTCAGTCAATTACCCAGAGGCCAAAAATATCTCTTCCCCCATTCAGCCCATGCACCTCTACTGTGAAGTGCTCTAAATCCATTAGCGGGGCCCTCTCCACATGCTCCGTCATCAGAGGAACAAAGCTGTGATGATGTAGAACAGCCCACGTTCATGTGTATCACCAGAGTTCTAGCCTCCTGATCAGCCGGCGGGCTTAATAAACATTCCAGATGGCTTGCTCTGCCTGAAGGAAGAATGGATAATCACACTGCACTCCCCTCCAAACAATAATAAAATAAGGCCATGGTAGCACAGAAGCCTGAGCCTGCCAAAAACACTGAAAGGACTGCTTAGAACAATAGAATCAAGTGATTGGAAAGCACATCAGTGCCCTCACCCTTTGTGAAGGAAGGTGGCCTGCTTTCCTATAAAGCATGCAAAACCAATTGTGTTATGCAACAGCTCTGCTGAAAAATAAAGAAAGCAAAAAACAACAACAACAAAAACTCCATCTAAATACTTTCTTTAAAAAGAATTTGGTGAAAAGGGAATTTAAATAAAAGCTCAGAAATAAAATGACTTTTGCAAGCCAGAATCCTAGGCTGTGTTTGCATAGCCTGAGACATACAGCTGTGGGTTATGCTTGTCAGTACACAGCAGAAGAGGTTTGATCAGTTTTATATTCATTTTAAGAAATCTTGAGTAGGATTCTATAATTGGTGTACCTGGAGTTACGCTGGAGAGTATGTGTAGAGGCTTAAAAAGATGAATTCACAGAAGGAATTAAAGGGAGCCCCGATGGAACTCCGCTCCAAGCTTGATTCTTAGAACACACATCTCTTTAATATTTGCCAGAATCTCTATCCCTTTGCTCTTTGTGTAGCATCTTTTGCTCTCTGAACAAATACATACTTGTTATATAGTTAATAGACTCCTGATTGATAACTTATATTCCCTTTCATAGTTTAAAACATTTGACTTTCTTGTTATGTGATCAAAGTATATCAGAGTTGGAACTTAAAATTGGCTCGATATTTATCAGGAAAGGTTTGTCCATAAAAAGTACAAGGGATATTTAGGATAATGAAACTACTCTATATGACATAATGGTGGATTCAGGTCTCCCTCCATTTGGCAAAACCCTCAGGATGCACAACATAAGGAGTGAAGCCCAAGGTAAATTGTGAACTTGGGGGGATCAGTTGCAGCAAATGTAGCCCTGAGTGTGAGATGTTGATCACGGGAGAGACCCGGCATGTGTGGGGGCAGGGGTGTATGGGAAATCTCTGCCCCTCCCTTACAATTTTGTTGTGAACCTAAAACTGCTCTAAAAATAGAGTCTACTTTAAAAAGAAAAGGAAAGGAAACCTATTTATTTATTGACAATTAGGGGAATTATTTTACCTAGGGGTCTGTATTTATGATACACATCTTTGACTCTGCTTAGGATCCAAGTGAAAATCTTCGGGTTCTGACGAGAGGGATCTGCATATTAGAGAGCTCCAAGATTCCTTAAGGGTGAGCCGAAATCAAAAAATCGTTCCCCGAGGGAAAGCAACTGCAAATACGGGGCGCATGTTGCTGGCTCCCATCTCTCCTAGTAATGTTTCTGCTCCTCATTACGAGTCGTAGGTTGTTATGGTGATGAGAAGGAGAATAAGCAAGTGGAGGCTATGAATTATGTTGCCATCTGAAGAAGAGCATACCCATTTAAGGGCTTGTAAGGTATATACATGTGCCTAATATATAAGATTTGTAAAAAATTAGTCTTTTAAGTCAGGTTTGACATTTGGCATCCTTTATTCCCACAATATTAGCTTATTGTATGAGGTTAATAAATCAGACATTCTGTAATCCAAACTATCTTCTGTCTTCAATGTATTATTTAATAAAATTTGAGCATGGTAACATAAGAAGCTTAAAAGAAGTATGTTATATTATGGGTCCCGTTAAGACATCAATTCTCTAATTTGATGTTGAATGTAGTACATTTCAAATCAAACCTAAGATAATAATTTTTGAAAAGCTCATATGGCAGAAAAATAGGTAAGAAGTAAAACTATGTAGGAATAGAGGAAGAATATACAATGTGTTATAATTAAAATTGTACAACAATTAAAACTGTGATACTAGACCTTGAATGGAGACAGGGGACAATGAAATAAACTCCATGTCAATTTATGATAGAATAAAGGTAGCTTTTCAAATCACTGGGAGGAAAAGATGATTATTTAATTAATTAGGTAGACATAATTGCTAATGTTGGGGAAGAAAAATAATATTAGATGAATAACTCCCAACAAAGAAAAAAGGAAATACATATATTAAAAAGAATAAAATAATATATATAAAAGAATAAAATTCATAGATAATTATATAATAAGCTGTTTTCATTTATGATATGAATAAGGCAATTTTTAACATCATGCGAAGGTCAAAAACTACAAAGAATAATTTAAAAGGTCTGAAAATACAAAAATATAACATCTATTTACTTCAAAATATACTATAATCATAGTTATAAGTGAAAATTAAATTGAAATTATCAATATACACACAAGGTTAATAACTTAAAGACATAAAGTGTTCTTTTTTTAAAAAGATTTTATTTATTTATTTTTAGAGAGGGAAGGGAGGAAGATAGAGAGAGAGAGAGAGAAACATCAATGTGTGGTTGCTGGGGGTTATGGCCTGCAACTCAGGAATGTACCCTGGCTGGGAATCGAACCTGGGACACTTTGGTTCCCAGCCCACGCTCAATCCACTGAGCTATGCCAGCCAGGACATAAAGTGTTCTTAAATCTCAAAGAAAAAGATTAAAGTGACAAGATAAAATTATCTACAGGAATAATAAATTCATCCAAAAGTTCAACATAAACATGAAATGGTGTTCAATTGCCCTAATGGTCCAAGAAATACAAGTTACAATAAATGGTAAAAATTATAAGAAATATGACAGACATATATAAAGTGGAAGAACTCTTCCAAACATAAAAATACTGGATAAACTACACAAATTAGATTGATACAACTCTTACTCATCATTAAGAACAGTGAGACATCTCTAGCCCTCTTTAACTGTTTGAAAGATTTTTATGTGAGAAAAGTGTCTTGTGAGTAAAGACCTAGATATAAAATAACATTTTGTGAGCCCTGAATGAAATTACAGTTTTGTCACTTTTTTTATCTAGAGTGAAACCCACTGTTTTCTACAAACTTATTATAATTCCTTTCTTAAAATGAGTTAAAAATCAATCACAAGGGTTGGGTGAAAGCTTTAAGCATGAATAAAAGAAAACAAAAGAAACAAACAAAACAAAATGTCAAAAAAAATTAGAGAAAACAAAGACATTATAGATATTGGAAACTTAAAAAAAAAAAAACCCTGGTAATTAATATCCTCTGAGGCAGGAGAGCATAGGAAACCCATTAATTAATTAATAAGGAGCTGCATAAGAACAAACATCATGAGAAGAAGGAAGAGCTATTGAAAACTGAAAATATTTTAGCTGTAACTTTTAATAAATCAATACAAAGTTAGAAAAAAGTAAACTTCTTAGAAGGCATTTTAAAAAGAAAAAGGGCTAGGACAGGAGAAAAGGGGTAAGAAAATCTAAGAGGCCAAATATCCAAACTATAGAGATCTCACAGAGAAAAGAGAAACATTAGGGAGGGAATTATCAAAACATTAACAAGAAAATCATCCAGAAGTGTAGATCAGTAGGCTCCAGTTTTAAGGTCTCCACAATATACAAAGTATGAAAAAATAAATACATAAAATGACAGACTGGTAAACTTAAAAGATGGGTTAGTAGAAATTATACAAAAAAGGAAAAATCAGTGGAATAGAGCACCTGAGATCTGTGGGATAAGACTATAATGTCAAATCTATATATAATTGGAATCCAAAAAGTAGAGAAGTGAGTATGACAAAAAATATTTATAAATAGCCCAGAAAATTGACCAAAGACATTATCCTATACGGGGCCAACAATTTCAGCAGACATTTCTCAGGAAAAATATAAAGAAAAACAAACCTAAGCACCTTGGGGGCAAATGCTAAAAATGAATGCTAAAAACAAAATCTTAAAAGCAGTCAGAAAAAAAAGCTATATTATATATAAAGAAAATATATATATAGGAATGCATCAAACAGTCAAGTTGTGAATGCAAAGGAAAGTACTTGATGAAAATTAAAAGTAAACTGGAGAACATAAGAATGATAAGAAAGAAAAACAGCCTATTGGTGATGTGGAAAAATTTTGTGTGATCTGGATAGAATATAAACCAACCACAACTTTCCTTTAAAGCAAAAGCCTCATCCAGAGCAAGTCTGTAACTGTCTTCAATTCTGTGAAGCCTGAGAGAGTAAAGAAGCTACAGAAGAAAAGAATCAACTAGTAGAAGTTGATTTATAAGAAGTTGATTTTCCTTAAATAAGTTTAAGGAAAAAAGGCATCTTCATGACATAAAAATGCAAAGTGAGGCAGCAAGTGCTGATGTAGAAGCTACAGTAAGTTATCCCAATGATCTAGCTAAAATATTAATGAAAGTGGCTGCACTAACAACAGTGAATATGAAACGGTCTCATATTAGGAGAAGATGCCATTTAGGATGTCCATAACTAAAGAGAAGTCAATGCCTGGCTTCAAATCTTCAAAGGACAGGTTGACTCTCTTGTTAAAGGCTAATGCAGCTGGTGACTTTAAGGTGAAGCCAATACTTATTTACATTCTGAAAACACAAGAATTACGCTAAACCTACTCTGCCTGTGCTCTATAAATTGAACAACAAAGCCTGAATGACAGCATATCTGTTTACAATAAGGTTTACTGGGTATTTTAATCCCACTGTTGACACCTATTGCTCAGTGAAAAAAAGATTCTTTTCAAAATAGTACTGCTCATTGACAAAGCATCTGATCATCCAAAAGTTTTGATGGAGATAATGTTGTTTTTATGTCTGTTAGCACAACACAATATCCATTTTGTAGCACATGGATCATGAAGTAATTTTGACTTGCAAGTCTTGTTGTTTAAGAATTTTGTAAGGCTTGTTGTTTAATACATTTTGTAAAGCTATAACTGACATACATAGTGATTCCTCCTCTGATGGATTGGGGCAAAGCAAATTGAAAACTTGTGGAATTAATCCACCTTTGTAGATGACAATAAGAACACTTGTGATTCATTGAAAGAGGTCAAAATATCAACATTAACAGGAAGTTGGAGGAGGTTGATTCCAATCTTCATGGATGACTTTGAGAGGCTCAAGACTTCTTTGGAAAAGGCAATTGCAGATCTGGTGGAAATATCAAGAGACCTAGAATTAGAAGTGAAACCTCAAGATGTGACTAAACTTCTACAACCTCATGGTTAAACTTTGATGCATGAAGAGTTGCTTTCTTATGGATGAGCAAAGGAAGTAGATTCTTCACAGGGAGTCAACTCCTGGTGAAGATCATTGAAAAGGCAACAAAGGATTTAGTAACAATATGTAAATTTGTTGATAAAGCAGTGACAGAGTTTGAGAGGATTGACTCCAATTTTGAAAGTTCTGCTCTAGGTAAAATGCTATCACACCACATCATATGCTACCAAGAAATCATTCATGAGCGGAAGAAGCAACAGATGCAGCAAACTTCATTGTTGTCTTGAAACTACTCAACCACCTCAACTTTCAGCAGCCAACACCCTAATCAGTCAGCAGGCACCAACACTGAGGTAAGACCTTCCACCAGCAAAAAGATTATGATTCACTGAAGGTTCCCATAATGTTTAGCACTTTTTAGCAATAAAGTATTTTGATTAAGGTATGTACATTATTAGACTTAATGCTATTGTACACTTAATAGACTATCTTTAAATAGGTTATATTTAAAATATACAGTATAATATAAACATAACTTTTATATGCACAGGAAAACTCTCTTTATTGTGATATTTGTTTTATTGCAATGGTTTGGAACTGGACCTATAATATCTCTGAGGCATGCCTGTATGTAAAACTGGATGTATGCATAGTAACTTTTTAAAAGAACTGTTGGCTAAGCAAAAATAATAGTATATTATGAGGATTTTTAGCATAAACAGGAGAATACTGTGTGATAAGACACTATATATATACATTATATATGCATATATTATGTGCATATGTCTTTTGTAAGAGACATGTATTTACATATGCAATATATATATTTCTTATGAAAAACTTGTATTTAGAATACATAAAGAACTCCTGTAAGTAAATAAGAAAAATGCAGACAAACCATAAAAAATGGTTAAAAGTTTGGATAGGCAATTCACAAAAGGTATTTTAATAACCAATAAATATATGAAAAGGTACATCACCTTATTTGTCATTAGGAAAATGAAAATAAAAACATTCACAGAATGAATAAAATTAAAAACTCTAATACCAAATTTTATGAGGGTGTAGAACAACTTGATCTTTCATAAATTGCTGGTGGGAATATAAATTGCTAAAATTATCTTGGAAGGCTCTGGCAGTAGCTACTAAAACTGAACATATGTATGGCCTAGTGATTCCCACCTTCAGTTTTCTGAGATCAGTCGAGATCGGGCGTGTTCAGGGTGGTATAGCCATAGACACACCTTTAGTTTTTTAAACACCCAATAAGGGTACATATATACAAAATACATACATATCCATATAAATGTTCATACTAGCTCTGATTATAATCGAAATTGAGAGAATTATTTATCAGTGGTAGAGCACATAGTGGCATAGTCATACATTGGTATATTACACAGCAAGGAGAATGAATTGACTATTGCTTCACTCAACAGGACATAGGACAAAGAGAAGCTTGTAGAACCTGAAAGGAGAAAATCAAGTAGCAAAAAAGCTGCCTTGAGAAGCAGTGACCTTTGGCCAAAGGACAATGCAGCACTGGACAAGGGCTAGCAAGGATGGAGCCACAGGAATAAGTTTCTTGACCAATATCTCCTTCCTCCTCCTAATCTCTTGGCAATGTTTCCCATCCTATGAACCCACTTAAAACGCAAAGACAAGCAAGACTGATGTATCCCACATAGGGTCAGCTTTTGAAGGTAGAAAGAAGGGTAGACAGTGATAAAAAATACACAGATGATGAAACAAGTAAAAATAAGATTCAGTTATTTGTTTTGGGGGGATTATATATGAAAACATATATAACTGCATACCAGATGCCTTGACTGTGTTAATTGTTTGATCACATTTACACAAACAATGAATACTGAGGCAACTTCAAGAGTGGGATGGGCATACATGGTGGGGGAGAGGTAGTGGTATAGAAGCAAAATTTTCACTTTACGCATTAGAAATTCAATAGAGTACCTTTAAATTTTTTATAGAAATCAAGAAAGTAAATAAGCACAAAATTCAGAAAAATGCTGATAAATAGCAGAACATGAAGTCTGTTGCATATTGTTGATTTGGGAGAGGGAATCAGGAGGTAAAAGGTTAGGTAAAGGGTTTGTTGTTAACTGTTGCCATTGTTAAAAACCATGTAAGACTGTTTGGTATTTAAACTGTGTGTATATTATATAAATAAAGAAATAAAATGTTCAACACTGTTGAACAAAGAAATGAGTAAACATATTATTTTAGCTCATATTTTTAGAAGATTTGGGGGCTTTCCATATGTTAAAAAAGGCAATTTCAAATAATTCAAATTAAGAACTAAAAATATTGTTAATAAATTATATATACACATACAGAGAAACACAGAGAGAGACAAAGAAAGAGAACAGAGCAAAAAGAGAGACAAGGAGAAATTCATATACCCACAGAGTTGTACATGTTAACAGAACTGTATTATCAACTGATAACTGAGCAGAACAATAGCAGTTTTAATGAATAAAACCATCAAGATACTTTTTAAAACTACCATAAAGAATAACTTTTCTGAAAATTCACAAAACTTAGAATCCCAGTGTTAAGAGAATAAACAGCAGCCCATGTTTGAATGGGTAGGAATGTCGAGCACTTCCCTAAATAGCCAATGGAGTAGAAAAATTATTATAATAGAAGTTACAAAATATTTACAATTAAAGAAAATAACCTATGATATCCAAGAAAGTGGTACTTAGAAAATTACAGTTTTAAAATTATTTACTGAAAAAAATTAAGACTAGGGGGAAAATGAGCTAAGTAAAGAAGCTTATACCAACAAAAGTGTAAATCCAGAGTAGAGTGATGATACCCACAATGACAAATTAGGTTTTGATCTTTACTAGTTTTGGAGAAAAGATGATAAACTTTGTTCAATGTCAATGACGATATGAAGAAACAGTCAATTTCATTCATATGGTTGGTGGAAGTATATGCTGACAATATTTCTGGAGGGCATTGACAATATATTTTAAGTATTTTGAACTGGGTACATTTTTGCATATATTTTGCTTGAGGAATTTTATATTAAATAAGAAATCAGGCAATATACAAAGATGAATCCTCATTCTCAGATGAGGACAAATGAAAAATCCAATATCCAGTAATAAAAAATTGGCCGCAATCATACAGGGTTGATATTATATTATATAAACAGTAAACATATGATGTAATATAGCTCTTTTTAATAAACTATGTCCAGGATCTACTTTAATGTAAAAAATTAGATTATATGTGCATAATACAGGGGTCTGGCACAAATAACACCCCTTTTTATTACAAAATCTTTTATTACAAAATCACAAGCATGTAATTCTATAACATAACAGTATCACACACTCACACACACACAATGACATTTTAGGTGAAATGTTCAAATTTAAACTATAAATTACTACACCCATGTTATTACCCTACCAACCACTCTCAAGTAAGCCTCACTTCTGCTGGACCCTGCATGTAATATACACAATTATTGTATAAGAATTAAAGAAAAGTAGAATACTGTACTGGGAAAAAATGTCTGTAATGTTCATGTCATTATGGAAAACCTAATCTGCCAACTCCATAGACTGACAAGACCATTATCACTTGCATGATTTTTTTTGTCACTTTAGTCATATACTGTCTATTATGTTTATCTACATTGATGCAAACTGGCTGGAACTCATTTCTTGGCCTGGTTGACTAAAAACTGTTCACAGAGAATTATTCCTTAAGGCAGCCAGATAACCTGGACATTTTTAATCCTGGGACATAGGATGCTTGGCCTTTTATATTTTGTATAGCTGTCTGTCTGGCAGTACACTGGAGCAGAGCTTGCCTGTAGGGTAACTGATGACTTCAATTATAGATTACAATTTGCTTTCTTTATTGACTAAGTTGTCTATGTTGAACAACTATGTTCCTTGAAAGCAAGAACAAGAGCTAATAATTTACCTGAGAAGTGTACAAAATATTAATAGGGGGATTCAGAAGGAGAATGACTGAACCAATGTTTCCTGGAACTCCCCTGTTTCTAATATTGTGTTTGACACATTCAAGTTAACAGAATGCTTTCAAAATATAGCTATATATTAATGGATTAATCCTGGGAATCTAAATTCTCTCTCTATACTTTCTAAGTAGAGTGCAAAAATGTCCTTTCATCTCTAACTTTGTCTGTCTATTTCATGCAAAACTCAATTGGGGACCATGGGAGTGACAGTGAAAACAGAATGCCAGAGGAGAGGTGAGTAGTGAAAGCAGTGTGTGTATCTGGTGAGGGTAGGGGCAAGGATATAAAGCAGAAAGACTGATTGATCCAGATAAGGCATATTGGGGCTTAGTAATTTTAAGCACGTCTTCGTTGTTTGTCTTTACTGTCTTAGAAGAGATGTTGGGGCTTATGCTCAACCCATTCTTTATATCAGCACTAATAATTAAGAAATGGCAGCCCTGGCTGGCATAGCTCAGTGGACTGAGCGCTGGCTGCAAACCAAAGCATCACAGGTTCGATTCCCAGTCAGGGCACATGCCTGGGTTGCAGGCCATAGCCCCCAGTAACCGCACATTCATGTTTCTCTCTCTTTCTCCCTCCCTTCCCTCTCTAAAAAATAAATAAATAAAATCTTTTAAAAAATGGCTAAATGTATGCTACTGATCCAGAAAGCTATTACACGTATCTGGGTGATTTCACTCACATCTTACCATAATTAGATACGATTTTCCTTTGTATTTATTTTGACTAATACAGTGGTTGAATACTCACACTGAATGCGATATTAATCACCCAAATGTAGTTAAAATTAGTCAACACCACTGAAATTCTCTCTAAACAAGAAGAAAGAGTGTGTAAAGCTGTGGAAATGAGAGAATCTCCTTAGGCGGTGTGAATATTAATGCCGTAGGTCAGGAGTTACCATTTTATTGAGTCCTTCTCTCAATTGTCTTTGTTTCTTTCATCTGGAAAAAAGTGACTTGTGCAAGGTTATTCCTGCTATGACTAATCTTATATTCCTAAGTACATGAAATGTCAACCTACTAGGTCTGTCTGGGAAAAGTCCAGCCATTGTTAACATAATGAGAATGGTTTGCACAGCATCTGATGTAACCTGGCAGCCAAGGAAAGTGGGCTGGAATGTGCATGTGTGAACAATGACAACTTCACTGTACTAGTCACTGGGGGCGATAGTCGTCATTGAGTGAGCATGTGTACTGTGTGGCTGTGGCTTTCAAAATGACTGAGCAAGTAGAGCAACAAATCTGCATCAAATTTTTCATTAAGCTTGATCATTCCTCCATGGAAACTATTCCAATGATTCAGAGGCTTTTGGAGATGACACAATAAGTGCACCACAAATATAAGTGTAGTACGAACACTTCAAAGAAAGTCAAAAATCTATTGAAAGTGATCCACATTTTGGAAGGCCTGCAACAAGAACCCCTGAGAATGTTGAATGTGTTCAGGCTGCAATCAACAAAGACTGGCAATTGTGGGCCTACAGCTATGATCTGGAAATGAAGGCCCAGTTGTCCCAATGGAAGTTGCCTGGTTCTCCAACCCAAAGAAGGTACAATAAAGTTGAAGCAAGATCAGGACCATGTAAACTGTGTTTTTGGATTGGGAAGGTGTTGTCAACTGTGAGTACAGCCCTCCAGGCCAAACAATAAATAAGTAGTGCTGCCTTAATGTTCGTTGTTGGTTGAGAGCTGAAAAATGATGAAAATGGCCACAGCTATGGGCAAGTGGAGACTGGCAGCTTCATCATGACAATGCACCCACTCATGCATCACATCCCATGTAGTTTTTGGCGAAATATCAAGTCACACAGGTGACTCAGCCCCTCTTCAGCCCATATTTGATGCATTGCAACTTCTGGATTTACCCTAAATTAAAATTGCATTTGAAAGGGAAGAGATCTTAGACTGTCGATGAGATTCAGGAAAATACAAGGGGGCAATTCCACAAGGGATTTTGCAGAGTATTTGGAACACTGAAAGAGACACTGGGAGAACTGTGTGAGGTCCCCAGGTGCCAACTCTGATGGAGAGTGAGGCAGCATTGTCCTATGTACAGTGTCTCTTGTATCTTGTAGCTTCTTCAATAAATGCCTCTATTTTTCATACAATGTGGCTGGATACTTTCTGGATGGACCTCCTTTAATTTTTTTAGGGTTTTATATCCAGTGAAAGCATGAAAATCTTTGGATATCCTGCTACTAGTGTGGCCTCTAAGGAACATAACAAGGTGAACATAAAGCTGTAATAAGCTGGATGGGGATGCGAGTTGCCAAGACACTGAAGTAGAAGCAGTACACACAAGTACTAATCCTGGCCTTCCAGCAAACTCATCACCATTCAGAGCGTCACTATGGCACTGCGACAAGATCTGGCTCCTCCACATAAAATTCAAGGCAAAAGGAGCCTGCTGAAACAATTAAGCAGTTTAGAGAGGACAGGGGCGATACCTTTTTGATGAGCACTACCTTCTCGATGAATGACAAAGAGATCAAAATTACTTATATCCAAATGAAAAAAAAATAAAACCTCAAATATAGCTGGATCAAAAGTTTAGTAAGGGAGGGTTGAATCAAACACAGTGGCATCAGTTTATAAATTAGGTTAAAATGATCGGAGCAGCCTATCAATATTCTGTTTGGCCTCTTTTCAGGCCAAAATAGGAGGATCATATGAGCACAACTCTGGAGTGGCATCTCAGGCTGGTTTCTTAAGAAATAATTTGAGACTCTTTGTTGAGAAGAAACTGTTCATTTTTTTTGCTTTCTTTTTTCCATCTTTCTCTTTTGCCTTTGACAATGTTAGAGTATGTTGAAACAATATTTATCTTATGATGCTGTGATATTTTCCATCAATGAAGATTTGTGCCTGAAATTTTTATTTATTTATTTAGTTAGTTATTTTTACTTCTCAAGGCTCTGGTGACTAAAGGATGCTCCAAAAAGAAAAACTATATTGAGTCTCAGAAAAAATAAGACTCAGTGGGAAATGAACCAGAGTATGTGTGAGGATTCTTAGGGGACAGCAGAGACAGAGGGGTTTGGGGATAAGTTCAGGTGTGTGAGATGCTGGTTGTCAGCCATCATCACAGTTTGCATTTCACTGGAGTTGGGCATGCTGAAAAGATCTAACTTTACTTTGCAGAATGTGAATCTTGAACTTCTATTTTTTTCTCTTTATCCAAGTTTTCTTTTACATAACTTTATATCCTCCTTCAAGAAATTCACAATAGAAAAAAAAATTTCCAAACCAATTGATTTAAAAATTCTTTTCTTATGGTGGAATAAGATTTTTTTTTAGTTTTTGTTTAATTAGGTTATAAATCTTTCCTTCCTTAATTACTTTTTTTTGGTATTAACACCTAAATATACTTCTATTCCGAGCACAAACATACAGTGATAACAATTAGCAGAATAATTACACTCTTTCTGTCAGTGTAACCTCATGGCACAGAAAGTATTACAAATCCATTTTAAAACATATTAAATGTTCATATTAATGAGGATAATAGAGAACAAGTATCAGCAAACTAAATATTGTTAATGATTTTGAGCTATTAAATTCATTACCATTTTCTTTCATAATAAAGTGGTTACTTGCTAATTAGACCTTTTTTTAACTCATCATTATTGAATTCATTACATTGTGTGCAGTTAACCCTTGGAGGTCTGTGGGTGTGTGTGCACAATTAAAATCATTTTAACACCATATTAAGGCAACATGGGGAATTCTTATGGCTTCTCTGACAGTTGTTCCATATACTTTCCTTATGTACATTTTCTTGGCAGGGTATGGCTGGCAGCCTCATAGCTGTCACTGCTTTTTCACCAACACATAATCCAGAAGCAGCCTGAATTCTTAGGCTTATTACCATTAGTACTTAAAATAAAAGTGCATCCCACTTCTTTCACTATAAAAACTATATGCACAAAAAATACACTTAAATCAAATTAGGCAAAATCTAAAATAATTCTCATGCAGCCTATGAGTTAAAGCCCATGTAGCAATTTTTCTACCAATTGAAAATCCAGTAGAGGTTAATATTGACTTAGGAGAAAATTATCACCTTAGAATCCTAAAAATTATTTTTCTGTTTAAAAATGTTACTACTTACTATTCTTTTTGTATATCACTACCCTAGTGTGTGCATGCATGTACATATGTACACAATAGTATATGTGTGTATATAAATATACATACACACTCTACATGCATATATATATAAACATACATATCATATGTGATACAAACACGCACATTAACTTGCTGAGTCCCTAGATGTGGTCACACGTTGACCCTGCAGCCTGAACTCTTTTTCCTGATTTCTCCTGTGATCAAACATGCACATGTTTTCATGGCTGCTAGCGTAAGGCAGATAAGTATGACTAAGAGGCAGAGTTTTAGTTTACATATGTATTTAGTGGTAAAAACTAAACAGTTATTTTCAGTAATGATAAACCCAATCTCAGCACAAAACTTCAGGTGAGTGGAGAGGTGTATAAATGAAACAGACATTGATTAGCAGACAATGAATCTGACACTGTGGGTGTATGTGTCTGTGTGTGACACAGATGGGCAAGAGAGAGTGATGAATGTGGTGTTGTCTGGAGTTTCTGTGACAGGTAGGACAATGGCAGTGTAGTAACTTTAAGACATTGGTCAGCCAATAAATTAGAGGATAGAGACAGAGCTTATCGTGTTAGCTTGTCTCCAACTGAATGTATAAAGACCTTTCAAAAATTAACAGTAAAACAAATAATCCAGTGAAATGGGCAATATTTTTCCTTCCCTGTCATACATGGCATTCTTCCCTTGAGAAGACAGCCTGCTCCTCCTCTCTCCTTGAATCTGGGCTGGCATTCATGATCCGCTTGACTATTAGAAGGCAACAAAACTATTATCATAGGACTCCAAATCCAGATCATAAGAGCTTCTTCATTTTCCCCTCCGGTTTTTGGAACTCTTACTTTGGAGAAAGGCAGCCTCCAAGTAGGAAGTCTAACTACCCTAGATTACAATTTGTAAGAAAATCCAAGTTCTCCATTTGGAGAGGTTATTTACAGAGAGCCATGACAAATCAGTCCTAAACTGTCCCAGTCACCTCAGCAGTGCTGGTGCTGACTGAAGAAGCCTTCAGATTACCCCAGCCTCAGCTGTTGTCTGACTGAAACCATATGGAGGGCCCCCATGTGAGAACCCCACCTAGTTCGTCAGCCCCAGAACCATTAAGATCACGATAAACTGTTGCTTAAAGCCACAAGGTAATAGCTAACAAAAGCAGATAAATGGGACTTTGCCCACTCTCGAGGTGTGAACTTCAAACAACTTATTCTGTGGCCAGTTCCACTTTTTATTTTCTCCTTTTGCAAACTTAAATAACAACAACAAATAATTTGCAGAGCCAAGAAATCACAAAACTGGAATGGAATATCATTGAAAAATAATACAATGTAATTACACCCTGGAGCATTTCATTCTATGTAAATGGTGACTTCTGAAGTTGTAACACACAACAGTCCTATCAAGCACAGTATTTTTACAGACCTATACTTTTAACAGATAACTTTGTCCTTACATCTCATTTCCTTTCATGACAAACACTGGCAATACTCGGGACAGAAAACAGAAGGTCAAAGTGGACTAGTGATTTGCCCAAAATCACACAGCTGGTAAATTTCAGAATTTAGATAAGAATCAAGGTCCAAAACATTTTTCACTATATAGTCTTGAAAGCCTTCCTGGCATGAATTTTAGTTTCTGTGAACCCCAGAGTGTATAACCTTCCTCTCACAGCTCTGGACTTAAGTGAATACTTGAGTGACCTTGAACAGTCCTTTTGACTTTTCACTTTCTATGTCCTTATCATTTAAATGGGCTTATAATACCTCCTTCAAACTCAATGAGATTAAAAATGTAAAGGCACAATATAAAGTTTAAAATATTATACAAAGGTTAGATAATGTTATTATAACTTCTTGCCATATAGCCCTTACCAGAAAATAATTTATTTACTGTGAAAATTAGACTCTAAGTGTTGAAGTAACTGAGAGAAAGGAGAAATTAGCATAAGGAGTAGTCAGAGGAAATTCTATGGGGAGGGGAAGCAATTATAGGTATGTTTTGGAGAAAGCAAAAATCATTTGACTAGATTAATGAGGACAGGGAAGAAGAAGAGGATCACAGAGCAGTCATGGGGAAAGATATCTCAGAGGAAGCCCTAGAATAGGATTTCTGAATAGATGCAACAGAAGGGCACTGAGTACTGAGAAAGGTTGTCAAGGAAAGGTTTTTGGTCGATGGTCCTTAGCACATAAAACAAACAAACAAACCAGAATCCATTATGATAGTTCCTCTTTCATTTCCCTTCATCCTTCTCTCCCCTTCTCCTTCTTTCTATTACAGCAGCCCTTGCAAGTTCCTACAAGACACTACCCCTTAAGTCATCCTGCCATGCAACTTCACATTGGATTTTACTGAGAAAATAGTTAACCAAGACATGACTTAAATGAAGCCTTGCATGGAAGCAATATACACACATGGTGTGCATGCACATACACACACCATCACCACCGTCATCACTACCAATTACTGAGACTAAAGTGAGTGATATCTTATCTCATGGTTTCATCTTTCAGAGCAGAAATTATGTCCATTTTGTTGATTACTTTTATTTATTAAACTTTTTTATGGCAACAAGACATACTACATTCATTTTAATAATAGAAAAATGAATAAAAATCCCTGATTAAAGGAAAGCATAAGTTTTTGCTGTGTACACTATAGAACTACTAGGTAAAAATAAATTCTAGTACATACAGACATCTTCAGCTTCCAAGCATATGTAATTCTAATTCAAGCACAACCAAACAATATAACCTGCTGAGAAGAATATGTCACTTTCAAGAACATTCCTCCTGATTAAAAAGAAAATAGAATTGATGGGAACCCCAAGATGGAAAATAAAACATTTACCTTACATGTTTTCCATGTTTATGATGCTGAGAGGACTAAGAATAAAAGTTAAACAATAAAAAAATAAAGTACTTAAAAAAGAAAATCTCATCCATAAAAAAGAATAAAAGTTGATACAATTAATAGCTTCTTTGATCTATTTGTAATTTTATTTCTTCATAAAGAACTAAAGCACAGAAAATATGAAAGTATAGAAAAATTGGATTTTGTTAATCAATATACTGAAAGAATGTAGGTCAGGTTGCTGGCCTTCTCAACATGCTAAATGCCTCTCAAAATTACTTTTCAAAGGATCTGGGGCATGAGTCCTATCCCTATGTGCCTGCCCTGCTAAAAGGTTTTCAACTTTGCATCAAGATGGTTGACCGAACAAATGACTTTCTTCTCATCCCTCCTCAAATCTCATTAAAATGACAGAAGAAATATAAAAATAAATCTATAACAGTTCTAGGAAGCCCAGTGGGGGAGGGGTGGTTCTAGAGAAATGATCATTTAGGAAATCTGGAAGATATTTAGCAAATGGGAACTGATATACTGCAAAAGCCCCCTAGAACAGGAAATATACAATGCCCACAGACAAAAGAAAGCACTTCCAAATAAGGATTTTTTCCAGTTTTATCTCCAACAAAATTTGAGATTAGAGGCTAGAAGAAGTAGCAGGTTTGATAACTTCTAATAGAGCAAACAGCTATCTTTTGTCCTCTGTTAAAATATTGAGTATAGTCTTTGAAAGTTGGATTTGACGCACAGGGAAAGGGTTATCTGTGAGCTTCAGCTCAGTTAACTAATGAGCAATGCTATTAACGAGGTCAAGACTCTGAGTTGTGGACTGAATCAACTTGCATTTATTTGTTTGTACTACAGGTACCAAGATATTTCCTTAATCTATAAGGATTGACCCAAATTATATTTCAAGTACCAGTTGCCACTTTTTTTGTGTGATGTCCATTGCCACTCTAAGAGTAGTATGATTTAGGGTGAAATACGTGTGCCCCACTTCATCTTGGAAGAAGAGACCATCATTACACAGAGCTTCTGAGGCCATACCAGCAAGTACAAAAAGAACTGCATTCTTAGATATTTTAATCTCTGTGTTCAAAGAGCTAAAAGGTCAGTTTTAGAAATGAATTTTGACCAGCTCAAGATTTCAGAGGTAATTTTAATATTCAAGAGAACAATATGTTGGTAGGACTAAAGGATCTGCTATGTAGTTGATCAATACATATTTCATGAATAAATGTAGCTGGGAACGCATAGACATAATAAAAAAATAACCCAGTGTTTCTTCATAAAATGAGTAAATCTGCCTTGGATCAAATGTGGTTTTGTTCTATGAGAAGTTCAGTTCTTTTGTCATAAAAATAATAGGGCTAAATTTATTTAAAGAAAATAACAAAAAAATAACAGTAAAATTATCCTTATTAAAACATAATTTAGAAAAATTTTACTCTTATTTCAACAATAATAGTCTCTTTAATCCCCTATTTTTGGAATATCTCTTTCAATTTACCTTCAGAATCCAGGGCATATCTACTTAAACATTCTCAACTGTGACACATTCTTGTCTTTTTAAAATGAATTTGATTCCAGGGTAGAACCAAAATTATTTCACTAAAAATTAGGTGAAGAAGATGGTTAGTTAAGCTGGCAATGATTGTTTTGGTCAAAAATGAAACTGATTTAATGTGTGGCTTATGAATTGATCCTAAAAGAAAGAATTGAAAGAATTCTTGCTTAATAGCTACTTATTCCTCATGATTACCAATCTTGTAGGCCTTCCAAGTGCTACTCAGTTTATGGTGGAGAGATGAAGAACACTAAGAGGGGTTAGAGGACACAGCAATAAAGTTACCTTCATAATCAGGGGCTAGAAGAGCTGTCCAAATTATTCCATTACAGAATTATAGGTATTCAAGAGTTTTATGAATCTTGTTGTAGAGCTGTATGATATTTGAATAAAATTATGGAACTATAATCACCCAATTCTCCCATATCCAATCTTCTAGAATTGATTGTGAGGAGTAGTCTACCATTCAAATGTTACATCAGAAATTCAGCACTTGCCCTGGCTGGTGTGGCTCAGTGGACTGAGTGCCAGCCTACAAACCAAAGGGTCATTGGTTCAATTCCTGGTCAGGACACATGCCTGGGTTGCAGGCCAGGTGCCTGGTGGGGGACATGTGAGAGACAACCACTAACTGATGTTTCTTTCCCTCTCTTTCTCCCTTCCTTTCTCTCTCTCTATAAATAAGTAAAAATCTTTAAATAAAATTCAGGACCTAATCACTTTCTTTCTCTCCCACCTCAACCATGTTTCTCTCTCTCCCTCTCTCACACATACACATACCCCTCACAGACATACACACATTGTTACCAGTGCCTTTTTGTCTTTTATTTTTCACCCATGAAGAAAAACAAACAAACTCAGTCTTTTTTTTTTTAGTCTTTCTTTTTGCTCATTTCAGTGTTACTTTATCCCCTCTAAATTTAATGTCCCATTTGAATATGTTTAATGTGGACTTTAAAATAATCACTTTTGCCTTTGGTCCTTGAAACCCCAAAGGAAGAAAATTATCCCCCATTATAAAATATAGGAATAAAAATAGTGTACTTCAACTTAGTTTTGTTTATTCTAAATATTTTAATCAATAAGGGTCTGCAAATCAAGTTCAGGGTCTTTTGATGTTTTGTATTTCCAAAGACTGATCCAAATGCACACATTCATATTTGTTTTTTTGTTTACTTTTATCTATGATAAAATCTTCAGGTTCTAGGTGGCAGGTATCCTGGCAGATAATCCAAGATTTTGGTGGTTATGCTTGGTATCATTAAATGCCTTTGCAAATTCCAAAAATTCATTTATCCCTTTAATTTTAAAACACTCCATTTGAAAATATTCACCTCTATGACAAAGGTGATGTCTTTCTAGGAGATCCTACTCAAGAAGGTTACTCCCACCTAGGACCCTTCATGCAAAAGTCCTGCATAGCAGGCAGATATCAAGGGTGAAAATAAGGGCACAGGGTAGACATTCATTCACCTGGCTGAAAATACCTAACTCTCCAGAGATATTGCTAAGAGTTCATCTTTGCAACAACAACAACAACAAAAAACATGCAGCATGAGTGAATCTGGCTACACATCCTAGTGGGAAGGGATTTATGTGGGTAATTCCTTCTGTACAACATTAAAAACACAGCCTATTATCTCCTGACTTTTCGATTCCTTGTTCTTTTTTCCTAATGAATGATTCATGTATTAATAATGGTAAAAATAATACTTTGCAATTATAGTATGTTCTTTTTCTCTCCAGGGTTCTCAGTGGACATTAAGTACATAATCATTTTTTTATTCAGACTGTCCTGGGGGGTGGTTGGGAGTCTTTGCACTGGGGACACTGGCTTTACATTATCCCTGTTCTGCAAACACACATTTCTGTGCAAATGCCAATTTTCTGCATTCTTTAGGAGAAAGACTCTAAAATGGTTCCTCTTTTCAATAAAACTGTGGCAATGTACATTGTTCAAAATCATAAGCTCAATGAATTTCTAGGATGACAGGAACCTTGAGCTGACCTGTTTATTCCCCACTGATAACTGGCCCTCTATCTAATATGTAAATGTCTGTGTGTCTTGAGCTTCAATTTGCAGAGTGTTTCCTCTCTACACTGTTTTGATGTCATCCAGTACTACAGTTTCAAATGCCATCTCTCTGCTGATTATTCCCAAATTAATATTCTGAAGTTCAAGTTCCTCCTTTGACTCACACAACTAGCTTTCTGATTGATATATTTTCTTGGTTGTATATTGGGCATCTCTGAATTTACATGCTTGATTCCCATTCTGCCCCCCAATAAACACAAACCTTTTCCTCCTCTAGTCTTCCTCATTAAAGGAAACAGCACTAATGAAAGTTTGCTTAAACTTAGGAGTCTCCTTAGCTCTTACTTTTTCCTGTATCTCCCTCACATTTTCTCCATCATGTCATATCAGGCCCACTTCCAGTGCCCCTCACTGTGCTTTATACTGTCATCTCTTGCCAACAGTACTTCAGTTATCTTCTAACTGTCCTCCTCAATCTGTGCTCACCACTGTACTACCCATTTCCACAGCAACCACAGTAAATGTTAAAGGTTTGAACTTCTCAAACTCCCCTCTTTAAGGCCTCTCTCCATATATACTTGATTCCCATTGGACACCGAAAAGCACAAGCTTCACAGACTGCCAAGCCTTCCTTGACCTGGCCCCTGAACCTGTCTAAGCTCATCTTGTGCTACCCTGCCCTTCTAATAGCTCACTGTGCTCCAGATCAATATGATCCATACCTCAGAGTATACACATCTTCTCATCCCTCTGCTTGGAATCCTCTGCCTCCACATCTTCATAAGAAAGGCTTCTTCTCTTCTGATTTTTTAAAATCCAAATATCATTCAGAAAAACATTCCTGATAACTTCATCTGAAGTAGCCTTATTTCCCTCACATATTTTCTCTCATATCAATTTATTTATTGCCTTCATTTTAACTACTTTTCTTTAAAATTAGTTTATTCCATTTAGTCTGCCTTCCCTCAAGGTCTCATGAGGCCTAGGACCTGTTGTGTCTGAATCTTCTTTCTATTTCTATCTTCTCAAGCAGTGAATGGCTCACAGGAGGTGATCAATAAATAGGAACATGACTGGGAAGTGAGGGGAGGGAGTTGAGGCTTAGAGGGCAATTTGAAGACTAATGTACTCATCCAGGTAACTACATAGACTTGGGTTAAGGCACAAAGAGAATAGGAAAGAGATAGAAAATAGAATCTGCAGAATTTGAGAACAAAACAGGGAAAAAAGAATTAGAGATATGGTCCAGGTTTCCAACCACAGTGACCTGAGTGAATGATAATTTTATCTACTAAATTTCAAAATTAGGAGAGGACCAAATTTAATATTTGTAATTGATAACATCTGGACAAGTCTGAACAGATTTTGATACTCACCCTTTCCTTTGAATTTGCTTTCTTCCACAAGGATGGGCTCCTATACCATATTTTTTTTGTATGTCCTGGTCCCTTAGCTATAGTCAAGTGGATCTGGCATGGTCATCTGATACAATGTGAATCAATCAGACTCTCTCCCTGAAATTTGGAATTGGAGCTGATTGATAGTTATTCAGTTTCTGGGTGTGGCTAGAAACAAGGGAGCATACATACCTAAATGTGGGGTTGTCCCCTCCAATAGCAACAAAGAAAGTTTGTATACCAAGTGAATGAAAATCAGACATAGAGAGAGAAACAGAAATGAGACACCAAGGGAGAAATATGGCTGTCTGTGTTTCTGAAGACTGTTCAGTTTCTAATTAAAATACCCATAATCCTAGCTAACTATGATTTCCTAGAGATATTCTAGAGTCCAATAATCAAATACTCTTCTAACAGATTTTTTCTCTCTAATTAATTTGTTTTTAAATATTACATTAAAAATATAATATATACAAATAAATTTATGTATACACATCCATTGTACAAATGTAACATCAGAGACTTTATCAAATTTTTATAAATAAGTGACTTAAATAATTCACTTCTCTTGCCCAACTACTTGAAATCAATAAATATTCACTGAGACAATGTACCCCAAACTCTGATGCACTGAGGGGGACTCAAAGATCATATAATGATTGGTCCATGTCACAGAAAGTATTAGAAGCAGTTTTGGTGCCTGAAAACTTAAATCATGTGAATTTAATAACAACATGATATGAAAGATGTCACAAGGCAATGGTATACATGATTAATTGTGAAATGATTCAGACAATAATGCTGTGAGTAAAGAGGCTGATGAGAGCTGAGGGCTAGTGGACAGGTAAACTTCAACAAGCAATGAGGAACGAAATTGGAGCTTGAAGCATGGTTAGGGTTGACACAGCTGGACAGGAATGAGAAGGTACTGAGACATCCTCTACTGGGAGGTCTCCCATGAACAAATGCAGTTAGGTAGGGGAACTTCAGAGACCAGAAACCCAATAATCTTGATCTGAGAAGGATGTTTGATGGGTAGAAGTGACAAGAAAGAATGCTCTAGTCTGCAGAAAATAATTTAGCATTTTGTTCCAAATGGAAAATGCTTTGGTTCCCCAAAGAAAATACAAGTTTCTTATAAACTTCCTTTTTTTTAACCTGTCTGCCTTTAAATTCACCTTGGCTAAAGGAGTCCTTATTCCAATGCCAGTGGCTGGTGGCAGATTCCAGCAAACAACCAGATCCCCCAAATTTTGCTGCTGTTGTTTCTGTGGAACTAACAATCCAAGAAAACTCTCCAACAGGGGAGTGTGAACATTGGAAAATGAGCTGTGCTCTCTGTGTGCAGGACTGAACAGCTTGGAGAACAGGAAGGAGCAAGCCAGGACTTGGCAGCTCAGCCCCAGCATGGGTAACCGGACTGGGAATGTGAGCCATGTGGAGTACATCAGGGCCAAGATGGCTAAATCTGCGCTGGCCGGTGTCTGACCCTGAAAGAAGGAAACCTTCATAAGCTGAAGCCCAGCTCAGCGCCCAGACACATGTGTAAGCAATACCACCCCCAAACCAACTCCTCAACACACAGGGTCAGTGTTCTCCCTAACAGAATGCAGATGGGGGCGTCTCCATTTGCCCAGCCAGGACTCACCAGCTTGGGCCTCAGCTTCCTCTTTTGAAACAGCAACACATTTCATAATGAATCTTTTAAGACACCAATTGTAAATACAAACAAACCCCAAATCCTGATCTGCTGCTGGAAGCTAGTATGATTAAAACAAAAGAAGAAAAAGAAGAAACCCAATCCTTCAAGAATGGTGTTCTGATTTTCACTTCCTATGTATAATAGAATACTCACTTGTTTTATTTATTCATTTCTGGGTTTGTTTGGGTTTTTTTTTTTTTCACCTACTTTGCAGAAGAAAACAATTCTGATCCTTAGGTGCATTTATTCAAACTAACCTCTAGTATGAAAAGATCTGATTTGTCAGCATTTTTTCCCTCTCAGACACTCAGGTCATATTTTACAGGCATTTAAGCCACACAATCACAAACTGTCCATGTCTTGTCCAGGCATCAGCATCATTATTTCCATATGAATCTAGGTCAAGGCAATAGCAAAATGTTAAAAACCTGGTGAGCCAGGAAGAAAGGAAAAGCAGCAGAGCTCAGACTCAGCTCCTGGCACAGTTCCCCAGTGTCACATCGAGAAAGTTAGAAGTGACCCCACAAAGTCAGTCCTAACTGTGATGGTGCCGGCATTTAAAAAACACATGGACAGCTGAAAAGTCCAACTTCAAATCAAATTCCACTGTTCCAAATGCCACAGTCTTTTTTCTCCTGTTCCTCTTTATACCCATTTACACATGAAGGGAAAAGAAATAAAGAAAGAAAGAGACATGGGCAAAGCTTGTTAGCACATAAAAATCAATGAAGCTGCAAAGTCTATTCTGTACAGTGAAAATTAATATATCTAATTAATTTTAAACCCTAATTAACGTTTGCACAGCACTTTGAGATTCTCAGATGAAAGATGACATACGAATATTTGGGTATTTATGATGTCATTCTGGCACTTAGAGCTAAGGTGCCACATAGTAACATTATGAACACAAACAGTATATGGTAGCTACTCTCAGTGAAAAAATTCTCAGATATAGTAGGGTCATTCATAAATTTCTAAATATGTTTACTTTCTGTAGGATATAGTAGTTGTGGAATGATCAGGAAGCTTGGAAAACTCTACAATGTCCAAATGGTTGTGAATTTATTACAATATCCAGGTACCTTTCAAAGAATGAGAAAATAGTTGGCACATGAATCTTTCCAAATTAATTACTAACTAATCCCATTATACATTTCTGTTTCAGCTAACCAGAATTACTCATTCTTTTTCTCAATGTCCCATACTTTCTTACCTCTGTGCATTTGCCCGGTTTTTCCCCTTGCATCGGGAGTGGCCTTGTCCCCACCTCCACTTGTCTAAGTCCTGTCCATCCATCAATGCCCACCTGAAGTGCCACCCTTCCACAAAGCACCCCCTAAATCCCAGAAGTTAGAGTTTTTCAGTTTGAAGAATCTCTCTTCACTCTCCATTTGAGCCATCCTTAAGAAGTGCAGTCTACCAGCCAGGACAGTCATGCTTAGTCGGCAGTGCTGCCTCAAACGCTTTGTGACTTAAGACACAATGCTGATTTTTCACTCACAGCAGCTCAGTAAGGGAGATGGAGTAATTCATCCAAGGGTGAAGCAATGTGCCAATGATGCAAAATTTGCCCTGATTAATATTAGCTATTTTGAGAATATTCAATATTAATTAAGTATGAGAAATATAACTAAAATACATATTCTGCAAATTTAATATATTTGACCTTAGAACTGACAAGTTCTTTTTTTCTACATTGAAGTTTCTCCTCTTTTTTCCCGTCTTTCTTCCTCTTAATATTTTTTAAAAGATTTATTTATTTATTTGTTTGTTTGTTTATTTATGTATTTATTTATTTTTAAAGAAGGGAAGGGAAAGAGAGAGGGAGAGAAACATTAATGTGTGGTTGCCTCTCATGTGCCCCCTACTGGGGACATAGTCCACAACCCAGGTATGTGCCCTGACTGGGAACCAAACCAGTGACCCTTTGGTCAGCACTCAGTCCACCGAGCCACACCAGCCAGGGCTTTTATCTTTCTATTTAGTGATAACAATGAGGCATAATTCCCCTCAAAAAACGATAAAAGCCAGAAATGTAAGAATTGCTCTAACCACTAGAAAATCTTGTATTCTAATCTTTAAAATTTATTATAGAAATTACTTTTTACCTCACTTAGAACTATACCTTTGGAAGTAGATATGTAAAACTAGGTGTCTCTCTTACTTGATTAAAAGGCAGAAGTGATGGTGACTTTTTATGTATTTGTTTTGTTTTTTTTATTCTCATTTCCATAATTTAAAGATTATTAGTACAGCATTTAATCATTGGATATTAGTATGTAAAAACACAAATGCAAACAGAAGGAAGTTAATCTTATGTGATTTTGCTAAGGAGAGATACCTTCTCACAGTGTCCTCACATGGTCTTTTCTCTGTATGTGTACATATTATAAGGACACAAGTTCTATTGGATCAGAGCCCTACCCTATTGGGCTCATTTTAGCTCAATCATGTCTTTGAAGGCCCTATTTCCAAATATGGTTACATTCTGAGGTACTAGGATTTAGGGGTTCAATATATGAATTTGGGGACAACACAATTCAGAAGATAATAACACCAATATAGACTACTTCCACAAATAATTGAATAATGCTAATGTTTCACATAGTATATCTGGTAAAAACAAACTTATCTTCTTTTTTTAAATCCTTACTAATGGGATTTTAGGAACTCCTTTTAAGGAATTCCTCCCTCCCTCCCTCCCTTTCTTCTTTCCTTCTTTTCTCTCCCCTTCCCTACTCCTCCTATCCCCACTTCTGTCTCTCTGTCTATGTAGAATCTAAATTAAAACAATAGCAACAATAGGAAGTGCATAGAATGAAAACTTCCATTTTACAGGTGTGGAGAAATCAAAGCACAGAGATCCAGAGATTCTGAGTACCTTGCCCAGTCTGGCATGAGGGGGCCTCTAGTGGAGCCTGCTGTGTAAGGATTGGGAAACCAGAAGAGGATGGTGTGCGAGTACAGTGAGGCACATGCTGTCTTTTGGGACTCCTAACTGCAAGTACAACTCTCATTTCTCATACCACACCGGCCTCAATCACAATAAAAAAATTCAGTGACACTTTGGGAACCCAAATCCATATGTTTGAATCAAGGAGAACCTGAGGTTTCTCATCAGTGCTCTTTGCTTATCTCTAAAAATGCTTGTCTTGTACTCTCTTGAAGGCTCCTCCAAAATGTGTTCAGTTCTCTTTGCTGACATTACTTTGCAAGGCTATACACAATGTTACTCAGGTGCTAGTTTGGGGATACTCATAAGCTGATTAACATTGGAAACTCCTCCTTTCTACTCAAATAGACATCAATGCAATGAGAGGAAATACACTTTCCCTAATCATACTCTGTAAACAGACCACAAACAGAGGTGCTGAAGCTCTCAGATTCTTACAGACAAAATTCATCATTTGATTGGCTTTTGACAGCCACCACCACCCAAGACTGTAGTAAACTTTCTAGGAGTTTGGGCCCAAAGACTTAGGTTACACTGCACAATACTAGAATCAAAATAAATTCTATTCTCTAGCCAGCTGTGTTCTCTTTTGCAAGTTTGGGTAGTCTGTTTTCTTTCCCTCAAGTAGGTTCCATCCCCTTCAGTTATGCTATTAGAGAAACTTAGGGTGAGGTGAGGTGCAATGGGGTATCATTCCCAAAATTCCCACCCTCTTGGTCAGAAGATGAGTTACTGCATCTAGTTATTGTTCTCCCTAGAGACTATTAGGGGCAATGTAAACAGAACCCTCCCCATCCCTGAAAACAGGTTTCTATATAACTTGCACTAAGCATGAAGTTTAGGAGCCATTTTATGTAAATCCATTCATGGGTCACATCTGTCCCCAGTAGAGGAATAGGTATGTTTAGCCTAAAATGTAGCAGCCCCCCATCATATCCAAGGAAGGTGGCAAAACCTCTCAAAACACTCTACTTTACAACCTAGCTTGAGATATGTCAGGCAATCAATTTATCTATGCAGGGAGTAATATATAGGACTTGTGAAAGAGGTAACACTAAATGAGGATGTGTGTTTCGATATCATGAATATGATCTCAATGTGTCATCATAGCAGGGATTCCTTGATTATGTTTTAATTGCATTAAAAACTTCACTTGACAACTTGTTATCCTATGTGATTCAGATGGAAACCCCTGCCATCCATCAGTGTGACCTCTGGCATGTTCCAGTCAGCTCTTTCCCTTGTGGCCAGTTTATCCTAGCTCAGTAGCTGGTTCATAGTAGGTGCTTAATTATATTTATGAAAGAAGTAAATATAAACGCAAGAGAAAAGCTGAGCCAAAATATATGATATGACCAATGGAAAAATGTTACACTGGCCAGCTAAGAGTACAAAGTGAATGGAATTTTCAATCTACCCTACTCCCACTAGAGTTAAAAAAGCATCTTAGTTCCTAATTTTATCTTCAGTTAGAGGCTATGAATTGAGATGAACTGGACTTCCCTAAAAGTCATGTCCTTCACCTTGTTCTCAGGTACATCTGAGCTGTGGGTGGGGCTGAAGGCTAGGGGAGTGAGGACTGGCGATGGGGTCCAATGCAGAGGCGGGTCTCCACCACCTTTCCCTTTCCACGTTGAGCCCTGGAGAGAGGCTTTTCAGCATAGCTGTTATGAACCCTTTGATTCGTAGCTTTCTCATCTGGCTACACAATACTTTGGTGCCTTAATAAGATTCAGCTGAAAAGAAACTTCCTTCTTTTCACAAATTGAAAGAAGATCTGTTTGGACATTTTTAAGGGAAAGGGGAAAAACCTTCTGGGTTCTTTTTTTTTATTTTCTGTCTCTGTCTTTCAAATTGTTTCTCTTAGCAGCTTTCCACCTCTTATGTTCATGTCAACTAACTGCATTTTGGGTTGATTAAACAAGAGAAATAATGAGAAAATATTTACATTTTAAATTCATAGTTTTGAAGTTTCAAGTGGAAGCCCACCCAACAGACATTTTTTGGCATGAATGTTTTTAAATGGTAATTGTAGAATAAGTTAATATTATCTTTATGCTGTTAGAGAAATTTTACCAGGTGCTTATGTATTTTTAAACTTTGTATTTTTATTAATGTGTAATTTATATACAGGGTCCAGCAGAAGTAAGGGCTACTTGAGTGTGGTTGGTAGGGTAATAATATGGGCATAATAATTTATAGTTTTAATTCAAACATTTCACCTAAAATTTCATATGGTGTACTTGAGTGTGATATTGTTATGTTATAGAATTACATGCTTATGATTTTGTAATAAGAGATTTTGTAATAAAAAGGGGTATTATTTGTGCTGGACCCTATATAATAAAAGGCAAATATCTTAACTCTTCAGTTCCACAAACTTTTACAGTTTTATAAATCCATATGACTATCATCCAAAACAAGATATAGAACATTTCTGTCACCTCATGAAGAGCCCTTCCTGTCCCTTCCTTGTCAATTTCCTTCATCTCTAAGGAGGACATTCTTATTTCTATCAGCTAGACTAATTGTGTGTGTTCCTGATCTCATTAAAATGTAATATATCACATATTCTTCTATATTTGACTTCTTTTACTCAATATGTTTTAGAGATCCTTTTATTTTGTTATATTAATATGTTCATTTTTATTGTGAAGCAGTATTCTGTTGTAGCTGATAAGTGTCTATGCATAATTTACCTGACTCTCCTGTTGATGGGGTAGTTTGCACAAGTTTTCACAGTTGTATGTGAGGCTGATGTGAATATTCTTACAATTTTCTTGGGTAAGTAACTGGGAGTAAAATTGGTGAGTCATAGGGAATGTACATAGTTAAATTCTAGAAAACTCAATTTTTTACAGGGGTTTTACCAGTTTATGCTTTCGTCACCAGTGAGTGAGCACTCCAGTTGCTCTACATGCCCACCAACTTTTAGTGTGATCAGTGTTTATTATAAAAACTTCATTACAAAAGATATAAAACTATGTTATTATAGTTTATTTATATTTTTCTGATGAGTAACTAATGACATTTGAGCAACATTTTTACATGTTAACCACTTGTGCATTTTCTTTTGTAAAGTGTCTAAGTTGTTTACCTATTTTTCAAAAGATTATTTTTTTTTATTTTTATTGAATTTATTGGGGTGACATTGGATTATAAAATTAGACAGGTTTCAGGCATATGGTTTTACAATACATCATCTGTATACTGTGTGGTCATCACACCAAGTCAAGCTTCCTTCCACCACCATTCATACCCCCTTCCCCATCTTCTACCTCCTCCACCCCCCTTTCCTCTGGCAGTCACCACACTGTTGTCTGTGTCCATGAGTCTTTATCCACTTTTAAAAATAGGCATTTTGTGTTTTTATTGTTTAATTGTAGGAAATTTTATATATTCTGAATGAGGTCCTCTTTGAGATATATGTATTGAGAACATTGTTCCAAGTTTTTTGGCTTGTGTTTCACTTTCTTAATGGTCTGTATGTTGATTTACAGAAAGTTCTTAATTTTAATAAGTCCAACTTTTAAGTTTTTTTCTTTTATTGTTATGGGTTTGTCCTGTTTAACTATTATTTGGCTAACTCAAGATCATGAATATATTGTCCTATTGGTATTTTGAGACCTTACAATATTAACTTTTACATTTAGAATCACTACATATTTCAATGTAATTTTTGTGTATGGATGAGATAAGGCCTAAGTACTATTTACGTCTTTGTAGATATGAAGTTGTTACAGCACATTTCTTGCAATGGCTTCTTTCTTATATTTAAGTTTTTATTTTGAGATAACTATAGATTCACATAATTGTAGATTCCCATATGAAGTAATATAGAGAGCCCATGTACCCCATGCCACATTTCCCCCAGTGGCGATATCTTGCAAAACCGTTCTTGTACTGCCAAGTCTTGAAACCTATACAATCCGATTCAACACACCTCCATCGCCACAGGGCTCCTCATGCTGCCCTTGCAGAGCCACACTCTCTTCTGTCCCACACACGTAGCCCCTGGCTACCATTAATCTGTTCTCCATTTCCACAACTGTGTCATTTCAAAAATTATATATAAATGTAGGCATACAGTATGTAAAGTTTTGAGATTGTCTTTTTCACTAAGATTTCTCTGCAGATTCATCCAAGTTGTCAGGTGTGTCTCTAGTTTGTTCCTTCTTATGCAGTATCCCAAAGCAGAGCCAAGCTACAATTTGTTGAATCATTGCCCTGTTGAAGAACATTTGCCTTGTTTCCAGTTTTCAGCTATTAGAAATAAAATGGCTGTAAGGCAGTGAAAGGCAAATACCATACAATCTCACCTATAAGTGGAACCTGATCAACAAAACAAACAAGCAAGCAAAATATAAGCAGAGACATTGAAATTAAGAACAAACTGACAGTAACCAGAAGGGAGGTGGAAGGGGATAATGGGAGGAAAATGGGGAAGGGTTTTCAGGAACATGTATAAAGGACACATGGGCGAAACCGAAGGGGTTAGGATCGAGGGTGGGAGCTGGGGATGGCTGGGGTGGGGGGAGTGGTGGTGGGGGGAGTAGAGACAACTGTTCTTGAACAACAATAAAAAAAAAAGTTAAAAAACAAATAAAGTGGCTATAAACATTAATGTACAGGTTTTTTTAAAAATAGAAGTTTTTCATTTCTATGTGATAAATGCCAAGGAGAGCAATTTTGGGGTGGTTTGGTAGTTACATGTTTAGGTTTTTAAAAATCTACCAAACTGTTGTTCAAGTGGCCATACCATTTTACATTCCCACCAGCAATATGTCAGTGGTCCAGTTGCCCTGCTTCCTCTCTAGCACTTGGAACTGTCACTATTATTTAATATAGCTGTTCAGATGGGTATATAGTGATATCCCATTGTGGTTTTAATTCATATCTCCATAATGGTTATTAATGTTGTTGAACATCTCATGTACTAATTTGCCATCTTTATATTATCTTCTATAAAATCTATTTTAATGTCTTTTGCCCATTTTCTCATTGGATTGTTTATTTTACTGTTACTTTTTGGAAATTCTCTTTATATACTCAAACTACCACTCCTTTGTTGGACATATGGTTTGAAAAATATTTTCTTTCAGTCTGCACAAATTGTTTTCATTTTCTGTTTTTTTTTTTCAGATTTTATTTATTTATTTTTAGAGAGGGAAGGGAGGGAGAAAGAGAGAGAGAGAAACATCAATGTGCGGTTGCTGGGGGTCATGGCCTGCAACCCAGGCATGTACCCTGACTGGGTCATTTTCTTAATATAATCTTTTTCAAAGCAAGCATTTTTAATTTTGATGAACTTGTTTATTCATTGTTGCTTTTGTGCATGGTGTTTTGATGTCAAGTATAAGAATATTTTGCCAAGTCCTAAACTTTAAAGATTTTCTATAACTTTTTAAACACAAATTTATTCTTATATAATTTAAGTCCATGAAATAATTTTGAGTTAATCTTTGCATAATATGTGAGATTTAGGTCAACTTTTATTTTCTTTGTTTCCAGTGGATGCCTAATGCCTTCAGCATCATTTGTTAAAAGGATTATCTTTTCTCTATTAAATTGCTTGTGTACCTTTGTCATAAATCAATTGGAAGTTGAGGTCAATGGAAATGGTGGAAAAAAGACATCCAAAAGTCCCCTCCCACATAAAAGCAATAAGAACACTGGCAAAAAAGAAAAAAAGTATCAAAATAAACTTTTTTAGTACTCTGGAATTAACCAAAGGCTTGCAACAATTACAGGGCATTATTGTAACAACCTGAAACAACCTGGAAAAAGAAAAACAACCTGAATCTTGATAAGAACAGCAAGTTTTATGATATTTTTACTTGCCTGAATTTTATCCCACTTGAAAACCAAGCTCACAATCACGGTTAAACCAGTGCCCTAGTAGCCACTAGTGAGGGAGAACAGAGATGGAACTCTTCAAAAGCTTTATTCTCAGATTATCATCATCATTATCATCATCATCATCATCATCATCATTATTATTATTTGACCTGTTGAGCAGTTATCAGGAAACTCAACTTGCAAGGCTTTGTCTTACTTGACCCAACTCAGCACTTACCATGTATGAACAACACTTCCCTGGAATAATTGTGATTAACAGTTAGGGAAAGAGCAAGCTAAACAAATGCCTTGTTCTTTCACCTCCTTTAGGTCTTTGTTTAAATTTTGTCTTACTAAAGACAGTATCTCTAACTGTCTATATAACATCCACTCTTCTCTCTGTCCTCCTCAATGTTTCATGGCACTTAACCATCATATAGTTGTTTCATATGTGTGTGTTTGAATCTTTCTATCGTCATCTTCCCATACCAAAATATGATCTCCTAAAGGGCAGGCCTTTATTTTGTTCACTGCTGTATCTCCAGTGCTAAGAATATACTTGTCACATAATAAGACCTTGGTTAATATTTTTGAAAGACTGAAGGAGAGATAGCAGTTGAGTGGGCCACCACAGCCTAGACTGTTTCTTATTTTAATAGGAACACAAACTTTTCTGAGAAGTCCCTGAAAAAACTTGCTCTTTTGTCTCTTAAGCCTAAAAGTAGGTTGCATGGCTTCCCGATGATAACAAAAGATGATAAAATAAGTTTGGGGTTTTCTCCTCCAGAGTTAAAAGAGGCAAGAGAGAAGAAGGTTGGTAACGGATTTTGGGTAGTTACTCACAGGTGTCCCTCATTGCTGTCCCATGCTTCACCTAGCTGAGTCTGGCCGTTTATGCTTTTTATTTCAGTTCAACCGTCACTTCATTGAGAGGTTCTCCTCTAAACAGTCCCCTCACCAATGTCCACTTCAAGACTTTTCACTAATAAATGTCATAGAGAACTTTCTCAAAAAGGACTTATATCAGCCTTTTGTGTTCCCTCTTTCTGAAATTAACTTTTGCAGATTTTCACATACCTGACTTCTTCTCAACTCAAATGTAGGAAAAACCTTTCTCTGCCATCCTCACTAAAAGTGACTAACGCTCTGATCTCATTGACTGATAATGTTTTATTTGTAGCACTCATCAATATCTGAAATTATTTGCTTGTGAATTTACTTTCTGTTTTCTCCACTAGAGTGTAATATTAAAAGGACACAGTCTTTTTTCTGACTTTTCTCTAGGACTCAAAAATTCTAACTTTGAGGACATGTTACTGAATAAACCAATAGCAGATTTTATGCTATCATGAATATTTTTACTTTCCTTTAAATAAATAATTGAGTAACATAAGTTCAAAGACTTTTCTGACCTAAAGTCTAATGATAAACACTCAGAGTCAAAGATCATCAAAATCTAGAGCTATGGTATTTAACTCTGAAAACTAACTAAAGGAGTCAGAAAACTGAATTTAACATTTATCATAATTTTATAATATCTTGATTCATAGAGAAATGTATATAATCCTAGAAACAGATATTAAAAAAAGTGGAATGAATTCAAGAGCCATATTAAGCTTTTAGTAAATAATTTATACAATTCCCTACATATAGAGAGCATCAAGTCTATTAATAATGCTATACTGTCTAATTATGTAAATTGGCAATTGGAATATCTAACCAGGATTAAAATAATTTTGAGATCATGATTATTTGTTATTTTCCCTGAACTTACTTTTTATTTCTGTCCCCAAATATGAAAACAAAAAATCTGATTTCAGAAAGTATAATTATAGAATCACATTATAATCGAGAATAATAATTTTTCAGTCTGAACAACAGGCTAGGAGCACAGAGACCGAGAGTGCTAGGCAATCGCAAGTCTTTCAGTCTCTCTCTATCTCAGTTTATCAGACTCTGATAAGGGACAATTTATGAGCCTAATCAAGAGGGAAAATGGGAGTGGCACTGCCAAAATGTAGCATCAATAGATTTCAAGCTGAGTGGCTAACAAGCATTGCCATTAGAGTGTTATATCACCTCTAACCTCCCAGAAAAGGTTCTTGATTCTGAAAAGAAGCATCATCCTAAGAGCACTTGATGGTCCCTAGGAAGTTTTTAACTGTTAATACCTCAAATATGGCAGGGCCAAATAACACCTTTGTACTAAACTGCAGTACCTCATTATAATGATCACCAGGAAGTTTTATCAGATGTATACTCTCTGAACTCTAATTTCCCCATTTGAGAAATGCAGCTCTCAAGGGCAGCCCCTCTTCCACACTTACTCCACATTACAGAATTCCTACAATAGCTAAGAAAGGGATTTTCAACAGCAAACATCAGGCATCTGTTAAAATTTAGGAATTCCTATGGCATTAACTCTAGTCCTCTCTTAAAAATACCAAAGCACTAAGAGTAAAGAAGAAAGCTTGAACTAATCATTACATTCATTTTCCGTGAAGAAAAAAGAAGGAGGCAGAGGAGGACAAGGGGGAGGAGGAGGGGAAGGAGGAGGAGAAGGAAACCACTCAGAGAGATTCTGTGGACTTGAAGGGCCATCTGCTTTTTTGAGGGTAATTGCCCTCATTTTACTTATCTTTTAAGATCAATAGGACTAAAGCCTAATTTGAATGTCTCCTCTTTCAAGTATGCTTGCCTTTCTCCAAACTGAGTGTATGTTTATGTGGTCCCATATATTACTTATTATTATCAAAATTTTCTATTAACACTCACACTTTTCTGCTTTGTCTCCACTACTGGACAAATTTGCACTGTCTTTCCTCCAATTGCATGTACTATGGTTCTGGCAGTACAGAATGTTTTCCAGGAAGATTTTCCTGTTCATTGCTAGATTATTTGATTGACTATATTTCATTAGCTTATATTATAGCAAGTAGAGCTACTTCTGTTTCTCAGTGTCCTGCTGCTGAGCCTACCCTCCAAATCTCACCAAACTTGGATTCCCATACCTGAATTTTAGACATCTCAAAATAGAGCAGCCAAAATAAACATATCAGTTTTTGATTGGTCCTTGTATGGTTTTGATATATTATAATGTATTCTCTAGAGACCTTCATCCTATGAATCAAAATATCTAAAATTTCTTCATCAGAGTAACTTCTAATTCTTTTCCACCACCTTAGACTCAGTGCCAAAGCTGTGAGAAAGAATTAAATTGTCCCCGTCCATACACCTTTAGTACTTTGGGGAGATGGGTATCTCAATGTTCTAGGAGACTCATTTTAGAAAGACATCTATAGCTAGGTAGATTGTTTGCCTGCTGTTGCCATCAGCAATAAAAGAATCAACTTCATTTTTCAAACAGATGCTTTGGCTCTGATTTTTTTTTTTTGAGGCAAGAAAGGAAAAAAAAATATTTGAGGGATAAAACTTGAAAGTATGCCTGTTTTTATAAGAGCTTGTGTACCAAACTCTAAAATTTGGCTTGGCCTATAGCACCTTCTCAATAAATGTTTTTGACTGAAATGGATTTATTCTTGGTGAAATATTTATTTTGGTGAAAGGGTCATAGTACTTTTTAAAAGCAAGGATTTATAATTGCCTAAACTATTGGCTGCTTTTTTTTTACTGATCCATTTTTCAAAATACTGTATCTTTTTGGCATCCTTGAGATAGTTTTATGTGTACCAAAATTTCAGTTTCCATTTCTAATCCTGTATATTTCTATAATTTTCAGCTTACATAACTGCCCATAAATGGTCTGTCGTACTCACCACAGTTCTAATAATGAAAGACAATGTGGGCATCCAATTTCTGAAGTCAATGAGGCAAAGCTCAGGTGAAGATGGCCTCAGGGAACATGCTGTAGATTAACTCGTACTCCTGGAAGTGACCTATCTTTCTTCCCTGGGAGTGCTGCCTTTGGATCTTACACATGATTGGGCTCTTTTGGGTCACCTTATGGTGACACCCAGCTCTTGGAAGAAAGAACTGAGAAGCTAATCTATACATATTAATACAGCTATAATTTTCAGTATTTTTGGTGTTTCACTTTTTCCATTTGTCCAAGTCTTTACATTCATGGCTATTTCTCTCTGACTATACAATGTCCTCAGCTTTGAAACCCCAGACACCCACCTCTCTCAGGGATCATCTAAAAAAAATTATCTTAATTCTAGGATCATGAAGCATCCCACTCACATTCAATCTTCCCAATTATCAACAACACATGCCATAGATGTAAATGTTGGTGTCTTTCTTCCATATATATGAAAAAAATTCTCAGTGCAAAGATTAGATGTGTTTGACTAGACAGAGGAAAAAATCACAAATTGGATGAAATTTCTCTGAAAGAGCCCCTCCTCATGTTTCCTCTCTCCTTCCTTCATTTCAATATCCCCTACTTCAGAAGTGGCCTGAAAATGATGAAGCTTAAGCCCCCATTGTCTTCAATGACAGAGTATTTATATAAGGGACATTATCATGTTAGTCACCATATTATATGGTGCAAAGCTACCTCCATTTTAAAAACTCAGCATAAATCTGACCTCTCCAAATTGTCCTTGCAAATAAAAGGAATTGAGAAAAAATCTCTCTTGGGTTTTCTTACTTTTTTTTGTTTCCCCCGTAGGGTTTTATCACACTTACTCCTAATGGTCCCACCTCTCCTCTCTCACTAGGGCTCCTTCCTTGCTGCCCTTTCTCTCTGACCCAAGTGCAGAGGAAGGTTTTTGAATATTCTTAGCACCACAGAGACAGCTTCAGTCTCCCAACAAAAGTGTACCAAAACTGTTAAATAAAATGATGACAGAAAACATAGATAACTTAAAAAATAGCCACAGTTTCAACATTTTTGTTTATTTCAAGTATTCTAATAAAAGGAGAACAGGGTCTTACTAAGTGTAAGAAAGGACTTCTCTTTAGATAAGAAGACTCAGTCTGGGTTGTTGGTGTAACTCCAGAAATAGCTTTTACTTCCCTCCTGGACTCCTGGGCCTATTGCCTATAAGTTCCATTTTGTTCTCTGATATTTAGACTGAGTCTATTACAACTCTCCAAAATAAAACTAGTTCGACCCTCCTCACCAGAAAGTTGCACATACCATTGCTAGTGTGACCTTGGGTATACTACTTTACCTTTATGTGCCTCAGTTTCCTTACTATAAAATAAGAAAAATAATAGTGCATACTTCACAGCAATGTTAAAAATAACTAAATAAATTAACTCAAGTGAAGTATTAAGAAAGGCTAACAATCTTGTTATTGTTGCTATTGACATTCCAGAGCATAAAAGAATGACCCCATCCCTTCCTGGCTCATCCCTAGCCACCAATGGAATATTTGATATAATTTTATCATATTTAACACAGCTCCACCCAAACTCATCTCCAGGGAAATTATCTTGTAAACATGTGCCTATGAATGTTCCACAGTATTATGATCCCTTAACTTTTCAACAACAGTTCATTCAAAAAATTGATACTTATTGAGAGGAACAGTTAGGGGGTGGAGGGATCGAGCAAAAATGAAAAAGGACTCATGAGCATGGATAACAGAGTGGTGATTGCAGGGGGATATAAGGAGGTTACATGGCAATGGAAAAAATAAAATAGATTTTTTTTAAAATATTGATTAATCACCTACTATCTTCCAAATACTGTGCTTGGTCTAAAGAGGTGATGATAAGAAAAAAAAAGAAAGTGAAGGCAGAATCCTTGCTACCGTGAAGAAATAAATATCAGCGTGGATGCTTAGTGAAAGTTCTCTCTGCTTTAGAACCACACAGTGTAACAGTCAATCTCTCAAGATGGTCCCTAGTAAATTATACCTCCATGCCTCCCCCCACCACACACACACACACACACACACAATGGACCTGGGTTGCCTGTGAGTCATTTTAATCAACAGAATGTGGTGGAAGTAACACCATACCAGTTTCAGGTCTAAGCTTTAAGAAGGCCCATCAGGTCCTGCTTTTGTGTTTTGGGGGAGCCTTGATCTGTCATGCAAGTGATCCAGCTACACTGATGGAGAGATCTCCATGGAAAGGCAATGTAGCAGCCCTGGCTGGCGTAGCTCAGTGGATGGAGTGCGGGCTGGGAACCAAAGTGTCCCAGGTTTAATTCCCAGCCAGGGTACATGCCTGGGTTGCAGGCCATAACCCCCAGAAACCGCACATTGATGTTTCTCTCTCTCTCTCTCTCTCTCTCTCTCTCTCTCTCTCTCTCTCTCTCTCTCTCCCTCCCTTCCCTCTCTAAAAATAAATAAATAAATAAAATATTAAAAAAAAAAAAGAAAGGCAATGTAGCAAAGGAGAGGTCTTCCAACTGCATGGAAAGAGAACGCTCCAGCCATTCTCAAATCTTAGCCAATACCACCAAGGCACCAGACATGTGCATGAAGCATCCTGGATGTTCTAGCTCAGTCATAAGTCCAGATGACTGCAGGCTCAGCCAATATCACCCAAAGCAAGAGCATCTTGGCTGAACCCAGTCAACCCACACAATCATGAAAGGCAATAAAATGGGTTTTGTTTTAAACCACAGAGTTTCACAGTGGTTTGTTATGCATCAAAAGCCTAATCAGATAAAAATATTTTCTTTACCATATATAGATACATAACCTTGGGAAAATCATTTAACCTTCATGAGCTCAGTTTCCTCAACTCTGAAATGGAACGAGAGTAATACTTCACAAAGTTATTATAAACATCACCTTATACTACCTGTAAAACTCCTGGAAACTGGTGTTAGCAAAAGGCAGAAATTATGGATGGTTAGAGGAGTTTAATTTCAAGTAAGGATCCTGAAGACCACAAAGCTTCTTACCAAGTTGCTACTCATGTTTGACCAGAGAATGCTTCCTCCCTGTATGTGGATAAAGTCAGAACTGAGTGCGAACAGCTTTCTCTTCACACATAGAATTCAGGAGGTAAGAGCTCATAGCCTATCTGACATTTTCTGTATTTTTTTAAGTCCTCTTGCTTTATTTTGTATAAACAAGATAGTCATTCAGTTGTTATATCAACATTATGTAATTAAAGTTGTTGTTAAGTATGGCATCACAAAGTTCTCACCCTTGCCTCCAACTTAATGCTTCCTGAGAACATTTTGAGATTTCTAAAATAAATGATGTAAAACATGGGATGTTTTGGGTATGACAAATCTCATTTATTTTCACTGTCATCACCCACCATGGTATATAATACCTGCTCTCTGCAGACTGAAATATTGCAGATGTTTTCAAAATAATGTTGGGCTATGGAGAGACCTCTTGAGTTTCTCATCTGGTTAGTTTCAGTTTAACTCCCCATCCACAAAGTTTCTTTATGTGTGTATTTTAAAATTGAGCTTCTTATGCATTTGCTCCTGGCACCAGTTGCCCACCCAACATCCAGCCACAGAAGACTTGAAAAGAGTTCCTGGCATTCTGTGATTTACGTAAGATTGAAGAACAAGAGGCAAAAGATAAAAGTAGTTATAACTATTCATTAGTTTTTGGTGCATCAGATAATTTGTGCAATGGCTTCAGGGCTTTAATTGAATCACTTTTCCCACCTTGTCTTAATTTTAATTATGCAGCAATCATTTTTACCAACCTGTGCAAAGGAACTATATGAAAATGTGACATATGACAATATACATTTACCTAAGCTCTAGGACTACAGTGACCCACAGGCAATTAGCTACTGCCTCTAGCATTGAAATGACCAATTAAAGAGTTAACGAAATGCCCTCCAAATCACCTACATGTACAGGATTTTTGGACTGCCAGGAACATGGCACTTCAACTGATATAATTGTTGACTGACTGATTTAGTAAGTCTACCTCTGCTAAGATTCCAGACTCATGCCTATAAAACTGAGGAGTCAGGTTTTATGAGGGGCTTCCACTGTCATTAAAGAAGATCCCACCTTAGCCCTTCTCCTAACAAGACAGTCTTGCAGCTGTCATTTTGAGGTATGATCCTAGCTTGTCATCATGGAAAAAAAAATGGCTTGCTAGGGCAGTGAGGATGATACTTAGTTTATCTCAAGGGTGTAAGACATTCATTCTAGTGGCTATAAACCAGAAACTACCTAAAAGGAAGGAAGGAAGGAAGGAAGGAAGGAAGGAAGGAAGGAAGGGAGGGAGGGAGGGAGGGAGGGAAGAAATATGATATTTTAAGATGTCTTTTCATTTGCAGGATGGTGCTCCAACCAACTGAACCATACCAGCCAGGTTTATATGACCCCAGAGATTCCACTTCTGGGAATTTATCTGAAGAAACCTGAAACACTAATTAGAAAAATATAAGCAACCCTATGTCCATTGTAGCACTATTTACAATAGTCAAGATTTGGAAGCTGCCCAAGTGTCCATCAGTGGATGAGTGGATAAAACAACTATGGTACATTTATACAATGGAATATTACTTGGCCGTGAAAAAAAGAAGAAAATTTTCTTTTCTGTGACAGTATGGATGGACCTGGAGTGCATATCCTAAGTGAAATAAACTCAGAGAAAGAGAAGTACCATATGGTTTCACTCATATGTGGAATATAATGAACAAACTGAATAAACAAGCCAAATTTCTAATAGAGACAGACTCAGAGAGCAGGCTTACAGCTTTGGAGGGCAGGGGGTTAAGGGGTGGAAAGATCAGGCAATAAGGTAAAGGACTCATGGACATGGATAACAGCATGGTGATTGCAAGGGAGAGGGGGTTAGGTGGAGGTGGAAGAGGGTATAAAGGGGATAAATGGTAATAAAAAAGTACAATAAAATGAAGAAAGATCTATTAAAAATAAATAAAATATCTTTTAAAATTTATATTTAAATTCAAATATTACATTTTTAAGCTTTTGTAGTAGCTCTTCTATGATTCGGAAATGGAATAAGCTAATTGGAAAGGGAAAAAAAAACAATTAACATCCTCTTTTTGAATTATGCCAGGCTTTGCCTGAGATACAATTTCTCTAAATACAGAATTTCAAATAACAGTTATGTGTGTTGAATTCCCCTGGAACTTAGCCTGATATAAGGATTTATTCAGTAAATGATTCCACAATGGCCTAGGAGTGGAGTGAGAAGGAGACAGGAAAGGGAAGGGAGCCAACAGGGAATATTTATAAATAGATTACCACTGTGGTCAACTGGAGTTCAAGCCTGCTGGAGACCACTGGATGACAGTGTGGAGCATGCAAAGCTCTACCACCTGAAGGGCAAAAATGCTGCTGTATTCATCCACCAACTTCTGTTGATCGTTGGCCAAGAGTACACTCCGATATTGGCTCCCCAGAAGTCTTGCAAACCCCTGTGAAAGCTGGTCATTCTCCAGCAGCCAAAGAAAGTTTTCAGGCAGAGTCAGGGTGCTTACAGTGGAAAGCCTTCAGTATGTACAGAACAGTGAGTATTGAGGCAATCTGGGTAGGACACTGAATATTTGTTATGAAAGTTAACATAAAATTAAGTATGTCTGAGAAATACTGTTTTGTTGTGGGATTTTTTTCATCTAGTTCAATGCACATGGTTCATTCATTACACCTTAAATGTAAAAGTAAACTGTTTGCCTGCTGTTGCCCAATTTAATCTCTAAGACCTGTTCTTGGTATAGAATATCTCATAGCATCACATTTGGCCTTTGGGAAGTCACAGGGTTGAGGGACAAGTGAGATACAAGAAGCAGCATGTGCTCTATGGGAAAGCTCATTAGTTATCTGTAAATCATGTATTTGATTTGGCTGGGCACCTGATAGGGTAAAACCTACCAGAAATATGTTTGTCAAATTAAAATAAATTGGGGCAGAAGGTTTGATAACTAAATACATTTATGAGACACAAAAAAGAAAATAGATAAAATCAAGGCTGATGAAAATCTAGAACAAATCTAACTAGTGACCAAAACCCTCCTCTAAACTACTTTTCCTGGGACCTAGACATACACATTAAACACTACAAGCATGAAGGCAGAAAAATTGAGACACACACAGGCTATGTTGGATCTTGCTTTGGATGAAAGCCCAAATCATGCAACCTAAAAGGAGCTCTCATCTCCTGTTGTTATTCTTAGCTGAAGAGTCAGTTCTAAAGAGAGGTCTAGATATCACAGAAAGAGAAAAATCTTTTTCCAGATGACTTCCTTCTTCTTCCCAGTATCTTATCAGTACTCCCAGGATGTTATCAGTCAGTCGAAATACAATGAGCACTTGTAACAAGTCAACAAACATCTACTTGGCATCTACCTACTATGTGGAAGTACCTGGCTCCCGTCTAAGGCCCAGAGAACCTGAATGAACTGCAGGGTTCAGGAGTTTCACACATTGACTGATGGATAGATTGGTTGATTGGTTAACTCATTAGACTAAGTGAGTAAAGGGACTCCTACAGCCCAATTTCTTTATGGATGCTAACCTTGCCTTCTCTACTCTGTAAAACCCATATCACCTCTGGTGTTTCGAACATGTTTCAGATGCTCCATAAATGATTGTTGATGGCATGAAAAAGAAGAGTGCAAAGATTTGTTCAGTATGAGTTGCCACTGTAAGATCTCTAATTCTTGAAGTGTTGCAATGATTTTCTCAGTTAAGGATTAATGGAACACATAGATGAGCAAAACTCTCTAGAACCCCATAGCACCACTCTGGCTGGAGCCTGCAATCCTGGCTTCAAAATGTTAGAGATTTCCTACACTCATCTGGGAAGACTTTCTAGATTATGGAACAAGTATTTCTTGCTACTTTCTCCTATTTGTTTTTTCCCTGTCATGCCAGATAATCCTCTACTCCTAAAATATAATTTTGGCTTCTTTCTACAAATTGTCTTCATATTTATCTTCATACTCCAACATTCTGTTTATAATGTTTTTGCTAATAAAGACTACCCATGACACTTCTGCCTTTACACATTCTCTTGAGAGAGTTCGTTCATATCCAAACTGGTGCCATCAATAAGGCATACAAGTTAAACATTTTACTGCTCCGTTAATTTTAGTTGAAAATTTAAAGCAACTTCTTAGAATGTTAGTACAGTCTTTGGGCTTGAACAAATTTATATCATTTTCTGAACAGGCCCATTTTATATAGTTGATTTTATCATCTCTTCTGTTTTATTGAGCCATTGCTAATATTTTTAGATTAAAAGCTCCCACGAGGCAAGGATTGTGAACACAACCCTATTTGTCCCTAGACAGAGTAAAGATTTGCTACCATTCACTTACAACTTCTCAGCATTACAAGTCTTTGGGGTTGGGCTCACTCCAACTTGCTCATCTACTATTCCTATTCTTTCTATTTTCATTTCTTCTCTTTCTGATCAACAAACAGCAAAATGCATTGGTTAAAAATATTGTAAGACTTTGCATTTCACAGAGCATATGCTTAAGGTACTAATATCTTGGAAATAAGTAGTTTATTAAATTAAAATTTATTTATAAGCAACTGCAACCAGAAATTTTCTTAAGAGTAGATTTTGGAACTAGTGTTTTAATATATGCTGAAGAATAGAGACAGAGTCAGGCAGGAAGCTGAGTTGAAGACTTGAAGATAACTGTACCAGTCATCTCTCATCATAATACTGCAGCCTAACAAATAACCAAAGTAGCTTGGTGGCATACAACAATAAGTATGTATTTTTGCTATAAGTGCATGTTTTGGTTGGATAGCTCTGCCTATCTGAGATGGCATCGCTGCTGGCTGGCAGGTCAGCTGGACAACTGACTGATCTAGCATGGACTTAGTTGGAAAGATCTGGCCCTGGCCCATGTGGTCTTTCTTCCTCTAGCAGACAAGTCAGGAAACATTCTCATGGGGCAGAAGTCCAAGACAGTGAACAGAAGAATACAAGTCTTCTTGAGGCCTAAGCTCAGAACAGGCACACCTACACAGTCATTTACACCACATTCTATGGGCCCAAAGCAGTCATGAAACCAACCTAACTCCAAGGAGTGAAGTAACAGACCTTCATGTCTTGTTGAGAGGAGGTGCAAAGTCTCATTGCAAAGGAAATCTATTGAGCAGTTTATCTAGTACAACAACTTAATCTATTTAATCAATTTAATCTAGCACAACAAACTTTACTTGCTTAACAAATTAATTCAGGTAGATAAAAAAAAGGAGTTTAAAAAAGAAAAAAAATGGAACCAATCCTCTTAAATAAATTGTCAATGGGAGAGATAGAAGGAACAATGGTGTATTCATTTATTCAAAAGACATTTACCAGTTTTTCTACTATGTTTTACACTTTATAGTGGTTGCACATATGATTAAGATATAGCCCCTGTTCTCAAATAGTTCACGATCCCATGAGTTTGCTCACGCCAAGTGTCATCTGGACAGTGATTTGCCCACAGTGATAGTACTAAATGAGTATTTCTTGGTCACTGTTAGGATGAACACTAAGGAGACCATGAAGTTGTCAGGTTGCAAAAGTTCTCTTTAACTCCACAGGACTGTTTTTGGATGACAATCCTTCAGCATTTAGAATATGCTAAAAATGAAGAAAATTTAAATACCTAAGAGATCAATATTCACACTTAACTTCCTAGGATCTCAATCCCCCTCTCTCCCCCCACCCCCTCAGCAGAAGATGCTGAGTCAGAACACTACCAAAGTCAGAACACTAGCTAATGGTCCTGCCTAATCATTGGGCAGTTACTCCTATGATGTGGGAACCTCTCAGAGATCAATGACCCAACAGCCCAGACCAGGGTAGAAGCATGAAGTCAGGTTGCATCTGCAAGTCCTCTAATTATCAGGTCAGAGAAGACAAAGATCACCTAGGATGTGGCTCTTGTGTTCTCTCTCCAGTTTGTCATCAAGGATAGGTCTAAGGAGGAAGGAGACAGTGCAAAGTTATTCATATTTCAGTGTATATGTACACACATAGACATACCACATCATACATTTATAAACAATTTTACACATACACACAAGCATCTAACCAATCAATCCACAGTGAAAAAGCATTGGTTTGGGACTTTTTCTTGGACAGTCTTTCTCAGACATCTTTGCAGAGGTCTAGATTGTTGCATGAAGAGGGGAAGCCTGTCAGCCAGAGCTGAGGGCTCCTTTGATTTAAAAGGCAAGATGTGAATGGCAAGATGAAAATAATCAGGGAGACCAATGCCACACAGTTGTTCCTGTGTGCATGTGACTGTGTGCACAGGAATGTATGTGATTACGCCTTAGTGTGTGTGCAGATAATGCAGTATTAATACCAACTCACAGAAACTTCTCTGCTTTATGAGTTGGGATATTTTTTTAAATAAAATCAAGCCATATATTTTTTCCTTCCTGTTCTCAAAGATGAAGCAGTTTACAGATGCTGAATTCTTTTTTAGGAATAAATCTCAATGCATCATTCAAATATCCTTTGAGCTGAGCACACGATATGAACATCATGAATACATGTAATCACTGCAGGGTCCTTTGTGAAGGTTTTGAAAATAGCATCTGAAAGAGCGATCATGGGTCTCTATTTGAGGACATGCACTTGGTGAGTGTGATGGAGACGATTCTGGCCACTCATTTCCTCCTTCATGGCCCTGTTCCATTTCCATGGTCCTCCTACAATGTTTCAGTGGTCCCAATGGTTAAAAAGTAAATCACAATTTCCACTCCCCTTACCAATTGTATGCTTCAATCTGTCCAAGGCAGATAACATTTGTGGATTTCCAGTATATGACACACAAATAAATATATTTTTAAAAGATCATGACTTACACATTAGCTAATTTCATCCTCTTCTAGGCTTCTTTGGGATCAATGAAACTAAATTCCAGAGCATGGTATTGTAATCTGTACTATTACTGCCTGTGTATTAGAAACATTTGCGAACGTGCAGTTCAACAACAGCGATCTGGTCGGAAAGTGTCTTTCTTGCCATTGCCATCACTCCTAGTTAACAATGTTGAGGATGGCTTTCTCTACCCTTTTCTTCAGAAACAGGAAACAAAAGTTTTAGAAAATTCATAGACTGCCTCTGGAACTCAGAACACTTAGCCTAGAGGACAGCACTTCCTTCTCTCTGTTCCCGTTTGAGATAAGGGGTGATCTGAAGCCATCTACTCCTTTAATTTTTTTTTCTTTTATTACATTTCCCCATCCTGGAAATCTAGGTTAAAAAACACCAGATCTATAAGGTAAAAATCTTGCATTCCCCAGTGTGGGGCACATAAGGTTTTTCTGATAAGCTCTTTCATGTGAACCTGAAGCTCATTTATGCAATGCGGCACCCCAAATGACTTCAAGTGCCCTTTTCCAGATCCAATGGTCTATAGATTTTTTTGATCTGTGAAGTAACAGATATCTGAAAGCATGTGGTATTTTAAACATAAAGCAGAACATGGAACATTTGCATCTCATTACCATTTTATAAAGATTGCCTTTGAGATTCAAAAGGTGTAAGAATTGTTAGCAGGGAAGTGGTTCCTGTAACCCTCTATCTCTACAAACTAATATTAATGGCATTAAAGTAAATAAAATAACATAGTTCATTTAATGCCTATTCACTCAAAGAAAAAATATATATATTTGTGTGTTATAGATAATTCAGAAACAACATGCCTCATTACTTACTCCCTAAATTCCAAAATCTATTTCTCAATTTAGAATGCAATATTTAAGTGCCTTACATGTGTTCAGTTGAATGCTTATATTTAGGCAAGTGTGTTTTCAAAGAAGGATTAAATCTTTAAATGAAGATTAAAATGATTTACTAAATAAAAATGATAGAATAAATATTAAAATATATTAGAAAGTAACATGCAACACATATCCAAATTTTCCAGGTGCATGACAAACAAATTAATGGGTCTTTTTGGAAAACCTACAAATAAAGTCTAGGATCTAATTCTAAACCTTGTGAATCTTATACACAGGGTCCAGCAGAAGTGAGGCTTCCTTGAGTATAGTTGGTAGGGTCCATGAATATCTCACACGAGATGGACAGCAATTTGAATATTGCACCTAAAATGTCATGTTATGCTTGTGTGTGATATTGTTATGTTACAGAATTACATGCTTATGATTTTGAAATAAAAAAGGGGACTATTTGTGCCGAACCCTGTATAATAAAGTTGGAGAGAGAAGAGCACAGATGTGGAGATAAGAGAACAAACCAGTAGACATTTAAATGGGCGCATTCAACTGTCACTGAAATTAGCTGCAGTTCGGCTAGAATTTGCTGAGTCTTTTCTGTTTTATCCCCTGTAGACAAACCAGTGGCGGCAGCAAGAACAGCAGTGCCAAGAACACAGAAAGCATGTGATGAACCTCCTCCTATGGCCTCAGGATGCTACTGTGTACTACACACAAAGGGGCACACCTAATTTGGGGGGGCACCAAAATCTCTTCAATATTCCCTCTAGCCAAAGAGTTTTGTTACCTTTTGAGAAAACAACTTCTGCTGACCTCTCTCGCTTCATGTCTCATCCCTAACCACTTTGTCATCTGGTGCCCAGCACATTTAAGTAATTTCAATGCTGAGTATATGTAAGTCCCTCAGTCCCTGCAGTGCTGCTATCCTGGTTCCCCTGCCTGGAATGTGCTTCTGAACATTTGGCCAGGGGGGGTGGGGTCGGGTAGCAATTAACTGCTAGTTTAGACTTTGCCTTTCATGTGGCATCTTGAGTGACCACTGAACCTGGGTTAGTGGCTCTCCAACCCTATATCCCCCTCTCAACCTATATTAACCATTTCAAACATTTCTTACCTTACCTTTATCTATGAAAATTAAATAAGTTAGTAGAGGGTAAATACTTAGACTTGCATCATGCATGTCATACTCAAGAAATTTAGCCATTATTATTCCCTCACTGTTTTATTTTTAATTCTCTGAATCCTCAATATTCTCCCTCACCAACAACTGAGCTAGTTTCTGTCGTGTTCACCAATGCAACCCCTTACCTAGTACTGTGCCAGGCATGTGGTGCATGGCAACAAATAGTGCATGAAAAAGAAAGCGTTTTAGTTATAACACATACCTATCAGTATATATTTCATACTTTCTCCTCCCCCCATGACTTCCCATCAAAACTCCAAATGAGATTCCTTTTTTTTCCAAAATAGGAAAAAATGAAGGAGCAGGAGGATAAGAGAAAACCTGTTGCAAAAAAAATCAGCTTTCGTGGGGCCTGTGATAGGTGTTCTGTGTTTTGTGTGTGTGTGTGTGTGTGTGTGTGTGTGTGTGTGTGTCTGTGCTTTTTTTAAAAAAATAACAGTTTTGAGTATAATGCTCAGGTCTGAGTTCCTGTTTCTGCTTCAGAAGTAGGAATAGCATACTTTAAGGACATATTTTGTTCTATAATTTAAATAGAACACTTCATTTTCCTTCAAAATTTGTGTTTTCTTTTTAAGGCTTTCATGTCAGTCCCAGAGACAAATAACAACTATCTCACAGAGTTCTTAAGAGAATGGGTGAGGCCAAAATGGCCCCCCAGAATAGTCACGTCACATTCTTGGAACCTGTGAGTGTTATCCTATTTGAAAAATAAAAAAGGTCTTTGCAGATGTGATTAAGTTGAGGATATTATGATGAGATGGTTCTGGGTTATCCATTGCATTGGCTTTAAATCCAATACAAGTGACCTTGTAAGGGAAAGGCAATCAGTGACCTGGGCCCAGTAGAAAGGAAGACACAGGCACACAGAGATGGCTATGTGACTATGGAGGCAGAGGTCGGAATATCTCAGCCGCCAGCCAAGGAACTCCTGGGACCACCAGCCAGAAGGGACAAAGAAGCACTTTCCCCTGGAGCCTCTGGAGGGAACACAACTCTGCCAATGGTTTACCTTTTACTTTTACTTTTATTTTTTTATTTTTGAGAACATTCAAGCCCTACTCTCTTAGCAAAATTCAGTTATACTCAACTTCACCAACTATAATCACCACGTTACACATTCGATTCTCAGACCCTATTCATTTTTGAGCTGAGCATTCACGCCCTTTAACCAACCTCACTTTTCCCCACCCAGCAGCCTCTGGCAACCGCTTTACTACTCTGTTTTTGTGAGCTTTACCTTTCCTTTTTTTTTTCAGTTTCTACATATAAGTGATACCATGCAGTCTTTGTCTTTCTGTAGCCAGCTTATTTCACTTAGCATAACGCCTTGTAGGTTCATCTACATTGTTGGACATGACAGGATTTCCTCCTTTTTTTAAAGGCTGAATGATGCTCCTTTGTATCAATATTCCACATTTTTGTTTATCCATATGTCTGTCAATAGACATTTAGATTTCAGACTTCTGGGCTCCAGAGCTGTGAGAGAATAAATTTGTCAGCCACAAGGTCAAATGAAATAACACTTGTAGAGCATGCCACCAGTTGCTGGAATATACTCATTCACTTACTTCTTCAATCATTCATTCAACAATAATAAGTAGCTACTATCCTAGGGCTGTTCTAAATACTAGCTAGGAGTATGGAGGCAAAAGGGAAGCTAGCTCTGAGAAAATTTTATTTCTTATAGTTTTATATAGCATTCTGTTACAAGGTGAGGTTCCTTTTCTTTGAATCACCAGCTGCATGTTATTAAAATGCTTTCCTTGCTCTGGTGAAACACACACACCTAACTCCATAGTTCTAATTTCTACTCATACCACATTCTAGAGCTCCTCCTCTTCACACCCTTGCCAATCCCTAAATCAACTGAAACCCCCAACTTGTCTGCATGGAGAGAAAACTTAAAAGCTGTCCCAAATATAAACAGGCTACTATACATTGCAAAGCACTTCTGGCACTTGTCTCAATAGAAACAGCAAGCTAACCATCATTCAAATTTTGCCCAATCTCTCTGCATTCTGGAACATCATCTGTAAACTGGATATAGGTTATTTGGTCCTTATACACATTTATCAGTTTTATTTGTTTTTTATTTCTCTAGACCATGTAAATGTCTCCTTCCTGTGGGAAAGAGCAGAGGTTTTAGTAATTTCATGATGAAAACATCCTGGTCAGTAACAGATACTGACTCTAATGATATTCAATCCATGGAAGGAAAGTTATTTTCATGATGGAAGCTTTTTTCTTTAAATTCAGTTACAACAGAGCCTAAAAAACAAACTTTGTAACATTTATGGCACCTGCAATTTGAGCATAATATCTTGCCCTAGATAGGATTAAAACTGTGATACCCCATAATGTTTATATCATAGTTCCCTGTGTCACTAAAATATGTGTCCTGCTCTTTTGCTTTCTGAACTAATTCTTTACTTTTATAAAGTAAATTTTTCATCACCAGTTTCTCCTATACATTGTAAAGATCCTAGAAGAGACATTTCTTTCAGGAAGTGACTGTTATGACAGCATTATAAACAGCCAAATATATCTAGATTAATATAAATGTCCTGCATGTGACAATTTGCCCCCACCAGAAGTGATTCTTTAATAAGATTGAACAATTTACCTGAGAAAAGCACTTGACAGAGACAGAAACTGTGTCACTTGTTCAAAGCAGGGACTCAGACAAATATTTTCATCTGGCTCTTGCTCAATGCCTGACTTTAAGCTACACATCAATCACATTTTTATCCATCACCCTTTAAGCATTGCTATTGTAACCAACCTGAGAAAACTGCAAGGCTTAAAAATGTGTGTTCTGTTCCATCTAGCAGACAGTTGATTAGATGTACTTCAAGGCAGTGGACAAATGGATTAATTGGGTTCAGGAAGAAAAGGGAGCCAGAAGAAAAGTAATGATATCAACTACCAGGCAATGCTAGGTTGGGTAGCTCTGTCTTTTTCTAAATCTTGGAATCAGGCCAGGGTCACTGATTCTAATTAGCAACAGACCAGCTCCTTATCCCACACAGGTCCCGTGGAGCTGAAGAAAATGAACCTGGTCTGCCAAGTCAGAGCTTGCATTTAATTTGGGGAGGGAAATGGGGAGAGAACACTTGGCCAAATCCTCCTGCTGGGCTCTCCCTTGGGCACCAAACAGCCAGAGGAGGGTAAAGAATGGGTGGAAAATAAAACACAATGGGGGGGATTATGAAGATAGACAAAGATGTGGGGGGAAAGATGGGTGGGAGGGGGAAGAAGGCGGTAGAGGAATGCCAGATAACCCATCAGAGACATCTTTTCAAAGCATATCAGTTCGTTCCACCTCATTTTCTTGTGCTTCCTACTTTCATAGCAATCTAAAGGTCATGTAATGACTGGGCATCTTCTGAGCACCTCCAATGAATGGATCGGGCACTCTGTGAGGAACTTTGCTTACATAGCTTCGTTGAATCCTTGCAGCAATCCCATGTAATCAGTTATTTAACATGTAAAAATTCTGAAATTTAGAAAAAAAAGCAAGTTCTATCTCTAGTTTGTGGCAAAGGCATAATTCAATTCCAAGTTTGCCTAATTCCAAAGCTCACAGACTTGTCATGCTACCAATAGAGTAAAAATAGTAAGGGAGTGTCTCATTAACTCCTGCAAGGGGAGATTTTTAAAATCAATACTTTAATTTTAATAGAAAGGCCAGTGCTGAAAGAATGTAGTGCTTTAGGGAAAGTCCCACCAAGATAAAGGCCCAGGAAAAGATGCTGCTGCTACTCAGTTAATATTTCCTGTGAAACATCCAACAGGGAAACCTGGGAACTAGTGTTTAAAATGCTCATGTGATGGAGTACCTGGAAATAGGAATTTTCATTATGAGCTACCATGAGAAATCAACCTATAAAATGGAAAATAAGTGTATGATATATATACTTGGTGCTAAATTAGACGCTGCATATCACATTTTCTAATGAACACTTGCAGAAGAAAAAATTAAAATTGAGAAATAACGTGTTGAGTATTATTTTTCAATAGTGTCTTCCTTAATGAGTGTTTCACCCTGTTCTACTTCAGGATACCAGGTTTTCATGCAGAATTTGAAACCCCACACTTTGGGAAAAGTTTGTCCCACAATGGGCCTGAAATTTTGCAATGGAGGGCAAATAACTATTGATATGATGTCAGTTATAAAACTGCTCACTTCTCATCACCTAATTATGAGAAGATTGAGATTCCCACAAGGAAGCTCAAATTCTCACTTGATTAGTTTGGAAATCTGAATTTACAAAAATTCATAGTAATTGACTAGATGCAGAGTATAACGAAGCATGGAAAGAATGTAGCAGAGTGATTGAAAAAAATCATTTTGTAAATATCTTCTTAAATTCCATATTTGCTTGGAGTTCCCTATGTATTTCAGTGACTACGTAATTTTTTCCTCGACCTCTTAAAGTGCATGTTTTTTGTTGAGCCTAACTATTAATTCTTGCTCTAACCAAATCCCCAACATTCATGACCCCACATTGAGAGCATGCTCCCCAAATTCCATGATACCTGAGAATCTGAGTTTACTTTTTGAGCCTTTCTATGAGTAGTGAGACATTATAAAGTTTTGACTTCTAGAAACTGAGTTATAAAGGAATACATCTTGTAATATTGTTGTACCCAATAGTCCTTTGCCCCTCCGAACCCTCTCCCCTGCTCCCTATCCCAAAGCCTGGCCTCCTTGGACCAACTCCCTGGGGCTCCCTTGAACTCAGTTTCCGCTGCAGTTGGGCCAGTGGGAGACACCACTGGGAGCACAGACAGCAGGAGGAGGGCAGGTTCTGTGTTGGCAGCTGTGTTGGCAGCTGTGCTGGCAGTGGCTACAACCCGGAAGCCCCTGTCCAGTGGTGTATTAGTTTCCTAGAGCTGCCATAACAAATTACCTCAAACTGGAAGGCTTACAACAACAGAAATTTATTCTCTCGCAGCTCTGGAGGCCAGAATTCCAATCAAGGTGTCAGCAGGGCCGTGCTCCCCCTGAAGGCTCTAGGGGAGAAAAAAACATTTTTTTTTACTTACTCCAGCTCTGGTGGCTCTAGGCCTTCTTTGGCCTGTGGCTGTGTAGGAGTCCAATCTCTTCCCATAGTCTTGTCTTCTTATGAGTAAAATAACCATTGGATCTGGGGCCCATCTGGACAATCCAGAATGATCTCACTGTGAGACCTTTAATTATACCTGCCAAGACTTTTTCTAAGTAAGGTCACAGTCACAGGCTCTGGATGGGTGCATCATTTATGGAACCATGTTTCAACCTACTACAGAAAGTATAGTTCCGAAGGGTCCTAGTTGTTCTCTTCTCTTCTCCTTCAGGCTTCCTCCTGTTGCTAGGACCTCGGTACTGCACCACTCATGGGTGAGCCCCTTAACTGTCCCAAGATACACAAAGAATCCCTAAATTAAACCTGCTTACATTATCCTTCTAAATGTACATGGACCCTGACTTGGATAGTTATATAAATTATGTGGTACAGTGTTGAAGATGTTTTAAAAAACTAAACATGACCTTATCAATCAAGATTCTGACAGAAATTCTCAATTTCAGCCATGGACTCACCCACCCTCAAAAGAATATATCTTCGCTGATTCATCCAGCAGAATTCAGCACTGAAAACTTTAGAACACACTTATAAAAAGGCCACAGGGGCTGAGGAACTAATTCTTTGTGCTATATGACAGCTAGAGTTTCTAATTCTGGCAGTCTGTGGAAAGGAACAAGTAATCTTTATAATGAAGGTCTCCCCACCCTCCACTAAAACATAATAAACTTCCATAAACATATTTACATATGATTTTAAAATTCCCCCAAATAATGGTAGAACTAAGTGAACCAAACTATAGTAAAACTAATTATGTCACACCGTGTAAATCAATCCCTGAAATTACTACAACAGACTGGAGTTTACACATTTTTAAACAATTTCTTTGATGTTATGTAGACGGCAACCTATACTCATTTGTGTTCACTCCTTCCTGATGTTTCAACATTCATCCATTCTCTCTCACTGATGGTCTAGCTCCACAGGAACACATGCAAAGCACAACTTTATTTGTCAAATTAAAGAGAATTCTGGCAAGGTATTCAGAGACTGAAATTTTTAAATATCCATTTCTCATTTGTAGAATAAATGTGTTGGACTTGATAATTTGGTCTTTTAGGCTGCTTTCTGGAGTATCCTGGAATTTACATAAATTTCCAGGAAGAAGTCAGCCACTCTATCATGTCATCACCATGATGTCACGAGAAATCCTAAGGCCCCTAAGGGCTATCACTGAATAAAGCAAAGTTGTTTAAATTTCCAACTAAATTTGGAGAGTGTTCTGTGTGTCAGAATTAAATTCCATTCATGGGATCTGCCTCCTGCCGATAAAGGCCAAAACTCATCTAAAACTCCCTGCAGCCACTGCTTCAGCAAGTTCAAACCGAACCTCTGACCACACCAGCGCAAGACAAGCAAGTGCACAGAAATGGGGTTTATTGCTACTCCTGGATGTCCCTGGTCCTGTGGGGTGTTTAACGCTATCAAATTTCATTTGCTTCACAGGTCCCTACATGACTCTGCCTGCCAGCTGTGTGTACCTAGAGAAACTGGATGCAGGTAATATATTTAAACCATGTTGTTAAGGGAAGGTTGTTAATAGTTACTATGCCATCACTCATTCATTCATTCACTCATTCATGACAAATATTCCAAGTGGGCCATATACATCTTCAAAATTAATGCCTACTATTTTCTAGACAAACTTTCAAATATAAGAGCATCTCTTAAAAATATCTAAAGCGAATCTTCCCTTTACGGTGTTCATATAACAATTTAAGGGAAGCAGTGAGAGAAAAACGACATTTAACAAATGGAGAAAATGCATATATAAGTGTGCATGCATGCATATACATATGCATATGTGAAATATGTGTGTACATATTCAAAATTATGGCTTGAAAGGCGTTTGCCAAAATTCAGGACTCTGTGTAAAAATAGCTCTATGTCTGTATCAGTTAGTTTCTTTAGGAAACTTTAAAAAAATATAATATTTTTGATGGCTTTACCCTGTGCTGCCCAGCTACATTAAGATAACAGTAAACTACATTCTTATGGCTGTCATAACATTTAGCTTGGTGCTGCTTGCGAAGTGAGTAATCTATTAAGATATATAAGGTGCAAAATGCCGCCTTTGTGTCTTGGAGTTCCAGCTATCAGCTGTAACAACCAAGTGCAATTACTGCCAGTGTGGGGCCTGGCTGCTTCCCACACGGCCCTCATAGGCCAGAGAGTTTGCAGCAGTGACCCCTGGCAGCCTCGGCCACTGCCACTGGGGCCGCCCAGAGCTCCTTCGCCTGGTCTCTGTTCCCTCGATTCCCTCCCCTCTCCTCTTTCGTGCCTGTCATCAATCTTACTAAAATGACAGCAGACAGATGTTAGCCTTTGCAAAGATCAAATGAAATCTATGGCTTTGGGGCTGTTCACCAAGGAGCAGATCAGTCTACACCCAGTGCAGGCACATACACCAGTGACAACCCACCTAGACTCAATTTGCCAGCCATTGCGAGTGTCTCTCTGTAAGCACAGGCCACTCAGAAATGGATTTTGACACAGTTTAATCCTTCAGAGAGGTTTGATGATGGACTGTTGGGAATTTCTCGCCAGTGTGTGTCTGTGTGTATGTGTACATGCATTTGAAAACAATTACTGATGCGTATGTTACAGGAGACAGTACTTATTCTGGGCACAAACTCGTGATTTTTAACCCCTTCTTTCAAAACCTGGACTATACACCAAGTGCCCCACTCCCGCCACTTGCCCTTGAGTTTTCATTATTTCTTTTCCTGAGCAAACATTACTCCATACCATAACTATGCTGCATGTGCCCTTGTCTCATGCAATTTCTTAACATCAATGTACGGGACTATTTATCCCCAATAGAAATGTTTACCTAATCTGGAAAATGTCAGGCCATATGGTGTACATTGTAGGAATTTCATTCATCCTTTTTAACTCTTTCTGAAAGTCTTTTTCCCCCTGCTGCCCATTTGTTGCAGACCAGGCAGAAATGATTAAAGGGGATGGAAATCAGAAGAGAGAGGCCGGGATGGGTGGGAGAGAAGCAGACAGGAGCACAGATGGGGCATGGGAGAGGCTTCTCTCCTTGCTGAGTGTGACATCTTGTGAACCAAAGGCCAAGGGAGTCTCAGGATGAAGGCAACCTTCATGTAAAAGTTAGAGCAAATCCAGAAAGGAAAAAGAAAAAAAAAAGCAAACCACATCAACAGTGACCTAAAGATGAATATGATGCATTATGAATAGCAACATCCCCATGGGCTACCTGAAATTCAGAGACCAAATTCCCTTTAGGCTCTTATTTCCCTCATCACCTCCTAGAAATAATGAACTCAACTGCATGAAGAAAAGAGCAACCAACCTTCCAGTACTTTGAGCTGAAGCAAATGTTTCTGTAATGTATCTTTCTACAGTATCTTAGTAAAAGATAGATAGCTATTTAAAATAAGCGATATCAAGGAAGAATAAACTATTATGTTTGTGCCAATGCTTATTCATGGTTTTATAACAAGACATATCTGTTTTCTTCATATAAATCTTGACTCTATATTTAGAGTTTGCAAACAATGATTCTAGTTTTTGGCTGCCTGCCACTTCTGATAGAAAGCTGGGATAGCCGTACTACATTACTATAACATTAAAAAAAATTCCCAAAATTTCATGTGCAGAACTTCCTAACAGGCAAGAGAAAAGAGAAAGTGTTCATATGTATACAGAGAAGAAATGAGGGCAAAGGGTTACAAACTTCAGGGAGGAGCCTGAGCTGATGCTACTTTTTTTTAAATCAGTCCTCCTGAAGTGTATCCCCGGGGCTGTAGAAACCGAGCGGGGACTACCATTTCGGGTCTCTTCTGGCCTTCCTTTTACCTCTAATCAAAAGATTCTCACTCTGTCTTAGAATCAGTCCATTTTTAAACAAAGAGTGAACAGCCACCAAACATTCAGAAAATAGTGCTAGTTTTAACCATTACTGTTAGCAGCATCAAGTAATGTGATATATTTTAGAACTTGAAGCTCCCTAAACAATTTTTTGTCTCCTATCTCTCTTTTTATACCTAATACTGATTAACACACTCATGGGTACCAGAAAACTGTCATTAGCATTAGCTTAATCTTTTTTCTTGGTCCTAAGAAAAGAGAAAAAGAAAGCAATAATTTCTAAGGACAGGCAATTCCATGGACTTTACAATCTAGCATTTTAGAGGTGTGTAATTAGCTCAGGAGAATTCATTCATTCAATTACAGTATGTTCATACATTCACTCAACCAAAAAATACTTTGTACTGTTTCCAAGCATTCTGCTGCGAACACAGCTCAAAGAAAGACAGGATCTCTCCTTCAAGGGTCTCCTATCCAGATGCCAAAGGGGGTGGAATCAGCAGGTCTTATAAAGGCTATAAGTCACTATAAGTGTGGATGTAATAGCGAGCACCTGGGGCTGTGTGATCTCAGTGACTAAGGAAACCTAACTGCTTTTGGGTGTTGGAGAAGGATGTGGGAAGCGGTATCTTCTGAGCTGCCTTAAAGAAAGAAAAGGGCGGTCGTGGCTATTCAGGACAAGGACAGAAGCCTGAGAGAGCAGATGAGTAGCGTGGTAAGGTCACAGGGTAGAAAACCTGGTGTGGGGATGGAGGTGGTGGTAGCAGACAAAGGCCCGGGGAGCAGACAGCTGAGTTAAATCCTGAAGAGCCTTAGGCATCCAGAGTCCTGTGGCCTGGACAGGATGACTTCTACAGCTGTGAGGCTGCCACTAAAATCCCAAGTAGGAAAACTCTCATGGAAAGGGTAGCAAAGCCATGAAAAGATATCCTTTAACCTGAGAAAGACATACATGAAAATAAGAACTAAACAGAGTGACTAAAGCATAGCACAGGTCCACGACTCAAAAGTAAGGCTATAGTTTTAATAGTTCATAAAAGTGAAAGATGCCCAGTGGCCCTCAGTTCTGAGATTAATTCAGGAAAACATAACTGACTTGGGAAAAATGATAAAGGAAGCTTCAGAAAAATAAGGAAAAAAATATAGGGATGGGGAGGGGAGGGGACCTCTGAATGAACTTGTCACAAAGTTAAATATATTACTAGTAAAAATTGTTTTTTACTGAAAAAGTAGAGAAAAAGTCAAGGATAGCTGACACAGACACAGACATTCTAGAGTTTGAAGGACCAGCCTCGGTTATCTCAGGCACCACGATTTTTAAATCACATCTAGAAAAGAGAAAAAGCAAATGCATTAGTTCAAGTTAAAACCAGGGCCGTTCAGCATATCAATTAAAAGTACAAAGTACTTTCCCCACATTCCTTCTACCTAATTTTCAAATACATATTGGTACTTTAACTGAACATTTTATCACAATTAGTGTGGAAGTGATAGGAGGCCATAGAACATACTGAGCTTTTCATTATGAAAGTGGATTGAGCAGGACAAACACTGAACTGTTAATATCTTAAAAACAAGAATATTAATTATTAAACAGTAATAATAATATATGGAGTTATTTGCAAGAGAAATGAAATGTGCCATTTAACCATTTTCTAATTCTCCCATTTGTATATTTCTAATAATAGCCTTATTCAGTTATATAGATAGTTGAGAAATATATCACCAACTTGTCTGTCATAAATAGGGACATTAGCAATAGGCATGCAGAACTAGTAATTGGGATCTCTTGTGGGTTACCTGGAACCTTACTTTGAATGAGTCAGGATAAGGTAAAATTGAAAATAAAGTATGATCAATAGCATATTTTAAAATGCAGGCTCACCTTCAGAGAGGGTAAACTCAGAAGATAAAGAAAGGAAGGAAGGGAAGGGAAGGGAAGGGAAGGGAAGGGAAGGGAAGGGAAGGGAAGGGAAGGGAAGGGAAGGGAAGGGAAAGAAACTCTGTTTCCCGGATACTTTCAGCTCACAAATCAATTGACCGTGGAACTGTCTGTTTATAGAACCATCAAAATAGACAATAAAGACTTGTGAATTTTTTTCCAAAAAATTCAATGAAATTGTTTTGTGTCTCTCAGATGAATATATAAAGACAAAATATTAATGTTAAGTAAGCTAAAACCCATACCTCTGTAATCCTTGTCTACCCAGTAACTCCCTAGGATGCTTACAAGTCTCTCAGCAAAAATTATGCAAGAGCGTAAGTTATGCCCTTTCCAATAAATGCTTCCTTGTGATCCTTCCTTCCTCCCCACCCCCCACTACACCCCACCTGACTGCTGATGTTTGCTTCTTGTTAGAGCGAGGAACCAAAGGCAGGAGGGAAGGATCTTGGGGACAGAACCCAAAATGGAAGTAGTAGAAAATGCCTTGTCATGAATACATTCAAACTTTAAATGCTTAGTCATTCGTATGATGGAAAGGGACATATACAAAATCTTAATCTCAAATAAATCAACGACCTTAGCCAATTTCTTTTTCTAACATAAACTTAATTCTAGGCTCATTTTTCTAATACTCTGCACATCAGACAGTGATGCAAGTTATTTAAATGTGAACTTGCCTCTATATACTATTCTAAATTTGTCCCTATAGAGGTGTTTTGAAATTGAAGGGGTTTTTTTTCCAATCTAATGCCCTCAAGGTTTAAATAAAATCTCAAAACTGTACACTCACGATGGATTGATGAAACATTGCCACCTATAACTGAGATTAGGTTTTCTAAAAATGGTGTGTAAAACAACACCTATGCCTCCAGGAAAATAGCAAAAATGTTCTCTGCATTTCCTTATTGCTCAATATATAAATAAAATAGTACTAATTAGTAAGTAATAACAATTATGGGACACAGTACTTACTGAGCCAGACACTCCACACACATTATCTCACTTAATCCTCCTAGCTTACTTATGAGTATCACCCTCTGCTTTGTCAATAAGAAACGAAAGGTCAGATACACTAATAACTTGCACATAGCTATAAATAGAGGGGTTGCTAGTCACATCCAGCTCCATCGAGCTCTGGAATTCATGCTATTAAACACTATATTCTCCTGTCTCTCCAAATTAAGTGGTTTGCAGTCCCAGTTCAAATGATAAACAAACACTTGCCCCATCTTTACTGCCGAATCAGATGTAATAATATTTATTTAACTAATGTAGATGATAATGTAAATAAATAAATAATATTTATTTAACTAAATGTAAATAATATTTATTTAACTAATAAATCCCAAATCTCAGTTTCTCAGCAAAAGCCTTCAGGAAACAGTTTAGTGTGTGGCTGCCTCCCAGTGCCCTCAAATGTACAGGATCAGCAGCCGGCCTGTTGCTACCAGAATATCTTGACACTGAGCATATCTTCTGGGATGGAACAAGTGTCCCTTCCTGGGCTCTGCACTCTACACTGGCGTCCCTCAAGGGGTTAATCCACTCCATTCCAAAGTTCAGTGAAGGGACAATCAGAACTGAACAGCAGGGATTTTTAGAATGTTAATCGCTGGCTCTCCTCCGATTGGCCCAGAACAAATGCAGGGTACAGTAAATTGTCCTTGTCAGCTCAGCTCACATGATGATATGCTTTATTTCTAGACATGCCTTGAATCTGTCCCCTGAATTTATGTTCAGAAAATAAACACTTCCAGACGGCAATAAAGCATTCAGTTGTGGCTGGCGATTGCATAGTCTCAGACCCACCAAAGCTCTTTTCTTGGGAAGTTTTAAGGATTTGAGTAGTCCAGGTTCCCAAATCGTATTTCCTCCCCTCACCAGCGGGGCATGCAAGCATGCCATCGCAACCAGAGCCCCAGTTTCATGCCGGTCCCCCATTTTCCTCTCCCACCCTTACTCTGTTTTTCCTACTCTCACCTTTCGCAATTTTTGTTGCAAAGAATTTCATTCAGGGTTCTGTTGAATCAAAACTTTTTTTTTAATCAAGTTGTCAGATGAAAAGGAAATTGCCAAACCTATTTTATCCCTGTCATAAACCAAGTGAGATTATGTCTATGGAATATTACCACGCTTCTCAAAACTTAGGTAGTCACTTACCATGTTCATAATTTTTGTCCAGATCTGAGTATTAGTTGTAATACTATTTATTCTATCATAAAAATACTACAAATCAACTCCCATTTCATTGGTTAATTTTGTTCTGAAAAATGTACCAGGGATTTGAGGGCCATACATATGTTTTCTAATACACCAAACAACAAATATACTACTATCGCATTATTTTAAATTCATCAAAGTACCTCTAAAAATCATTGTCCATCCTACCAGTATGCATGTCATACACTTGAAGACCATAATTCTAGAACGACATAATGATCTCAAGCAAGAAGAGATAACAATATAAATAAATAAATTGCACTTGTAATAAAGATATCAAAGACTCAGGATATGAATTTTTCATAAAAGCTAAATTAAACAGCTGTTTCGTTTTCACCTGAGGTGGCCAATGGGATAACTTGTGCGTAGGTGATTTGCTGACTAGATTGTGTGTGGTGGCCTCTGGGTGTTGCTGATAAACCTGCAGTGCGTGTTTGCACCTTGTCATTTTTATAGTCACGCTCTAACTCTACCTGGGTATCTCTATGCACGTGAGGCCACTGAGACCTTGGCAAAACTAAATGGAACAGAACCAACCTCGGGAAGAGGTAACAGGCAGGACAATGCCAAAGGGAAGAGGATGAGGTCTCACTGCAGATTGAACACTTCAAGGACTGAGCTGGGATTTACAAGTCTCTTTTGACTTAGAGAAGGGAAATTCAGTGAACTCTTCCATGTCCAGGTGAACTCTATAGAAGAATATAAGAGTCATGGTCAATGATTAAAACAGTGTGACTTGGCAGATAGCAAATTCCACCAAACGTTAGCAGTTTGGCTACCAGCACATGTTTCCACAGACCCGTGAGGACTCACCCCCCTGTGGCTCCTCTCTTCCATTGTAGCGACATTACATGCTTCCTCTTCTTTAGGAGATGACCGTGCAACCTCTCAGAAAGCAGTCTTACAGCTTTCTCATATTTTGTACCAAGATATATGACATCATCTCAGCTTATACATGGAAAAATTTTCATGTAAATATTAAGTTGAGATCTTACTTACCTTAAAGAGATAGTGAAGGTCCATATTCCTACACTGCAATTTTCTCATCATTGTCTGTCTGCTTTTATTTAATAGTATCAATATTACCACTTACTTTAAGCCTGACCTAAATTTCTCATTTCAGAAAACTTGGAAGCTTTTGTGTTTTCTCAGCCTGACTTCCTTAGTTATTGTTGTCTATAACCAATGGTCTTCCAATTAAGATATAAGAATAATTTGGGGTCATAGGAAATAAACTCTAAGTTAGAAAGGTTAAGAGGAATGCTAATATAAGCTACAAATTGTGACAGCCATCCAAATGAATTAGAATGAGAGCCATAAGAATTTTACGTGATTAGTCTTCAGTTATTCAGTAAACTAATATGTACCAAGCAGGCACAGGGTACTAAGGAGGCAATGGAGCACAAGACAAAGCTTCTGCCCTTTTATAGATTATGTCCCAATGGAAAAGAAAGACAAATTATAAAAAATAATGAAAAAATATAATAAAATTGGGAAAATAATATAAAGTAGAAAATAAAAGAAATTAAGTATGATTATAAAGTCTTCTCTAAGACCTAAAGGAAAAATGGAGCATGATATAAAGAACAGTCTAGACAAAGGCAATTAAAAATAAAGATCATGAGTAGAAATGTGATTGACAGACCCAAGGATTTGAGGTAAAAGAGAGGCTCAGGTGGAACTGGGGAGTCAGGAAGGGCATGACCCTAGGAGGATCTTGTAGGCTTTAGGAATAAATTTAGATTTTTTTCCCTACATGTAGTGATGGTCATTAAAGGATTTTAATCAAAAGATGAACTTCTTACAATTTGAATTTTTAGAAAATTACAATGGTTTCCACATGGACAGGGGCTGAGCGGGGCGAGGGCAGAGGTAGGAAGATGTGTTGGAGGCTGCGGCTCTGTTCCAGATGAGCAATCACAGCAGCCGGGCTCAGATGGCAGCAAGGGACGGACAGACAAGTGATTCAATATGAAGACCTATGTTAGAGGTGCACTTGATAAATTTGCTGAAGCAGTAGACGCCAGGGTTGAGAGGAAAATGAGGGAATCAAAGATAATACCTAAATTTCTAACTTGAGCCACTAGAAGCACAGTTGTTTTTCCTGATACAGGGGAGGCTGAGAGAAAGTGCAGGAGGGAAACAGCAGGCATCATGCAAAGTTTAGTTCTGAACAAGTCATCGTTGCATCATCCGTCGGCCACCTTCATTGCGATCTCATGTAGAAAGCTGATGAGTGAGCCTGAAGCTCAGTCACAGAGAAGATTCAAACCAACACCTGAATCCAAAGTCCATGTTCTTTCTGCTCCATGGTAACACCAGTCAAATAAGATTTTACCTTAAGGATCCTTAGTGTTCATTACTTCTAACATTAGCTTGACAATTAAATGTATACTTGCTTATACTTCATCTTTTGGAATCTTGCCATATCACTATACAAAGTCTTATAGAATGCTTCACAGGGGTGTCCAGCCTGTGGCCCACAGACTGCAGACAGCCCAGGATGACTACAAATGTGGCCCAACACAAAATAGTAAATTTGTTTAAAACTTTTTTATGGCTCTTTAGTTTTCATCAGTGTTTGTGTATTTAGTGTGTAGCCCATACAACTCTTTTTTCAGTGTGGCCCAGAGATGCCAAAATGTTGGATATGCCTTATGGGCTCACGTATTAAATATTTACTTCTGTTTTGGTTCCCCTGATGGAAGTAAGAAATGAAGTCTTAAACTTCATCTGCCCTTGAGTGCTTAGCACAGTGTATTCCATGTCTAAATAGCTGATAGATGGCCAGTTTGATAATCATCAACAGAGTGGCAAATTACATTTAATATTGTTATATCCTATAATGCCTTGCCTGTTAACATTTTTTAATGTCTCTTTCAAAAAGAAAAAAATAATTGGGAAATAATTCATTTTCACTTTTACAAAGTGGTGCTATGGGTTGAGATTCAAAAGAGGCTGTAGAACATTAAGTGAGGGTAATATATAGGTTGTGTCTTCATAAGAGTTTTAACTACTTTTATTTTTACTGAATAATAAGAGCTTAACAGACTCTTTTGGTATCTTCTAAAAAGTCACTGAATTCTAGCAGCATTTGACTGAAAACTAGTTAAAAGAAGGAATGCTGAGATAAATCACTAGTTACCAGCTCAAAAATTAGTTGATGACCTCTGAATCATGACTGGGTGGCACAGGTATTCTATAGGTTTATTAACAACCTGAAAAATGGGGTAAATAGCAAGTCAGAAAATTTATCAAAAGCACATAATTATTCAGATACTACACATACATGTAGTCAAGAAAAAGGGGTGGGAAGAACTTCAGAAAGACCAAAGGCAGTTAAGTAATCAAGCTCCACAATGGTGAATGGAATTGAGTGTAGCAAGTTCAAGGTAAGACCCAGCGGAAGAAGCAATTCAAACTACTCATGCACAGTACACTAATGGCTTCTGAATTACCCACAGCCTCTCAAGAAAGAAATCGAGACATTACCATCAACAGCTCAAAGAATATGTTGACTTGACAAACAGGAGAAGATTTTTAAAAAATAGGATATTGGGTTGTACTAAGAAGAAAATCAAGGATAGTGTAAAAAATAATACATCTTTGTTATACATTAAAACATCTTAATAATTATCAGGAAATGTGGAATTAAAAAGTCACCTAGAATATTCCCTTTCATGAGGAAGACTTTATATTTTAAAAAACAATAGTGGGAAACATCAGGTAAATCTTAAAAGTGCAGTAAAAGCATCCAAAAAAACTGTTAGAATTCCGTAGAGAAAGCATGAGAGATTTCATGTCTTCAGCAGGGGAGACAAAGCAGTGAGAAAAGACTGTGGCACGGTGAGTAAATCGTTACAATGGGTCTTAGAGGACAGGCTGGAGGCTGAGCTGAAGATCAGGACACCGCAGCGCTTTAAGCGACACCCCTGCCCCAGCTCTTGGAAACCCTTGTAATCTCTTTGTTATATATTCTACAGAGAAAGGGCAGTTTTAGTTACAGAGCATTTCTGACCATTAAGATCCTACTGGAATGCTAGACAGGAAATATCTTTGCATCTAGAAATGATGGAAAAAATCTGTGAGCATATTTGCAACAAAAGAGGAGTTAGTGTCAGAAGGTTATTTTTATCAGGTGGGCCACCACTGCCACAGTCTGAATCCAGGGAGGTGTAGAAAACCTGTTACTATTTACTTTAATACGTGTTTATTCAGGATTTAATCTTACCCACCAGTATTAATTCCTTGAATGGAAGAAACACAGTGTATCAGAGTCCTTGAAAGAAACAGACTCCATTCCCAAACTTGGTAATTGAGCAAAGTTTAAAAGGGAAGTTATTTAAAATTGAGGTTAAGGAAACCAAGGAGAATATGGGCCTAGTAACAGTGGTTTCTCTTATACTCTCTAGCCCAGTGGTTCTGGAGGAAAGAGCAGAACCTAGAAAGTGTAGCTACATGAAAAGCACCTCTCGAGAGAAGCCTGACCTTCAGGAATGGAACACAGCTACACAGAGCAACGTGGCAGAGAGTGGTCTGGGACCAAGAGCACCCCAACCTTTCTCTCCCCTCCTGAACATCCCACTAGCTTATAGCTCAAAAGAGCCTGTTAATAATCTTCATAAAGATCAGGCTTCCATGATATAAAACAAGGAGAAGGAAAGCAGAGCATGAATCTGGAAGGGTAGCAAAGATGGCCAGTGCGTGTCTTTGTCAATCTATTCATCTTCAAGGTTTAAGAGTACCAGGCACATAATAAATATTCAATGACACTTGAGTGAATGAATGAATGACAAATTCAATAAGTTTCTAACAGGACAAAATACCTAGATAGCTGGAAATGTGTGGACACTATGTTTTTCATGGTATCAATACAGTCCTGACAATAGGAGGAAAATAACGCTGAAAAACAAGTCATTTTTTTCATTGGTGGGGTGTAATATACATAGTTGAAATATCCAATCAGCAATGATCAAGAATCTAGACACACAAATAGAACAGAAAACAAATCAAAAAGTTTCTGGCTAAACATCAAAGTCATTTGATCTAGTTCTTTAAAATGGATATTCAATATCAACGGAGCAGGCTCCTTAGTCCATTTCTTCATGTGACTTAAAGGTTCAATAATTTGGAATAAACTATTGGCTTGCAATGATTACTGTGTGGAGGAAAACCTTGTGACTCTCAAGTGTAGACTAGTGGACTTGATGGTATATTTTAAATGAAGTGTATCTAGGTTGCTTCCAATTTTAGTGGAGAATTTTTTAATAGTTTTATTCACCGAGTTTGAGAATAGAAGTTTGCTTGTAAAAAGTGCCAAAGCTTGAAGCAACTGTAGTCATCACCAGGGCTTGTCTCTACCCAGAAAATAAGGCCCCCTTTTAAAGCTCTATTTCTCTCTTCTTCAGTCCTAGTGCCTTTGAATCCTTCCTTGTCACTCAGCATTGCAGATTTACATTTCATAACAATGTCGCCTCAGAGTTTACACCCCTTCATACCTCTGTTGAGCGGAAATGTCTTACCTGAAACACTTGAAGAGGAATTCCCTCAGGCACACGGTGCACTGTCAGTGATCAGCAAATAAATGCTAATATAACAATAGGGATTTTGAAACTGATATTTTTATAACAAATAAATAAACAACTTCTGCTAGTCGAGCATTGGAGAAAGAGCTATTTCATCATCAGTTAAACACCTTCTTTTTTTGGCTCAGTGGTCATTGCTTTTGATGATTTCAAAAGCAAATGTCCTCTGTCTCTGATTTCCCTTCAGAGTTTGTTTCTGTTTCCTATACACCACAGAGCTTCATGCCTCTCCCACCCCCACTTTGTGTCTTATCTGTGCACTATCTTTATTCTCGTTAGAAGACCGTAAAGTCCTCTAAGGACAAAGTTGGAGCTAACTCATTTTCATAGGCCCTGCAACACCAGCAGTGGCACTCTCTTAGCATTGGTAAATTTCACATTTGCACCATGAATATGCTCATTCATTTTCTCTCCATTCCCATTCTCTCTCCCTCTCTCTTTCTCTCTCTCTCGACCCACTCCCCACTCCTGTCTTGTCTAGAAAGATTAGTAGATGTTACAACTGCAACCTTAGCCAATTCAGGAAAAAAAAAAACAGTAGAAACTATGAATACCAGCTTCTTATAGAGCTTAAATCATTTGCCTGCTCCAAATCAGCTGCTAACTATAAATATGCCCAGGGAACATTGCACACACAAGCTCTGGCTCGGAGTCACAGAGGAATGCAGTCCATGAAGAATGAGGAGCTTGTGTGAGGGGTTCTCATGGAATAAGCTGAATTTCCTGAAGACACAAGCACAGTGAATGAGATTTTACAAAGAAGAAAACAAGTGGGGGAATGTCTTCGCATTTTACTAAAGCAACAATAACAAGGATGACAACAGCAGCGAGCATTTATTGATCATCTACTATTTGCCAAATCCTATTCTAAGTGCACACCTTACTAGCTCATTTATTCCTCACAACAGCCTCTGACTTCTTTTTGTTATTACTGGCTGTAAATCCAGCACCTATCACAGTATTCAAATCATTTTGAAAAAAAAACACACTAAATTTATGGTATTCTATAAGTTCATCTTTGCTATGCAAATAGCTATGTAAATGCATTCATTACTTAAATATTTTGAAATAATGGATCAACTAGAGATTGGGCATGTCCATTAAACAGATGAGGGTTCTGATCAGTTCTGCCACAAATTACACACAGTTTTGGACAGGCCACTTTTATTTCTTGGATTTTAAGTTTCCCTTCTGTAAAAATAGGACATTATTTCTAAGTTATGTTCTAACTCAGTAAATGGAATGATTAGGAACTGATCAGAGTTAAACTTTTCAAGACAGGTTTTGAATTAACTTAGAGGGCCTGTAGGGACATGATTTTTCTTTGCAAAATCCTTAATTTCATATGTGTTAAAGTTTAATTATGGTCAATACAAGTGTTAGTAATGCTGTCTTTCCCATATTTTCCAGATCTGAATAAAGGATCCAGAGCTCTTGGCTATCACCTCTGTGGACATCAACAGTGCTAGCCTCAACATACTACTTTTCCAGAAAAGTCCTGGTTTCAACCTTAAAGCAGCCCTGTAATCTACTCCTGTGGGCCAATAGTTGACCACATGCCTTGGAGAAAAAGCAAGCCAGGTTTCAGAACTTTTGCACCATCATGCCTGCCTAAACTCCAAACCATGTGTATCCTTTTTTTTTTAACTCAAAGCATGAGATAGCAACATTTCAAATCCTCATCAGACAATTAGATCATGAATGGAATGTGAGCTATCACTGGTCCGGAGCTGTTCTGAGACATCTGATATATAAGGAAAACTGCCAGATGGGTCATGAACAACCACTTCTTCCAAATCTCTAAACTCTATCCCTGTGTTAGCTAAGAGCAGCAGAAAGACCTATGTCGAAGCCATACAACTGTATCTTCCTTCACTTCTACTTCTGAATTAAGATTTAATATTGACTCTTCAATATATAATTAAGAGAAATAAGTTCCGTCAGAACATCCCTTTTACTTAATCAAGTTACAGCAGAAATGTGCACCCCATTTCCAAGCATACCCTAAAGATACACTTGTAAATAGGTTCTAGAATTGGAATAAATTTAGGGAGCATCTAATCTTACTTCAAGCAGGTGAAAGTGGCATTAACAGTCTCTGGCTGTGGAATACTTGTTCTGAAAGATGTTAACAATTGGCAATTGTGGCAAAAATTACTTGTTCCTAAGATACAGTTCCTTTCCCTCCTGGGTACCAGCTAGGTTATATGTCCAGGCTTCCCCTGTGATGAGTGGCCATGTGACTGAGTTCTGGCCAATGGAGTGTGGGCAGAGTACTGTGTCTCTTCTGGGTCCTAAGTGATCCCCACTTCTCCTTCCTGCGGCTGTGTAGATGCAGATGATTCTACAGGCAATTCTATGACACTAACATACTGTTATTGCAGAAAATAATTCTATCATTTAATAAGTTTAGGCATTGTTAGGCCAAGCAAAATAAAGAGTATTCTTTCTTTGGATCATTTTATAATTCAAGAATGCTTTTTAAAAAGCCTTGTCATGAGTTTTTAAGTCTCTAAATCATTCAGACTTCCCTAAACTTATTTAGTTTAAGAACTGTTTTCTCTGAAAAACACCCACCATCCTTCAGAAAAAGAGTTCCCACACAGTATGGGCAGCAATGGTTCAGTGTTGCGAGGACAAAACACGAGCAGAAACACTCAAAAGTAAGAGTGGGACTAACAGCAGCATGGGCTGAAGTAAAGGGACGTTCACTTATGATGCCTTTTAATTAAACCATAGGCCACAGCCCGAGTGCTTCAAAGGCAATGACAAACACAACTAAAAATACATACATAGAGAGCAGATTACTAGCAAGGCCACTTTTTAAAGTTCTCCTTAATGACTTCAAGGCTGAAATCTGAATTTCAGGATTTCTTACCTCATTTTGCCACAGAACAGGAACAATTCTCTTCTCTTCATTCTGAGTGCCACATGACATGAATCTTGATATTGTAATAATTACAGAGCACACCTGTCACTTCCTGAGTTTTACATATTGATAGAAGATACAGAGGTGAGGTGTCATGGTACAGGATGCAGGACAAAATGATGAACCAGGAGGCCAGATAGCTGGACTCTACCCTGGTACAACATGGACAACCATCATCTCACTTAACTATTCCATTGCCTCATCCTTAAAATGAATTTGGAAGCCCATTTTAGTGCTAATATGAAGCATCACACTATCAAGTATATATGTTCAGGATTTGAAGCTTATGTTCCCAGACAAGATGCTAATTCCAATATGTCATGTTCATAAGGCAGAGTTTGAAAGGATGGCCCCCATTTCATAACCACATGGTAAGCTGCACAGTATGAGATAGAGTAATGCCAAAGCCTTATCAGCTACAATACTAACAAACCCTTAATGGGAAAAAGTTAGTCTAGGGGATCCTTTCGAACAATCCATCCTTTGCGTGAACTCGTTACATAGCTGGATCATCTACATTTATTTTGATGGGATTACATGATGCTTCACAAATAAATTCTCTTGTGTCCAAAATTCAAGTGTTTTCTCTTTCTTCTCCCTTACTTCTATATATTGATTTTTTTTTACTTTTTATTTTATTTATTTGTTTATTTATTTACTTATTATTTTATTTGTTTTTGCCAATTGCCACACTGGCTTCCTCAACCTGCTGCTCCCTTCACCTCCTCACTATAAACAGTCAGGCAGGCAATGTAATGATCGTGATGCTGACAACAGCATTCCAGAATGTGCTAGACATTTACTCCGATGCCCTTTGTAGGTGCAGCATCAGCTCACTGGATCCTCACAATAACCCTACTCAGTGCATATTCCCATCTTACAGATAAGGAAACAGACACTGAGTGGTTAAGTGACTGTTCCCCAGTGCTCCAGACATATTTGCTGACATCAACATATCTTGAAATTTGGTTCTATCCTTTCTAAGCATTTGACCTTGGCAAGATGTTTGACAATTCTGAACCTCAGAACATGCCTACAGCAAGATGAAGGAGGGGAGAGAGTGTTCGAATCTGAGAAAGGGCTGGCTTTGCTTTCAAAATTGGTTTGCACAACGCCCAGGAAACTGACATCTGGGCATCCAAGTTCAGGATCCAGGATGCCCCCTGGTGGCCTGGGTGCCCTCGAGACCTCAGGACTTGGGGTGCCTGAGGACAGATTCTCACATTCCGTAGGTAGGTGTCCAGAGCGACTTAGAGCAAAGCACTAAAAAAGAAGTTTCTTCTCAGCACGCGGCCACCTGGGTGCTTTGCTTCTATTCAACACCAACTTTATTAAGATATCAGGGCCCAGAGCAGGTAGGTGGCTGCAGGGGAAACTGTGAGTGGGCAAAAGGGTGGGGGGAGGCAAGCTCTTAATAAAAGATATTTCTTTTCCTTTTTTTAATCTAAGTCTGGCAGGAACACCGTTAAAAGGTGATTGAGAGTTGGTGATTTTTTTTAAGAAAAAGCACTTTCTCCTAAAGAGAAAGATGCCCATTTTCCCCAATTCACTTAGTGCACAGAATGTTTTCCTCTAGGTATTCATCCAATTAACTGGTCAGGCAGCTGGAATCTGATACAGGGAATAAACAATTCTTCAAAGGGAAGCCACTCAGCTCCTTTCTTTGAGGAAATCTTCCCCCTCAAATAAACCCCCCTCACTCCCTCTTTCCTTTTTTCCCCTGTTCCCTATAATCCCAGGTCTGGCCTGAATGTCACAGCTTCAGAACTGAGAACTGTCATCTGCGGTCTGCCACTCTCCCCACCCTGCCAGGAATGACACTTTAGTTCTGTGTTAATTGCCCTACTGCAGCTCGGCTATCAGCCAGGGCCTGTCTCAGATTTACTGATTGCAGACGTGAGTGGAGTGAGTGAGCAAGCACGCAGGGGTCAGGGCTCACAGGGACCAAGTTCAAGGGCACCGAATGGTACAGACACATAAACAAGGGAATGGTATGTAAGCAATAAAGACGTAAAGGTTAAGACCAGGACTAGCAGTGCAATAAACAGCTGTGATAACCCAGTTTGTTTATAGATAAAGAATTTACAGTAAAATCCTTGACTTGCAGCCTACATTTGTTAACACTGTAAGAGACGTATAATTTCTTTACATTTTTGCTTGCTCCATCTTCTGTGCACTCTGCAAACATCTGTGGCCATCTCAGGGATTTTTCCCCTCTTTCCTTTCCAATATTAGAAATGTACAATCATCACAACAGCTAGAAATAGATGCCAAACCCAAAACCTCAGTGTTTGGTAGCAGCAGCTACAAATTCCAAGAGACAGCTCCTTCTAGTTGCTACTGCTCTGGCGTCCCATTAAAAACCTCTATTTTTCAAGCTGCAAAATGTTCCTTTGCACTTCATTTTTCCTAATTTTATTTTAATATACGTAAGTAGAGTAAGTAAAAAATGTATTATAATGCTCATAAATTTGGTTCAATGTATGTTGTGCTAACTTTCTTTTAAAAATAGGCTGTAGCGTATAACCAAGCATTTGGTGAAATCACCACAGTGCTTCTTCGCTGTCCTAGGAGGCCCCCCATCAGAAGTACAATATATTGTACTGTAACTATTGATCCAAATGGCTACATTTCTAAAGGAGAAAATGATTGTGTAGTGAGAGCAGTGCAGAGGTGCAGTAAAATGCCCTCCAGTATATAAAGACATAAAGATTAAAGTCACCCTGTAGATTCCCTTTAACTCCTCCAAATCCACTGTGTAACGTCTTCTTTTAGGATTCACCAGAAACGTAGTACAAATTAACATGACAGGGCTGGCATTCATAAATAAAGCTGCTTCACAGGGCTGTCCAGACCAGACCACGTTCATTTTGCTTTAAATACACACAAAGATTGTTCATTAAAATGCCAGATGTCAAAAGAGGAACATCTGAATATCTTGAAAGCAAAACAACACCCCCCAAATTTGTCCGACAGAACACACATTCTGGAAAAGCAACCGAGATGTCAGTATAGAGGATGGCCTACAGTGTTAATATCAACAGTTTTCGGGGCTATGGTTAGTCTTCAATTTCTATAAAGTTAGAATGTTTTCTGAAGGACAGGTGGAACCTGATGAATGAGATTTTAAATTGTTCTTTGCTGAAGGATGCTTTTGTTTAACCATTTCTTGTCACTGCCTCCTGTTATAATATGTTGCCACTTAAAGAGTTTTTAAAGAAACCATATTAAAATAATACCCTATAGAGCTTGTTTTGTCAGAGCTGTGACCAAATAAACATTCAAGTTACTTTGCAATAGGAAAGGGTCTTTCTGACTTTGATTCGTTTTTATGCTAGAAAGAGCACAAAGCAAGGCCAAGTTTTCAAACAGCCTCAGAACGAATGACTGAGCCAACATTTGCACTGAACATACAGAAGTACTTTGGGCGGAATTATTTATTATCACTTTAATTAATAAACCAGCTTGTTTCCACCCATGTTCCCTGGTGTGCTGAAATGCCAGTTTGTGTCAAAAGGCATCCATACATTGATTGACCATACAAAGATCTGATTGAAGAATTTTAATGACTGCGGTGCTGTCAACAGTACCTGTCTTGGCCTTAAAAGTAGCAGATAGAACTGCCATTCCTATTTCAAAAGAGTCAAGGGCCTTGTGAAGGTCTGTGGTCTGCAGAGGAAAATGTTACACCAAGCTGGAGGTATACTTGTGTTCTCTCACCCTCATCATTCACCTCTGAACAGATGCTCAGGGTAGAGCAGGCTGGGATGGGGTGGCTGGCAGGACTCGATTCATTCTGCAGGTATGTGGCAGAAGAAAGCATTGCTTAGGGAGCTTCCAAGGCCACAGCAGGATCATCAATGCCTAGAGCTGGCCCTGAAACTCTTCTGGCACTTGAAGAAATGAAGAATTCCAGGAGGACAAAAAGAGAACAGAGATGAGAGCTAGAGACAAGAAGGGAAAAAAGAAAAGAAAGAGAGAAAAAATGGGAAGGGAGGAGGGAGAGGCAAGCAGGCAGCGTTTCTTTTCTTCTCCCCAAGGTTTTGCACAGGAACAAATACCACCCTGCTTTTTGAAATGGAATGCACTACCCCATTTTATGATTATTTAGAAATTCATTATGTTCTCTGATCAATAAAAGCAAACAATTAAAGTCATGTAGCCAAATTATCCATTTGAGTTTCAGATGAACCCTTCTCTGAAAAGCTCTTTGGGGCACCAAAGAATTTGCATGCAGAAGTACACTGGTATTCTTCCTCCTTTCTTTCCTTGCATCAGTCAGAGCCATTTCTGAAGACTTGGAGCCTGGGATGTAATCATATAGCTGAGAACTCTACAGCTCAGGGTTGGAAATAATGGTTTTCTGATCCAGTGAGTAGTATATTACTACAGAAGTGTGTACTCCATTAAGAGTTAATAAATGATGAAGATCTGGACTAATCCCCTGCCAAGGTTCATTTTCATTACAGGTTCCTGCTATTTTTCCAGTGCCTTTTGCTCTGCCCTTCTTGCTACATATGGAAAACCTATATCAAGATGGTTGTCATGGCAATGAAAAGATTTGCATGTGTCTTATCTATCTATTTAAATACCTTCTTATGGTTTATAACTACTATAATACATCCTTCCAGCTCTACTCATCACTAATTTAGAGCCAGCCTGGTGTGACTAAGGTCACTGATACCACCTGAAGCATGTTGTCTAGACAACTCTGAAGCCACTGATCATGGAGGTAATCCCTTTCTGCAAATTAAAAAAGAAAGTATAGTAGTGATATGTGCTATGGCCAGCCTTAAAACCTGACTGAATGGCCATGATCTTGTCCACTCTGAGGGCATCTCTTTCAAGATAGGCACAATACAAGGGAACTTTATTTTCTTTCTCATGCTCACTCCTTTCTTCTTTGTCTCCTTCCTTGCCAAACTCTCCTAATTTCAAAAATTGAATCATTTCAAGGTTTTCATTATAAGTACACTCAGTATAAAATTTTTTAGATAGCTGGCCTATAAGTTAAAAATTGCAAGTATAGTGAGATTCTAATTTATCTGACCACAGTTCTCAAGATTCTTTCCTTCAGTCTTCCCATACTGTATGTAGGTCTTACCATTTCTCCCTTAGCATAACTTTTGTCATTTGGAGAACTAATACAACCTTTATTATGAAAAAGCACAGCTCACACTCACAGTAAACTACCATAAAATAATAATCTCCCAAAAGGACAGTAAATAAACAGGAAGGAGACCATACCACTATGCTGCCCTAGAGCAGCACAGTGCACCAGAAGTGAGGCTGACCTATTCACATGTGACCTTTTATCACTTTAAGGATGTAGCTGTTTTAGGCCACTTTTGATAAAATTTACTTTTAAAGGTCCCCTAAGAGTTCTTCAGTAATATTCTTCTAGTAAATTGTGGTTCCGAGCTTGCAGAGATTAAAAAAATCAGCAACAACTTATCAAGAAAGTCTAGTAGTTTAATAATGCAATGATTTCCTATTTGCTTTTGAATTCTGTGCCATACTCACAGCAAAGAATTCCTAAAGATAATTTATATCATTATCCGTAGGCTCAGGTAACACTAACCTGCTCTTGAAGTAGCACATTAAGGACCATTTTACCCTGACAATAAAGTGAGACTATGTTTACATATTGGACTACAATCACTGTTGGACTAATCTGTAAAGGGGAGATTTTCCTATTACATTTCAATAGCTCATCTACTTCAAACTGTTGTGAACTTTCTAAAGATGTGTTTTCATTTATAATAGCAGATCTTGCCGTGTGGTAATCTGGAATTGAAGTTTCAGTGACAGATTCATTCAACTAGCACTTTGCATGAGGCATTACTGAAAACATTACTTTTTTATAAAAAATATATAAAAGTGACAAAACCTTCCAAAGATAATTTCTGCAATTTAGTAAACTAAGGACTTCCAGTCAGGCATCAGTTTCGGGTGTTTTTCATAATGGATTTTACAGCAGATGACCTGACAGGCAATCTCATGATCTGAGCGATCCGAGCCCGCGCCTCGCGGCATACACACAAACTGCCGTCAGCAGCACCGGCAGCCGCGCTGCCTTTCATGTGATGTGCCTGCAAGTTAAGCACTGCAAATGTCCAGAGGTCCACACTGACCCCTTCACCTCTCGTCTGGGAAACATTCCTACTTTGAGCTATTCATTCTTGACAACAAACAGAGCAGGGCCACGGAGCTTGTTTTCAAAGGCCAACAGGAACAGCGATGAATGGAGCGTATCTGGTGTGACAATGGCTGGCAAGGACTGTGAATCAAATTGCAAACCCTGTGCCCTAGCAGAGAAGAATGGAAGAGAAGAAAGAGGAAGAATAAAGGGAGGTAGAGGAAGACATTAGTGGCAGATGAGTAACCCTCCCCTTTGATGCCCTCTTCAACCCCATTTTATTTGCTTTGCCTCCTCTCCTCCAGCTTTACTGCCTCACACACGTCTACCCCACCCCATCACAAGTATATTATGTCAGATACAAGTATATGATATACTCCCTACCCTGCTCAAACTGATAGTTTATTAGAGACACACTAATTTCTGTAGAAGTCTCAGGGGATGGCCATCATTACATGATATCACAGCAATAAATTTGGATACCCATTTCCAAAGGCAATCATGTTCATTGTGCATGGTCCCTTATACTTCAGCATACATCTCAGTGTATTACAGTCTTGAGGGTTTATTCTTACAACTAACATTACCTGGCAGTGTCCGGCCTAGCAAAGGCCGGACACTGTCATTTTTCTCTCCACTAAAACTGTTTATATTTGAATTAATAATTCCATTTTTGTGTCTTTGGTAGATGCAGGTCATTTCCACCCATGCAACATGAAATAAAGAATTGATTGCTTTTCTCTAAAAGTACATGGTATCTGTCATCTCTCTCTCTCTCTCTCTCTCTCTCTCTCTCTCTCTCTCTCTCTCTCTCTCTCTCTTTCTTTCCCCCAAAGTGTCTACTTCATTGTGAAATCTTCAGCCAGGGGGCAATAATTTTATCAGATAGAACCAGCCTATATGCTGTTCCTCAGCTTCACAAGAATGGCCTAGAATGTCAGGATAAAAATATTCCAGTGAAGGATTTAGGAGAACAAGATTGTTGCTCTGGCTGTGGTGCTTACTAATATCACTCTAATCTCTAACTTTTTATCAAATAGAAATTTCCTCTTTGCAGCCGGCACGTCACTTAAACTCTCTTGACCTCAGTTTCCTCACTTGTATATGGAAATACTTTGTATATGGAAAATGGTAAGGTGCCATACTAAAGGCATGCTAATATTATCGGAACAGTTACTCACCATCACCACCCTCTTCCACCCCTCAGGTATACGGGTGACATTTACATGGCTGCAAAATACAAGTGAATAAAAAGAAAAATAGGATTGATATTATGACTTTATTTAGTCACAACATTTAAATGAAGAGATATTACTGTTAATGGTAATTACCTAAGAATAGAAAAATCAATGTGTTAATATCCCAGTGCAAAAGATAAATAAGAATAGAAAATATTAAGGTAAAAAGAAGAGTAAATTGGTTTTTTTAGATATCATTCAGAATTGAAGGAGGGAGCCATGAAATCAAGTTTATTTTTCACAAAATTTTTAGAATATAGTAATGCAGCTTATTTTGATTTATAATGTAAGTATCCTTCAGAGGAAAAAAAAATCAGACCACAGGTGGTTTATTCCACTGAATTACTTTACAGTACTTGGAAGTTTTAAGTCATTTTGACATTTTCCTATCTGAATTAGGCTCCAAGCCAAAAATTAGTTTTACAACTATCTACTTATCCATTTGATAAACATTTTTCTGGTAATTATTCTCAAAGTACTGTTGTTTGAATTTGCATTAAGCTGTTTCAAACCCCCCTGAAAATGGAATCGAAAACAAATAAACAAAAATGTTGACTATCCATTATAACTTTATCAACATACATGTGTCTTAAAATTCAACCAACATTTTGTTGGAAATGAAATCATCGAAAACTGTTTACTCCATAGAAAGTACTTTGAAGAACTGGCCCTGGCTGGTGTAGCTCAATGGATTGAGTGCGGGCTGCAAACCAAAGCATCGCAGGTTCAATTCCCAGTCAGGGTGCATGCCTGGGTTGTAGGCCATGACCCCCAGCAACCGCACATTGATGGTTCTCTCTCTCTCTCTTTCTCCCTCTCTAAAAGTAAATAAATAAAATCTTTTAAAAAAAAAGTATTTTGAAGAACTGGTACAACTACCTAGCTATATTAAAATAAAACTTGAACTGTACTCTAATCCCATTAACAGGATATCTCAGGCATAAATATTACATTAATTAAATTGCCTGGATGATTGGCCTAACTTGGTATTTCATAAATTGTCAGAGAAGGAAGAAGGGTCCTTAACATCCCTATGAATCCTAGTTTTGTGGTGAGGTCAATGTCTTCAGCACCAGTATTTTCCTATACAACAGTTTATGACTCCACTCAGAATATATGAAACTACTAATGGGCAAATCATAACACTGCACAGGGGAGAAGTGTAGAACAAAATAAACTCATCTACTAAAAGGAGACTAAATGAACTAGATATACTTGGGAAAGCCAGGCATTACTACCCGGTAAAGTTGAACATGTTTAATCCTTCAATCTTTCAATTCCACTCTTAAATCAAGAAACCCTTGGGCACCAAAAGGTATGTTTCAAAATATATATAGTAGATTTGTTCATATTTATCAAAAATACTAGATAAATCAATATCTATAGACTACAAAGTGAATAAAATTATTGTTGGATATTTAAATAAGAAATACTAAATAATAGTGAAAATTAAATATAGCTACAAGCATCAGCGTGTGTGAATCTTTAAAAACTAACATTAGCTGAAAGAAACAAGTCACCAAATAATATATATGACTCCGTAGGTATAAAATTCAAAAATAAACAAAATATTATTTAGGGATACAAACAAATGTGGCAAAGCTATAAAAAAGTGAGAAAAGATTTTTAGAAAATTTAAGTAGCAGTTATGTCTTGGTGGAGAAGGGAGTCATTAGTAAAAATGTGATTGATACGAGTGGAATATAAGAAAAATTCCCAAGACATCATGCAGCATAAGAAGAGAAGAATGGCCCTGGCTGGCATAGCTCAGTGGATTGAGTGCAGGCTGCAAACCAAAGCATTACAGGTTCGATTCACAGTCAGGGTACATGCCTGGGTTGCAGGCCATGACCCCCAGCAACTGCACATTGGTATTTTGCTCTCTCTCTCTCTCTTTCTCCCTCCCTTCCCTCTCTAAAAAATAAATAAATAAAATCTTAAAAAAAGAGAGATAAGAGAAGAACAGGTTTTCCCTCCCTAGCTGCTTGAGGATTGCCTGCCATCATGAATGACACAGTAACTACCTGCGCCAGGAAATTCATGACCAACTGACTACTTCAGCAAAAATAAATGGTCTTTGACATCCTTCACCCTGGGAAGGCAACAGTACCTAAGGCAAAAATTTGGGGAAAACTAGCCAAAATGTACAAGATCACACCAGATGTCATCTTTGTAATTGGACTGAGAACCCATTTTGGTGGTGGCAGGACAGCTGCCTTTGTCATGGATTGTGGTTCCTTAGATTATGCAAAGAAAAATGAACCCAAACACAGACTTGCAAGATGTGGCCTGTATGAGAAGAAGACCTCAAGAAAATAGGGAAAGGAACACAAGAACAGAATGAAGAATATCAGGGGGTCTGCAAAGGTTAATGTTGGTACAGGCAAAAAGTAAGCTGGAGATTGGACAACAGAAAGAGTACAGATTTTTCCATGACTTTATCTGTGGTGAGTGTGCATGAGAGAATTAATAAACTAAGAACTTTAATTTTTTTCTTTTTTTTCTTTTTTAAAGATTTTATTTATTTTTTAGAGAGGGAAGGGAGGGAGAAAGAGAAAGAGAGAGAGAGAGAGAGAAACATCAATGTTCGGTTGCAGGGGGTCATGGCCTGCAACCCAGGCATGTGCCCTGACTGGGAATCGAACCTGTAATGCTTTGGTTTGCAGCCCGCACTCAATCCACTGAAGTACCCAGCCAGGGCTAATTTTTTTTTTTAAAAAGAGAGAAGAACAAAGCCATGGTTCCATGGAATAAAAACATAAGCTTGGGAAGAGTGGAGTAGGAGGGAGTTGTTGGAGGCAGGCGTAAGGAGGTTCTGATAGTCTGTTAGTGTTTTGTATTTGCTACCACACTCCTGTAAACAACTTGGGTTCCTATCTCCTACTGTTTTTTAACCTGGTTAAAAAAATACTCTTTTGTTTCTGAAAGTAAAACTAAGAACACAAATTTGCTCTAATTGTGTGGACTCTGAGGCAACATAAATGCAAGAGAAAGAAATAAAAACAAAATTAAGCTTTTGGCAAGTTCTCAGCACCCTACATCGCCAAGAGAACACAAGCTTGAGGCCGCACATTTCAGGTCTCATGCTGAAATCACATGTTTAAGAGGTCAGGATGGTGTAGGGGTGTTCACTTGAAAAAGACTGTGGGGTCCCTCCCTGAGCAGCACTGCCTCAGCCTTATCCAATCAGAATGGCAATTCCATGAGCAGGTACCAGTGTGTGGACAGTCGCTGCATGGAACAGAACCTGGCAGGAAGAGAGCTTCAGCTTTGGGGAGGACTTAACTGGGTAGAGGAGGGCCCTTTATTTGGAACAACTAGGTAATAACAGGCTAAGCTTTTCATATTTTAATAACCCACAAATTTTCTGAAATTATAACTTTAAGGTTAATTATTCCCTAATAACTTAAACATAACACAAATCCAATCTACAGCTATGAAACAAAATTGTATCATCCTATTGTAAACTTGGAACCAAATACATCACCTAATTCAGAGGACAGTCTATTGGCTCAAAAGGAAATCCTGCTTCAAGGTGGGATTTAGTGGAGTGCCTTAATTTCTCAAGCAGGGTTTTATTAGGAATCATCAGTGCAGCTCAGCCTGACATGGTAACTCCTAAGACACAGATGTATGAACTTAATTGTGGAAGGCAGGATTCTAAAATGACTCTTAATGACCCACAGCCTGTTTCATCCCCTCCTTGGACAGACATGCCACTTGCTTGTAATCAATGAAATATGGCAAAAGTGATATGATGTCACACTCTCACAGTTAAATTACCTTACATGGCAAAAATGGAAAGATTTTACTGATTTAATTAAAGCACCTGATAAGTTTAACTCAACAGGAAGATTGTCCTGGGTGGGCCTGACCATATCAGGTGTGCTGCTTAAAACAATGCCTAAAGGTTAGAGAAACTCTCTCTGTTCTGCTGGACTTGATGAAACAAGCCACCATGGGTTTCACAGCTGCGAGGAAGTGAATTCTGCCAACAGCCTGAGGAGCATGGGGGCAGATCTCCTCTGTTGAGCTTCTGATGAGAATGCGGCTCAGCCAACATCTTGATTACACCTCTCTGAGATGCTGAGAAGAGGATATAGCTGTTCTCTGCCCTGATTCCTGACCCATGGAGAGTATGAAATGATAAATATTTTTTCTTTTTAGTCACTAAATTTGTGTTAATTTGTTATGCAGCAATAAAAAATTAATGTAACAGCCAAATCACTCCCAACCCTATCTTTGGCTCCTTATCAGTCAAGGTGTGAGTTAAAAGCAACAGAAGTCATCTCTAGTTAATTATTAAAGGTATGTCATAGCTCATATAATCTCTAAATCATCTGGGGAAACCAGGTTTGGAACTTGTGCAGGTAGGAACAATTCTCCAAATCACACAGAGGGAATGGTCCCGTGGACACAGCATGGCCGCAGCGACTGGGCTGCACTGACCCCAGTCCATGACATCAACGTCACTCCAGCTGGACATGGACATCTACTGCTACTTCTGGAGACCGCATGTAGCCATTGACCACTGCCAACCACTTGAGAATGTTATCTGCAAGATTCCTGTTTTCCCATAAGGGTGTTACTGGCTTCAAAGTCAAGGTCTGGAGCCAGCATGTCTGAGCTACAATGACCAGGTCATATATCTAAGGTAGAAGCCCTCTACTCAGCTACAAGGGCACTTAAGAAAGCAAGTATCTGGAATTTTGAGCTTGCATATAAGGAGGCAGGCTTTGTTAAATAAGGTAGGTATCCCCAAACAAAGGAAATGGTTTCAGATGTCAGGAGGCCAAAAAGAATAAAGCGTTTAGTAAATAAGTTAGTGCTTATGTCTCCCTTGCTCCTAAAGTTCTCACATCATCCTCCAATAATGTTAGACTTCAGCTCACATTGAGTAGTTTCACAGGCTAGTTTTGGAAATGGCCCTTTCCAAGACTACCCCCAAATTATAAAATTCTGAGGATATTCAGATGAATAAAGCAATTATAAATTCAGGACAGGGCAAATGAAGATCTCTCTTATAAGTAAAATTATTGTGTTGTTTGGTTTTCTGACAGTATGAAATCACCTCACAAGTCCTGTAGAGGTTTTGACAGAATATATTTTATTAATCTGGTAATCATACTGAATATCTGTTGTCTGGAAGAGGGCTGCCAGGATTCCAGGCTAAAGATACTTATCCATGACTATTACCCCATCACTAATCATCGTTGATAAACATTGAAAATTAGTAATCAGCTTCCATCTGATCATAGTCCCCCATTTAACCACAGCAAAATCTCTGTTGTTTATGTACTGGCTTCTTTCCTCCTCCATTAATATTGCTCATTTAAAGCCTCTTTTTCTGGCCTCTTCATCCCAAACAGATCCTGACAAGTAGCGGTAGATGGGGATATAGCCCAAGAGTTCGAATTACACTGACACTGAATCAGACACCACAGAGAAGAGAAGAGTGGACATATACCACCAATCCATCCCCCAAGGTAAAACATCACAGAGGAATGGGTGTGTATACTATTAATTCTACTTCAGAAGAGGTCAAGAGGGCAACAGGTTGATCCCATGGTAGAGCTGAGGGTGAGTAAGAAAAATTCCTTATCGATGAGAACAGCACTGGTAGATTAAAATTTAGGAAACTTTCTATGGACCAAAGACTCTCTTCTCCATCAGAGAAGGGAAAAACGTGGAAGGAGAAAGAAAGTGGGGAGAGGAGCAAGTGGTGGGGGAAAAATGCTATGTAGAGGTGGGAAATATGTGTGAAGACAGTAACAGAACAAACGCAGTCCACAAAAAGAAAATGTGTAATATTAAAATAATTGTTATGGCATTTGACTTTTTTTAGATGCAAGAAATATGCCCATCTGAAATATATATTAAACAGAATTTAGTGCTTAACAATCTCCAGGCTCCCTGGCTTTCTCATACAACTGACCTCTGTAATAGTAACAAAGAGATGTGGACAACATAACAAAGCTCTCAGAAAAGTACAGCTTGCCCCAGCAATGACCTCTACAGCCAGGTACAGCAAGACACCTCCCACCCCAGAATATTCCACAGACTTTGCAGCTTCTGCTTTTGAAGCAGATTGAGTGGGGTGGAAGCAGATACCAGCTGTGGTAAAAGTAGAAAGGAGCTGTTGCTTGGATATTGGTGCACTTTTTTTTTTTTGGTTTGTTCCTGACTCAGTCAGTTCTTTATAGCACAAGGTGATCGACAGCTACTAGGAAAAGGCTTTTGCCACAATTCCAAAGGGAAAGCAAAAGTTAGTATAATTTCAGAAGGAAAAGTTATGTATTGAGGACTTGGATTAAGCCATGTGCAATTGTCATTTTGGCAGGTCAAAAGCGGCCATGGCGTTCGTTAATCTCACATGTTTCTAATTCAATGTGCTAGGCAACATGGAAGATACCAAGGTTGAGAGGTAAACTATTGGACCCTGAGCAGAGCCATAGGAAGCTTAATGGGAGAGATGATGTTACTCAACTAATTACACGCATGACTGTATGATTACAAACTGTGATATGTGCAAGCAGCTTACTATGTGGGTTTACAGCAAAGGAATCAGACCAGGGGTGAAGGTCAGGAGAACCTCGCTGAGGAAGTTCAGAGAGCAGGAGGAGGGGTGTGTGGGTTGCAGGGGAGAAGAGCAGGAAGCAGTCCTGTCTTCTTCAGACAGTAAGAAGCTCTATGCCAAGTGTCAAGGACCAAGAAGACACGGCGCCACTGTGCCATCCTCTATGGCGACCACCTTCTAGTGGGTGAGATGCTAATAAATAGGCAAAAAGTTCTATAAACAGAATGACTTCAAGTAGTACTATGTTCTACTCAACCCCTTGTACATTAACAAGGGGTTGAGAGGGAAAACAACAGAAAGGGACTTCAAAGAGCAGTCCAAGAGGCCACTCTGAGGAGACTACCTACATTCATGGTGAAACATCAAAGATGGGAACGAGCCTATACACAAGGAATACAAGAAAAAAGCATTCTGGGCAGGTGGAACAGGGTGACAAAGATTATGGGAAGAAAGGAAGAAAGGAAGAAAGGAAGGAAGGAAGGAAGGAAGGAAGGGAGGGAGGGAGGGAGGGAGGGAGAGAAAATTCAGTGGCTTCAAAGAGTGAGTGAGGAGAGTTACAAGGATGAGATTAGAGACAAAAAAGAGCATTTAAATCTCTTAGGCATGGCAGAGGCTTTGTTTTTGTTAGAAGTGCAAGAAAAACTCAAAAGTCCTACAGATAGTGCTTATTATCTGAGTATTACAAGTTGCAATATTTTCTCTAGTTAATTAATTTAACTCTCTACCACACTTTGCACAGATATAACCTCTAAGTAGCTGATTACTTTAAATGTATTTTGAGGTAGGGATAATACTTTTGAGTAAAAATAGTGTACATTTTTAAACAGGTAACAATAATATGAACATTGAAGAGTGAAATTAGAAAAATTGCAACCATAGCAATAGTAGCTATTTCCTGGGCACTTGCCAAGGGCTACACCATGTGCGGCGTGATTGACAGGTATTACCTTATTTAATCCTCACAATAAAGCAATGAGTTCAGCACTACCATTACCCCCATTTAAAGAAGAGGAAAATGAGATACAGAAAAGTTTTCACTGAATATGCCTCCAGAGTTCATTGGATTGACACTTTTGACTAATGACATTGCTGCACTAGGTGGAAAACATAATTTAGCATAATTTCAGAAGGGAACTACTGTTTCATAATTCTGCTCCAAGAAGTTAGCCATTCATTTTACCAACTCCAAACATTAAGCTGCAGAAGAGGAAGCTGGGGCACTAATTCCATCTTTTTTTATTAGTTAGTTCTTGGGAAAATCTCTCAATATTTCTGGGCTTTCGTTTAGAGTTCAACTTACATAAGTCTAGTATCCAGTTAAGTGTGAATTTCAGATGAAAAATAAAGAATATTTTAGTATAAATTATATCCTACACAATATTTAGCAGTGTCTGTCCTATACAAACTTGGTGTCATAACTTTTATTGCTCTTATGTGGCAAGTCTGGTTTGACAGATCACATGGGCAGAGTTGGCCCAGCAGAGGATGCTGATCAATGATGAAATTTTCAAGTGTGGTGAAATGAGAAAAAAAGGGGGCACTGAACTTAGCCATTCATGTTGCCAAATTGTTCAATTTTAAGAATTATCTTCTTTATACAGTGTTGCCTTTTTTGTAATTAAAATATTTATTTTTATGAAATGATAATATGAGCTTTGTGTCCCTATTTTGTTTTTCAAATTTTCTTCGCAAAATGCTATTTTAAATTTTTATTGATGTATAATTCATATACAGTGGAATGAACAGGACTTTAGTATTACAGCTTAATAAGGTTTTTAAATATGCATCTACGTAACTTGGTGGCATAACTTCCAACACACAGAATGTTGCTTGTGTCCCTCCTCCAATGCCCACTCACTTCTCCAAGAACAGCCACTACCCTACCTTTAAAAAAATATTCACCACACATTGTTTTGTCTGTTCTAGACATATCAGTAGAATCTTACAATAGATACTCTTTTATCTTGCTTATTTCACTCAGTATATTTCTGAGATTCATCAATGCTGTGGCATGCTTCATAGTTTTTGCCTTTGTAATGTTTAGTAGTCTTCCACTGTATGAATTCACCACAATTTATTTATCTATTCATCTGTTACTGGAGATCACTACCTCCAGGTAGGGGTTATTATGAATAAAGCTGCTATATATGTATGTATGTGTGTGTATGTATATACATATATATAATATGTATATTATATATATATGAAACACACATATATTTATGTAGATACATTTTTATTTATCTTTGGCACAATGCAGAAGTAGAATTTCTGGGTCATATGGTATGTGTGTCCATAGCTTAATAAGAAACAAACTATTTTCCAAAGTGGGTATACCATATTCTTAGCAGTAGTATGTGAAAGTTCCATTTTCTGCATATTCTTGCCAACACTTGCTATTGTCAACCTTTGAAATTTATTTCCAGTATGATGAGTGTGAAATGGCATTTCACTACAGTTTTAATTCTTCTTTCCCTGATTGTTGATGATGCTGCCATCTTTTCATGTGTACTTTAAACCATAATATATTATCTTCTGTTAATAATGTCAACTACTATGTTAACTGCATATCAGAAATTTTAATGTTATGTTTTACCATCATTAAAAAATATTTTATCGCCCTGGCTGGCATAGCTCAGTGGATTGAGCGTGGGCTGTGAACCAAAGCATCACAGGTTCGATTCCCAGTCAGGGCACATGCCTGGGTTGTAGGCCACGGCCCCCAGCAACCACACATTGATGTTTCTCTCTCTTTCTCCCTCTCTTTCTCCCTTCCTTCCCTCTGTAAAAATAAATAAATAAAATCTTTAAAAAATAAAAAATAAATAAATAAATAGTTTATCTTTTTGTTTCCTTTGATTAAGGGGATGTTTAAAAATGTATTGCTTAATTTCTGAGGAGTGGAGATTTTCTAAATATTTTTGGTTACTATTTAATAATTTAGTTCAGTTCTGTTTAGTGAACATGTTCTGTATGATTTTAATTCTTTAATATTTATTGAGATTTCTTTTATTGCCCAGCAGGTGGTCTAGATTGTTGAATAGCCCACTTGAAAATATTGCTTATTTTGCTGTTGTTGCATGGAGTATTCTCTAAATGTCAATTTGGTTTATCTGGCTAATAGAGTTTCTCAGATCTTATATACCCTTAATGATTTTTGTCTAATTCTCCTAGACATCTATGTATTTATATCTTTTTATTAGTGCATACAGATAATCTTCATGGTCTGGTTATGATACTATCACAATAATTTCAAGTTTACAGTATGGAATCTACTTTTAAGCCAAACTAGCAAATTTTACAGTTCATATATTACATTTTCCAATTCTATAATAATTTCCATTTGATTCTTTTCTTATATTTTCCATTATTTTATCATTATATTTATGTTTTTCTTTAAATTCTTTAAAATATTGGTAATAGCTATTTTTAAGACAATGAATGCTAATTTCATCCACTCAGTAATTTCTGAGTATGGGCCATTTACTTCCTTGGTTAGATTTATTCCGAGGTACTTTATTTTTCTTGTTGCTATGTCAAATGAGATTTTTTTCCTGATTTCTGTTTCTGATATTTCATTGTTGGTGCACACAAATGCCTTCAATTTCTGAATATTGACTTTGTATTCCACTGTTCTGCCAGATTCACTTATTAGGTCAAGTTGTTTTTCAGTACAGCCTATAGGATTTTCTGTGTACACTATCAAGTCATCTGCAAATGATGACAATTTTACTTACTCCTTTCCAATTTGGATGCCTTTTATTTATTTTTCTTATCTGATTGCTGTGGCTAGGACTTCCAATACTATGTTGAATAGAAGTAGTGAAAGTGGACATCCTTGTCTTGTTCCTGAGCTTAGTAGGAAAGCTTTTCGTTTTTGCTTGCTGAGTATGTTGTTGGATATAGAAAAATGAAACTCAACCACCAAATTATACTATGCACAAAAATAAATTCAAGATGGATAAAGGACTTAAATATAAGTCACAACACCATAAAAGTTCTAAAGGAAAACATAGGTAGGAAAATCTCAGACATTCCATACAGCAATATTTTCACTGATATGTCCCCTAGAGCAAGGGACATAAAGGAAACAATAAAAAATATGGGGCTTCATTAAAATAAAAAGCTTCTGCACAGCTAAAGAAAATATCAACAAAATAAAAAGGGAACCAGTTGTATGGGGGAAATATAATTGTCAATGATACCTCGGACAAGGGTTTGATCTTCAAAATATATAAGGAACTCACATGACTCCACTCTAGGAAGATAAACCCAATTAAAAAATGGTCAAAAAATCTAAACAGACACTTCTCTGAGGAGGACATACAGAGGGCTCAGAGACATATGAAAGCATGCACAGCATCACTAGGCATCAGAGAGATGCAAATTAAAACCACAATGAGATACCACTTCACACCGGTTAGAATGGCCATCATAAATCAAGAAAAAGTGCTGATCAGGTTATGGGGAAAAGGGAACCCTACTACACTGTAGGTGGGAATGCAGACTGGTGCAGCCACTGTAGAAAACAGTATGGAATTTCCTCAGAAAACTATGGAACTGCTTTTTGACTCAGTAATTCTACTGCTGGGATTGTATCCTAAGAATCCTGAAACACCAATTCAAAAGAACCTATGCACCCTAATGTTCATAGCAGCACAATTTACAATAGCCAAGTGTTGGAAGCAACCTAAGTGCCCATCAGTAAATCAGTGGATCAAAAATCTATGTATGGTACACTTACACAGTGGAATACCACAAATCAGTCCTATACTTTGTGACAGCATGGATGGATCTGGAGAGCATTATGCTAAGTGAAATAAGCCAGGCAGTGAAAGACAAATGCCATATGATCTCACCTATAAGTAGAACCTAATCAACAAAACAAACAAGCAAGCAAAATATAACCAGAGACATTGAAATTAAGAACAAACTGACAGTAACCAGAAGGGAGGAGGAAGGGGATAATGGGGGGGAAAGAGGAAGGGTCATCAAGGAACATGTATAAAGGACACATGGACAAAGTCAAAGGGGGGTAGTATTAAGGGAGGGAGGTGGGGATGGCTGGGGTGCAAGGAGAATGGTGGCAGGAAAATAGAAACAACTGTACTTGAACAATAATAAAAAATAAATAAGTTAAAATTAAAATCTAAAAAAAGCCAAAGTTTCAAAGGATCTCCATGCAAATTTATGGTGATCCTGCCATACACAGTTTCCCCCTCTCTACAACCCTGCCCAGCAAATTTCCTGCTGCCTCCAATTATGACCTCTGTCTCCATAACTGTGCACTCTGCTTGAGATCTCCCTCCTTGTACCTTGATTTGGAAAGTACTTCCAGGCAGAAAGCTGGAGTAATTATAGGGCTCACCTCATATGTTTTTCTCTTATCAGGGATCAAAGCTCTGTGCTCCCTATTGTTCAAAGTCTGAAAACATTTACTTCAATTATTTGGTTGTTTTACAACTTTTATGTCAAGGGGGTGGGTCCAGTACCAGATACCCTGCCATTGCCAGAAGTAGAAGTCCTCATTCCTTCTAACATAAAGTATTGTTAACATCTGGGACCAAATGGATTTCATGACCCATTAATGAAATGTTATGTCATTCAGATGTCTGACAAACATATTGAACATTTTCTTTTTCAGGTATAGGGAATCACTGGTCACTAACATAGGACTTGTATCCTGAAGAAGCTCCCAATCCAGTTAGGATGTAGGGAACTAGAAACTGTTATGGTATGGTCTGAAACATACTATATTTTCAGAAATGTAGTATGGATACTTTTGGACAAAGTAAATACCACAAACATGATTTTTAATCCCAATTGATTATAAGAGATGCAACCTTCCTCAGCAGGTCAAGGATGCATGATCTCATATTTGGTTTCTCCCAAGTAATCTAATTTGAAGACTAGCAATGAAAATTATTTCCATTTCCCTCTTGAGAAACAAGTTGTGAAGATTTAGTTTAGCATGAGGCAGAATATAACTAGAACCAGGTGAACCTCAAATTTCTATTACTTTGATGGCAGTGTTCTATATGTTTGTACAAGATCTGTTCAGAAAAAGTCCAGCCATTGTTAATAGAATGAGAATAGTTTGCATGACATTGATGTAACCTGGCAGCCAAGGACAGTGGACTGGAATGCACATGCATGAACAATGATGACTTCACTGTACTAGTCAGTGGGGGTGGTAGACGCCATTGAGTGAGCACATGCACTGTATGGCCCTCACATTCAAAATGACTGAGCAAGTAGAGCAATGAATCTACATCAAATTTTGCATTAAGCTTGAACATTCCTCCACGTAAACTATTCAGATGATTCAGAAGGCTGCAGCTATGGGCAACTGCTGATTGGCAGCTCCAACACAACAATGGGCCCACTCATACATCACATCTCCTACAGAGTTTTTTGGTGAAATATCAGATCACCCAGGTGACTCAACTTCCCTACAGCCCAGATTTGGCACCCTGTGTCTTCTGGCTTTTTCCAAAACTAAAATTGCCTTTGAAATGGAAGAGATTTCAGACTGTCAATGAGATTTAGAGAAATACTATGCGGTAGTCGATGGCAATTGGGAGGGCTGTGTGAGGTCCCAAGGTGCCTACTTGAATGGGAGTGAGGTGTAGTATTTCTTGTATCTTCTTCAATAAATATTTCTATTTTTCATATTGCATGGGTGGATACTTTCTGGACAGCCTCCTATGTTCTCACAAATGTCACTCCCAGGGAACTCAGATCTTCACGCATTTCTGGGTATGACAAAGACAAATTTTGGATGTGCTAGATGTTTTTTTAATAATAGTTTTATTGAGAAACAATTGATATGTCATAACATCACCCTTTTAAACTATATTACTCAGTGTGGCTTTTGTAATTCACTGAATTGTATAATTATCACCACTACTTGCCATTTGAATATTTTCATGACCTCAAAAAGAAACCCTGTGTCCAGTATCTGCCACTCCCCATCTTCCCCTTCCTGCCAGACCCTGGCAACTACTAATCTAATGTATGCGTCTTTGGATTTGTCTCCTTTATTTCACATAATGGGGATCATGTACTGTGTGGTCTTTTGTGACTTGCTTATTCCATTTATCATGTTTTCAATGTTTACCCATGTAGTTGTATGTATCAATACTTCATTTCTTTGTATTGCAGGATAATATTCCATTGCATGGATACACCAAAATGTTTTTAATTTATTTAGCAGTTGATGGAAACAAGTTTTTTTTGTTTTGGCTTTAGAAAGTAATGGTAGTATAATCATTCATGCACAAGGTTTTGTGCAGATATACATTCATTTCCCTTGGATGTATACCTAAGTGTGGGATTACTAGATCACATCATATTCTATGTTTAATATTTTGGTGAACTTCCAAGCTATTCTCTAAATCAGTCATACCATTTTACAATCCCACTATCAATGTACAAAAGTGCCAATTTCTCTGTATCTTTACCAACATTTTATTGACTATTTGATTTTAGTCATCCTTATAGGCATGAAGTAGAGTCTCATTGTGGTTTTGATTTAAACTTCTATAATGACTAATGACGTTGATCATGTTTTCATGAGTTAATGATTATTCATATATCTAATTTGGGGAAATATTAATTCAGCTCCTTAGCCCATATTTAATTGTTGAGTTGTAATACCTTATTATATTTGCTGTATTCAAGTCCCTAATCAAATATGTGATTTGCAAATATTTTCTCCCATTTTTAATTGTGTGATTTGAAGCACATTTTTTAATGTTTGTGAAGTCCAAATTGTTTATTTTCGTTATTTTGTCACTCTTAATTTTGGTGTTACATGTAAAAAAACATGCTTAACTCAAGATCACAAAAATATACTCCCATGTTTTCTTTTAAAAGTTTTACGGATTTGGCTCTCAAATTTAATCTATGATTCATTTTGAGTTGATGTTTATGTATATATAGTATGTAAAAGAGGTCCAACCTAATTGTTTTTCATGTGTATAACAGTTGTCTCAACACCATTTGTTAAAAAGATTACTCTTTCTCTATTGAATTGTACTGAAGCACTTGCTGAAAATAAGTGGACGACAATGTAAGGGTTTCTTTCTCGAATCTCAACTCTACGCCATTGATATGTGTGACCATCTTTATGCAAGTTCCACATTGTCTTGATTACTAGAGTTTGTGGTAAGTTTTGAAATTTGGAAGTAAAATTCTTCTAACTTTGTTATTTTTAAGATTGCTTTGATTACTCTGTGTCCCTGGCATTTCCATATGAATTTTAGAATCATCTTCATCAATTTCTGCAAAAAAAAAAGTAGCTGGTATTTTGATAGGGATTGCTTGGAATTTGTCCATTTAGAGAGTATTTTAGCATAACACTATTAACTCTTCCAATCCATGAACATAAAATGTTTTTCCATTTACTTAGAATTTTAAAAATTTCTTTCAACAATGTTTTGTAGTTTTGTGCATACATCTTGCTTTTTTCTTAAATTTAGTTCTAAGTATTTTATTCTTTTTTATTATTTTATTCTTTTTAAGACTATTATAAATGGAATTGTTTTCTTAATTTAACTTCTGGGCTGTTCATTACAAATTAATGGCAATGCAGTTGATTTTATAAATCTTGTATCTTGCAACTTTGCTGAACTTGTTTGTGAGTTCTAATAATTGTATGTATATGTATGGGTTTTGAGGGGTTGTGTGTTCCTTAGGATTTTCTATATATAAGAGTATGTAATCAGTGAAGAACAAGAGATTTATTTCTTCTTTTCCAGTCTGCTGCTTCTTTTTGTTCCTGATTAAATGCCCTTACTACATCTTCCAATACAGCATAGAACACAGGTGAAAGAGGACAATTTTGTCTTGTTCCATGTTTAGGGTAAAGCACTCAGTCTTTCAGTATTAATTATGATGTTAGTTGTGAGTTTTTCCCTAAATGCTCTCTACCACGTTAGGGAAGTTCCTTTTATACATTGTTTGTTCAGTGTTACTATCACTGTTGGAATCTGTCAAATGTTTTTTATGTATCTATTGAGATAAATGTGATTTTTGGCCTTTATATTATACTGATTGATTAATTTTATATTGGATCAACCTTACATCCCATGGATAAATATCATTTGACCATGATACATGAGGCTATGATACATGATCTTTTTTATATGTTGCTGGGCTCTGTTTGCTAATACTTTGTTAAGAACTTTTATATACATATCTATGTGAAATATTAGCCTGTAGTTTTTATGTCTTGTCTGATGTTAAGATAATACTCACTTAATAGAATGAATTCATCAAATGAATTCTACTTTTTGAAAGTATTTGTGAGTCATTCAAATTAATTCTTCTTTAAATGTTAATATAATTCACCAATGAAGCCATTCAGGCCAGGAATTTTCTCTGCAAGATGTTATTAAATTACTAATTTAATTTCTACTTGTTACAAGTCTATTAATAATTCTATTTTTAAGTCACTTTTAGTGACTTCTTTCCTTTTAGAAATTTGTTCATCTTACCTAGATTATCTAATATGTTGGAATACAGTTGTTCATAGAATTCCCTTATAATATTTTCTAATTCTGTAGATTCACTAGTAATGTCTCCCTTAATTCTTAATTTTAGTGATTTGAGCCTTCTTATTTTCTTGGTAAGTCTAACTAAATTTTTGTCAATTTTGTTGATTTTTCCCAAGAAATAATTTCTGACTTTATTCATTTTCTCTACTGTTTTTCTATTCTCTATTTCATTTATTTCAAATCTAATCTTTATTCCTTCCTTCTGCTGCTTTTGGGTTTAGTTTATTCTTTTTATTCTTTTTATTCTTAAAGTGAAATTATTAATTTTAATTTTTTTCTGTTTTTAATATAGGTGTTTTACTACTATAAATTTTCCTCTAAGGTCTGCATTGGCTCTATATCATATATTTTTGTATGTAGTGTTTTTTTTTCATTAATACAATTGTATATTCTAATTTATTTTTTTTATTTCTTCTTTGACCCATTGGTTATTCGAGAGAATGTTTAATTTCCACATAATTGTGAACTTCTCAGATTTTGCTGTGCTATGGATTTTTAATTTCAATATTGTGAGAGAATATGTTTTTATAATTCTAGTCCTTTTAAATTATTGTGACATGTTTTATAACTTATCCATACAACCTGCCCTGGGAAAGTTCCATGTGTAACTAAGAAGAATGTGTATTCTGCTGTTGTTGGATGGAATGCTCTATAGCAGTCTGTTAGGCCTATATAATTCACAGTATTGTTCAAGCCTTCTATATTCTTATTGATGTTCTGCTAATTTTGTCCATTACTGGGAGTGAGATGTCAAAGTCTCCAACTGTTATTAATGTTGACTTGTCTATTTCTTCTTTCAGTTCTGTCAGGGTTTTTTTTTTTTTTCACATATTTGGAGACCCTGTTGTTAGATGCATATATGTTTATAATTGATATGAGGGCCCGATGGATTGACCTTTCGATCATTGTAAAGTGTCTTACTTTGTCTCTAGTAAAAATACTATTCATAAACTCTGTCTTTGTCTTATATTAGTATATTCACTTCAGGTCCCTTTTGGCAATAGGTTATATAGTTTACCTTTTCCAATCCTTTTACTCGTAACCTGCTTATATCTTTAAATCTAGTGTGCCTCTTGTAGACAGCATATATTTAGGTAACGCTTTCATCCACTTTCATCTCTGCCTTTTGATGAAACTGTTATATCCATTTACATTTAATGTAATTACTAATAAGTTAGAATTCATGTATGTTATTTTGCCATTTTTCTCACATATCTTGTCTTTTTGTTACTTTATTCCTCCATTGTTGCCTTCTTTGTAGTAAAAAATATAGTATAACATTTTAATTCCCTTGCTGTGCCTTTTACTATATTTTAATGTTTATTTTCTTAGTGGTTGCCTTAAGGATTACCACTAACATCCTGGTTTAACCTAATTGAAATTAATGTCAACTTAATACCAATAGTATATAAAACTTTCCCCCTATGTAGCTCCATTATCTCTTCCATTCCATACTCTGTTATTGTTTCATAAATTATATCTTTATGAACTATAACACAGTTTTATAATTATTCCTATATGCAGTTCTTTTAAATCACATTAGAGAATTTAAAAATTACAAACAAAAAAACATTTATGCTGTCTTTCAGATGTATCTATTTTGTTACTTTTTCTAGTGTTTTATTTCTTCATGTTCCTATCTACCTTAAAGGCCATGGACCCAGTCTTGTATCTCTAGGTAAGTTTTCAAGAACTCAGAATGATCAAGTGCCTTTCTCAGAGTCAAACCCAGAAAATAAGGCAGCTATCACTTGAATTTAAATTTCCTTATTCTCAATCTGGCAGTCTTACTCATATAAAATTCAGCCTTGTCTAAATTAATCCTCCTTTGTTTACTAGGTGGTTAAATAACTTGTAGGTAAGACCCCACTCTAATTTGAAAGTGCAAGCAAAGTGGTATATACATGTGAATGTGTATTTAAAATTTTATTCAAAGTTTCAGTCCTGTTTTAAAAATCTATAAATATGTGTCAACTGAATACATGAAATATAACTATTATTTTTGTTTATATTCCTGCTTATTTTGTTCCCAACTATATTACAAAAATATGTTGCTCTATAACTTCTTTATGACTCAGTGGTTTGGAACTTGGAATGCATTATTTATTCTTTTTTGGAAATTCTGTGTAACCCATAATATTGAAGTTTCTGAATCCTACCACAGTAGAGCTGTGATATGATATTAGTCACAGTACTATAAATAGTATCACCCAGTTTTTATGGGAGATTATGTTAAGAGTTAGAACTTACATGCTTCCTTCTTCTCTGGCAGAATATCCTTCAGGAGTCTTTAACACTCCCTTCCACACACAATTCTACCTGTTGGATAGTGGAGGCTCTAAGCCACTGGTCATAATTTCATGGCCTGGGGAAATCTGTAGCAAGTTTTATCTGAATAAATGAGATTTGCACTGGAATTTGGTATTAACCAATGGAAATGTTTCTCAGGCCAGGTCAATCCCTTTGTTAATCACATTCACCATTGTTAATCTGAAAGCAAGAATACTGCCCAGAAAAATACCTGTGCATTTGGAATTCAGAGAAGTAGTGTCAAGTGTGAGGAGAGCTTTCCTTTGTTCATTTCTTACTCTTGCTGACTTCCCATGACCCAACTGTGAGATGAATTGAGCATCAGGGCCCCAGAGATGAGTGTTAGAAAAAGAAAGTGCAGAATCTGTGGGGAAGGAGAGGTGATGGTGACTTCAACATGGTGGGAGCACTGTTAGCTTCCATGGCCAAAAGTCAATTTGTTTTCCCTGGCTTATTTTTCAGGGGAAAGGAGGATTGCACTTGTGCATAAGATCCAAATGGAAATTGTTGAGTCCTTTCATATCACACCTAAAGCAGGCATGTCCAATGCCTGCTTGACAATTCAACTGTACATCATCAATGCATTGTACCTAAACCAATATACAGGTGGCAGGGGTGGGGCAGCAATAGGTCTAACAAACCTGTATTGTTGTTAAAGAAAATGATTTGAGGTGAAAACTTTAATTGCATGTTTCATGATGCTTATACTAAAGTATAAATTGCACCTGTATTCTGGGATCAAGCATGCCACATGCCTGACACCTAGTTTTGCTAGTAGAAGACAACACTTCCTGCTGTCCTTTACTTTTCTTTCATCTAGCCTTTCTTAGCTTTTATCTGATGTATTCACTCACTTTGCCCCTATTTACTGTCTTTTAAAATATGACTATATTCCTCAAAAAGGACTTGATATATAGAAAAGTTAAACAAGGGCTTGAAAGAGTTAAGCAAATTAAAAGGCATTCCTCTCTGGACTCAGATGTGTACTCCCAACTGTGAATATTATAAGGGGTATCCTTATGAAAATATAACTCCCACAGGAAACTTAAAAGCAATTAAAACAACATTAGTGATTTTCATAACTTTACAATGTCTTTATGCATGTGATAAAACCTTACTAATTATTGAAAAGTTATTTGTATTAAGATTTCAGAGCAGAGAGATAATCTGTGCAATTTAGAATCCTGAGCCATCATCAGGGAAGCTGGTAACAGAACCAGAATTCCCTTGCCAGCATCTCCAGTTGCATCAGTGAACCTCAAACAGGATCCTTTGCTGGCAAATATTAGCTTATTGTAGTTTAAAAATAAATAAATACCTTGAGCAAATGCACAGTGACACCAAAAATTAGTTTCCACAAACTGACTAAATATAGTATCTGCTGGGAAAAGGCAAATGAGTTCAAGTGGAAAAAAAAATTCTGAGTTCTAGAATAGAGAGCATACATTTCTTTAAATAGATGAAATTTTTTAGTGTGATCTGAATGTAATCAACATTCAAGGCTGACTGTATGGGAAGAAGAAAGATGAAGGCTTACAGGGTGATTTCTCCCATTCAGCTCAGCATCAGTTTGGTGGGGGGAGCAGAACACCCCACAGTGTTCTCAGCATATGCTAGGCATCCAAACCACACAACTGATTCCTCAACCCCTCTGATGAGCTAACATGTGATAAGTTAACCAGGTGAAGTTTCAAAGGCATGTTATAGAAAATGTGGAGAGGAAGACTACAGAGATATCCAGAGTGTAATAAGGGAAGTTTCAGAGATGGAAAGGTCCTTAGAGGTCACAGAAGTACAAGAACTCTGTCATGGTAAGGGTAAAGAAATTGAGATCCAAAAAAGATCAAGCAGCTTGTTGAAGCCATCCATCCAGTCAGTGTCAGAGCTCAGTGTGGAAAGATGTCTCAACTTTTGGAGAAGTTTTCTCCCCACAGCAGTACAATAGTATAAGGGATGTATGACAGAGGCATGTTGACAAGCCTATCAGTAAGCAAACATGCCGTTTGTTATTACTTCAAAACAGTGAGTATTGTGAGGGTAGTCATCTGGAGACCAGTTCAGATTACTTTAGGACAGTATTTGAATTCTTTAGCAGTCCCTCACTACCAGGGGCCAGGAGCAAATGACATCAATCTGAGAATAGATATTAGCCCCAGAAACAACACCAAATGAGTAACCCCCACTCAGATAACTAAGACGTGCCTTTATTTGTAATCACCAGGGAGCCATGTTGAACTGGACTCCACCTGAAAGCTGGTAGTAGAAAGAATTCGATTCCCTATAATAACACCTGCTGCTGACTAAAGTGTAAAATCAGCATAGCCAAGCATCTAGGAACATTTTCTAAGCTGGTACATCCATAGCAACTCAGTAGAATTAGTACTCACTTAGTTACAAAAAGAAGCAGGGAGCACAAAAGTCTATGTAATTATAAAGTTTGCAAAGGTCCATTTAAATCCATTAAATGCAATAAGCCAGCCCAGCTGAGATCTACCAGCAGAATTAGACGATAATTTCTTCATTGTTGTCTTACCCAGGGAGTCAACAGTCAAAAAGATTGTGAGGGGAGCTTATAACTGAGTCCATTCACAGTCGTTCATCAGAGAGAAGGCTCAATCATGTCTGTCCATGTCCTGTGGACATCTGAGAGGGACTGTAGCCTGGAGGTGCTGCTTGTGGGCAAATAAAGAAGTTTGCAGGGATGAGTTCCAAGTAATGACCTATTTATCATGAACAACATGCTCTTATTAACCTGAAACCACTGCTCTGAATATCAAACTATGTTTCTATCCATTATGTCTTTATTTTGCAAATTGCAACAAGGGAGCATTTTATTTATGTTTTTATAAATACATTTTCATACATACAGAGACACCAATGATCACAACAGATAAAATAGAAAAACAAAAAAAGACACAAGACTCAACACACAGAAAAATTATTTTAAAAGTTCAGTCTGTGGAGGGATATAGGAGCAAAGAGCCAGGAAAACAACTGTTGGATTAGTAGAAGCTCAGGCAGCCAGGCAGGCCCTTGACTCTGCCTTCTCTGTTATCCATGCTATGCCCAGTCAAGAAAAAGAACAGATGAATTGAGAACTATAAATCAACCTTGTGCTTATGGTTAAGGTGTTGTTTACAAGGCTAATATTTAGGCTGACCTTCCCTGGATTGTAGAGTTTGTCTGGAGATCCTCAAATCTCAAACCAGAGAGCATGCTGCTGAGAACCAACTGACCTAGAGGGAGATGGCATGTTGTCATCTCCACCACACACAGTTTTGCTTGTTAAGTCTTCAGGCAGCAGAAGCCATGGATATGGGGATCCCATGAAGAGTTTAAGAATGTATACATTTGTCTACCAATTGGCAGGCTTTTTCTAGGGTTACCCACCACCCTCCTGTCCCTTTTATGAAGGAGATAGCAAAACATGGTGGTTAAGAACATGGACTCTAGAGTCCAACTGTCTGGGTTTCAATCTTTTCTATGCCTCAGTTTCTTACCTATAAAATTAATAAAATGATAGGATAATTTTTAAATTTTCCTGTGAGGATTAAATAAGTGTGTGCATAAGCCCCTTGCTGTTGAAACCTAAGTTATGGCCTGGTTCATACCTAATGTCAACACCTCAATGCTTTCTTTCATAGCTTTCCATCTCATAAACACAAACATATTCTGATACAGGTTGTGGAATGACAAGACTTCATCCCCTAAAGAGAACATGATTAAGAGCACAAATGTTAAGATAATATAGGCCTGGAGAAGAATGCTGGCTGCACTACTCATTAACTCCATGAACTTGAGTTAACCATTTCTAAGCCTGAGTTCTCCTATTTTTTAATGAAAGATAAGACTACCTTATAGGATTTGGGGGAACGTTAAATATGATTGATGTGTGGAAAGTGCTCAGAACAGTAACCTGGTAGAGTAAGTACTCAGCAAATGGAACTATGGAGCTATTATTTTTATTATATCCTGGAATGGTAGAATTAAAAGTAAATGTAGATACATAGATGAAATAATACATTAATGAGAAATCTATCTATCCCTTTAAGTTTCCCTGCATTCTCTGTTATTTAAGTGGCAGCTAGATCATTCTATGCTTTTTCCTCAGGGAAGAGATGTGACAGCAGAAAGAAAGATGGGTGGTATTTTTCTGGTTTTGAGTGTCAAAAGCCAAGACCCCTGAGGCAACAGAAATGACTCAGCCTAGACTATCAATTTGGGGATAAACTTAATGACAAAAGAACAAAACTTCTCACACCCTAAGGCATCTCCTACAGATTTGGTTGAGGAAATGATGAATGCATAGAAGTTGGTAAATCCCAAAGAAAGTGAAGTCCTGTGCCTTTTCCCTGTGTCACAGCAAGCCCTGGGGAATTCATAAAACCCCTAGATCTGCAGCATTTGAACACCCTAGTGACTTGTTTCCTGTTATACAGTGTGGGTTAAAGGAAAGAAAAATCACCAAAAGAAATGTTTATATGCTTTATACAGAATGGAAAAGCTTGGGTCATCTCTTCAAAGTTGATCACATCCAGTGAGCATTACAACACGAAAGGAGCAGAGAAAGCCGACAGAGATATGAGACTTGCAGAAAGAAGCAAAGGGGGCTTTAGCTGCTGCTTGTGTAGAGTGTCAACAGATGACCACATAGGAAAAAGGATGTCTCAGTGTTTGCCATCATGAATACAAAAATCATCAGCAGTTAGATACCCATCCCACCCCCAATCCTCTCCTCGTCACCATGAGGCCACGACACTAAATAAGTCTCCTAAAATGTTTAAACAGCCATGGAAAAGAAGGGTAACTCAAAATGAATACTATCACATTTTTGCCATTTTTGACAAAATAAAAATTAATGTGAATGATACATGAATAAAAACATTTCTATTTCTTGCAAGGGTAACTTTGTGTCAGGACTAGAATTACTACCTACCAACCACAGAGGTGGGTAAACTGAAACTCACAGGAGTCAATGCCTCAGGTCACTCTGTCCTCTGATCTCCAACAGAGCTATCTCAGTTCTCTTTTTTTACAATAACTGGAAGAAAAGCTTGATCTCATTTTATATATCCACACTTACAGAAATACTCCTAATCCTGATATATTATGGCATCTCTGACTTTCAAATTATTTTTTATCAGAGCCCCTTTTCAAACAAAATCTTATGCAGAATCCCAATATTAAAAAAATAAGTTATACATAGATCTCTCTTTAAATGTACTGGGAATGGACATTGCCTAACTCCCTTAAGACATCTCAATGAATCAGCAGACCCTGGAAAAACAAGTTGAAGCTGATTTAGTGGAAAGACTATTGCATTAGTCTGCTCAGGCTGCCAAACAAAGTTCCATAGACTAGATGGCTTAAAACAGAAATTTACTCTCTCACAGTTCCAAGGCTGGAAGTCTAAGATCAAGGTGCAAGGAGAGTTGATGTCCAGTGAGGCCTCACTTCTTTGCTCACAGACAGACTGCCTTCTCACTGCATCCACACATGGACTTTTTGCTGCCTGTGTCCATAGAAAAGTCTCTGGTTTCTCTTCTTCTTCATATAAGGACACCAGTTCTATTGGACTGGGGCTTCATCATGATGACCTCATTTAAGTTTAACAACCTCCTTAAAGGCCTTATCTCCAAATACAGTCATATTGGGGGTTAGGGCCTTAACACATGAACTTGTAGGGAATACCGTTCAGTTTGTAACAGCCACCTTATTGAAAGTTTGGAAACCTAGGAGGCCCCATCAATTCTGATTCTCATCACCTATTCCTAGAATACGATGCCAAGATACTCTGGAATGAAGTTTCTTCATTTGACTAATGAATAAAGTGAGCTAAATAATTTCTAGATCAAATATTTTAATTATTTAAATATATCCCAAAATTTTAGGTCATAGAAATTCTATATGCCCGATCTATTCATTGTTGTCAGTATGATGCCAACATTAACATTGTTATTCACTCTTCTTTGTCCTTTTAATTAAGGCAAGTGCCCATTTCTTTTACTCCTCCTCCTTGAATATGCTAACACTACTAACCATTTAGATAGGAACAGTATACTCCACATATAACTATAAAAACTATACAAATTACAAAACATAGTTATTGAAGGCAGTGGAAGGCAACAAAGGCATTTGGGACTTCAGGGACCAAATATTTGGAAGAAAGGAAAATGCATTCAGATGAGCTGACATTGCCTTCTACTTTCTCCCATAAGTAAGTGGCCCAAAGCCAAGAAAGCCAAGAAGAAAACGATGGCTTAGAGTACAGGTATCCAAACTTTTTGTGTCTCTGGGCCACACTGGAAGAAGAATTGTCTTGGGCCACACATTGAACAGACAAACACTAATGAAAACTGATGAGCAAAAAAAAAGTTTTAAGTAAATTTACGATTTTGTGTTAGGCTACCTTCATGGCCATCCTGTGTAATATGTGGCCCATTAGCTGCAGAGGACACTCCTGGTTTAGAGCTTTCAATGGACACATTAGTATAGGTAATGAAATTTGGATTTCAGTGCTGCAAAGACAACCAGACCTAGGTATTTATGAAGATAGATGAAAAGATAAATATATTAAAATAAAATAAAAATTACAGTATTTTGGAATGCAATAATTGAATGAAGTACTCATTAAATAAATTTATAAAGCATTAGACACAGTAGCAAAAAGAAAAATACCTAGATGGAGACAGGTTAGAAAAATGTAAGAGACATAAAGGACATCATATAAATGTCTAATATAAATGTAATTATAATCACAGATGATACAGAAGCAGTATTTCAAAAAAAATAGCAAAAAAATATTATTCAAGAATAAGAAAAGCTATCAAGCTACAGAAGTATATCACAGTGGGAACCATATGCAGAATAAATTAAAAATATGCACACACACCTTGTCACAACATGAGAAAACCACTTCTAACAGAGGACAAAGGTAAAATAATAAAAGGACAGAAATAGACATTGTAGTTTACAAATAATTATCTTCCAAGGAGTAATATGAAAATTTACAGCTGACTTTTCAAAAGAAACAATGAATCCAGAGGACAATAGAGTGCAATTGAAAAGTGACAAGAGAAAATAACTGCCAAACTATAACTCTAAATCTGGTAAATATTTCTTCCAAAACTATCTATGGTAAATGAATTTTTCAGATAAAAACTGAGAGAAATCATCATCAGTATACTTGTAACAAAGGAATTGTCTAAATATGTTCTATATAAAGAAGGGAAATAAACGATAGAGGACATTGAAGGTCCAAATACGAATGAATAAAAATTCTGTGTAAACCCATAAGAATATTGAGTGAATAACACATTAAAAATTACTTTTGTATGGTTTAAAATGTACAAGGATTAAAGGCAACAATGGGCTGTATTTGGGTAGGGTAGTAAATGGAGTTAAATATTAACTTGCAATAGACTATAGTAAGTCAAAGATACATATTGTTATATCTAGGGTAAATTGAAAGAATAATAAGGGAATATATTACTAAAACATAATAAAAGGAAATAATAAAATATTAAAATAATTACCATATTAACAAAAAATAAAGGAACAAATTGAGGAAGCATAGAATAGATGATACAAAGAAATAGTTTATGGTAAAATGATAGATTTAAACCTGCAAGGTAATTGCATTAAATGTAAATGGATTCATTACTTTAAATAAAAATTACCTTGCTAAATAAAAGAACAAAATCCATGATCAGTTTTGCTTTAAATATGAACATATAAAAAGTTTGAGAGTAAAAATAGAATGTAAGCAATAACCAAAACAAAGCTGATTTAGCTATTCTAATATCAGAAGAGTTATTGAAGATAATGAGAAATGCTTCATAACAATAAAAAGATCAACAGACTAGGCTATAAGAATTCTAAGTATGTATACACTTAATAACATAGTTTTAAAATATGTAAGGTAATAACTGGCAAAATGAAAAAGACCATTATATGATACACAATCATATTGGACTTTATAAAGCACTTTCAGTGTTTTTAAAATACTGACTGTATAAGATGACAAAAAAATCAGTAAAAATATAGATTTAAACAACATAATGACTGACTTAATCTAATGGATTTATATGAAAAGTAAAACTGCAAGCTACACAATAAAACCTTTTAAGAAAGCAAGTGGAACATTTAACATATAGAGAAAAAATGAATCTCAGGCTCCCAGTCAAGATAGAGGCATAGATAAACATGACTTGCCTCCTTGCATAACCACTGCAATAATTACAATTAAACTACAAAACAACTATCACCCAGAACCATCAGAAAAATTAGCTGTATGGAAGTCTGACAACCAAGGAATTAAAGAAGTCACATTCATTCAGATGGGTAGGAGGGGCAAGGATACAGAGATGTAGAACTGGCTGGTCTCAAACCCATGTGTGGTAGATAAAAATAGGGAGATGTGAGAAATCCTAGCCCCACATCAGACTACTCAGCCTAGGGTTTCAGTGCCAGAAATGTAAGTCCACATAATTTCTGGCTGTAAAATCGAGTGGGTGTTGGTGCAGCAGAAGAAACTATGGGATTTTCAGGTGTCTCTTCTTAAAGGGCCTGCAAAAGACTTAGGACTTGCTCAGACTCACTCCCTCTGAGCTCCAGCACCAAGGCAGCAGCTGGTAGGGCACCAATAGCATACAAGAAGAAACTGAAGTGTCTGGAGCCAGTTAACAGCTTTGTCTGGGACAAATCTCCAGAGAATAGGCAGTGGCCATTGTTCCTTTTCTAAGCTCTTCCCCACATAGAGCCACAGAGAGGTAGCACCATATCTCAGACCATCATCCTGATTCACAAGGGTTGCTCCATCCTGACAATTACTTAAGGCTTTGCCCCATTCAACTTATGGATGTGCTTTTCTGCATTAGGCCATGCTACTAAGACAGGAAGTCAAAGGAGCTCTACCTAATATATAGAAAGAAATACAGGGAGGTTGCCAAAATGAGGAGACAAAGAAATATGGCCCAAATGAAAGAACAGAACAAATTCCAGAAAAAAAACTAAATGAAATGGAGATAAGCAATCTATAAGATGCAGAGTTCAAAACACTGGTGATTAGGATGCTCAAGGAACTCATTGGGTATTCAACAGCATAAAAAAGACCCAGGCAGAAATGAAGTTTACACTAAATGAAATAAGGAAAAATTTACAGGGAATCAACAGTGGAGGGGATAAAACCAAGAATCAAATCAATGATCTGGAACATTAGGAAGAAAAAAACATTCAATCAGAACAATAAGAAGAAAAAAGAAAAAAAAACAAGGATAGGATAAGGAGCTGCTGGGACAACCTCAAATATACTGACATTTGAATGAACCTAGGGGTGCTGGAAGGAGAAGGGGAAGGACAAGAAATTGAAAAGTTATTTGAAAAAATAATGAAAGAAAACTTCCTTAATTTGGTGAAGGAAATAGACATCCAGAAAGCAAAGAGAGTCCCAAACAAGATGAACCTAAAGAGGCCCACACCAAGACACATCATAATTGAAATGCCAAAAGATAAAGATAAAGAAAGAATCTTAAAAACAGCAAGAAAAAAGCAGAGAGTTACCTACAAAGGAATTCCCATAAGACTGTAAGCTGACTTCTCAAAAGAAACTGCAGGCAAGAAGAGGCTGGCAAAAAGTATTCAAAGTGATGAAAAGTAAGGATCTACAACCTAGATTTCTCTATTTGGCAAAGCTATCATTTAGAATGGAAGGGCAAATAAAGTGCTTCCCAGACCAGGTAAAGCTAAAGGAGTTCATCATCATCAGGCCAATATTATTATATGAAATGTTAAAGAAGTAATATGAAATATAACTGTTATATGAAATATTATATGAAATTTAAGAAAAATAAGATCAAAACTTCAACAATAAAATGGCAATAAATTCACAACTATCAACAATCAGATCTAAAAGCAAATTGATCAAACCAGCAGAACAGAAACAGAATCATAGATATGGAAATCATTTGGAAGGTTATCAGTAGGGAAGGGGAAGAATGGAGGAAAAGGTGCAGGGATTAAGAAGTACAAATTGGTAGGTACAGAATAGACAGGGAGATGTTAAGAACAGCATAGGAAATGGAGTAGCCAAAGAACTTATATGCATGGCCCATGGACATGAACTAAGGAATGGGGGATTACCAGAGTAAATGAGGGGTGCTGGGTGGAGGGGGGTAAAGAGGGGGAAACTGGGAAAACTGTAGTAGCATAATCAATAAAATATATTTTAAAGAGACAAAATAAAAAAGGAAAAAATGTCTCAAAAATTTTAAATACTGAAATCATAGTTTGTTCCCTGAAAATAGTAAAATTATGATAACAATCATAAGCAATGACAAAAAAATATCCAAATGTCTATAAACCAAGGAATTCACTTCTATTTAACAATTTGATACTGCAAAGGTGTCAATTATTTTCAAATTAATTTGTGTAATCAACATAATGCCAGTTAAAATCCTAGGTGGTTGTGTGTATATGTAAGTGTGTAGGTATAGTGAAAAGCTAATTCTAAAATTCTTGTGGAAATGCAAAAAACAAGAATATTCAAGACAGTCTTGAAGAAAAACAAAGTTGGGTAAGTTTGAACAACCACTTATTAATAATTACAGTAAATAATACTGTGTGATATTGCCTCAGGACACACCAGTGGCAGAACCGAGAACCAACAAAGAGACTCACACATGTACAATTCCTTTAATGCAGCAATTTTCAACCTTTTTCATCTCACAGCACACAAACTAATTATTGGTTTGCCCAAAAGTTTCATTTGTTTTTCCCCCAGAAGATGGCTCTTAGCTCTTAATTGTCTTTAACTTCATTTGAAACAATTTTGTTAGATTATATTGTGACAGCTGTCATATCAGCATCCATTTAAAAAAAATACCACAATTGATGAATTTTTGTGTAGCCATATAAATATTGAAGAAGGAAGAAAATCAGCATTTTTGACATATTATGCTTCACTATTACAAGAAAGGTAAAATGCAACTGAAACACACACAAAAAAGATTTGTGCAGTGTATGGAGAAGATACTGTGACGGATCGAACACGTCAAAAGTGGTTTGCGAAGTTTCATGCCAGAGATTTATCAGAGATGATGTTTGGTTAGATAGACTAGTTGAAATTAATAGCGATCAAATTGAGGCATTAATTGAGAACAATCAATGTTATACCATGCAGGAGATAGTAAACATACACAAAATATCCAAATCACTAAAGTTATTGGTGAAAATGAAAAAATGTGCCTTTTATTTTGCAGAAAAAAAGCTAAATGGACTTTTGGGACAACCCAATGTTAAATTTCTGCAGCACACCAAAAAATGCATTACATTTTTTGCCAATCTGACAAAAATAGGTATAATTTTGATTCATTCACACTGGATGGCTATTGTTGTGTTGGCTGTTGTCATATTTTTAATTTGACAATCTAAGGGAAAAGAGGTCAATGACCCTGACTAAATAGTCAGATATTGCATGCTTTAAAAATTCTTGCAGCACACCAGTTGAAAATTGCTGCCTTAATATAAAGGTTAATCACCAGGCCAATTAAGTATTCATATTAAAAATAAACCTCAATCTTCTCACATTTATAGAAAAAAAATTCCTGCTCAATAATAGGACAAAATGCAAAGGTAGACAACAGAAGATAATTTTTTCATGACCTTATGAAAGGCGAAATTTCTTAAATAGTACTAAGCATAAAGAAAAATATTAGTAAATTGGATCTCATTAAAATTAAGAACTTTTTCTTATCAAAACATACCAATTCAAGCTTAATGAAAAGGCAAGCTACACAGTGGAGGAATGTATTTGCAATACATTTATATGAAAGAGAAATTGTATCCAGAACCTATAACAAAAAGACAACCCAGCAAGAAAAAAATGATCAAAAGGCTTGAAAAGTCACTTTACAAAAGGGATATCGAAAAGGCCAATAAACACCTGAAAAAAAAATGCTTGAAACCATTGGTACTAGGGAAAAGGGAATTAAAATCACAACCATAACCCCTCCCCACTGAGAGGTTAAAATAGAAAAAAAATAAAAGACATGGAAGGGAAAAGAAGAAAGAAAACACTGCAATACTGAGAAGATATGGAGCAACAGAAAATGTTATGCATTAAAAATATTATTTGGTAATATCTATTAAGGCTGACATGTACATTATCTATGACCCAGCAATTTCACTCCCAACAAAAATATGTGCATGTATAAAAATGTACATAGCAGCATTATTCCTAAAATGGTAAAATAAAAAAATGGTAACAACCCAAATATTTGTCAACAGGACAGTGGATAAATAAATAGTAGTGTATTTATACATTGAAATTCTATGTAGCATAGAAAATGAACAAAGTACAGCCATACTCAAATCATGGATGAATTTCTCAAACAGAACACTAAGCAAACAAATCTAGACACATAGGAGTTACCCTGAAAAGGAGGTGACTGTGACAGGCATTAGGGAAGCTTCTGATGTACTGATAATGTGCTATTCCTTCATCTGGGGGGTGATTGCACAGATGTGTCACTCTGTAAAAACATCTTGCCTCACACACTTAAAATTTAAGCATTTTTCTATGCGTATTATAATGCAATAATTAAATTAAGAAAGAACAAAGAATAAAGGAAATGTAGAAACACTTTCACTGTAGTGGATGAGGTCATCTGGATGAAAACACAGGTACTGACTTTTCAAGAGGATGAGCAAAAAAAACTGATGGAAGTTTGGGAAAATATAGTTTGTCAACTCTTGTCTCATAATCTTTGTAATTTTTTTACAAGTCAAGTGAAGAGTAAACATATGCATATGCAAAAAACATAAAGAATAGCCTTGGTGAGTTTGTAGTAAGGGCAAAATCACATAGAAGAGACCGTAATAAACAGATATACAGCAAATATAGAATGATCAACATTGGAGAAATGAGGGCAGAATTCATGGGATTCCAAGTGGGGCTGCGGATGCAAAATATCACAGGACTACAACTCTAAGTTTGAGCCATGGTATTTACATCTGGCCACAGGGATCCCTCAGAGAATATGAGTTTGTCTGTACTGCTTTTTGTGAATTTTTACTAGCATATACAATAGAGAGATTGAGCCATTCTTAAAAAATAATAAGATTCACAATTTTCTTTCCTTGAACTCAGTGGAGAAGGATTTGGGTTGAGTGGCATAAGTGGCAGCTGAAAAAAAATGTGTCTTGCCTTCCTGGTCACTCGGCAGCATCACTCTGTCTCCCCTGGGCTCTACAGACCAGCACTGAGGGTTCCTTCATAGCAGGAAAGGCAGGAAGGTCAAACTTAAAAATAACCCCTCACGGCAGATTTTAATACCAGGGGTAGTATGTATACATGTATGTACATATGTATGCATTTACTTATTTATTTATTTTGAACTGCATTGGCTACAGGAGTTAATTTCCCCTAAACCTTTCAGCACCAGATGGGCCTGCACCTTCCAAGGACTCTTTCCTTCTTTAAAAGCACAATTGTTGTTCAGTTTCTCTCAGGTGCAGATTCATTAGCTCTTGACTGGCTCTCCTTGTTTGCCGACTACTTGTGGAAAAAGCCATTTACCCTGGCGAATGTCAAGGTTAGTGCACACCGTCCTTGTCATCAGTCTCTCTGGCAGAAGGTCAGGGATAAGCTTTCCTCAAATGGGCAGCGTCAAACAAAGCAGAGGCGGACTTAACTCACCCAAAGGAAGAAAGGAGATCTGCTCTGAGTTGATAAACATTCCTGTGAGCTTTGAGGACAAAGGATTAACTCCTCCCTTGCCACTTCAAGAACAGCTCTCTGGAAGATGCCTTATAGTATCTGAGCATTTTAGATAATGAGAAACCTATATGAGATAGGTTTCTAAAGTCATGAATAACTACATCTGTCCATATCGATACCTGTATCCATCTGCATATGTATCCATCATCTTGTTTGTTTAAATTAGTATTGTAACTTCCCCAGTCTCCCATTTGGAAGTACATACCATTATCCCAGCCTTGCTCTAGGTGATCATTTTGTTTTTCTGTAACCCAGACCCACAGTTTACTTTCATAGACAAGTTGTAAACCATATATGAAGAACTGCCCCAGTCTTAGTAACATTTTAATTTATTTTCATAAAATAATAAAATTTTGGAGTTGTTCAGAAGCTCAGGACTAATCTAGTCCAACCTTCCACCTGACAAATAAGTCCCCCGCAGTAATTTTGGCACTTGTCACCCAAACTCAGCTTGGTTACCCCAGCTGACTAAAACACCCCTGCCTCTCAGGAAGGCTGCTCCAAGGTAGGGAAGGTTTTACAGTTACAAAGAAAGCTTTGCCTTATGCTTACCTAAATCCATCTCTGTGGAAACATAGCCGGTAGGTTCAAACTTTGTCCTCCAGTGTGATAAAGATGTCTGGCTAGTCCTTTCTCAACACAACAGCTCTCCAAATATTTGGAAGAGTAAACATGGAGGAATTTTCTTCTCCAGGTTTGCTATCCCATTTCTTACATTAAATGACTGTCAGACATTCTTCTGTTTGAGCTCTTCTGAATGACCACTGGTTGTTGCAATGCGTCCTTAAAACACGAGATTCAGAAGTATGAACCTTACTTCAGATGTTGGACCATGATTTCATATATATTTATGTATAATATATTATTTATTTTAATATATTTTATATATATTTACATACAAACTTTTTCCAGTACATCAATTTGCAAAATGAGTCATTGAAAAATCAACTAATACCAAAAAGACTCTTTACACAAGACACAGTCAGGCAGATTTGCTTTTGCATTTCTGTATTCCAATCACAAATCACACACCCTGTATATGATTTTAGTCATTGTACAAGTTTTTAACTTAATTGTCTACTACCCACACTCAGCCACTTGTTGTAGTAACATATGAAAGACCATATTATTCATACAGGAAAATACTGGAGACCCTGCACCATTCTTTTGAGAACACCGTCTGCTGTATTCACCTTTATTATTTTTTTCCTTAAGTTTTGCTGGGCAATTTTATTTCTCTTTTTCAAAGTTATCTTCAGAGTTCTGGGTCAAATCACCAAGATATTATCCCTTGTATAAGTTCAACAGCCTAAACACTTTTCCCGACACACAGGTCCTGCTCTTGGGCATGCATCATCACTTACCCAATCGAATTCAGATTAGAAATTGATGCTGATTTTGTACTCTTGAGTACAGTTGTCCTACATGCATTTAAAATGAGACATCTTCAAGTCATTTCCTACCCCCCCCTGCATTTTGTCTTCTGTATATGATTCTGATTTTTCTTTCTTACAACTTTTCCAAAACTTTTTCTTGGATTTTAATCCAAAAATTTTCTTCCATCCTCTCCAGAGTTCTTCCACATCATATAATTATCTGAATTATTAGGAAGTGCTTTTCCTCTACCTCATCCTCGTTTACCTTCTCTGGCAAGGAGACAAACTGGTACTTATAGCCCATGCAAGACTTAAGTACTTGAAGGGGGAAAATTAATCTAGAGTGCCATGAGATTAAGGACGAGTCTTACAGCACCCACCTTTCTGGATGTCCAGAGCTGATGTGGCTTCTCCTAGAAACTGTCTCATGAATTGTCAAGGCAGACCATGTGCCTGTCTTGTGTATTCACTTCTGAGTGACTTCATTTCTATTTAAACCAGCCTGGGGACCATATCTTCCAACCACACTCTTTTTCTCAGTCTTCCATGGTCTTAACAATTGACCCCAACTTACACTTCGAGATGCCAGTCTTGTGTGTTTCAAACAAAATCTAAAAATACCAAGAACCTCAGACAGCTCTTCTCCTAAGGTCTCTCATCCTTTGTAAAAAGAGTCCTGTTTTCTTACCTGCAGCCACCACATGCTCCATCAGACATCAAACACCTTGGACTCAGGAGCTTGGGGTAACTTTCTAACTGGTTACCTTGTCTCTAGACTCAAACCTCCATATCTATCCTCTATGCAAGCACAAAATGTACTTTTGTATTTATTTTCCTACTCAAAATCTGTGAGTTTTCCCAATGTGTACCAAAAACTCTCATCTCTGTAACTAGACTCTCCTAGTTGCAAAATAGCTATAAGAACAAGACTTATGTTTAAAAAATATGTAGGTAGCGTTAAAATAAACATATTTCAAGCCACGTTGAGATCTTTTATAATTATTCTTTTCCTTAAAAGGAGTTACTCAAGTTTAATAAGAATGATCCATTTAGGACTGTAGAGATGATAATAGACCCCACATGAAGGTTTGTCCATTTAGATTTTCCCAAAAAATGCTTCTAGATACTCAACTTGTCAAGGAAGTACCGAGAAGGAAATAGCTCTACACTAAGTTTCTTATTACCTTCTTTTCCCAGTGTGCCTGCATTGCTGCAAGGCTTCTCTGAGCTCCTTGGTGCCGTGTATTGAGTCTCCCAAACGTCCCTCCTCATCCCATCTCCAGCTATTGATGGCATAATCTGCACGGGTCATGAGGGGAGAGGCTCACTTGGAGACTGCACCTGCTAAAAGGAGGAAAATCAATTTTCATCATCCCAAAATACAGAACTGCTGGCACACAAACTAGTTGCTCAAGGTCCCTAGGGTCCAGGAGGGTAGTCCCACTAAGAAAGACATATGCTTGAAACAGAAGTCAATACTCTCTCCATGTAGCCAGAATAACAAGGGAAGTGGGGAATGAAGAGGTGGAGGACGGAATGTTCCTGTACAGGTCTACAGTTCTGCAACACATATCAGGTGGAAAATAGAGTCATCTTTACATCAAAATACATATGTGGGGATCTTTCTGTGAATAATCTATAAAGCTTAATATTTTAAATGTTCTCAAATGCTAAACTCAACTGAAAGGTATACCTATTGTGATTCACGTTTTAACTACGTCACTACAACTCTTTACTACTTTTATTACTTACTTTTTCCTATTACACTTTTCATATAATTGATATTTCTGGTTAGATTTTTATCATTTAATACCACAGATGATTTGTGGTAGGCAATACAAAACTATAGATTTGCATTCTTGGAAAATACATCTCATACAGAGGCTAATAAAACCACAAACCCACAGACCTTCACACAAGTGAGTGTTATACCATATTGTAATTCATATTTCAACTGTGCAAAAAAATGCACAAACACCTATTTGTTTCATAAATTGAACAAAATATGTAGCTAGATTAAAAGAGTAAAATTCTCACTTCACATATTCCCAAACTTACCTCTGCACAGAACTAATGATTGTTACATTTGTTATCACTTAAGTGTACCTTCCTACTTTGTACTATTCAATTACATAAAATACACATTTACATATGTGCCCTTAATATATAAAAAAATGGTTTACTTTGCATAAATAGGGTAGTACTCAATATTGTTTTATAGCTTAGGTTTTCTACTTAATAATTATTTTAAAGGTCTTTCTACTTCAGTATTTGTATATCCGCCTTGTTTAGACTTCTGACCACTTTTTCACAACATGGGTGAACTTAATTTATGTAAATACTTGATTATTGAAACTTATTAAAATATTTTTCTTCAATTTTACTCAATTAAAAAAAAACACCACAAGGCACATTCTCTTACCTGCTTCTTTGTGTGCTTTGAAGGCACAATGTTGTTTGTAAGACTGATAGCAATGGTCCTTTCTGCATTCCTGATTTTCATTCTCTCTCTCTCTCATCAGTTGTATTCAAAAAGTGAAATTTAGCAATTTCAAAAACATTTCAAAGAATTGTCATTTAGCTTTTGTTTTTTACTTCTTGAATTTCTGCTGTGGTTACAATTTTCTCTTTTCTACATTCTTTGAGTTTCACACTGTTGTTTTTTGTGCTAATTTCTGTGGACGGATGCTCACATTATTTTTTAATTTTACCTTCTTCTATGCATCTATTTCTGTAACTATTTCTCTAAATTTCCTTAGCTGCAATCTATAAGTTGTATTTTCATTATCACTCACAGAGTTTTAAGTTTCATCTATAATTTTCTCTCACTCCAAATCTATTTAGAGGTATACTTACTCTCCAAACATATGGAAATATACTAGTTATATTTTCATTTTGTTTTCTTGTTTAATCTGCTTTGTGGTCAGAAAACATATTAAGCATGACTAAAGTCCTTTGAAATTTCTTTGGACTTTCTAAGTGAGTCAACAGATAATCTGTTTTTGGTTAATGTCCTATATTCACCTCATATGAATTTGTATTCTGCAGATGTTGAAAGCCATATTCTTCATATCTGTCACATCATGTTTGCTAACTGTGTTGTTCAAATACTACATTCTTTTTCTCTGCTTGGTTCTATCAGTTAATTTGCAGAAGTGTGTGAAAATGGAATACTATTTGCTATGTATGTCCAACACCTTTTTTGGATATTTTTCATTTTGGCTTAAATGAAGTTTTTAAAAACTATTTCATTTCTCCTTTCTATTACTTTGACATCATTTTTAAATGTCTATTTTTAGTCATAACACTATAGATTGGAGCATAAATTCTTAACACATAAAAAGTTGACATAAGATGGTACTTCAATCTTTTCCCAGGCATTTCAAGGGTCTCAAGACACTTTAACTCTATTTCCCATTCTCATATCTTATAAGACGCAAGTGTTACATATTTTGCTTTTGTGTTTGTGTGTATAAAACCCTAAAACATGTTATTCATTTTATTTTACAGTCAATATTCATTTAGATGTACGCATATGTTTATATTTTAATACCTTTCTTCATATTTTGAATAATTTCATTTCTTTCTGAAGAATACCTTTTGAAATTTCTTTTTGTGTGTTGCTGCTATAGGTGATTTTATATTCATTATTTTTCTGAAAATGTCTTTCTTTCAGAATAATAATTTCACTAGCATAAAATTCTAGGTTAACCTTTTTGTTTTACAGCACTGAGGATATCATTTCAATGTTTTCTAGTTTCCATTATTTCTTTTGTTAGGTCTGTTGTCAAACTGTGGCTCCTTTGAAAGTAAGTTTTGTTCAACTGCCTTTAAAATCTTGTTCTTTGTCTTTAGTTTTCAGTAGTTTTAATAATGATAGGTGTAATTTTCTCTAATTTGTTTTCCTTGGGATTCATGGGGATTCATTTGTAACTTGCACGTATATTTCAGGAGTTGTCTCTTCAAATATTACTCCCGTGTATAATGGGTGCTTATGTTCTAGTACTAATTCTCATGTATAATTCACACCCTTATTTTTCCCTCAAAAATTTGGGCAAAGAAGTATATATTATACACAGCAAAATGTGGTACTTTTTCTCAAACTCTCTATGATTTTCTTCTGAATATTTCTTAGCATGTATGTTAGACACTTCCATTTTATGTTTCTTAGTCTCACTTCCATATTTTTCTTCAGTTTGTTTCTCTGTGGTGCAATTACGACTTTTTCTATTTGACCTATGTGCTAGTTCCCTATCTTCTTTTGAACTGTGTACTTAATATGCTATTAAATCTGTGCATTGAGTTCTCAATCATGGTACTTATATTCTTCAATTCTAGTATTTGCATAAAAGTTTCTAAATAGTTATTTTTAGTTCCTAGTTGTGTGCCATTCTTATTCTTATTCCAGCTCACTGAATAAGGTATCAGCACACTCACTGATATAAAAGTAGGCCTGATAGCAGACTCACCTTTCTGCACTTCTGAGTTCTCTTATGTTTTGTTTTGATAAGTTTTCAATGTCTTACTAGGTTTCGAATGCCTACAGGTATATTTCTAAAAAATATTTCATCTACATTTTTCAGGGTCTTTTCCCCAACAGGTTAGCTGATTTTTACTACCTATTCATCATTATCGGGACAGGAAATCCAGAGTTGACTGACTTCCAATGTCCTTCTTCTGTTATTAATTTACTCAAGATATTCACTTTTTCTAAAATCAATTTTTGAATATATGTATATATTTAAAACAATCTTACATATAAATTTTATATATGTATTATATATTTATATATAATTTGTATACAAATAAATACTCAATATATTTATATATAGTTATATATTTCATTAAATTTTTTACATAATTACAAGGATGGGTAAAAGTAGGTATATTATTGTGAGTATGTGAAACATGCTTGTTTATTCTTGCATTACTATTTATTTATTAATTCTTTTTTTTATTTAAGATTTTTTATTTATTTATTTTTAGGGAGGGAAGGGAGGCAGAAAGAGAGAGAGAGAGAGAGAGAGAGAGAGAGAAACATCAATGTGCGGTTGCTGGGGGTTATGGCCTGCAACCCAGGAATGTACCCTGGCTGGGAATTGAACCTGGGACACTTTGGTTCCCAGCCCGCGCTCAATCCACTGAGCTATGCCAGCCAGGGCCTATTTATTAATTCTTGTATTTATTTGTATTATTTGTCTTCTTATTGTTGTTATTTCATATCCTTACTTATTATTTATCTTTTAGGTAATGATGGCTGGTAATTTAACCTACTTTTGCTCACCTCTGTATAATTAATAAGTTTTATTTTAAATATGGTCATATTTTTATATTTAAATATCTTTCACCTCTGTAATTATATCCTCTTTCACAAATAAAATGTGTATATGGTATCACTCTTTCTTGATCAGACTTGCCAAATTATAATAAAGAAAATAGATGTACACATGTATTTTCAAAGAAACAGTTATTAATATCAATAATAAACTCTACTTTTAAATTTTTCATACTATCCATGTCTGGCTTTAGTATTAGGTTAAGACTAGCTTCATAAAATGAGTCAAGAAATGTTTCTTGCTCTTCTACTTTCCAGATGATGTGTAGAACTTTTTTTTAATTGTTTTTCACTTACAGTTGTCCCAATGTTTCCCCCATTGCTCTCCCCTCCCCACCTCCCCCCACTCCCTCAGTCAATCACCACCCTATTGTTCATTACCATGGGTCCTTTATACATGTTCCTTGATTATACCTTTCCCATTTTTCCCCCATTATCCCTCTTCCCCCCACCTCCAGTCACTGTCAGTTTGTTCTTTATTTCAATGTCTCTAGTTCTATTTTGCTTGCTTGTTTCTTATGTTGATTAGGTTCCACTTATAGGTGAGATCATATGGTATTTGTCTTTCACCACCTGGCTTATTTCACTTACCATAATGCTCTCCAGTTCCATCAATGAAGTGCAGGAACTCCTTCTGTCTTTCTGCAGCATATTATTCCATTGTATAAGAGGTAATTCTTCTTTAAAGGTTTAGTAGACTCTTTCACTGAAGACATTTGGGCCTGAAGAACCTTTTTTCAGGAGATTTTACTTTATTTTCACAGAGGTAGCATTCTCTTTCAATTACAGTTTATATTTAATATTATTTTGTATTAGTTAAAGATGGACAACATGGTGGTGAAACAGTTACATACTTTATAGTGTTCTCCCTGATATTTCTAGTACCCACCCGGGAATATACATAGCTATTATAAGAATTCTTTTTTTCAGAAGACTTTAATTTACAAATTCAATTTTATCAATTATTTCAGAATTATTCAAATGATCTGTTGCATGTTGAGTGTGCTGCAGTAGTTTGTAGTTTCGGAGAAAATAATCATGTAAGTTCATCTAAAGAGTCAAACATTTATAGATCATTCCCTTATTATCATTTTAAAATCTGTGATATGTCCTATTCCATTTTTAGTATTGGTAAATTGTATCCTCATCCTTTTTGTCAATATTGTTAAGGGATTGTCAATTTTATTGATCTTTTCCAAGAATCCAGTTCTTTGTTTGATTTCATCTATTATTTTAGTACTTTCAGTTTATCTGATCTCTGTTCTTTTCTTTATTAATTTCCTTCTTTCTTTATTTCCATTTGTTTTGCTTTTTTTCTTCTTTCTTGAGCTGGAAGCTCAAATTACTGACTTAAGACTTTTTCTTTTTTAATGTAATCACTTATTGCTATAACTTTCCTCTTAGAACTACGTAATCTGTGTATCACAAATTTAAATAAGTTGTGTTTTCATTTCCATGTAGTCCAGTGTAATTCTTTAATACACTTGAGATTTCCTTTTGATCCCTGAATAATTTTAGAAGTGTGTTGTTCACTTTTGAAATACTTTGGTGATCAGCCCATTATAATTCTGCTATTGATTACTCCTTTAATTGCACTGTGGTCAAAGAACACAATTTGTATGACTTCAGTACTTTAAAATATGTTAACATTTGTTTTATGGCCTAGGATATACTTAATCATGGTATATGTTCCATTAGCACTTGAAAAGAAAGTGTATTCTGTTGTTTTGGGTGACATGTTCTATAAATGTCAAATTGATATCAGATGTGAGATGATCTCTGTGAAACCATCTATAATCTGACTGATTTTTATGTCTTATTGTTTTATCAACAGCTGAAAGATGTTGAAATTTCCAACTACTTCTGTGAATTTGTCTACTTTTCCTTTCACTTCTATCAGTTTTTGCTTCATATATTATCAGCTCTGTTGTTTGGTGCATACATACTCGGGATTACTATATCTTCTTGGTGTACTGATTAATTAATCAATATGTACCATTCCTGGTAATTTTCTTTGTTCCAAAGTCTACTTTATATTATAGTAATATAGATACCAATACTTTCTTTTTATTAATATTTCCATGATATGTTTTTCCTATCTTTTTACTTTCAATATACTTATAATATTATATCTGAAGTAAATAATTTATGGACAGCATATTGCTAGGCATTTTTTTTAAATCCACTCTGACAATCTTTACCTTTTACTTAGTGTATTTAAACCTTTTATGTATAAAGTAATTACCCATATAGGGCTTAAATGTGACTCTTTTTTGGTTTGTTTTCTATTTGTTGTCTTTGTTTTTGTTTCACCGATTTCTTTTTCCTGTCTTTATGTGAAAAAAATTACACATTTTTATAGTTCCATTTTGATTTATGTGCAGTGGTTTTAAACCTATATCTCTATATTTTTTTAGTGATGGCCCTAAATATAACACTATATATACACACCTTATCAGAGTCTGCTGTTATCATCATTTCACCAGTCTGAGTAAATTGTAGAAACATTGTCTCCCTTTACATACATTTACCCTCCCACATAATTGTCTTACATGTTTCCTCCACATACATTGAGAACCACATGTGACAAAAATAATTCAGAAAATTCAAGAGATGAAGAATTATGTAATGTCTCTGTGGTGGCAAATTCTCTTAGTTTTTCCTTCTTCTGAAAATATCTTGAGTTCCCCTTCATTCTTGAATTAGAATAGTATTCTAGGGGTAACATCAACTGGAATAACAGAGTAAGAACCTCTAAAACTCCAATCTTCTATAAAAATAGTGAGAACACTCACTATTTTTATAGAAGAAATATTCAAAATTTTGGAAATTAACAAAAGGCTTCCAACAATCTAAGAAGTCTTTATTCAAAAAAAAATAGCTGAATCATGGTAACAATAGGAAACTTTGTGGCACTTTAACTTGTCATTTTCCCATCACTCCTTCTCCAGATCCACAGAACCCTTGAATAAAAAAGGCCTCACAATCAGATTAGGCATAAAAACCAGAGGTCTAGTAGCCACTGGCATGGACAGAAAAGATTTGGGCCTCCTTGAAAGCTCCATACCCACACAATTGTCATTATGTCACTTGTCGGGAAATTCCCTGGAAACTCCAACTTGCGTGGTTTTTCTCTATTTCACTATACTCAGAGTTCACTTTCTAAAAACAGCTTTTTTCCAAGAAAATTATTGGTTCAACACATTTAAGGAGTTCTTAGTATAATTTCTTTAATAGGCTATGAAGATAACCATGTAGACCTTTCAGTAGCTGGCCACACATGAAAAAAAATACAGATATTACAGAATTAGTCAAACTAACTTTAAACAAAAAAAAGCTACAAAAATAACAAATAGTAGTAACAATAAAACCTAGAGATGGTGAGGGGAAATCTGATTTTCATCTAAAGTTGCTACATGATATTATTTACACATCATTACGGTTTTTTTTTTTGTTTTTGATTTTTCAACAAAATTAATTATGTGAGATTCAAAGATGCAGGGAAATATGGCCTGTGTACAAAAAAATGTCAGGCAATAGAAACTGTCCTCAGAAAACCCAGAATTGTATTTAGTAGGTGGACTTTAAATAAGACTTCAGTTTTCAAAGAACTAAAGAAAACCATGTCTAAAGAATATAAGGAAAGTATAAGAATGATGTGTCATTAAATAGAGAATGCAAATTAAGTAATAGAAATTATGTAAAAGAACTAAAGTCTACAAATAACCTGCACACAAATGTTTATAAGCAGAATTATTCATAATTTTCAAAACTGCAGTACATCCACACAATGGAATATCACTTAATGCTAAAACAAAATGAGATGTCAACCCATGAAAAGACATAGAGCAACCTTAAATGTGTACTACTAAGAAGCTAATATGAAAGGCTACACACTCTATGATTCCAACTACATGATATTGTAGAAAGAAAAGGCACAACAAAGGTGATAAAAGGTCAGGAGTTGCAGGGGGTGGGGGTAGTGAATACATGCAGCATAGAGAATTTATAAAGCATTGAAAATACTTATGATACTATAATGGTAGATACATGTCATTATACATTTGTCCAAACTGTAGAATGTACAACACCAAGAATGAACCCTAAGGTAAACTATGCACCGTGGGTGATTATGATGTGTCAACATAGGCACATCAGTGGTAACAAATGTACCATTCTGGTGGAGGATGCACCTAACGGCAAGGCTATGCATGGGGTAGGGCAGGACATACATGGGAAATCTCTGTGCCTTCTGAACTTTGCTATGAACCTAAAACTACTCTAAAATAACATATTTTTTAAAAAAAATGAACCAAATAGAAATTCTTGAGCTGACAACTCTCCTGCTTAAAAAAAAAAAAAGGAAAAGTTCAGAGTCAGACAATCCAGGACTGGTTTCTTACTCATGATTTTATCTGTTGTGGCCTAGAATGTCTGGAAACAGCAGACTTCGGCAAAGGCTAATGTATAAGTAGTTTATTTATGGGCAGGAGAAGAGTACAGAGGACATGTATATGAGGAGAAAAGTTTGCTGGTATGAGACTGCTTTATTACACCAGCACTGTGGATGACCTATTGGAGCATTCCATGGGCTGTTGAAGAAGCTCTATGAAATACATCTCAGGGCCTTGAAACAGAGAAAAGGAGTAAAGTGTGGATCCATTGTCTCCCATTCTCCATTGGTAAGAGTACTTTGTGATCCCAAGATGTATTAACTCTCCTGTGTGCTTCCTTGAGACTCAAAGAAGTTGCTACTAGCGTCCCACGTGAAGGCAAATGATAGGAGGTTCTATGGATCAGGAAGGGAGAGGCACCTGAGTGAAGCTGGCCACCTAGCAGTGGCTGGAATAATAGGTATGCACAACAGGTGTTCAACAGAGCATCAGCATCTCAGATTCCTTCCATCTCCTTTTCCTCCACTCTTAGCCTGTAGCTTCTCTTCTTTATAGCAACTTGTGGTCAGAAATTCTAACCATATTGCAAAAACTGTAGGTTGATAGAAACAAGAAGGAGAATGAGAGGCTGGGTCATGCAGTTTCTTTGTTTTTTTATCTGGGCACATTGCCACATTCAACAATGCCGGGGATGTGTTTAAAAGGCAGAAATAATGAGGAGAATGAAAACCAGAAGTCTCTGTCACAACTCTTAAAGAAAATGTGAAGTGGGGACAGGGTATCTTTGTGCCTTTAGACTTCCTATTAAAATACTGAAACGTTTTATTCATGGTCATATTCATTCCAAGTAATTTTATTTCTTACCTCCCTCTCCCCATTTCCTCTTTGTCCTGGACCCTCAAATTCCTTTTCCCAAGAATACCTCAAAACTGGTAACTACCAGTTAATTATCCCATCCTAGATGATTCTTCATTTTTACCTTAAATAAAATCTTAAGGGGTATGAAGCTGTGGAAGAGGACAATCAGGCCTCCAATGTTTGAGCAGGAAGGAGATATAGGAAGAGTAGGTGGGTGATTCAACAGTGTGTACTGTAAGACATGTTCTCTCTATTAAAACTAGAGTTGCATTTTAATAGGGCAAAAGGCTGTTAGCTCACCCTAAACACTGCTTTGGGATTCTGTTCACCTCTGCATAAAATATTTCCACATCTTTGCCAGTTACTAAGAAGTGGCCAGCTGTGCTCATTTAGATCCCAACTTCAGTATTTTTTAATGAAATGTATGCAAACAAATAAAAAATACAAATATACTTCTTGTAACCTTAGTAGGTACAGAGCAGGATTTTACATGCTTCGAGTCCCACTCGCTCTGCCCTAAGTCATCCTCTGTGTTAACTGAAAACGGAGACGAAGGACAGGCAGCCCACAGATACAGGAAAAGAGTCAAGAAGGCTGAAGAAAGACACACAGACCCCTGCCTCTTACAAATCAGGAATGGTCAGCACTTACTTCAAGATTGTTGACCAGTATGGTTCCTCCTTCAATCTTACCCAAGTGACATTCATTTTAATAACAAGTTAAACTCATTATGCAAATTGTACAATTCTATTAGAATATTGTTATCCCATGTAAATGCTATTAGTTCCACAAATGAACTACTCTATGTGAAACTGCTTAGAAAACTATAAAGCACTTTACAAATGGAAGAAAAATTATAATGTCCAAGAGAGAAAACATTATACTAAACTGGAATCATAAAATGCTAAAGTACCCACTGATGCAGCTCCAATTCACAACTTCACCCTTTTTGTGTGAAAAGGTAAAGGGAAGCAAAGTGTTTTCTTTGCAAATCCCATTTCTATGACTAATGTTCTTCTACAACTAACATGTAATTTTCTTTCTTCAATTTGTTTTCCCATCTTACCTGACATATTTTATATCCCTTCTGTCTTCTTAGAAGTGCCACTTTGTTGAGGGGGGAGGTAAGGTTTCGCAAGAAATTTTTAAATATGCTGTTAATGAATGAATGGACAACTAATTACTTGCTAAATGCATTAACACAAGTCTGGGTCTGAAATTGTTTCAGAATTAATTTGGGACATATGTGCAACATTCTCACTCATATTTGCAAGGGGCATGATACATGGATTTCCATTTGTATATTGGAAAGCCTTTTTCCTTTTCAACATAAACCTGGCAACTACAAAGAAAACTCATTGCCAGGTTTATCTTACTTTTCAAACTACATTATTTGAAAAAGATAAATATCTAAATGATGCTAGCTGTACATTGATCTCTCTCTTCTGCACTTGTCTCACTCTCTCTCTCTCTCACACACATACACACTCCCTAGATATAGTCGGGGCACAGAGATAGGAGGATTATAAATAAACTTCACACTAAGAGAACAAACACACACACAGCTTCCATTCAATAGATCATAATAGTAATTACCCCCAAGACCTAGGCCATTTCTAAAAATGCTTTTATTTCTGTTCCCCAAACCTTATTTCTTCCTATTAAATAAGGGGACCTCCCAGATTATTATTCTCTCAGTATAGAGACTGGATTTACACTTCAGTTCAAACAAGAACTCTGGTATAAACTGCCTTTTTAAGAGCAATGATAATTTTGTATCACCCATAGATACTTTGAATATGTAACTATCGTATTTCCTTTGGTGCAAATTAGCCAGCAATAGGGTTCCATTAGCATTCACATTTGCAGAGAAGCATTATATTTTCCTAGACATTTTTTAAAACTTAGCTCTCAGGTGATGGCACTGCCAAAAACTACAGCCAACTTCTACATCAGATGAGATCAGAAACAAATTATTCCTTAACTTGGCACAGAAATGCTTGCCTCTTCCAAGGCTAGGGATCTCCCCTTTAGGAAGATCGTTTGGGAACTTAACAGCAGTCTCTCTGTTAGGCAGAATTCCTAGCCAATACTAGTCCATTATCTTTTGCTTGTTTTCTAGATCTGTTCTTCAGTGGCTTTATCAGTCATAGCCATATTTTCTTAATCTTCCCAATCCTTATTTTGAAAATATTCTATGTATTTGTTCCAACTGGGCTCACTCTCCCTGAGTTGTACCTAACCTCTAAGTTTTAGGGGGGAAAATTAAACTCAAAACACCATTCTTCAACTGGACCCATCTCCTTAGTGTTACCTTGATTAGTCCATGTGATAGACTGAATTGTGTCCCCTCAAAATTTTTATGCGGAATCGCTAACCTCCAATGTGACTGTATTTGGAGCGAGGGCATTTAAGGGGGTAATTAAGGGTAAGTGAGGACACAAGGATGATACTGGAATCCAGTCGGACTGGTGCTCTTATGAAAAGAGGGAGCGACACTGCGCCGTGCACACAACAGAAAGACCTTGTGAAGACACAGTGAGACGGAGGCCGTTTATATGCCAAGAGGAAAGGCCTCAGGAGAAACCAACCCTGCCAACACCTTGATCTTGAACTTCCAGCCTCCAGAACTAAATTTTTAAGGTTGCAGCCACCTAGACTGTGGTATTTTGTTATGGCAGCCTTAGCAGAGAAATACAGTCCATTTCAAAATTGGGTAGGTAGTCTACAGGTTGCAAACCATCCCCCAAGGTCTTAACTCTCATTAGGAATATAGGAACACTGCTCTTTACTGACACCCCCAATCTTCCTTTCTATTGTTTTATTTTATTAATATTTATTTTAAGTTTTAAATTTTTACTGTTTATCCTATTACACTTGTCCCAATTTCCCATCACCCCTCCCTCTGCCCACTCCTACTTCTGTAGTCATTACCACACTGTTATCCATGTCCACGGGTCCTTCACACATGTTCTTTGACTCACCTTCCTTCACCTTCCTTCAAATGGTCCTCACCTCCCTCCTCTGCTCTTACCTGATCCTTAGTTCATTTGTCCACACCCCTTCTCTCCCTGTCTGTTAACAGATACCAGCTGCCTGGTCATGGGAGTTACATGGGAGGCAGAGTAAGTCAATTATAGCGCCTTTAACCTTGGCTGGTGATTGTTCTGGGAAGAAGCACATGACCCACACTGAACAAATCAAAACCCTTATCTGTTTTACATTTCTCTATAACTAAACTAAAAAAAGGAACTATTTTTCATACAGTCACAGGGTTGTAAATATATAAGCCTATAATATGGAGTTCCTCCATGGTAGAAAGAGTTAACCTAACAGGCAGGGAAAGAAGCACACATGAGAAACAGGGAATGGAGGAGAGAGAGAGACATGGCAGGACTGAAGTCTCAGGATCAAGGCATCCTTGAGACTACTCTCCCCTTTACACTCTTGTGCCTAAGTTACTTTCAGCTGTTCCTTCTAGTCCTTCTAGTTCAGGATCACAAGGAATATGAAAATTATTCTCCCTCATCTTTTTTTCCCCATTTTAGATCTGCCCCCCCTCCTCCTTTCCATTTGCTAATTCATTACTCTTTGGGGTCTTGGCCAGAAAAGTAGTACAAGTAATATGGGGAAAATCAAATAGAATAAAATAAATAAAAAGTGAAAAAAAATGGAAATCAAACAATATGTACAGTTTACAGCTCTGAAGTCATTTACAGTTTCATTTGGAGGTGGGAAACAATAATTTAAAATCAAAGAACTAGATATCATGCCTTTGCAGCAGATTCACAATTCCTGAGCTCTAGCTCTATAGATATTTCCTTAGGGCCTCTCTCCATAGAGTTTCAAATTACTGAAACTCTAGGAATATAAAAAGGAATATTTCTTAATAGTCCTTTTTAGCTGCTCTTTAGCATCCTCCCTGTATTTATACAGTTCCCAGTTCCAGGCCTGCAAAGAGCCCCACAGGTCTCCACAGAAGTGCCCTACTTGTCTCAGGCAGCTTGATACCCACCAAATCTTTATCTCTAACCCTCCTATTCATTACCCTCCCAGTACCACCAAGTCCTGAAGCTGTCATTTTATATACTTTATTCTCACCCAATTGAAATATATCAGTTTTGTAGCCAGCTCCCTCAGGGGGTCTTACTCAGTGACCAGCAAAAACTAATTTGCTCAAGTATAGCTAAGATGTTACTGGTTGATCATGGATTACTAATTTATTCATCCAGAGAACATTTACATTTTTATGGTGGCCTTAAGTAAAAGGTGTTAACCACAAGAGGATTTCTGGTGCTAGGAGTACAACAAATATGTGGGAACTGGTAGTGTTTTTGCTCCCTCAATTCACATAGGGTACACACTGGCATGTCTACAGATCTGGTCAGTCTTGCCCCTTGGGGTGATTCAATATCTACCACCAAAGAGCTTCTTTCTCTGCAGGAACTATTTGCCTTCCTCTCCCCTGAGCAGCCTTCCCATGCCTTCCTCTGGTTCATCCAATTCCTCACCTCCACTGGCTCTGTTATAGCCTTTAGCAGTGTCTACAGTTTTATGAACTTAGTAAATTTAGATTCTCTTAAAGAGCACATCAAAAGTTCAAGTCATGCTGTGTGGCCCTAGAAACAGTTCTTGAAACAGAAATGATAACTCCGAAGTTATTTCAGGGAAGAACTAGAAAATGTCATCAGAATGTCCCTGGTCATTTTATTGGCTTTAATTGAAGAGTTCCCCCAGAATCTGGGACCAGAGATAATATGGGAATATAAAACAGCAGGAATGGGCTTCACGAGAAATGCAGTATAGGCAATTACACTAAAATTTTGGTGGTGCAGTGCAAGAAGAACCTTGAAAAACAAATGGTGTCTTTAGAAGGCTCTGGAAAGAGATAAGGAACAATGTTCCACAAGCATTCAAGGGATTGCAGTGAAGAAAGAGGATGGAGACATGAAAGCTGTTCTCAAGTTTTGGAGGCACATTTTCAACAAGAGAGAGTGGTTATTCTGTATTGCTTCACAGGACAAAAATAGGATCAGGGTTGAGTGTCAATTCCAAAAGACATTTTTTTTCTCACTTTAAGGGACAATTTCCAACCATGTTGTCCAGCAGTGGAAGGTACTGCCTTCTAAAATATTACTGATAATATTTGAAAATATCCATTCACTAGGGCCTTATAGAACAGCAACATGCACTTGTAAGCTAGACCATGCCTAGGGCCCTCGAAACACTGTGATTGCATCATTCTCTAAAGCCATCAGAGTGAGATTAGTTGGCTGACCCCCAGAGGCAGCGCTGGCTTTCCGCATGAGCTCTGGGAACAGAAAGAGGAAGTGAGAAACAGGTGGCAGAAGAGTCAGAGGAAGCAGCACTTCCAACCTGTCACCTACTGGCAGTGTTAGCCTTTCGGCTGGCTGCAGCCTGTTGGCTACTCACCTGCCCATCTATTCTCTAAATGAAGTACTCCAGCAATCGAGTTCAATTCAACAAGCAAGGATGCTGTGCTGCTATAAATCATTGGTCCCTTCCTCCCGGAGCCCTTCAGTGGAAGGAGTGATTGGTTAATTGCCAGAGCTGTTAACAAGAATTAAGAATTCAAGAGAATTGGCTAGGAATGCAGATCTGCTGCAATATGGTTAGAACAAATGTGTTTGTAAAGGGGCAGAAATTCAGAAATATGTATACCTTAGTCAAAACAAATGGGTCTTAAAGTCTTTTATAAAATGCCTGAGACTTACTGGGTCAGTGTTCCCTTCTTTAAGGGACTATCACTCTAAAAAAAAATCCTCCTTAGCTTCCTTCACTGTATCTTCCAACTACAGAGTCCAAAGCTCTCCCTACACCCTCCCTCTGTACTCTCTTCCGACACAGGCATGTCCCCATGCGTCACCCACTCTACGTACTTCACTTCACTTTTGAGACAATCCTTTCTTGTCACATGTTTTTATTTTTTCTGTCAAATGAATGAAGAAAGGAGAATGTTCATTAAGGATGAGACACAACCTAGCATACCAGCACCCACAAAGTCCCAATCCACAGGTACGTGTCTCCTAGGGATACGAGTTTGGCTTAGTAAGTGCAGGTATTAGACCACGTCCATGTTGGGCGGGACTTCTGGGCATTGCTGAGTGTCCTGCAGGTGATCTAGATGTTTTAAGCAGCAATGCAGCTAACACTGGAACAAAATTGTATGGTTTTAAGGTATCTCCTTGGTTTTATTTGCTTCGACAACAGTTAAAACATGTAGAACAAGTATTAGGATGTTTATTTCCACGATGAGGTAGTTGAAGCATGCAGTGGTTAAATAACAAAGCCAGGACCTAATTCCATCTCTCATACCCTGCCATACATTCCATATCCTACCTTCACCAACTGCTCACCCTCTCTGCTCCAAAACTCTGTGTCATTGTTTTGTAATCATGAAAACTCTTCACAAAATGAATCATTGAATTTAATTGCATATACTTTTTCCCAGCTTTACTGAAATATAATTGACATATAACATTGTGTAAGTTTAAGGTATATAACGTGTTAATTTGATACACTTATATATTGCAAAATGATTACCACCATGCGTTAGCTAACATCGCCATCATGTCATATAATTACCATTTCTTTTTTGTGGTGAGAACATTGAAGATTTACTCTCTTAGCAACTTTCATGTATATGATACAGTATTATTAACGATAATCACCATTCTGTGAATTAGATCTTCAGGGTTTATTCATCTTACCATACAACTGGAAGTTTATACCCTTTCAACTGCATATACTTAAGGAGAGTGTGTATGCATGTGTCTTGGAGGAACTGTGGAGTGTAGGGTTTGGGGACAATGTGGAGCTAGTCCAATGTGCATTTATAGAGTAAAAATGGAAACAAGTCCAAGGAAAGCAAAGGTCAAACACACATTAGTAGATTTATAAGGAGTGGTTGTTTTCATCTTAGAAATGGGCACAGATGGGAAGCATATGAGACATCACAAGACCAAGGCCCCATCTTATCTATAAAGGATCTGTAAAGAAAATCTGATGAAAGTGGAATAATGTATCACCAAACCTGTTGAAATGCAAATGAGTTGAAGCACAAACGACAGTTGTGCTGGTGACACTGGAGGGGCGGAGGCCCGTTCAGGTGGCAGGCCAGGCCCAGAAAACACAGTCAAGGGAGAGATTATCATTATACAACATAATTAAATAGTACAGCTCTCATAAACTGCCATACAGATCCCATGTATACTCTATAGTATACAGGAGCTGAAACCCTGACAGGATGAAGTGATTAATAAAGGAACTGCAAGTAGAGGTGACTAAGTATAATGTTTTCTCAGCTGCTGAGATCATCACTATTGCTTAAGCTGAAATGAAGGCAATCACGTCTGGATTTTCTAAGATCATCTTTGTTTCATGTGATATTTAAAAAGTTTATTTGTTAAATATAAAACCAATTGTGAAACATTTTGTACCCATGTGTCTTTGTCTGCTTGATCTGCTGTAACAAATACCATAGCCTAGGTGGCTTAGACAACAGAAATTTGTTTCCTGCAGCTCTGGAAGCTGAGAAGTCTGAGATCAGGGTGTCGGTAGCTTAGGTTCTGGTAAGGACACTTTTCCTGTTTGGCAGATGGCCACCCTCTCACTGAGTCTTCTTTGGGCCGAGAGAGAAAGAGAAAGCAAGTTTGCGGGTCTCCTTTTATAAGAGCACTAATCCCATCATGAAGGCTCCACCCTCGTGACCTCATTATTACCTGGCAAAGGCCCCACCTCCAAACGACATCACATAGGGGCTGGGGTTTCCACATATGCATTGGGATGGGGGCCCAACATTCAGCCCATGTAAGTATTTTCAAATAACTTTTCAAATGTGAAAGAATGAAAAATCCTGTACAGGACCATATGTCCCAAATTTGGCTCAGATAATATTTTAATCTGAATAAAAAGATTAGTGGATCTCTTAAAAGATCCAAAGTCTAGAGTTAAGAAGATCAGACAGAAGAAATCAAGGTGCCCAGGTCCCCAGCAAGACCCAGGAGAAAGGAAGAACAATGGGCGCTGGCACAAAACTACTTTGAGTGTATGAGGTCTGAGCTGAGCATAGTGTGTCATGTTACTGAGGAACCCGGGTTCTGACACACAGTATGCCTAAGGAAGCCCCAGTCTGGCACTGAGTTGTCTGTGCCACCATAGGTATGGTGGCTCCGTGTACCAGTCCCGCCTCCAAGATCCTTGTCTCTAGTGTAAATTATAACTAGAGGCACTCTTTTGCTAAATACTTTCTAAGTCTTTGGGTACAGAGAATACCACCTCAATCCCCTCTGACAGTAGATAAAACCCATGGAGAAGAAGGATCTTTGCCACTTCCCCAGAGCTGCACTGCACAACCTGGGGCTCTGTGGGCACCAGGGTCTCACCCACTGCAAGAGGCAATGAAGCTCAACGGCACAGCAGTATCCAGTCAAAGCTCAGGTTGCAGAGGCAGGTGAAGGCACTGGCACCCTCCAGTAGAAACGGAAGTTCTTGATTGGCACTCCCACCAATGGTGGTGGCTTCTTGGGAGGCAGAGAACCTGTGTACTACAGCCAGAGAAATAGTAATGCCAGGCAGAGGCTAATGAGAAAAAGGGAAATGTATATTATAACTTGTAGGCTCGGTAAAAGTTGGTGATTTGACTGATTCATTGATATATTGCTTCACACTGTATCAGTACTAAATGTTGATAAAATAATGGTCTTCCTATTAGTTTGTCTAAAAAAGAACTTTGAAAAGTAGATCCCATTGCTAGAGATCTGCTTCTGACATATTGATCAGGACTGTTAGAAAGCAACAAAATAGTCAAATGCCCATTGAAAGAGAAGCATAGACATGAATAATCAAGCATTTAAAGGTGAGAAACATTAGAAAAGAAAATGCCCAGTTTAGAACAGCCTCTACATCTATTGGTTAGTAGCTAATGGCTTGTTTTTGAAGAATCTTTATCCATCAATCTGAGTTGCATATTTACAAGAGTTTCAATCAGTGCTCATCATTTCTCTGCAGCCTCTTCCTGCTAGAAGGCCATGTTCTCCTCAAAGGATGCTTAGGAACTGAGCATATGCTGGCTGTACGGTGGGCCACACTATGTAATATACGCTCCCCCTTAGTTATCCTGCTCCATCTAATACAAAATAAGACCACAGCCTCTAACCGCCACAGCTTTCATACCTTCTCTCTGTGTTTTCCAGAGTGTAATCTTTTTGATGCCTTGGGGTTTGTAAGAATATTAACTTAGCTTTCCCTTCCCATTACCAGGTATAAGTAATAGTTGGTTTGGCAGCTGTCTGAAGAGGTCAGGAGGGAAGACTTCCCTAAACTGGCTCTGTTCCAGGCATTTCATCATGTCCAAAGATTTTCTTGGCCAATGCAGTTAGCAAGTTGGTATTGCACCATAAAGAAGGGAAAAATACGTACTGTAGCTGTAGGAACTGCTACGTTAGCAATGCCAAGTTTCTCAGGGTGAGACATAGGGCCAACACCCATGAGAGAGAATCTTAGAGGATTGGGTTCAGAAAGAGAGTCTTGATCACACTTTATTGAGTTTCCATTCTCTCCCTGTAAGCAAAGAATCAAGTTTGCTCCCAGTGCTCAGATTCCTGGCCTCCCACATGGAAATGGAATCACAAAGACGTGTGTGTGTGTGTGTATGTGCATATAGACATATCCTCGTATTCCAAACTCAAGAGAAAGAAAAAACTTGCCCAGATTTTTCAATTCCTATAAGAATTGTAGTTTACTATTTCTGGATTTGGATCATTGAGTTCCCTGGACTATTAAACATAGCAAAAAGCCATCTGCAATGAATCGGGCTTGCTCCTCTAATTGAGTCATGCTGCGAAGCCCTTTACTGTTTCCCTCACTCAGTTGCTGAATATTTTTTCAAACATGATAGAAAATACATTTTTACTACTAATGCCACCTGCAGGTTAAAGAGAAACTGTCGCAAGATTCTTGAAATCCTCACAGCACACTGTAATAAGTCCCTCCAAACTACTCCCCAAACCTTGCCAATCAGCAGGAAGGTAGTCTTATTTCACTGATGACGTCCTTCATCAAAACTATGCTTTTGCAGTCGCCACTGCAGCCAGCCTTTCTTCTTTACTCGGCACTCCGGCCAGCTGATACTTACATCTAGGAACATGTAAGGAGTCATTTTCTAGGAAATAATTGCTTTGGGCTACTTCATGCAACAGCAGCCCAGTGCCGTTGTAAAGTGTCTCATGTCACAGGTTAAGGTGGTATGAGAGTTATCCTCAATTAATTAGTTTCCATGTGAATTATTTCCTGAGTCAATCAATCATTCCATGCAAGTGCTGTTATTTGCCTTCACGGTGCTAAATGAATTAGCACACGTGTGCCACCTACATGTCTTATTTTCTCAGCTAGGTAAGGTTTCTTAAGGAGAGATACTGTTTTCTATTCTAATTAGTTCCTTCTTATTATGACTGACATTACTGTTACTACATTATGATTATTAGTCATAGTAGATAAACTTTGCTATCAGTTCATTATAAATCATGCTTCAGCTTCTAGCCACAGTGATGTTGTAGCTCCAATTATCTGAAGAGCACAAATCTAACAGGAAGTGAAGAACAGATCCATCAATATTTTTACAGAGATTCTAGGCTAGTTGATGTTGCCAAAAAGGACAGTCACCCCCCTCCATTTTGTCACCACCAGATGGAGGCAACTTTCAACATGTGTACCACTTCTGACATGATGTCACACCGAACATGATTACGTAATGTAGTGACAAGGACAGCAGGAATTATGTGGGGAAATCCTTCTTGACCAGAACAGACAGCTGGTGAGAATTTCAACACCTACTGTGATTCTTAATGACATTATCATACCTAGGCACAGAGGTGAAGAAATGGAGCCAATTACTTTAGTGCATCTGACAGGCCACCCTCAATGGACACTCAGCTCACTAATGTTGGCTCATTGTTATTCCTAGAAATAATAAGAGAAGGACATGGAAGAAATGACTGGGGAAGTTCTTCCTTTCTAGGAAGAATTGAATAATATTAATAGAAAAGTCTCTCCATAGATAAGAAAAAATATATGTAGGACAGCTGCATGGTGTTCTTTGTCTTCCTTTTCCTTGGCTAAGTGTACGGAAGAGTCCTTACCCCTAACCTCAGGCAGTTAAGAAACTAAAAAAGGTTTCCAAAAACTTGTAGCATTGTTCCTGCTGCAAACAGTTAAGAGTTTACTCTCAAAGTTTAAGCAAAATGCTACGGGAGCCTCATTCAGCCCCTTGGTGCCACCAGGTGACAGCACACCAGAGTGATCAGACTTCCCTGGGAATAGGAGATTGCTGAGAGGCGGAGATATACTAGAGGATGTGATGTTTACTGCTAGTGTCACCTTGCTCCATCCTAGGAAACAATCACCTCTTTAGATGTCCTGACATTTGGGACCAAACAAATCTTTGTCGTGGGGGCTGTCCTGCACATTGTAGGGTATGTAACAGCATCCCCTGGCTTCTGTGCACTTGTGCCAGCAGCATACCCCTGGTAGGGACAACTAAAAATACATGTCTCCAGACATTGCCAAATATCCTCTAACAGTGGGGTCAAAGTCGCTTCCCAGATGAGAAACGCTACTCTACACAGTGAGTTCTTTGAGTATAGTGAAGGTATCTCATTCATCTTTATGACCCAGCTGTGCTCAGGGAAAATGCTGGACATACAGGGATGAAGTTTGACTGCAATTATATAAGAGTGAGAAAGTGACCATAGCTAAGGTTGGAAGTGACGTATTTCACTCTCCATATGAAAGGAGCAAATGTCGCCAGTCTAGTCAGCCATTCTGGCCACTTCCATAGAAAAACCAATGGGTAAGATCACTCCTGTTTATTTAAACAGAAACACCACTGTCACTGCCCATGAAAAGTCAGCTCAATAAAGACAGAACAGGGGTGCTTGGACAGAAGGAAGGAATAAAGCACACAGACAATTTAATTGTGGGGAAATTAAAAAAAAATCTTTGCCAAGTAATGAAATTATTAATTGCAATTCGTGTCAGTTTTTGCGACAGCCATGCAAATAAATGGACAGGCTGTGCGGCGGTATTTCTGGAAGGAATTGTACATTTTAAAAATGAGGCGCTGCTGGAGGACTGCCTGCGTGAGGATTTGCAAAGGCATACACCCCTCTAACTTCATGGGGTGGTGACAGGGAAGCTAGCCTACCTTTAGCCCAGATGTAGCTTATGGATCAAAGGGGTATCACATTCACCCAGGCCATTGTCCTCTGAGAGATCAAACTCTCATTATATGCCAGATGCAATATCTTCTATTTGAGGCAGTTTACATATTTCTCTATTTAAAAATATAGGCAGCTACTTCCTCCATCCTACAAATGTGCTTATCAGTTTTGAATTATAGAGATCTATTTTGAGATGAACACATTGAACAAAACCTTCATCTGTGTGTGCGTGTGTCTGTGTGTGTGTGTTTTTATTTCCCAACATGGCGGTAGGAGCTTATGCCCGCTATCTGCATAAGTCTTTTGTGTATTGCTAATGGAGTGCTGGAATTGTAGCAGCCCTGAGCAGGGAATACATGTGAGCAACAATATGCTGAGAGACCCCTCGGTGGAATCTAATCTGTTCCAGCTCATGCACTCCTCAGAAACTATTTAACTTTCATTAAACTGTGTTTGATATCAGCTAAATAGGATGCATACGGCTCCAATATAGCTCATATGGTCGCATTCATTCGATCACAGCAGTGCTTTTTTCTTATATTTCCCTCCACTTGTGTCAGTACCCAGTATAGCTGGGTAAATAGGAGACCTTTGAAGATGTAGTTAGTACTCAGATTTCTTTATTCTTTTGTGCTGGTTTCTTGGTGTTGAAACAGTGATTCATGTATGTCGCAGACAGCCTCCATTAATTTCATGTAATGTAGCTTTTATCTCGTAGCTGGGACAACTATCTTCAGCATTCTGTAGCTCCAGCGTCCCCGGCTCTGTCCTGAGTCCCCTTTGCATTTCCCAGTCTCCCTCCAGGTCCCCAACACTCTCCATAGCTCCTCTCTCTTTGTGGAAAATTATGTTCATTTCCAGCCACTGTTTTGTTCTGGTATTGTAGCTGAAGAACAAGTGAATAAACAGGTACAGATAAGTAAAAAACAAGGATAAGGGATAAGATTTTCAATCTGGGTAAGCCTTTATGTCTGAAGGGAAAAAAAAAGAAAAGGCACTGGGATGAAAATACCTCTCCAGAAAGAACAGTTTTGTGCTCCCTCCCCCCTTGTACATCCATACACACATTCATACTCAATCTATTCAAAGGACACTAATTTGTTTATGAATGCAGCGCAGTAGGAGTATGCAGTTTTCCAGTTTCTGGGGAGGAAAGGGCCAGTAGATTTACAAACTGGAGCTGTTGAAAAGTTTTAATGATCACACATAACACACACACTCACACACAGTGGGAGGGGGGCAGGGAGGACCGGGCATGTTACCAATATGTTTTCAGCCAAATGAACATCATTATTTACTTGCAAAACATTTTTTCTCCTTAATAATGGAAAGGCGTTAAGAATTTCACCTTTACAAATATTAAGGGGACATGGATATCTCTCTGTTATCCTCACTGATATTTTTTCAATTATGTTTTATTAGGTCCAAAGGAATAATCACAATTTTTTTCAGATCGCTTAAGAGAAACTACATGGGGTCTTTGGTACCGGGAACCCAATTATTTAGGATATTATTTTGTGAACCTTTTTCATTTTATTAGTGTACCAGAGGGTTTTCACATTCTCAAGGAGAATCCAGCTATTATTGCTTTTTTGAAAGAAATGTCTCACTGGGACAATTAATTCTATACATTAACACCAGTCACCATTGTGCTGTATATTATTAAAATTATAAAGGCAAAACCCACATTTTATCATTCAGTTCAGAAAGGGGTAATTTACATGTGTGCGCACATTAGAGAATAAGCCTCCCCACGTGCAGCCTTCACTGAGTGAGAACTTCGCAGAGCCCTGTGCTGACTTGGAGATGTTCTCTGCACAAACGCTGGTGGTGTGCAGAGAAGCCAAGTGGGGCTGGGAAAGGTGAACACGCATGCAGGCAGCTTCGGGGCTTGCCTCTGTCTGTCTCTGCCTCACTTGAGGGATGTTCTCCATTTAACTTTGTTGATGAGCACATGTAATTAAGACGCTGTGCCTTAATGTTTGATGCTGGGACTTGAAAGGGTGATTTTAAAAATTTATTTAGATAAGCATATTGACATTTTTAGTATATATTATTAATCTTATTAATAGTATTAACAAAGGCTAATTGAAAATGCATCATCTATAATTATATTAGTCTTCATTTTAGTACATTTTTGTCAGAGTAAACTAGAAAGGAGTAATTAATGTGCCACTGTTATTTACCCCTGTTTGTATTAAAGCTGGTGTTACACAATGTTAGAGATGAATATAGCCTGATTTCACTGAATACCACGGAGCACAGCATTCAGAAGCAGTAAAATAAGCAGCTGTGTTTTCCTGCACTAGGGACCTAAAAATAAAATCAGCTTCAGGATTGCAGGATAGGTGTGCAGGGGATGGGACCGGGAAGCCTCGAGCCTGCGGTGGCCCATGCTGCTGCACTCTCGGCTGCCCTTTCTCTCCCCTCCATGGTAGGCTCAGGGATCCATGACGGCTCAGAATCCAGAGCCCTTGTATCTCATCAGTTTAAGAAATAAATAGAGAAAAGCATGCCTCAATGCATTTGATCCTGGGGGTCATTGCTGCCAGTTCCATAGGGGCAGGGCAAGGAAAATGATTTCACATTCATCAGGAATAAATCCAGGGACAGAGTTGAACCTTCCAAACACATGGACTCAGTCTTTACTATGAAAAGAGAAAGCTATGACAATGCTCCAAAGAACATTGCCGTCAAGAAACCAAATTCCCAAAAACAGGCTTGATGCTTCCAAATGACAACACTTCTGAGCCCCATGCCCTGACCCTGGCCACCCTAAACACACACACACACACACACACACACACAGCAGTTTCAAAACTGTACAAGAAAATAGTCCCTCCTGGCTCCCATACACAAAACAAACAAACAAAAAAAAACGTTAAAAAAAAGTAAGCAGGATAACTTAAGTTAATGTGGAATTAACCACTTTCGAGTTTTCTCCCAGCCTGACGGTTATGATTCAGTCCCTCCGAGGTCAGCATTTCCTGAGGCAGGCAGGGAACACACAGCAAAGGAGTGTGAAATGGAGGCACGAGGGGATGGCGATGAATGGCACATCTTTTAATCAGGTGGAGCCAACACAGTGATGGCTGGCATTCCAAAGCTGGGCCCTGGGCTTTCTCCTGAGCTCTAATAAAAAGCGTGGCATATTGGTTGCACTGGCTGCCAAGTGCTATGTCCGTGCCCTCTCCACAGTGGCCAACCACAAACATGCTAGCTAGAAGCTCTCAGGGGGCCCCGTGTGTGCTGTTCCTACACGGCTAACATATGTACCGACACCTGAAAGCTACAGCCTGCCACATCGCCGGGACCCTGCTCGCCTACCTTTGCTCCTTGGTCACCAAGGGTTAATTTTCTAATGGCTGCCTTGCTGCTGAAGCTGGCCAAGTTTTTCATCGCCTGCAGAGCACCACAAGCTGTGATTTGGAGCCAGAAAACACCATTAATTTTCTAAATAGGAAGGATCACATATGTAAACTGTCTGGTTTTGTAACGAGTCAGGCAGGTAGAAGATGAAGGAGGAGGAAGTGAATTTTTCCAGACACAGAGGCCAAACAGCCCAGCCCAAATGGGCAGCACACTGGGCAGGACTTCGGGGGTCCCAGGGTGGGGCGGGGAGGGAGGACTGGGTATTTCCCCCCATCTTTAAGTCAGTTTCACCACCAACCTTCAGTGTTTCTATAAAAGGTCAGGCTGGTGATTTATGGAGCAGTGTTGGGAGTTTTCACATTAGACTTCACAAGAAACTTATTTGTAAATGGAAGGAAGGCTTAAGTGAAGTGCGCCAGCTCAGAGACCACATAGGGGCTCATGAGCACAAAACGGTGTGATTAGCACGTCCTGGGTCTTCAGAGAACAGAGAATCAGAAATTCCCCTGATGGAAATTACTTAGGCAGCAATGTGCATGGATGTTCTAGACACCTGAGAAATGGATTTTTGCAGATTTTGCGAAATCTACAAAAAAAAAGATGCAAAATCCCTCGTTTAGGATTTAGCATGTATGTCTCTGTGTGTTGTGGTTTATGTGTGTCAGAGATAGAGAGGAAGAAATTGAGAGAGAGAATTGGCAGGTTAAAGAAGTGGTAAAAATACCTTTCTGAGTTTTAAAAATTATTTTGTCTGCCACATATACATCTCTTTCTAGAGTAACTATCACTATTCTCTGTGACTCCAGGACAGCGACAGCGCCATACCTGAAAGTGCAACCCAGGCCCACCAGGACACGAAGAGGTCCCTCCGCTGTGTGCTACCCAGCGCCCCTGTGCCCCAGTGCCGAGCTGCCCCTCCCACAGCCCATGCTCTTTCTGAGGCCTTCTGGTAAGAGAAAGACTGCTCTCTAACTTTCGAACATGCTGGTTCCATTCCGCAACTCCTTACAAAAAATCTGTAGATAATATCAATTTCCTCATTCTCTATTTTGTATTGCTCTTTAGGCAAAAAAAAAAAAAAAAAAAAACAAATTTGGGGGAAATAAATAAATCTTAGGACTTTTTTGCTGCCTCGCAGAAACAGGACTGAATGCGGCTCCTTGATTCATGTCAGCGTAGAGTGCCTCAGATAGTAATGATTCGGCACATCAACGTGTTCCCTGAGACAGGCAAGAGGGAAGCGTCTGGAGTGCGTAAGTGTACGTGAAGGCCCAGTGCTGGAGAAGAGCGACCTCGAGGCTGGCTGTGAGTGAAGGAGGAGTGAATGACACAGGGGCTGTGTGATCTCGTGTATGTGTCTGAAAGGCAGGTATGGTGTTTCAAATTTTTCAGAGAAAAAGAATCCTAAGGAAGATATATTCAATTCTAGAGTATCCTAGTTTCCTGGGGCTACTGTAATAAGATGCCACAAACTGGGTGGCTTAGACAACAAAGAATTATTGTCTCACGGAGTTCTGGAGGCTGGAAGTCCGAAATCAAGGTGTTGGCGGGTCTGGTTCTTTCTGGGAGCTGTGAGGGAGAATCTGTTCAGGCCTCTCTCCTTGGTTTACAGTGGTAAACTTCCTTCTGTCTCTTTCCATGGGCTTTCCTTTATGCATAGATCTGTCTCTGGGCCCAAATTTCTCCTTTTTATAAGTGTGCCAGTCACACTGGGTTAGAGCCCCCTCCACAATGATAACTAATCACACCTGCAGTTACCCTATTTCCAAGAAAGATCACATTATGGAGGTCTGGGGTTTAGGATTTAAACATATGAATGGGGGGGGAGCAATTTCACATGCAACACAGGGTGAGAGAAAGAACTCTCTCCAAGAGTTTACCAAAACTCTCATACTGTTAGTTGAAGGCATATCTGAAGTAATGTTTATTTGTATATGCTTTTGTCTTTTGTAGACTGCTAAGTATTTTTGCTTCCAGTAATGTATTCCAGATAATTCTATGTGGATCTTCCTCAAGATCTACATTATTTTCACTTGCCTGGTAGGGAAACTGAGGCTTCGAGAAGTCACATGTCACGCAGTGGCAGACCTGAGACTCGAATTCAACACTTCCACTTCCTACCCATTGTGCCCACTAGACTGCACTGCCTGCTCTGTAGTAACCATTAACACTCTTCAGCACCAACAATGTGTCTTGACCCCTACCATTAAATCACCAAAGAACGTGCTCCACTTAATTCTCTAATTCCTCTTCCTTATTTCCTCCAAGAAGTGGCAGGATGGGCGACTTATTTCCCAGTATAATTTTTGTTCAAATACATCTTACAGTGTTCCATTCTCAATGAAATATGTAAATAGGTCTGAATCCCCAAAACTCCGTCTTAGAGTTTTACTTACAAACATACGTGTCCTACTGTGGGAGCCACACACACACCGGGACCAAGCAAATGACTCCAGAATTGGCCCGAAGTAGACCCAAGCTGGGCGTTGATGTTGGCAATGGCCAAGCTGGGGGTAGAACAGCCATCATTTTTCAGCTAATTTTCTCCTTTTGCTTCCTCCCTTGCTCCAGGTAGAACACTTCATTAAGAGTGCTGCAGAGCTCAGTAGAGCTCATTCTTGATGAGCTCGCCTCTCTGATCTTCTCAAGCCTTTAAAAGGGAATGAGCCTTGGCCTCCTTTTTATGGGCTACATTATGACCTGGCTTCAAAGTGTGAAAAGAGGTTCCAAGATTCCCTTTGTGCGGTGGAGTCTCTTAATTGCACTTTTAAACACAGTGTAATTTTTGTAATTAACATTATGGTTTCAGAGGGCAGAGAAGCCTGCACCATGCTAATTACAAACCTGCGTCTTCAGAGTGGTGGAATTTCCAAGGCCTCTGATATTGGGGTGGAATACAGTTTTTATGAAGGATTTCAAAGATCCTCTGTGGGCTGAGTTCTGAGTCATCATTAGCATTTGATAACATAAAGAAATTTTACAACATGTGACAGACTTTCTATGTGAAGATTTTACCTGATAACTAGAAAATTTGCATAAAGCGCTTTATTAGGTCTCCTCTCACATTACCGAAAGAGTAAGAAGTATAGTGCACTCTTTCTCTAAGATTGTTCTTAGGAGCCAAGGAATTGGTGCTCTATAATAAAATTTACAGTATATTATGAAGTGAAGTTGTAATAATCTTCAATGGTGTTGAAAATCAGAGCATATGCACCTTTTAAGGAGAGGAAGAGAATATGTATCAGAATTACCGGGTAACTGAAAACCTTGCAGTAAAGGTATATTGTACTGTGCTTTGCCATATAAAAGATCTAGTCCTGCTAGGCTGCCGAGCCACAGCGAGAGCTTCACATATATAACACCAGGCGACAATAATATGTCATTTTTTCACTCCGTGAAGTATGTTCACTGAGAAAAATTATCTTCCTCTTATTTCAAAGGCAAGTTTATCTACTTTTTTATCAACCCTAAGCTATCAAACAAATTGTGTGTTCGTGTGTATGTATCCTTACACACACACACACACACACACTTCCAGACATGCAGCATGCATCCTGTGCAGGGCAATCACAGCTCTGCAAAGAGTAACTGGCCTTTCTTAGGCTGATACTGTCAGAAATTGTACTGTGGGGTACGGATGGAGTCCCAAAGCCATCCATTTGCTGAAATCCTTTCACTGAGCATGGATCAATTAAGCCAGTGATAGTGATAATTTCAGGAAAGCTTTCTGTCATGACGGGAACAAGAATTCACCATTATTCCATGCTGTCTTATTATTTCAACACCATACATGTGCTGTTGGATGTATAGCAGTAGCTCGCAGCATTATCTCAGTGGGATGCATTTTCCTTCATGAGAGTCTTTTCCTTGGCGATTATGCAGATAATGCATAGCTTTGTAATGACATCATAAATAGAACTCCAAGTCCCAAGAAACAATTAGGGACGTATATCAATACTTCCCTTGTAATCACAACATCATCTGACTTCCAGTGGGATGCCAAGCTAAGCTCCCCAAGTTCTGTAATCACGTATGAGCACTAATGCCTGCTTCACAATCTATCTTGGAATCACAAATCCTGGCACGGCAGACAAATTAATATGCATTTTAGCCCACTGTCAAGAAGGGAAATCATACTGGGGTTAATCACAGAGCCTAGGGTGAGATCCAGGCAAATGAAACCCAAGCTGACACAGGCTGGACCCTCAGTGTATTGACCTCAGGCAAAAGCATGAGAAAACTAAAACATTTAAAAAGCCAGTATCCCCTGGAAGTGAAGGACCAAAGAATCCTCGCAGCAGATCATTACACTTTCCTATTAATAACTCTATTTTTGAAAGAGGCTTTTTTGTTTTGTTTTTTTCCTTGAATGATTTCTCCCATCCCACATTTTGTTTCAGCCTGGTTTAAGTCCCCTTAAAAATAAACACGCCTTTGTCATGGGAGGAAAGGGCCACTTCTCCCTAATTGGTTTGAGGCATGTCAGTCACTTCAGCCTGCAAGGGATGCAAAACGACACTCTAAGTGGACTTTTAAAACCACATGGTGGATTTTACAAGTTCTGTTCGCTCCTGCTGAGGGGAGTGGGGTATGAGGAGGATTCGATTATAGTTCTGAATTCCTTTCCCAATTTTAGGAAAGCGACAAACCCTTCTCTCTTAACTCTTGTAGCTCCCAACAAACAGAAATAGAATTTTAGATATATGATCAAACTTACATAGTATATAGCTTGTATTTTTACAAAATATTTGCTTCCAGCAGAGTGTATCGTAATTCACAAATGCAGAAATCTGTCATTAAGATCTGACCCAGTTGCCTGGCATTGTCAAATGCAATAACGTATCTTTTAATAGTTTTATATCAAGTAAGGATATAACATATCATTAGTTTAAATGTATTTGCAAGCAATTACCCCCACCAGGATATTTGAGAATGCTCATGTAAAATTGATGAAATTCTGACATGCTTAAACATTGTTCATTTAGCTCAATTCCTTATGTATATAAAAAATAGAATAAATAATTCCACTGCCATTTGCAAACTACTGTTAGGCATTTTTATTCCACTCAGGGCTTCCATGCTGCCTTTAAACTATAGCCTTTGGTGATTATTTGGAAAAAAGCAGTTTCATATATGTTTAATTTTAAATAATGGACTAGATTTTTCATTCTCCTTATTATTGTTCAATGTAGTAATTTAAATACGGAGTAGATTTACTGCATGTCAGCTGCCTTTCTTTTACAAAATGGGATGAATTATTGAATGAGTAGAGGTTGTTTGACAATGAGTTTTCTAGTACTACACAAAAAAGACCTTTGACATTCAGCTGTCTTTTGAAAAGAAGAAAGTATAAATCAATTAAGCCATTATGCTGTGGTTCAGAAATGCCATCCCATGGCAGGTCTGCTCTGCCTCTCAGGTGACGTTCGGGTGGCTCCACCATCACACGGGGAACAGAATGACAGCCAGGCTGAGGTCCCCCAGCATCTTTCCTGGGTTTCTACAACCTTCTGTGGCTGACGTGCACCCTACATAAACATCATTTACCCACCACAGACAGGTAATAAGTTCCTTTCTGATTTTTCTTGACTATACTAGTGAATATTATTTACTAGTGATTAAGAATTTTTTTCTACTTTTGGATTTTGTCTGCACTTTTTAATATGTTCACTGTGCCAGAGGAGGACAATCTTATGTTGAACATCTCATCACCCTTTATGCAAGCCAGGTGAGAAATTACATTTCAATGCCTCCCTATGCTATTCCTCAATACCATATTAGCATCTGTGTAATTAATAATACTTTGAGCTCTGTCAAAATGAAATCACTTTTATTCTTCCCCCAAAGAGAATCATTTATTAACTATGTGTAATCCCCAAATACATTTTTCTTTACTAATGTCACTAGTAACTATACCTTCTGAAATATTAATTTATCTATCCAAACCCATAAAGACAGGTCAATTTATTTTTTTAATCTATCTAATCATTGTGAAAGCAGTCAGACTGGTTGTTTTGAGGGTAATGTAACAGGTACTTTTGGAGTACTGTTTCTGGGCATAGCACTGCTACGGGGCAGTTTGAAACTGAAAAAAGAAGGGTGAAACAGATAAAAGGGAAGGTATGGTCTCTTCTCAGAAGAAAATTAGAGTATAACTGCAGAGCCAAGATGAGTTGGTTCACACAGAGCAATTAGCAGAGCACACAAACTACATGATTAGGCTAAGTGACAGAGCATAACTGTAGTAGGAGGTTAGAGAAAGGAGATATCAAAAAGACCGGAAATTTACATTTAGAAAAGCTTCATAGATGGTGGACCTCAAACAATGGGTGAGACTTAGACGGCTAGCAAGAGGACAGGAGATTCTAGGTGAGGTGGTAAAAACACTTTGAATGTGATAAACGCATTTTAAAGGTATTGAAACAAAAAGCATTCCTGGGAAGTAGTAGGAAACTAAAATTTTACTGAATGGTACTCACTTTGGAAAAACCCCAAAAGTCAGTAAACAGGAAGATGCATTTAAATTGGTTACATTAAGCAATACTAAGCCACAGACTCTTCTTGAGCAAGGGGCTGCCATGAATAAAGTATCCACCTAGGACGTTGGCAGGATGGCCAAGTGGTGCAAAAGAGGCAAGCAGTTATCAGGCTGTTGGGGTAAGCCATGAATGGGGTGATAAATTCCTAGGATGTGATGAGAAAATGGGAATGGTAAGCCAGCAGAATATAGAGTGTGCAGTGAGGGGACACCAAAATGTACTGGGATTTAGTGAATCAGAATAAGTAAGAAACTAATTAATAATGCTCCCCCACATAGATCAATAAAAGGGCTGTGTTTCCTACAGGGAAGAGGAGAAGGAAGGAAAAAATACAATTATTTATTAATTTAACTTGTCAACCACTATTCAGGCACCATACTCCTTGGCCATAATGCCACACACCTGTTCTCACCCACAGTCAATGCTACAAAACATTAATTTCAGCATTATTGTTCCCTTCTTAACCACACACAGCCCCAGAATTCTTCTCACCATTGAATTCTGGGCGGTAATTCAAAATTAATGAGAATTAGTATACATACACACAATCACACATATCCTCTCTCTCACACACACACACACACACACACTAATATACCATCCCTAATTTAGAAAGAAGTGTGACTTGGAACCACATTGGAAAGGAAGTACATATTATATCATTATATAATATTTAAGCAGAGATGAATAAAAAGCAGAGAAAACCATACATATATGCATATGCACATATTATTTTACTAGCAATATCTCCGTAGACCCAGAGTACTTTCAGGGGAATTTTTCAGTTACTTCAAGTCAGTGAATGAAATTCTAAGATAATTAAAAGACTAAGTCCACCAGAAAATGATTACGGAAAGAGAAACCAAATCCTCCACCATCATCATTTCCCTGTAAGAGAAACCAAATCCTCCACCATCATCATTTCCCTGTAACAACACCGTTAGGAAAACATGTAGTTAGATTTCCAGGTGGCGTCAAGAAGCAAGCAGCTGGAGAAGAACCTAAAGCCAGAAAGAGAAAGGTGAGTGGAGAAAATAAGTGGGAGAAGGCTTGAGTATTCATCCAAAGAAGAGGAGCCTCTGAGGGAACCTGATAATAGCTTTCAAGTGTCTAAAGAGTTATTCTATAGGGAATGCTGACCAGCTGTTCTCCATCTTTATTCAGGGCAGAACAAAAGAAGACACACAAAACTGCAGGATGAAGGATTTAATTTAGACATAGAAAGAGTGGCTTAATAATAAGTGTTATTACATGTTGGAATCAGTGTCCGAGGCAGCCCTGTTCTTCGGAGGGCTTGCAAAAGAGGGAACTCAAGGACCGGCCATCAGGCCCGACGGAGGTGGGTACTACTTGGAGGTGGTCGTTTAGGCCCACTGAGCTCCCTGTTCTCCTCCAGCCCCAGGATCTGAGATTGCAGCCCATCCACCAGGTCTGCCAGGTCAGTTAGAGCCATTTCCAGGAACAAAGGGAAAGTGGACTGCTCCCCAGCATGCGAACTTTCAACCATGTTTAACAAGGTGCCAGGAAAAACAAGCAGCCTGAGCATGGATTCCCAAGCCTCCTGCCTTGTTAAAGGCAGTTTATGGTTTACACAAAAGTACTCTGTCTTAATTTGCTCCTTTCCTATAAATGAAATGGGGTACATTTAGTATTCCTAAGGGGCTGGTACACTGGCCAAGTTCATGCTGCCTATGGATTTAAAAAAAAAAAGTCAAGCAAGGGTACCCACACTGTCAGTTTTTGGACTGGGAGAGTGAAGAGCGGTGGGCCCTGGTAACTGAAATGTGCTAGAACTACTGGCAGATGACCAATCCTTTGCCTTCTCCCCCTTCTGCCTTTTTGTTGTTGTTGTTGCCCTTCCTTATAAAAATAGATGTACAGGGATAGCACTTCATTAACTGAACATGAAATCTGCAAATTTGCATTACTTGTTATTCTGTCTTTTGTCTACACAGTTCAAATTGGTGAAGTTTTACAATAATATTTAAAAGTAAGAACCCATAATGTTCTCACATTTCTCAATAGAATATTTTGTGCTTACTGATGCTTAGTAAAAGTTTGTTAAGTAAATGACTAGGGGTTCTATTTTTCACTCCCACACAACCCATATGAAAGGTCTCCTAAAAACCAAGCACTTCAACAACTTTGCCCTTCTTGTAAAATGAGTCATCAATCCTCCCAACATCTGAGCTGTTCTCCTATCATCGATGAAAAATCAGATGTCCTTGAGGGCAGCGGGAACACCCCACAGATGTTGTGCAAAGCTACACACGTCCTTTATTCCTCTTAAGTGCTGATGTCCTTTGTAGTCAGTACTGGGTCCCCTTCTTTTCCATATTCCCAAAATTATTTTACAAAATGCCTTGGGCATAAGGTATTCCACAAGTATCTGTTTAACAAAAATTTAAAAATGCCCAGAACACAGGAAATGAGGCATCGTGATTAAAGGCATGGACTGTGGTACTGATTGCTTTGATTTGATTCCTGGCTTTTCCACTTACTGTGTGACCTTAGGCAAAGTAGTTGAAACCTCTTACTGCCTCAGTTTTCTCCTCTATTAAATGGAGACTATTATGGGACCTACATCATGGCGTTGTTATGAGGATTAACTATGTTGATATTTATGAAGCACTTTGAAGAGTATCTGACAGGTGTTAAGCACCAAATAAGTGGAACATAAATGAAAAGATGCTGGGGCTCAGGAACACACTTCCTGGTCTTGTTGCCCAGATCCACCAGCTGGTTAAAGGGTGGAGAAGCTCCATTTGATGTCACCTGTCTGTTCTTTCCTCAAACCACATGAAAGACGATGTAAAGATAAGGCCCAAACAGGGTCATAAAAAGTAGACACGCTTTGAAAGCTTACGCTGGAAACAAGATAGAAAGGGGAACAATGGCTTGGTTGAGCAAAATTGAAATGATAAACCAAAATGAATGACTTTGTCATTACTGAATATCTACAGACCCCCTTGAAGTTAAGATTCAGCATCTTTCATGTCCTCAGTGAGAGGGAAGCGCTATTGCTATTGATTGGCCCTATTGCTATTTCTATTGCTATTGCTATTGATTGGCCCTATTGTTATTGATTTCAGTGGGACACCTAAGAGGCACATTCAAGAGTAACATCAACAGCAACTGGCGAGTCGGTCAGCTCTCAGACCTGGCTTTGAGATATGCACTGTGGTGATCACACGTAACTGGCACAGGCACTTTCATTCACTCTTCCTGTGCAGACATGGTCCTCTTTCCCAGTGAGCTACCGCCAGTCCCTACCCAACAACAAAAGTTGGAACACAGAAGGAATAAAAGGGTTCAAAGTTTTACCTCTAGACCCATAAAATCCTTCTCAGACACCAAATCCAAATAGGTTCATTTCAAATTAATTAATTAATTAATTAATTAATACATAAATAATCATGTGGACCTTCTGAAATCCAAGGCAGGAAATTCTTCCCCATCCTTAATTATTGCTTGCTTATTAAGGGATATGCTTTTCTTGAGAGAGAAATACTGATATTTTTTAAGAGACTATGCCAGAAATGTGTTCATTCAACCTATATTGTGCTCCTACTATGCCTGAGGTTAGGTGTTAGGTTTACACGGAGTTCAGAAGTATAGCGTACAATTTTAGTTCCAGGAAACTTACAAGAAGTTTAGGCAAGCAATATTTATACAAATAAAAATCAGAAAATAATCCAAAACAGTATGGTAATACAATTGATCATGGTAAATATTGGTATGGTAATAAAATGCTATATTTTGTGGTTCAGGCAGGAAGAAGTTTTTAGAGAATGGAGTTTCATGTGGGCCAGAATTGTAAGAGGAGAAATAGTAATCACCAGGTGTGAAGTAGACCTTATATAATGGCTGACATGTGGATTGGAAATGGGGAAAAGCATAAGCAAAATTCCCAGCGATGAAAGTGATAAGGGTGTATGCAGAGGACAGATCTGATCACTTCCACCAACGACCAAGCAATCCTGAGGTCTTCCTATAACAAAATCTTTGCCAGCCCAAAAGCTTCCAAGGACTTAGAGGCCCCAAGAAAACACACTCAAATGGAAGGGTAGGTTTCTTCAAGGTTACAGAAAACATCTACTGACCACAAACATCCATGCCAAAGGCTTCTCAGACTTGGAAGCACAAAAGAGGGTCAATGAACCAGCCTTGGTTGTACAAACACTCTCAACTCTGTTTTAAAGTATTGCTTCAAGAGAAAAGGTTAAATGAGGTTTGAGTGCAGTGTAATAAACCTTCACTGTTCATAAAGCTCTGAGTGATAAATGTATGTATGGTTACTGAATAAAAATATTGGGGTCAAGTGCCAAAGATCTCTGAGGTTAAGGTTTGTTTGCATGGATAGGTGAAGGACCCCAAATCATCAAATCTCAAGAAAATGGCAGCTTGTCAGTCAAAGACACAATCTGCTCCAGCTCACCAGAGAAGCCCATTCGCAACCTCCACTCAGCCAGACATTATAAACATTCGAGCTGTGATGTACAGCACACAATGGCATGTAATTTGTTTGGTTCCGAGAGACTAAGACAAGGGTTTGGAAGGTTCACTGCATTGTAAAGGAGATATGCCTGGCTGCAGGTTTTCACAGTTGGACATAAAAAAATACCCTACTCCTCAATAGTGGGACATCTAAGGGAGAGGTATGAGTTGGTATCCATGGGCTAGCTAAAAGGAAAGATTTCACCCATTGCAGTATATACCAGCATCCACAAGTAAAACAAGAAGGACCCTCGACAAAGTCCTATAAAAAACGGCAAGGTTCTGCTTATGAGTAACTTTGGCCTATGACATAATTTGTGCCACATGTTTTTAAACAGTAAAATTTGGACTCCTGCAGCAGTCAGGGAGCTGTGTAAAAGTACCAGGGGACTCATCATTCTGCACAATGGAGAACCCATTTTTACTTCAGAGCCAACCTAGGACTTGTCCTTCTCACTGAAAAGTAAAAAAATAATAAAAATCTTGGATCACATAAACCTTCTCATTTGGACCACAGAGCTGGCTATAGTAGATGGGGTGAGAGAAACCAAAAGTTGCGGCTACAGAAGAAAGGGGGGGAAATGTAGTGTCCAGTAATTGATTGCGTGGGATTTATAGAACATATTTAATAAAAGCAAAGGCCTCTTTAAAAATTCATGGATATGGACTTTTATTTCAAGTCTAAATTTTGAGCCATTACTGTTTCAGAGATTAAGAATTCATTGCAATTAGCAATGAGAGTCTTACTAAAAAGAAGTGAAAAACCAGCTTTTGTTTTTAAGCAATTTTCATGGAATGGACATTGGGTCAGGCACTTCATAGACATCTTCATTTAGTCCTCGCAACAGCCTTCTGAGGATCTCATCTTATTCCTCAACTGGGGAAACAGGCTGTGAGAGACGTAACATGCTGCCCAGCTTTCGACAGTGAGCATCCACAGTGGAAATCCAGAGAAAGTGTTCTCTCAAGCCCGTGTTTCTATCACATTTCCTATTGCTTTGGCAGAATGGTTGCATTGGTAGCTTTTAGCATAACTAAGCCCTCCAGCCCGGCATGGAATACGGAACATGAGCAGAACCTGAATGGTAAAGAGGAGAAATCTAAACCAGAATGGAAAAGACAGAGAGGCCCTTGGCTTCGGCAGGCTACAGTTTTCATTAAGTCCTTGGAGATAGACCTGGAAATAAATATCATAACCCTATATATTGTTTATAGTTTGCTGTATGGATTTATTCTTACATTTACTGCATTGTAAACCAAATAAAGTTCAGTGTTTCCACATTCTTTCCCAATTTTTCCATTTATTGTCTTTATAAAGTCCCCCCAAACATCTGAGATATTGTTCCAGAGACATGTCTATAAAAGCAGACTCCAGTTGACTATTTAAAATCAAGATGCAGGGGTCTAAAGTGAGATGGTCAGGTGAATAGCACACTTTATAGCTTTTGTTTCCCATTTTTGAGCTAATTTCTTGCTGAGTGGAGCTGAACACTAAATTCTATTAATTAGTTTTTGCCTGCCCATCCCAAGTTCATGAAGAAATTCTCCTATGTTATCTTTGAAAACTTTTACTTTTCATATTTAAATCCACAATACAGCCAGGATTGATTTTTGTATATGGTATATTGTAGGAATAAAGATTCGTTTTTTCCCTTATGGATCTCCAAGTGTTCCAGTACCAATTATTGAAAAGGCAATTATTTTCCCATTGCACTGTGGTAGCACCTTTGTTTTATAATAAGAATAATAATAAGCATAATAACTTTTGATATCTGGTAGTATGAGTCTTCAAATTTCATTATTTTCTAGCCTATTCTTTCCATGTGCATTTCCATATAAATTTTGAAATCACCTTATCAATTTCCATTCAAAAATCTGTTAGGACTTTTATTGAAATGGCACTGAATTCATAGGTTAATTTGGGAGGAATTGACATCTTTATAATGTTGAGTCTGCTAACCCAAAAGCATGATACATTTTATTTAATTTCTCAGTAATATTTTAGAATATGCTCTATAGAAGTCTTGCAAATCTTTCATCAGATTTATTGCTAAGCAATTGACTATATGATGCTGTTAAGCATCATTCTTTACATTTTAATTTCTAATGATTTGTTACCACTTGCTTGGGATTTGAAATTTTAGGATCCTTCACAAATACATGCAAGAAAACCTTAACCTTAGAGATCATTGGCATCTGCCTCCAACATTTTTGTACAGTAACCATACACACATTCATCATTCAGAACTTTATGAACTGTGAAGCTTTATTACATTTCATGTAAAACTCAATTGATCTCTGCTATGTTCACTTATTAATTCTAATAAGTTGTCTTCAGTTCTTTTGGATTTTCTACATAAAAAATCATGTTACCTGTGAATAATGGCAGTTTTACTTCTTACTAATCATTATGCGTTTTCTTTCTTTCCTGCCTTGTTGCACTGACTGGGTCCTCTAGCTGAACTTTGAAAAGAGTTGGTGAGAGCAGACCTCCTTGTTTCATTCCCAGCCTTGGGGAAAATCTTACAATAACTCACCATTAAGAATGAAGGTTGCTGTAGATGTTTTGTAGATACTCTTTACTAGATGAGGGAAATGTTCTTTTATTATCATAAAAGGCTGCTAGATTTTCTTAATGCTATCTCTGCAGCTAAATCATGTGGTTATTTTATATTTTATATTTTATAACCACATGATTTTCCTCATTTGTTCTCTTAATACCGTGACTCACGTTGATTGATTTTTCAATTGTTAAACCAACATTGCTTTCTTGAGATAAACGCAAGTTAGTCATGACATATTTTCCTTTTTATATATTATTCAATGCTAACATTTTTAGGAGTTTTACATCAATGTCCAAGAGAGAGATTGCTGTATAATTTTGTTACCAAATTTATGTTGGCTTCAGAATGAGTTGGAAAATGTCTCACTTTTTATCTATTGTTCTAAAAGAATTGATGTAAGACTGGCTTTCTTTAGTTATTGAACAATTAATAGACTTCACCCAGAAGCCATTTGAACCTGGATTTTTGTGACTGTTTTCAATTGTATATTCAATTTCTACAATGGATCTAATATTATTCAGACCTTTTAATTTCTTCTTGTGTCAGTTTTGGTAACTTTGTCATTGTATGGTCCAAGGAAGCTGTCTAAACTTTCAAACTTTCATCTAAACTTTAAAATTTTTTGTTATAAAGCTGCTCTCCACTCAACATGGGCACACAGATTTCAGGGAAACCTGACTCATCACAAACCTGTAGCCTGCGCAGAGCACCCAGAGACTGAGGCCTAAGGGAGAACTGCCGGGATGAGTTGCAGACCTGTGAGCAAAACGAAGGCTTAACGTGTTTGCGTGGTTGTTCTTCACATAGTAAATAACCAACAATAATTTTAAATTAATTCTCTCTTTGGATTAGTCTGACCTTATGCTAAACCTAGCTCTTGAGTTTCTAGTTTTAGAGATTGTATTATCAGTTTTTAGATTTTATATTTGGTACTATTTTATATATCTCATTTTTTCAGTTAAAATCTTCATCACATCATTTATTTTCTTGAACACATTCACGACAGACTTTTAAACTGCCTAATAATTACAATACCTAGACTACTGTAGGCATGTTTTATGTTTATAATCTTTTTATTGAGATATATTTGACATTTGATGAGATATATATATATTTAATGTATACTATCTGATAAGTTTTGACATCTATATATGCTCAAAAACCATTGGCATGATCAAGATAATCAATATATCTCCCACACCCAAAAGTTTCCTCATGCCCTTCAGTCACTCTTTCCTGTGACCCAAGCAGTACCTACCCTGACTCCCCAAAATAAGTTATCTGATTTCTATCACTATAGATCAGTTTCATTTTTAAGGATCATACAGTATATACTCTTTTTGTCTGGCTCCTTTACCTTAGCATAACTATCCTAAGTATCTATATTGTAGCATCAATAGTTCACTCCTTTTTGATTGATCCATTGTTTGAATATACTACAATTGCTTGCCCACTCATGTATTCATGGATTTTTAATTTTAATAATGTCTTCCAAAGAACAGGAGTTTTTTTCTTATTCTTGTTGTTTTGATAAACTCTAATTTATCAATTTGTTCTTTTAAATATCATACTTTTAATATTGTTTAAAAAATCCTCTTCTAAACCAATGTTGCAAAGATTTTATTTTATACTTTCTTCTAACATGTTTATAGTTTTAGGTTTTACATTACCTACTTGGAGTTAATATTTATATATTTTGTGGGGGTGTAGAACAAAATTCTTTTTTTCTATATATGAATATTACATGACCATTTGACTATCCTTTCCCACAGAATTCCCTGTGTACGTTTGTTTAAAACTAGTTGCCTGTATCTGTGTAGGCCTATTTCTTGACAATCTGTTTTGCTCCATCCACCTTTTTTTCTATCTCTATACCAGGGGTCAGCTCACAATGACCCACAGCTCAAGTGTGGTTCACTGTCTGTTCAAGTACAGCCACAAACTAAGCATGGTTCCAACATTTCAAGATGGCTTTAAAAAAGCTCAAAAAATAGTTTTTCATGACATTTAAAAATTATATAAATTCAAAATTTACTGTATTTAAAAAAAGATTTATTGAAAGACAGCCATACTTATTCCTTCATGTATTGCATTTAGCTCTTTTCACACAACATCAGGAGAGTTGAGTAGCTGTGACAGAGATAGTATAGCCCACATAGACTAAAATATTTACTATTTGACCTTTAATATATAAAGTTTCCCTATCCCCACTTTACATCAATATCAAATTGATTTAATTACTGTAGCTTTATAGTGTGTTTTGAAATCAGATACTGTTAGTTCTATAACTTGGTCCTTTTTCGAAGTTGTTTTGGCTAGTGTAGAACCTTTGAATTTTCATTAAGAAATTTGAAATTTGCTTTTCAACTTCTATAAAAAGTAAATGCACTGTGATTTCAGTTGTGATTGAATTAGATGTATGGATCAATCAGGGGAGACTTGGAACCAAAAACCACTGAATCTTCTGAACTATGTCAAAAGTATATCTTTCCTCTCATTAGTTCCTCTGTTCTTTCTCTCACCAGCATGTAATTTTTAGCACACAGGTGACCATTGGCAGAAGCATCCTTATTTTTCTCAGTCTTCTGAATTTCGTAAAAACCAACAGTATGTTTCCATTTACCTTTACTCCAACATATATCTTTCTCTTTCTCTTTCTCTGAAAATAATAATTGGAATAAAGGAAAATTGATTTATTTACACAGCTTGTTTGCAAAGTTTTTGGTTTTCCTTTGAAACTAACCACAAAAGTCAAAACACGTCAGAACTATGAACTATCTAGCATGAGATATAAAATATGAAGGCAAGAAACACAAACATACATTAAAAAATATACTCCTTCTTTCCTAATATAGCAAATTACATTTTTGGATGGAAAATTACAAATATCATTCTGAATATCATATTATGAATTTGAATATCAAATTATGAAAATCATAATGTGTTCCCTACTGTATTATCAAGGACACCCATTTTATGGTTAATGAAGACTTTCCACCAGTCAGCCAGCCACTGTTTAGAATAAAGCTGTTACACTTCATGTCAATAAATTATGGTTATAAAGGCAATAATTTCCTTCAAAATAGGTTGTTGCCATGACAAAAGACTTGTTTCCTGTGGGTGATCACTGGCCACCTTCTGTTTCACCTCTGCTGTCAAGCAGCAATGGAGGTATGAGAGGTGCTTTGACATTTTGGGGTGCTCTGTGCAAATCCTCTAAATCACTTTTGAAATTCATTTCTCATCTAATTACAGCTCCTGAACAAAGACAGCCCTGGAGGGAAAGGACCTCTTCCTGGCATGGGCCAAGGACCGGCCAGGTCAGGACTCGGCTGTCTTGCAGAGTACGTGTGATGGCTAAGCCTGTCTAGAGAGGCTCTAAGGTTTGCCGTTTATTGAAGAAAATGTTTTCTGATGTTCAGCTCACATTTTCCCCTCACTCAGTTTCACTCTATCATTCACAATCAGACCTCATAAAACAGTTCCTCTTCCTTCTGAAGGGTGTTCAACCTTTCAAGCCTCAAAAATTCTATGTTCCTCTTAGCCATGGTTGGATCATGTTATATATATTTATCTTCAGATTAGTAATGAAAGAGATGATAATATTTGTTTTACAATCATTAGGAAATTCCTTTTAAAAGCACTTCCTGTTGGCTCAGATTTGCAACATTCATATTAGATTTCAGTTTGTGGACTCCAAACTCCTGGTTTCTTCAGGAGAAAAGAGTGAACTGAAACAGAGAGCCTTGCAATCTGACCTGGACACATGCTGCAGTTTTAGCAAATAAAAAAAGTAATTTAATAAAAGAAAGAAAAAGGTTAACATTGTGAATCTGCCCTGTTTAGACACCTCATCTAATTACATTGTAGTTATCTATAAGCAGGATTACAAAAACCACACTGATTAAGAAAAATGGAATACCATGCCCTCATTTTGGTACTTAATATCTTAGGTGATATTAGATGACCAATTTGATGACTTCTGTTCTTGTATCATCTTCATAGACATCTTCTCAGGAGTAGAAGACAAAGTTAAGAAAAGGGGCATTCGTTCTATTAGTTACTGAAGAAAGTCCTTAGTTAAACAGTGATCTGTAACTTGCCTGAAGCTCACCTCCACTGCCCATTCCACTGGATTCCAGTGGCTTGCAGGGTTGCACCGGACCAGACTCTGCCTACTTCTCTCCAGCCCTACTGCCACACCCTAGGCCTCCTGTCTCATATCTCTTCCCTGTGAAAAGTCCCTGTGTGACTGCAGTAGCCTACTGACCAGTCTCATGATGCCACTCTTGCTACCTTTCAATCCACAGTCTGATCAGAACACAGAATGCTATTATAATTTAAAAGCATAAATCATATACACAAAAATAAACTCAAGATGGATAAAAGGCTTAAATATAAGTCGCAATACCGTAAAAGTCCTAGAGGAGAACATAGGCAGGAAAATCTCAGATATTCTATACAGCAATATTTTCACTAATATGTTCCTGAGAGCAAGGGACATGAAAGAAAGACTAAACAAATGGGATTTCATCAGAATAAAAACCTTCTGCATAGCCAAAGAAAATATCAGCTAAATGAAAAGAGAACCAACTGTATGGGAAAATATATTTGCAAATGATACCTTGGACAAGGGTTTGATCTCTAAAATATATAAAGAACTCATAGGATTCCACTCCAGGAAGAAAAACAATCCAATTAAAAAGTGGGCAAATGGCCCTGGTTGTTGTAGCCCAGTGGATTGAGCATGGGCCTGCAAACCAGAGAGCCACTGGTTCGATTCCCAGTCAGGGCACATGCCTGGGTTGCAGGCCATATCCTCAGTAGAGGCAACTACACATAGGTGTTTCATTCCCCCTCTTTCTCCCTCCCTTCCCCTCTCTCTAAACATAAATAAATAAAATCTTTTAAAAATGGGAAAAGTACCTGAACAGTCACTTCTCCAAGGAAGGAGGACATACAGAGGGCCCAGATACACATGAAAGGATGCTCAGCATCACTAGCCATCAGAGACAATGCAAATTGAAACCACAGTGAGATACCACCTCACACTGGTGAGAATGGCCATCATAAACAAATCAAAAAACAACAAGAGGATGTGGAGAAAAGGGAACACTACTATAGTGTTTGTGGGAATGCAAACTGGTGCAGCCACTGGAAAACAGTATGGAATTTCCTCAGAAAACTAAAAATGGATCTGCCTTTTGACCGAGCAATTCCACTGCTAGGATTATATCCTACAAACCCTGAAATGCCAATCCATAAGAACCTATGCACCCTGATGTTCATAGAAGCATAATTTACAATAGCCAAGTGCTGGAAGCAACCTAAGTGCCCATCAGTAAATGAACGGATCAAAAAACCATCATACATTTACACAATGGAATACTATGCAGCAGAAAGAAAGAAGGAATTCCTACACTTTAGGACAGTTTGGATGGCCTAGAGAGCATTATGCTAAGTGAAATAAGCCAGGTGGTGAAAGACAAACACCATATGATCTCACCTATAAGTGGAACTTAATCAACAAAACAAACAAGCAAGCAAAATATAACCAGAGACATTGAAATTAAGAACAAACCAATAGTAACCAGAGGGGAGGTGAGAGGGGGTATTGAGGGGATTAAGGGGAAAAGTTCTCAAGGAACATGTATCAAGGACACATGGACAAAACCAAATGGAGGTATGATTGAGGGTGGGAGGTGGGGATGTCTGGGATAGGGGGCAGTGGTAGGAGGGAAATGGAGACAACTGTACTTGAACAACAATAAAAAAAAGTGGAATAAGATTAGAGACTGTTAGGAGAGTATGTTGGGGACAGTGGCTGTGGAGAGAGAGTAATCTATTCAGTTTTCCCAAGCATAACCAGACTCCAGTTTCTAGTTACCAGCTCTGACTATGTGACCTTAACAGCCTCAGTTAATTCTGTAGCTTGAGGTGGTCTTACTAACACCTAACTACTTTTGAAAATCATTCCACTTCACTTCTAGGGGTTGCCCTGAGGACTCGTGCAGTTTTATGGGGAGAGCAAGTCTCCCACCTTCTCAGAAGGTGTTCTCTTAGGAGGAGCACGTCCATTCCACATGATACTGCATTTTTTTCTAAATGATTTACTAGGCTCATCCAAACACAGTCCCACCGGCCAAGTTTCCATTCACAGGACTGTAGACAATATTTGCTCAACAGGTAGGCTAGGAAACAGACAACTCAAACATCCTCTAGTTAATATAAAGAGGAAAAGGTAAGAAAATAGGTAACTCTGTCAAGGTACAACAAAGTCTTGCAGACATGGAAAGGAAAAATCTGAAAAGTGTCCATGTTGTTTGCAGTGCCTGCACTGCTTAGAGCCAATTGTTTGGGTTCCTCTGTATGGAAAATGAAGATGTTTTGACTTCCTCTCCCATGCCGCCTCACTTCCTCCTCTTTCTCTACCCTTTGCATTATCCTCGTCTTCACCACTCCCCTTCACTGTGTCTCTCTGTTCTTTTGTTCTTTTGTCTGTATCCCCCAGACTCCTCACGGCCTTCTTCTTTCCTTTCCATCTCAGCATTTCAAAATGTATGTTTAAATCTTTTCTCAGGGATGAGCTAGGAAATAAATACAAAATATCATTTCTTATAAGGAATATCATGAGAAAAAACAATCAGCATGAGATGAAACATAATAGTCAAAAATGCACACCTAAATCTTTTTTTAAACAAATGAATTTTGATAGATAAGTCAATACTTTAGAAAGGATGAAAAGTCAGACTTCGGAAAAATGAGCTTAATAGGAATAATGCTCATAAAAGAAGATCCACTAAAATCTGTAAGAATTGTTAGGGACACAAAACTGATCAATAAATCAAATCTTCAATCTAAAATTTAAATGGAAAAAGAATTGATTTTGATAATAATTTCAATAACATGGATAAATAGAAAAAATAAAAAATGATTTAGCTGATTCTTATAGAAAATTGATCAATGAATTAAATTTGCTGTTTGGAATGTGTTCCCTAAAACTTTCTCAACAAAATTTCATCAACATTGACAAAATTCTGATTTGAATATGCTTTCTCAGAATGGTAGTATCTCAGTGTCTTCAGAATCAAAATGGTAGAGGCAACATGGTGTGTCAAATCCTGAGTGACCTGGAGGTGAGGCAACTACTTTAATGAACACTTTTAAGATCCTAAAAAGATCAAACAGTTTAACAGATAATTTGTTATTATACAGGAGAAAGTCAAATCTTGGGTACTCGGCAGACCTTCCGTTTTCTTGAGATGGAGACAGACTGATGGTGAAAGCAACTGAATAATTGTACCTGCCAAGCTTCTCATCTGGGACTACTTCTTTTTGCTATCTGCATACAAGACCATCTATCTGCCTTGTTCAACATGTCTCTCTGACATCAACACTGTGCCTGGCACATAGTAGGTGCTAGACAGATACTGACTGAATAAATTCATTACAAGCCTTCTGCTCAACAGTATTTTAAAGATACAAGCCCACCTGGCTTTCAAAAATACATAAGAATATATTATCCAAATTTAATTTCTGGTGCTACTGCTTGCTAGGTGTATGAGCAGTCATTTATCTTCTCTGTCTCAATTTCCTTAACTATAAAATAAAAGTAAGAGATGTAACAATTCCATAGGCTTAACTGGGAGGATTAAATGGGAAAATCCACACAAAGTATTCAATACTAGACAAAGAGCCTGACAGTAAGAGCTCACCAAATGTTATCTATTAATATTATGATCACTACCATAATCATCTTTGAAAAATGCTGACAATAAAACTCAAATTGCTACACTTTTTAAATACTTAATATTTATGAGAAAGAGATAATAACATCAAAGGGAATAAATCTCATTTCGCATAACAAATAATTATTTACCTGGTGGCAAGTGGCAATATCCTGAGAATATTAAGGGGTCAATACAGATCCTGCCCAATCTCTTTAAACTTTGCAAAGCAATCTCTAGATGACTGAATGGTGGTCATTGATTTTTAATAGTAATAAGTGCTATTATAATGGTAATCATGAAGAACTATAAAATTCTGAAGTGCCTGTGAAACCAATATAAGAATACAGTTATAGGCTTTAATGTGTCCTAATTACCTGAGACACTGTCATCATTTCATGTGATTGAAGACACAGTGAGCAGAACACTTGTCTCAGGCCTGGAAGTTCTTGGTTCAACTCCTAGCCTCTCTGCCTATTTGAAGTGACCTTGGACAAACACTGTAACTTCCTAGAATATTTTTGGCTAATCTATAAAATGAGGGAAGCAATCCCCACCTTAAGAAACCCACTGGGATTTTATGAAGCTCACATGAGCTGTGCACATGGGTGAGAACTGAGAGGACCTTCAGTACTAATTCGTAAAAGCAGAAGAAGAGGTCCAACGAAGATGCATGCATGGCTTAGCAAACTCTACTGGCTAGTTTTTGAGAGGCTAGACCTTGTAAAAACAAATACTGCTTAAAGAAAACATTTACAATTTAAGCTATTTTGAGTAATTCAACTAAATTAAGTATTGAATAAATCAAAATATGATTTCTCTAGCAGGGGTGTCCAAACTTTTGGTGTCTCTGGGCCATACTGGAAGAAGGAGAGCTGTCTTGGGCCACACATTAAATACATTGCAACAGGTAATCACAAAAGTATTTCATAATGTTTTAAGGAAATCTATGTTTTTGTGTTGGGCCCCATTTATAGCCAACCTAGGACCTATGTGGCCCATGGGCTGCAGGTTGGACATCCCTGTGTCTAGACTATTTGAAAAGAAAATGAGTTTCCATTCTATAGAGGAAGAGCATTTTATTCTTGTTTTATTGTCTATCAGTGACATACAGGGCATTCTCAATGATATTTAATAACAATGATGACATTTTAAGACCATGTGCCCAGTGAACAAAATGAATAAGCATAATGATGAAGATAATGAAATAAAGAGGAAGGCAATAGTGCCAAGGATTAGGTTGTCTTTAAATGTACATTATCTTGTTTGATTCTCACCACAGTCTCAAACATCTTCATTTTTTAGATGAGGAGACTGACATTCATAAAGGTTCAGCAAGTTCCCCAAGGGAATACAGCCAGGAAAAGTGACAGAGCCATTAGTCTAAACTCCTGTTTTGTTCTGATGTCACAGCTGCTCAGTTACTTCTGTAGGCGAGTGCTTATGGAACACCTATGCAGCCTTGACTATCTCAAGCCTGCCTTTCCCTGGATGTACTTTCCCATCAAATGTAGGCCAGGAAAGACCATAAACTTAGGTGTTACATCTTTCTCTGATTCTTCTCACTTTCTTTAGATTCTTCAATTCTACAAACTAGTATAATTCTCTGAACTCCAATTCAGTGCAAAGAGATGTGCCGGGGCCACCTGGCCAGAGCTGTGTGGTTGGTTAACAGAAGAACCCAGCTGCTCCAGCTCCTTGACCTCTCCTCTGTATGCACAAAGGCAGCCAAGGTGGAGGCAACTTGCTCATAAAAGCAAATTAGGATGCGTGTTACATCCTGCCACGAGAAAGCCATTTTCCACCCTATGAACTGGTACCCTCATATATGTGAAAGGATATCAAATTCTACTTTTAGGGCTTGCCAGATGTGTTTTGGATAGCAACACACTGGGCAAGAGCTGCATATGTGTGTGGGTCCATGACTATGAAGCCATGGGGACTATGAGTTCCCCCAAACAACACAGGCTCGTAAGGTGGCCCCTCATCACTCTGCTCCCTGAAGGACCACCATGCAAGGCTTCCCTTCAGACAGACCCAAGCAGACTTGTTGGACTTTCTTGGCATCAGACACACGGCCCAGTCAGTGGAACAGTGGGAGACGTCTGCATTCCTAGCTCTCTTTCTCTCCCCTTTGTACAGGTGTTCTGTTTTGGCAGTGAAATGTTAACCAGCCCTGGACAGAAGCAAATGCTGAGGTTAAAAAATAACAGAAAGAAAATAAACAAGAGTCCTTATTTTAGTGGCCAATGGCTGGATTGGAAATGGTGGAAATGCCATCACAGGAGCCTCGCCCATGGCAGGATTTTGGTGTTTCGCTGGCAGGGGTAAAAGTCAAGTCAAGACGATGGAGCTTTGTTTCCTGCTCTTTCACACAGAGACTGCTTTTCCAAGTAAAGAAAATGTTGACCAAAGAAAATAAAGGGAAAGACTGCCTCATTCTTTACCAACACAAATGTGTAGCATTGTTCAAAGTGCTTCCGAGGGTGGAGCCATGTGGTAATAAAGCAACCTATTTTTGTGACTTGGCTTTACCGTTGGGCCTTCTCACATAACCTAGGTGGACAGTTGCAACACAGCAAAGAATACTATAGCCTCATTGTTATGTATCCCCTTTTATACTCTGACTTCAACCCACACAATGACACTGTGTCTTTCAGGCCACAGTATAATTATTGTTCAGTGGACATAAAGGTTGGTAAAGACAAGAAAACCGTGACTGGAAAAACTAAGCTTTCAGGCTTACTAAATATAGACAGATATCTCAAGATTTATTCCAGAAAAAATGAAGAAATGGGGAAATACTTGGTCAATCCTTAGATGTTATTAAATTAAACAGAACTCAGCCGGGAGGGAACTGCAGAGCCCAATGGCATAAGGGAAAGGGACTGACCAGTTGCCCTGTGCAGAAGGGATAGGATATAAGTTCACAGCATTGGTTCTTAGTGTTCACCTCGCAAGTTTTCAGAACTATAGAGACAACTGCAGAGACTACATAGACAGTTCCTCTAAGGCATCTTCGACCGCCTTCTCAGTTGTGAGCAGTTACTATTTGCTGAACTCAGTGGTGCCCACCACTCTCCTCAAAAAAAGATGCTTTTTCCATATCAACCCTGATGCAGATGATGATGGAAGTCGTGCTAGGCATTGCATCAGGTCCTTGGAAGAAAGTTCCTCTTCTGGAGAACTTTCTGTTATAGAAGTCTAAGAATACACAAATTGTCTTTCTTTTCTTTTGTGCATACACTTAAGGAAGATTTAGTAAGCATCTACTATTTGTCTGGCACTGTTAATAACTAGGAATACAAATATAAAAACAACCTATTTTCTTCTGAATTTCTCACATGCTTACAGCCTCTCCTAAATGCTGTCTTAGTCTAAATTACTGCTTAGCTGAAACTATTTTGTTCCTCCTGGGTCTCCTTTATGAGGAAACTGGGAGAAATTATTATATGGTATGAGAACTAAAACAACTGTATTTCTGAACAATTGGTTTGCAGTCAAGTTAGGGACACTTAGAACCATATAACTGACTAGTTTCTCCTTTCCTGTGATGTTTAGAGACAAATGTTGACCTACCAGAAACAGGAAGAAAAGTCATTACGGTTTGAGTTGTCTGAGTCTTTTACCAGGATCGTTATTGCCCTTTATTTTCCATTTTTACTTCATTCATTTCCTTTTCTCCTCTGTATTTTAAAGTCCATCTTGCTATTATATTTTATGTATCTATGTAAGCTGACTTTAAACTGCACAACATAGGGTGGTGGTTCCGCAAAATAAACAAACAAATAGGTGTTTCCCTCAAACTCTATTTCTAGAGGTTCTCATTACAAAGGAATTACTTATCTTTGGGGGGTAAAAGCAGAAATAACCAAGTGACAAAGAGAATAAACAGATCGGAGTTTCAGCAGCTGTCCGTGAAGGCACCGAGCAACAGATGTCGGGAAACCACGAAGTCGCCCCACCGCCGCTCATGCACAGTGGAGCCAGGGCCCATTGGGGGGAGGCCTCCTGATGTTTCCCAGATTTTAAAATAAAAGTGATTAAGTAATCTTCAAAATTAAACCATACACTTCTCAATGTGCACTCTATTTACTCAATCCAGCTTTTTTTGGTTCATTGACTATTTCCAGTCTCTATGGCCAGAAAAATCATCAGTATAGAAGGTGTAACTAAGCCCTAAAAACATAAGAAGAACCAGATCTTGCATCTTTAGATTAAATTGAATTTTTGAACATTTTTTCATCTATTATTTTAACTGATTTGCTTAATTGATTATAGAAGCCCATATAAACAACACTGTAAACATATTTTTTAAATTATTCTATTAAAGCAATAATTAGTCTAAAAATTGAGCAGTATACATTTTTCAAAATATTTATTCATTCATAAATATTTATTGAACTCCTATCTGGGCTAGACCTGGAGAATAAAGTATAAAACAAATTATATTTTTTTCTACTTCTACAGAACCTACTCATTTGGAGAAGAAAAATATTAAATAAATATACATATTACTAAATGTATAATTGCCCAATTTGATCTACATATTATGAAGGGAAAATGCAATTATTCTAGATATCTATTAAGCTGTAACAATCCACCTCAAACTTAATCGTGTAAAACAACCCCCATCCTATGATGCTCATGACTTATGGGTCGGGAATTCAAGCAGAGCCCAGTAAGGACAACTAGTCTCTGCTGCAGAATGACGCAGGCCTCAGGCAGGGTGTCTGGAAGAGCTTGAGAAGACTGGGAGAGTGAGAATAGGGCCACATGTCGATGGCCTTGGACCTTCTCTACATCACATGGGTAGGGTATTAAATGTCCAAGATGGGTTTTTCTTCCCCCCATGTTTTCCACCTGGTCTGGGGTTATCTATTGGTTCCATGCAGCCTCTCCAAGTGATTCACATGCTTTACCTAGCAGCATGGCAGTATCAGCATAACTGAACTTCTTAGACAAAATTTGTCTTCCTTAAGAATGAGAATGTGAGGAGGAAAGACAAGGGAATTATCAACCTTTCAAGGCCTGGGCTTGCTAATTGGCATGGGGTCACTTTTGTCATATTCTATTGATCAGTCAGTCACAGTGACTATTAAGATTCAAGAGGAAGAGACATCCATAGACCAAACCTCTTACAAGGTAGAGTGTCAAGGATTTCTCCAGATCAAAACATCTAAAAATAGTAGAATAATAATTTCAAAGTGCTGAGAGAGAAAAATTGGCAAGCTATAATTCTATACCCAATTGAGTTATCATTCTAGAGTTAGGCCAAAATAAATTCATTTCAGGCACATATTAAATGCGTTTAGATGACACCACGAAAGAATATTCATAAGAAAAAAGACACTGAATACAGAATTAAGGTATAAGGTACAAGAACAAATTATGAGAAAGAAAATTTGAGTACCTAAGTAAGCATTGACTATATAGATCAATATTTATAAGAGCTATTCATTGGAATGCTATAAAAATAAAGTGGAACTAAAGTATAAGACATAATGTGTAAGATAAAAGGAAATAAAAGGGCATGCTCAAATCTTCAAAAGGTCAGGTTCTTGTATTTTTTAGGAGTGGAAAATACTGATTAATATTAGTTTGTTAAACAAAAAATTACTGTTAAAATTTGAAAGTACCCACAAAAAGAATGAAAATACAATGTTTAATCTTAAACTAACAGCAAAGGAAAATGAGAGGGAACAGCTTGATCAAAGTTTTATAAGACAGAAAAGCTTTTGTAAAATAAAGAAGTATAATAAATAAGATGATAAAAAATCAAAATAATATAAACACAGTAAATGTAACTGATAAAAATCACCATTTAAATATAAACAGTCTTAAACTGGATTTTAAAAATCTACTACCTGCTGTTTGCTAAAGATACTTCTAAAAACCTAAGGCAAAGATTGAAAATAAAGGGATAAAAATGACATAACAGGAAGATACTATGCAAAAGATAAATGGTGCAAGTATCTTAATATTAGGAAATATGTTTCATGATAAAGCTAATTCAGAGAAAGAAAATAAAAAATAGAAGTAAAGTAATAAGAGTCACTACATAACAATAGAAGAAAAATTCATTAAGCAGCCATTTTGAATTTATATAAAGTATCATGGCATTAAAGTAGGAAAAGTAAAAATGGGCAGATTTACTAGTAGAAGTTAATGAGCTTAATCACAATGTACTATCTTGACACATCTTCCTTAATAATTGATACGTTAAATACAAAAATATAACATCCTTGTTTTCTTGCTGTGTGACAGATTGCCATAAATTTTAGTTACTCGAAGCAGCAGCCATTTATTTTGTCACCGTTTCTGTAGGTAAGAAGTTGATATTCTTCACTCAGGGCCTCACAAGACTGAAATCGGGGTCAGCTGGGTTGTATTCAACTACGGAGCTCAGGGGCCTCTTCAAGTTCATTCAGTTAGCTGGCAGAATTCAGTCCTTTACCAGTATAGGACTGAGGTCCCTGTTCCCTGAGGTCTGTGAGGAGAGGCTTGATCCCAGCTCCTGAAGATCACCCTCAAGTACTAGTATCAAGGTAACAAGTAACAAGGTAATTGAGTCTGACTACTTTTGATTACTTGGAGTCAATTCATTAGTAATCAAGGGAGTGAAATCTCCTGGTAGTCACAAGTGCTACCACACTTAAGGAGAAGTTGTGTTTAAAAAAAAAAAGTCATGTAAATTGAAAGTTTAAATGTATGTATCAAAATATTAAAACTTTTAAGAGAACATGTAAGATTATGGTCGCAGAGTAAAAAAGAATTTCTTAAATAAGATATAATGAATGTAATTATAAAAAAGAACTGATAAATTTGAATTCTAAATTAAAATTAAGTATTTGTGTGCATCACCATATGCCATACATAAGTAAAATAATAAACCACAGTCTGAATTATTGTATTTGTAATTCAATTAACTAAAAAATTTTTGTACTCAGAGTTCAAAGAACTTTTATGAATCAGTTACAAGAAGGTAAGTAAACTAAAGAAAAATGGGCAAAGGATATGAACAAGTAATTGATAGAAGAGCAAATCTGAAAGTGCAGTTGACATAAGAAATTATGTTCTACTGTGCTAGTAATTAGAGATGTGCATGACAAAACAACAATAAATAACATTTAACCATCAGAAGGGCAAAGATGAACATAAAACCCAGAAATAGCAAGTATCAATGAAATGTAAAATAACAATGTTCATGCACTACAGAGGGAGTGTAAACTGACAAACCTACCCAGCCAGGATAGCATCCTGAAGTAAACTGGGAAACCTGTGTAGCAACCCGTGATAAGCCTTAGCTATCTGTATCAAAATGGATAATGTCAAATAATCCTACTGAGTGAAAAAATACAAGTTGCAGAATGATACCTGTAGTATGATATGTGTATGACATGCACAACTCTATCTTGTTTATGAAATGTATGTATAAAATTATAAAAACAAGCATGGAAATATTAAACACCAAATCAAGATAATTATGACCTATGGGAAGAAGAGAATGGAGTGGAAAAACAATTGTACAGGGGATTTCCACTTATTTGAAATGTTTTTTTATTTATCTAAAAGATATAAAGCAAATTAGACAAGTGTTAAGATTTGACAAACCTGATTGGTGAGGATGCATGTGCCTATTATATTATTCTGAATAATTTTCCATTTGCTTGAATTATTTCACAATATAGAAAAACAATAGTTTCAAGTGATATGTGTAAAATTAGGTTGTTTGAAGAAAAACATTGTATGCAAGGTAATGCATTTTGTGCATTTATTAAATGAAAAAAGGATGCAAACACATTATTTTTTAGGAAAAGTGTGAAATTTTGCCTTAATTACAGTCCCCCCCCACCCACAACAGGCTCATAAAAGTATATTTATCTGTTTGGAAACGAACGGGATAATTCAAAAGTTTCACTAATAAGAACACTATTTTGAATTGTTCCAAATTAGAAAATTATTGCAATTAAAACTAGAAGTTTATGTTTTAAAGTGGATTAGAATCATAAATCAGGTTGAGATCATTATTAAGGGTAAAGTGGTCTTTTTTCAAGTAACATTGGCTGTATCTAATTCTTGGTGGTTTTCTTTCATTCAACAAATGTGTTTTGAGGATTTACTATATGTCAGGGCCAAAACAAGCAAGCTCCCTACTTTCTTGGGGCCTTCTTTGTAGTATAGGAAGATAGCAATTATCAGGTAGATAAATAAATGTCAATTAGCGATAAATGCTACGAAGAAAAATTAAGTGGAAGGAGGTAATGTGTTGGTGAGGAAGGGGTGGCTCAGGTGGGTGGTTGGCAGGGAACTACCTAAGGGGCTCAGATCAGAAAGATAAGGAGCAAAACACTGGAAACTCTGGCCAGAGAAGCCTCCAGAAACCTCCCCAGAGCTGGGTTCCATACATAGACGTTTATAAATTCCCAAACATCTTCATGCTATTGACTTATATCTTCTGTTTTAAGGCTATGTTTTGTAAAGAAATGAGAATTTTATCACTTGATTAGAATTTCTATCTACTTGAAGAGCATGCCAGAACAACATAGCAGCCTGGAGAGTCTGGGTGTGAGGCCTTAAAAGCTATGATCTAAGAAAGGGTCTCAAGTCAATGAAATTCAAATTTTTGAGACTTTGGGTAGTTTACAACTAGACTAACCACCATCCCTTCCCCTAACCCTAAACACATATTCTCTGAAGCCCTACTCTCTTTCACTGGTGTTTTCCTTAGCATTTATGACTCAAGTGCTATTGTTTGTCATCTGTCTTCTCCACTAGAATAAGTTCCCTAAGGGCAAGGGTTTTTTGTCTCTTGATCACTACTAGTATAGTACCTATGCATAGTAGGCAATCAGTCAATACTTAGTGATTGAATAAATGTTAAAACATCAAACACCAAGGTTTCAACTCTATGCCCTGGATTGTGCCCCAATGGTAAATTACCTAATTATTTTTATTGCTAATTATATTACAGGCAATCCTAGGACAGAAACTATGTTTTATGGTACCTCTGCATTCCTTCATTGCACCTAAACCAATACTGGGTATCTCGGGTTCTCAAAAAACAATAAATGTTCAAATGCTTTCTAGAACTGTGCTACCTAAAGGCTGGGCAATGGAGAAAATTACATATTAACCAGAGGGCCTGTAGTCCTTACAAATCTGTAATAGCTGTTAAAGACATGCTGGAGAGTTAGAGAAGAAAAGAAACCATTTCGTTTAAGACTTGCAGTCAACGCACAGAGATGGAACTCTCAAACAGGAAACTTATTTAGGCTTTTGATAAAAGTTACTCTACTGGTAACCTAAAGAACACTGTTGCAACTACAAATCGATGTTCACAATGACAGAGTCTGCATTGTGTCCAAAGAGGTTTTGGAGGGTGGCACTGCTGAAAATAGAAGATAATGGATAAAGTGAAATAATTTAGGAACCATGGAAACTAAGATGAATATCAACTACTTGTGACCAATGAGATTTGCCATATGTGTCAATTCATTGTTTGGTTTTGTTTGCTTAGTACTTAGGATATCTGACAAACTTATATAGCCCTTATTAAGCTATCAGCTTTCAACAGGCCTGGCCCAACACAGAATTTCATGGCCCTGTATTAGGAGCATCTAAAGACCCACTTGTCTAAACTTCTCCTACATTGACTTGATATTGATTTGAAATTTCCAGAACCACCTCTCAGGTTAAGGCTTTGTCTCCAGGAAGTCCTAACTGAATGAAAGCACACTCTTGAGTGACTACATGTTAACCTTCGAACTCCCAATAGATTTTTCAATTCCTAACTGAGAGATCACAGCCCTAAGTGGTTGGAAGGGAGAGCAGGTAAGTTTGGCAGAGCAGGTAGAGAGAAGGAAAAGGGCCTAAGGCAACATTTAGAAAATGAGGCGGCATAAACAACCTATACCAGAATCACAAAGGGGTGCGTGTTTGAAATGCAGATTCCTAGGCATCCTCCCAGGCCCACTGACTCAGAATCTGTTGGGGCACATATTAAGGCACTCAGAAGCTTGCTGATTGGTGTTCTAAGAAAAAAAAGAAGGCAGGTTCTAGTATCTTCCCTGATTGGGAGCACAGCCAGTCAGGAAGCTGACAAACCTTGGGAAAGTGGGGTAAAAACAGGTAAAAATGAGGCATCCCCCTGAAGTGGCACTCCCCCATAGTACAGATGAGCAGGGTCAAACCACACCACAACTAAGATACAGCATCGAAGTGCTGGTCATCCAATAAATTAATAACTCAATCACTGAAGTGACATTGTAGTGCTACCCGTATTAGCAACAAGACACCTGGTTATCAGTGCAAGATGTATGGCAAAGTGTTGCTGTGGTAATTCAGGATCAATAGGTCTTTTTCTGTAAAAGGCCAACAATAAATATGTATTTTAGGCTGTTCGGGCCATACAGCCTCTAATGCAACTGCTCAGCTCCACCCACTGTGGCAGCAGGAAAGCAGTCAGACACTACATAGGCAAAGGGGGTTTGGCCTTGTTCCTACACACCTTTAGAATAACAGGCAAGACAGGGCCTGAAAGCTGTAGTGTGCAAGCCCCTGCCATAGTTTATATTAGGAAGACAAAAGTGTGACGATTTTTCTGCTTATATTCCAATCTAAAACTGTGTGCCTCTGGGGACAGGTGAGTGTGCGTTTGTGCTTTATGCATTCTTTAGGTTTATGCAAGGTGGGGCCAAAGATGTTTATATCTCTTTTTCATACAAAGCGGTTTTTTATAAAAAATAATGCAATAATAATAAATAATAACACAAGAATAAACTTTTTCATCTATTTGCTACTGTAAATGTACTTTGGCCCCACCCAGTATGTAAACTGGAAGAAAGTACATCAAAAACACATGAATACTAATAATTACGAACATTTTGTTTTCCCTGGATTTTCTAAATTGTCCATTAGTTCCTATACGTATTTTTTAAATTTTCACTTTGCGTTTCTCTTATAATCAGAAAAAAAATATATCAAAAATAAAGAAGAAAACCAGCTAGCTCACGTGTTCCCTGAGCCCCAGCAGAAAAGCGCTGCTGGGAGTTCATAGCCCCTTTTGTGTTGAAAACAATGCAGCCCCCCAAGTGCTTACAGATACTGTAAAAACTCACTCAGGTCCCGCTCACTGGTGCAAGCAAAAGGGAAACAGACAGGATGGTGCAAGTCGGCAGTTAACTGCACAAGCTTTACCCAATGATCCTAATTTCCATGATTTTAATAATAATGAGTGAAACCCAAAGTGTTAAGTTGCACTTTCTACCTCAGCAAAACGGAGTGATAATTGTGCAGAGAATAATTTTATGGGTGAAGTGCGCCCTGTATTGTAATAAAGTGCTCTTATACACAATGTCTTAGCAGGTGCAGGCACTTACCTGAGCAATTAAAATCTTCTTAATATACAAATCACAGCCAATGAGACTGCTGGCATGACAGAATAGATCTTTCAGGACACAATGTGTTTGTCTCAAACAGGTTGTTTTTTTCCCCCCTCACTCTGTCTTTATTTATTTATTTTTGCTAGCAATCATTTGCAGATCTTTTATTTGAAAAAGAACATTGACCAAACATAGATAATTTGCTCCAAATATACCCAAGCACATTCATTCTCTCACAAATTCATTCAGACCACAAAAAGCTATTAAATACTTACTATGCATGAGGCACTGCACTGGGCACCCAATAGGCTATTTTGGGAGCAATTATAATCATCTTCCCTGCAAACAGAGGGAGGCACTTCTAGATGATGGCTATGACTTGTCAGGCTGGTGAAAACTGGTCATTTGAGTCCTCGGCAGGTTGTTGGCATAATATCCAGCTGGTTACATTTGTGGTTTTATAATCACGTGTCCAAGATGCTGGACTAGTATAAATGAAGGGCAATCCTTTGGAGTTAATGGTGCAGGTGAGATGTTAAGTAGGAACCATGTTAAGGAAGGATTCAGTTCTTCTCCTCCCTCATCTCTCCTCATCCGATGCCTCTCCCATCTAGAGAAACTACTTTTAAAAGGGTCACCAGTGACTTCTATTTGACCTTAAAAAGGTCACAGAGACCAGTGACCACCAGTGACTTACTAAACCCAGTGGTCAATTATCAGCAGAATTTGACAGGCAGTCACTCCTTCTGCCTTGATAGCCATTATTCCCTTGATAGCAAAGACATCACTCATCTCACTGTTTGTGTCTTGCCAGTCACCCTGGCTGGCTCTTCCTCTTCTTCCTGACCTCTGTTAAGTGCCCCAGGGTTTAGTCCTTATGCCTCTTCTCGATCTACAACTCATTCTATCAGTGAGTGTAGCCCTATAGCCTTAAATTTTAATTATTTGCTGATGATTCTCAAATTCATGTCTTCAGTCCAGACTTGTCTCCCAAAGTCCAGACTCATATATCTACGAGTTGACCTAGCATGTCCACAAGGATGTCAAAGAGCTGTCTCAAACATAAAATGCCCCAAACTGACCTTACTCACGAAACCCACACTGTCCACAGCCTACTCCATCTCAATTTATTACAACTTCATCATTCCAGTGGCTCAGGGACAAAACTTGGGAGTCATCCTTAACTGTGCTCTTTCTCTTGTGCCTCACACTCAATCCATCAGGAAATTCTGTTGGCTCTACTTCCAAAACATACACAGAATCAAATTCTTTCTGACCACTCCCACTGCCACATCAATGCCTAGCGGCCCGTCGTCTCTGGACTGGACAACTGCCATGATCCCTGGTGATAATCCTGGAAATCAAGGCAGTGCCATGAAGCATCTCATCTCTGGTTCATTTTGATGATGCAGAAATTGGTTCACACTGCCCCAAAAGATTTTGGAGAACATGTTAACCACAGTACAGTTTTGATAGGCAGAGAAAATAAAATCCAATAGTTGGGCCTCTTAAGACTCTAGAAGGTTTACAGGAAGTGTTCAAAACTCGCTTAAGTGACACTTCATCAATGCCACAATAAGTCATTCTTTATCTCGCACACATGCTTTTGGGACTCATTTGTTAATTTTTTAAAGAGAGGGAGAGGGAAAAAAAGTAGAAGGTTATCCAGATTGCATGAACCAGCCTGTCTGTATGTCTGGGGGTAAATCTGTTTTGTTTAAAGATATTATTGGCAAAGAAAGGATGGCCACAAATATGTTCTTTCTCACAGAGAAATTTTGGCTTCTTCACATGGACATGATGATGACCACTATGGGTGGGCACAAAAACATTATGCTATTAAGAACAGGGCTATCTGGTGTGTGAAGGCACAACCGTGGGTAGCAGATTGTGGGTGGCTTGCATGCTCCCCAGACCATCCCAAGGGGTGGTGGAAACTGTCATCACCATTGTGACATCCAAGTGTCAACATGTGCTCATTCAAGCATCTTGCACCCTTGCATATGGGTAGACAGGCAATGTTACCAGATGCCTTTGCCCAGGGGTAAGACCCGGAACTTGTCCATTTAAAGAGTAAACCAGCAATTTTGATGCAGGTTGTCTGTGAGCCACATATTTTAAAACTCTGATGTGGTTGAACAAGCATAAGATTGGGTTTTAGCAGTCCAGAGCTCAAGTTCAACCATAGTCACCAGTTCACTGGGTGACCTTCGCAAAGCCTTTTGCCATTCCGAGCCTTTGTTTTCACATCTATAAAAAGGAATAATGAGATTCCAGCACACATTACTTTCTTATTAAGCAGCTCTGGTGAAATAACATGAAAATGCTTTGAAACCCCAAAGTACTATACAAATCTAAGTGACTGTTACTATTTTGCTTAGACATATTGCCTTGTTTTCATTGTTCCCAGTATGATTTCTGGTAAATTTTTTATTCGTGGGCCATTTATATATCCATGACCTTACTGAGGCTTTTTTTAGAGTAAAAAAAATGGATCTTTATAAATACAGAAACCACTTCAGAGTTAGAGATGAGTTTTATTTTATTTATTTTGCAAGAAGGCAGTGAAGGAACTGACGTTTTCCCTACTTTATCAAAAGTACGTGATGAGCCTTGTTATCACATACAAAGTAATTAAAACCAAGAAAGAATAAATGTGACAAAAAATACCCATCACATAGCAAGTTAGACAGTTTTAGTGAAATGTAATACTGTGCATCAACTTCTGTAGGAAAAGCCTCATCAATTATAAATCAACCCCACAGTGCAAAGATTAAAATGCAGTTGCTTCTCCATAGGTCATGAGAGGGAGACACTGGTGCAGAGATTTTTCCTGCTCTAGCAGATGGCAGTGTGGCTTGAGGCAAGGTGGGCACTGATACCACTCCCCACGTCTACTCTCCCTTGCAGATCTGACGGATAGTCTCAAGGACCCACATCTCTCTGCTTCTCTGACTGAGGGGTTTCTCTGGCCCGGGGGAGCTCAGCAGTCCTCATGCAGAGCAGTCCAAAACTCAACCACTGAAGAGAGTTGGACAGTGAATAACCCAGATTCTCTATAACCAGGTGAGATCATTCTAAGGTGCACCAACCCTCAGAGGATCCCCAGAAAGATGGAGCTCCAATTCCCCACAGTTACAATCGGCTCATTAATACAACCTGTACTTTCATACACCCCGCACCGACCCCTCCAGAGGTGTCTGACTCACCCCATCATTCTCACATGTGCTTTCTAGGATCAACTTTCAAGTAAAATACTTGCTCCCAAGTCCCTTGTCTCAAGGTCTGATTTTGAGGAAATCCAAACTAATGCAATGGGCTTTGGAATCAGATACATTCTAATCCTTGTTTAATCACTCAGTAGTTGCCTGGCCTTAAGCAATTTGCTTAATCTTTCTAAACTTCAGTTTCCTTATCTGCAAAATACAGGTGATAGTAATGATGCCAACTTCATACAATAAGTGTGAAGATTAAATAAGATGTAAAACAAATACAGTAGCCCCCACCTTTTGGCAGGTGGGGGATACGTCCCAAGACACCCTGTGGATGCCTGAAACTGCAGATAGTACCGAACCCTGTATATACTGAACAGTATATATACTGCTTTTCCCTATATACACATACTTATGGTAAAGTTCAATTTATAAATAAGGTACACTAAGAGGTTAACAACAGTAAATAATGATAAAATAGAACAATTACAACAATATACTGTGCTCAAAGTTTTGTCAATGTGCTGCCTCTCAAAGTATCTTACTGTACTGTACTCATCTTTTTACCCAAAGGAAGCAGTTTATAGTGTCTCCTTGGTATATTGGAATGGCCAGCACCTTGCCCTTTGGAGCTATGGTTAACTGCAATGAAGGCTACTTACACACATACACTGTGGCACCACAACAGTAGCTCTGATAACTGAGGTGGCTGGCAAGTGACCCACAGGCTGGCAGTGTAGGCACCATGAACATGCCGGACGGAGGGGCAGGGCGACACGAGGTTTTGCCATGCTACTCGGGACAGCACACCATGCAAATCTTCTGAAATGTTTGTTTCTTGAATTTTCATTTCATATTTTTTTAACCCTGGTTGAATGAGAGTAACCGAAACCATGAAAAGCAGAGCCAAGGATAAGGGGGCACTAGTGTACTACAGAGCCTGTCATTGGGTGAGGGTTCGAGAAACGCTGCCCATTTCCACTGTGGTTGTTCAGAAGGCACTTCCATGATGAGTACCACTCACTCCCTCTGACTGGAAGAAAATTACAAACCCTGACCACAGTGGGTGTTGGTAAAATGAAGGAAAGATAAAAACATTCACGCTCTGTTGTTGGGGAAAAAAGCAGATGTAACTATGTAAGTAAACAGTCTGAAAACTTATAGTTAAGTTGAAAATTTGCATGTGCTGTGATCCAGTCATTTCCTATTCAGGGAACATGGCCTAGAAAATTACACAAGGTGCTCCAGGAAGCATGTAAGAATGTTAGGGACACCCTGTTAATTGCTGTAAAAAGGGAGAAATAATCCAGATTTCTTCAGTAGAGAAAAGGTAAATGAATGGTGCTATATTTACATGACTGAGTACTATACAGCAGTTAAAATAAGTGGGTAATTTCAGATTTATCAAAGCTTTAAAAGTATAATGCAGAGTAAAATAAAGTAGGTTATAGAACATCAAGGTAATATGAAAATTTTATCTAGTTTTCAAAATACACAATTTAATTCTACATATTATTTATAGACCCCTAACTTACCAATAAAAATTAAAACACCATAGGCACAGAGTACATACATCTCATTAATGTGCTGGTCCCATTAATGGCAGATGATAGGAAATCAGTGAATGAAACAACAGAAACTCACTTTCCCCCAGTTCTGGAGGCCAGCCCCAGGCCAGGCATCAGCAGCCTCTCCCCTGCGTCCTCACATGGCGCTCAGTCTGTACCTATCTGTGTTCTAATTTCTTCCTCTTATCAGGACAACTGTCATGTTGGATTAAGGTCCACCCAATACACCCCATTTCACCTTAACTACCTTTATAAAAACCCCATCTTCAAATCAGTCACATTCTAAGATACTAGCGGTTAGCACTTCAACATATAAATTTGGGTGGGGTCACAATTAAGCCCATAACATGTACTAAAAATAAAGAATAATACCTACCATGTAAGTAACTGATACCGACAAATGAGAAAAAGGTACAATGGAGATAGAATTTTGTAATTACCAAAGTAACTGAGGCTACCCAGAGCAAAATACTAGGTAGTTCAGGCTAGCTCGGTCCTCAGGTAGACAAAAAGCTCTTGCTTGGGCTCCTGTGAGCAAAGACAGAAGAGCCTCACCACGTTCTGGGCTACAACCACAGAAAAAAAAAAGGCCTGTCCTATTTGCTAAGGGACTTCTAGCCGGGCAGTCACCTGTACACCACAATTACGCATTCAGTTGCAGGCTGGTTGGCTTTTGTTTGGTTATATTCTTATACAGACTCTTTCACAAAGAATTTGAGTCAGTTCTTAAAACACATGGTGGCAATCTGAGGCTGTACCCTGCCACCCAAGTCGTGTGGGGAGAAGCCATAGAGAATAGGGCCCGTCGCGTGTTTCATTCCTGCCTGCCTTGTCTCTGACCACGTGGCTGTTGTTCTCATGCCCTGCCAGCTGCAGCCAAGCACCCCACACAGCAGAGCAAGTCCCTGGGGAAGGCTGTGGGAATCCAAATATGTGATTTGTCACATCTCCTCTTCCAAAATGGCCCACAGTTCTTGTGCCACTAGAAGTGCAAGAGTGACTGTGAATCTGGCCTGTCTTGCTGCAAAAAACCACACTGGAATGGGCACCAGGGAGCTCTTGACTCTGGCTTCCTTGTGTGTCACCTGACCGTGACCCTCCCCAAACATGGCCCATGGCAGCATCAGGGAAATGCTGTACCTCACACTCTGGGTGCACTAAGACTCCTGTTGATGCCAGAGACCTCCCAGCCTGTATTCCTTCTTACCCATTCAAACAGAATACATGATCCCCTCGAGGGTCAGAAGGCAGCCTGAGCCCATGAAGGCACCAAGAAACTGGAAAGAACTTCAGCCTGTAGAAGCTATTGCACTCACACAATCACTCATCTGCCAGTTCTGTGCGTGGTTGTGAACATGGCTCACTGAAGTGCCTCAGTCATGCAATTTGTTTTCCTGATTTACCTGAAAAGCAGTGAGCTTTTCTTTCCTGATGGTATCCCTGTTTGAACTTCACAGACAGGTCTTTACTTTCCTTGGATATTTCCACTTGGCTTCCAAATAAAGGCAGGACACTGGCAGGACCAGGGGGACTTGGACCATTCTAGCTGCAGGGTCGAGCTCCCGCCACCCTCTCTGCTCTATGACCCAGCCAGCATGTATGATGCATTGTCCCATCACCTTCACCGTTTACAGCACAAAAGCTATTTAGCCAGTGCCTGCAACCCTTCAGCCTGCAGTGCCTTGACAGCAGAGGTTATAGGAAAAGAGAGAGAGAGAGAAGGAGGGAGCGAGAGAGAGGAAGAGAGAACAATGTGCAATCCGCACTGCATTAGAGATGGAAAAAGTACTTAAAGCCTGCAACATTCATCAAGACTGAATACATAAATGCCACATTTTGAATAAGCGAAGCAAAAGACAATGACAAAGGAAAGGCGCATTGCTTCAGGAATCTCTATCATTTTCATTTGCTGCTGTCAGGAACCTGTTTTTTGCCTCTCACTCTATCAGCCATTATAGCATTAATGAAGTAACCTCACATAGTTATTGACTGGCTTGTCAGAGGCCCTGCCTGATCCCTTAATAGAAACCATTGGTCTTCAGTTAAAAATGGGGTGAGCTGGGAGGTGCTGTGGGCATGTGCTGAATTTCAAGTGCACTCCTGAGGTTATCAAAAGCCATGAAATGCAAATTATTATATTTTTTAAACACACAGATTTCATGCAACTGAGCATATAAAATTGACTAATATTGTACTTTATGCATGCCTTATAATGTTTTCAAATATGCTCTGCATATGTTCTTCTTCCAGAAAGTTGTGGGTGGTATTTGAATAAGCAGAGGTAGGAAGGCCTAGTTTTATTTTGTTCTGAGCCCTCTCCTGCTTGCTGTAAACTGGCACTCCTACCTAAGGTAGAGCCATGGCGATGCACTCACTGTCTACCAAACATCACTGCCGATCCTTTGTCTAAATTTCAGTTTCAGATCAAAAACATTTTTCTTTTGTGATTTTAGTTTCCCATCTAAAAGTATCCAGAGCTTCAAATCGGTATATCATTTACTAGCAACTGCAGATTGGCAGGTCTAAAGAATAAATTCTTGCCCCAGAAGGCAGTCAATTGGAAAAGTAATCCTAGATGTAGAGTGTTTAATTTCAATACTGCAATGCCACAGAAAGATATGTTAAAACAAGCAAAAAAAAAAAAAAGAAGTAAAATGGAAAGTCAAGGACAAAAAAACTTGGAAAGCTGGTAATATTTCTGAATCAGGAGGAGCAAAGACAAGGAGTACAGGGTCCAGCTGAGGCGGTCTTCAAAGAGACACTGATAAGAATGCATAGGTAGCTTTGTTTGGGGGGCACATAGCATGCTGGCTTCATATTGATATTTAATTGGATCACTCTCCTAGTATAAAGCTCTGACCTTTTTCTCAGCTTCTCTGGGGAGAAAACGTGGTGTCGATGCCTGTTGATTTGCATTATGGCTCCCCCAAACTGGCTCACTCTGACAGATTATGTGCATTTCTTACCTTTGGGATCGTCCAAAAACTAAAAACAAGAAGCTCAAAATTTTCTCTGCATATTTTACCCTCAACTACCTTGTTGCTTCTCTTTGTCATCAGCACTATCTCAGCTCAACTACTTCCTCACATGAATAATCTGCAGACTCACTGAGATATACTGCGTTTTCTCATTTAGGAATGAAATGAAAGACCTAAGACATAGTCACCATGTAATTATTGAACCTTTGATTCAACTTCCAAAGGTTCAACTTAGTTGAGAGAAATATTGACTAGCTCCCATCTTTAGTCCATTACGTTTAAGCAACTATTTCATTAACTTGGAGAAAAAAATGAAAATGAATTTCCTTCTAGCCATTTACTCTCTTTTAAATAGGACCAAAATTCAAGAAAAAATGTGTGACTTGCAGTTTCTTTCACATGTCCACAAAGCTCACAAAACCCAAAATTGTAAGAGTGCAAACTCTTCTTAATCTCTGGCATTAATGGTGACCACTCACTTCCTGCATTAGGAAGATATTTATCACAAGGCAGATATTTACCAAAAGATATTTACAACAAGGAAGATATTTATCACTGATCTAGATGTTAACAAGGATCTATAAACTTTTTAAATGTGCATAAGATCAAATAAGAAATAGAAATGCATCATTTGCTCATAACTCTTTTGTTTTTAAAATATATCTTATTGATTATGCTATTACATTGTCCCATTTTCTCCCTTTATTGGCTTCTGCCCTGCACACCTTCTCCCACCCATATTCCCACCCACCTTAGTTCATGTCCATGGGTCATGCATATAAGTTCTTTGGCTCCTACATTTCCTATACTATACTTAATCTCCCCCTGTCTATTTTGTACCTACCACTTATGCTACTTATTTCCTGTACCTTCTCCCCCTTTCTCCCCCTCCCTGATGATAACCCTCCATATGATCTCCATTTCTGTGATTCTGTTCCTGTTCTAGTTGTTTGCTTAGTTTGATTTTGCTTTTGTTTTTAAGTTTGGTTGTTGATAGCTATTTTGAAATTTCTATTACATTTCTTGTGTCTCTATAAAAATATAATTATAAATTCATATAACTAAAACTGGAAGTCACCTTCATGATACTTTCAACTAGCATACTTCAATGTTGCATGCTAGTAATGTAGAAAATAATGTCCCAAATAAGATAAGTGACTAGTTCAAGGTCACATAATAAGTCATTGACAATTATACATTCATTTATTCAACATACATTTATTTGAACATATCCTATATATGGGGCACTAGAGTAAAACCTGAAGACATAAAAATTATGTAAACTTTACCCTCAATCTTATGAAGTTTATGGCATGATAAGGCACCACAGACTGTTTAATAATTTGTGGTAAGTGCTCTAACAGGAGAAGTACAAGGTACTGGCAACCTGACAGAGGAGCAATCAGAGAAGGCTTGGAGATGGAGAGATGTTTAAACTGAGACTTGAAAGAGAAAATGGATTTAAGCATATAAAGATAATGGAGTTGGAGAGAAGAATTTAATATTAGGTGATTGGAGACAAGAGTTTAATACTAGGTGGTAGGCCAAGGACATAGCACGTGCAAAAGCTTGGGGGTGAAAGGTACAATGGTGCATTGAAGAAACATGGTAAGATCATGAAGGCTGGCCTGTGGGCTGTGAGGGAAGGGGAGATTGCAAAGCTGGCGGAGGCCATGTCATGAAAGGCCTGTGAATCCAGGTAACAGCTTTGAACTTCTTCCTTAGGGTGTTCTAAAGTCATTAACAGTATTAAACAGGGGAGTGAGTTAATCAAATTTATAAGATCAATCTGGCTAGCACTTAAAGGAGAAAGGAGCAAGGCTGGAGACAGAGAGACCAGGTAAAACTAAAACTAGCCTAGAGAGGTAAGGATGTGGACAATAGCAGTGGGAATAATTAGAGATATTTGAGAGCAAATCAGACATACCCTGGTGATGGCATAGGAGATGAGGAAGAAACAGGAGAGAAGTGTGCCTCCCACACTTCTGCTTGGGACAACGCATTGCTTGGGGGTTCCATGCACCGCAGTAGGCAATAGATGGGGATACATTCTGGGTGAAAGAAAATGACGAGCCCCATTTAGACAAGTTAAATAGCTTATGTAGGTCATTTAAGTCACAGCACAAATATATATGGCAGAACCTCAATCGGGAATGGAATCTAGGCCTGCAGACCCCCAGCCAGTGCACTTGCTCTGTAACTGTACAAATGATTCCTTCTTGCCTAAAAGGCCTGAATGTCACAGCAGCTTTCTTTAAACTAAATACCAAAAATTTTGAAATGCAATAAAGGGCTTCTTGGGAATATACACTTCAACTTTTTAGTTTTCAGTAGGTTTTATAGTCTCAAAAGTTATGGTACAACTTTCACCTAGAACATTATTATTAGTTATAAAAGAAAAAAAACAAAGAGAATCATCTTACATTTCATGCATGTACCATATTATAGCTCACAAAGCATTTTCATAAACATAAGTTACCATGTTTGATCTCCTAAAGGAAATGCCCTCTGCACTGTGGCCAGTCACTGCCATGGCAGTGGCGCAACGTCTAGTGAAACGTCCATGTGACTCCTAGGACATTGCTTGGGTACTCAGGTTCATAGCCAGCTGCCCTCAGAGACTGCTTTAAAAATTCTCATCTGTAGATAAGGGAACTGAATTAGAACATCCTTGAGGTCCCTGGGATGCTGGGATGTTGAATTTTTAGTACATTATTTGTAAATCAGAGATGCAGATAAGAAAAAAAAATATGGACGTTAAAAGCTCCAAGGGGAAAATGGTAGCAGGAGGAAAGAGCTTCAATGGAGAAACAATCACTGGGATGGTGAGACCTCACAGCCTGCGAAGTAGAAGGAGCTGGATACATTATTTAAACATCAGGTTGACTCAGATCCATTTAACAAATGCTCCCATTTTCCCAACTTAATGTGCACAAGTAGGTTCCTAGGCCAAAATGCACTCTGCCTTGTAATGCCTCCATCAAAAACCACAAAGGGAATAATTGTATTTTCATCTTCTCACCATTAAGAAGCAGTAAGCTCTTCTTTTTCTTGCTTTTCATGATGACAGACTGCAATAACTAAGAGCAGGGAGTCAGAGACTTCAGGAGAAACAGAGGGAGAAGAAAGGTGTCTATAACTGAAGTATGAGTAGTGACATATATTTTTAAACACACACACTACCTGCATACCTATCACACATACCTATCTATATAGACACATGTTCCCCATGCAAACACATGTGCACACACATGTACACAGATATACACCCTCATGACCACACATATGCATACAACTGTCCACATACATCCTGGCACATTTTCTCTTTGCTTGGGCTTCACAGACTGCATGATCTCCCTGCCTCCCATGACCCTGGTTCCTTCCAATGCACTGGCCACTAGAAAGACCCTGAGGTTTGATCTGGGAAGCAGAAAGTGGTTGGAGATCCTTGAAGTGTGGTCTCCCAAGCTATACTTCTTGTTTATTTTTTGTAATGTGCTGTCAGCATGATATTGCCAAGTGCTCTCTCCTTACAATGCCCATAGTTCTCTTGCCCAATATGGACAATATTGCCCATAATTCTCTTCCTCAAAAGGATAGAGAAACAAGTGAGCCATATAGTGTTATGCTTGAGCCCATAGTTTCTGCCTCTTAAAATGTGTTTAATGAGAAGAACTTGTGATTTGTAGAAAGGAATAAAAAAAGTCAAAGGCATGTTTAGAGTTTCCATGCTAATTAAATGCTCATTCCCAGGGAAACCATTTGAGTTTTCAATTAAATCTCCAAGTTTGTTGGTCTCCTGAGTTAACCAAGTCCCCTTCTCCCTGCCCGGGCCCTGTTTCTGTTTCATTGTGTAGATCTGGCCTTTACCTCACAAAGGTGTCGGCACTGAGAAGACACAATGAAAATAATAGGGGACTCAAACGTTGGAAAATTTTAGCTTAAGGTAAAAAGTTATAAGCCTAGCAAGTAATGTATATGTTAAAGGTTTTGTTTCAGAAACTACAGATAAGCCCCATCCTAGATCCTAGGAAAACAGCTGACCTCCTGGGGCACTGCTAAAGATTACCACCTAGGGACAGCTGGAGGCATCCGGGTCTTTGTGTTCCAGAGAGAGACAGATGACCACCGACCACTGCCCCTGGGAACAGCTAACTGCCCAGGACAGGAATGTTGCAGCTTCTTTCACCTAATCCTCCTTGCATCTCAAAGCCCTCACTCACCTTGTTTATTCCCTGGTATAAAAATGTTGGCCTACAGCCCTGGCTGGCATAGCTCAGTGGATTGAGCATGGGCTGCAAACCAAAGTGTCGCAGGTTCGATTCCCAGTCAGGGCACATGCCTGGGTTGTGGGCCACAGCCCCCAGCAACCACACATTGATGTTGCTCTCTCTCTCTCTTCCTCTCTCCCTTATCTCTCTAAAAATAAGTAAATAAAAATCTTTAAATGTTGGCCTGGAAAGAAAAGACAAGATGGTCTGTTAGGGTATTCAGATGGCCATCTTCTCAGATTGCTGGCCACCTGAATAAAGTGCCCATAGAGATTCAATCACTGTCATTACTTATTGGGTTTGGTAGTGACAGGCGGCCAGAAATTCAGTATCTTTTCCAGTTTCAAAAACTTTCTCCCTTACACAAGTTGAATTCAACAGGGCTTGTATGGAATGGCACTGCCATTACAAATCCCAGGTTTGAGCCTTTCACACACTTTCCTGGCTGATCTGGAGTACTGATGCTCACGAATGCTGTCTCAGGTGAACCTCAGAGATTTTTCAAGTCAAAATCGCCTAGACCAAACATGAGTATCTCCAAGCAAAACTGAAAAGTCAAATCTGCAGTGGTACCCTGAGACCTGAGAGTGTAGTAACGTCTCACGCTTCTGTTTCATACAATCTTTGGCATATTTTAAGCATGCAAATGGGCCATCTTTTCTTCTCTGTCCTTCTATTATTTTATTTTTAAGGATTCAGGAGCAGCAAAATAATTAGCATTCTCTCAGCTCAGTAGGGCATCCATTTATACTCTTATGAGGGGGTCAAAGTGCATGATGCTGTTCTACCAGAAACTTTTACACAGAGGGCCTCCAGTTTGGAATCTCCAAATGTATCAAGAATTTGAATCCCTGTGCTAGGTTATTTGAAACTCCAATAGACACACCACTATGGGGAAATTACTTAATCTGCTTCAAGATTTATCGCTATTGTGTTCTATGCACCAGGTTAAAATATAATACCTCAGAGGGGCCTCAGCAGGTCAGGAGTCTAATTTGCACTGCAAGTATTTCACAGCGCATTACAAAGTTTCGGACAGAGCCTTTAATCCTCAAAATCATTAAATCCTACCTTTGCACTGATATGCATATAAAAACATTCTGCCAAATGAATCTGCTTTACGTTGCCTTCAAAATATTGCTGCAACACAGAAAAGGGTAGGGATCTGAGACATTCTACGGCTCACAGGGGTGCAGTTTATCAAAAGGTGAAAGAGAGTTTGTGTAAAGCAAAAAAAGGAACTATTGTGTTGGATTGATTTAAGACTAAATGTAAGCTGTCAAAAAAAAAACAGATTTTTCACTTGTCAGGCAGTCATTTTTACAAATGTATGATATGGGTACTGATTAGTGAAAATACTCTTTTCTAGAAGAATTATAATAGAACCCTTTGCTTTCTTGCTGTTCATCTTAGAGTCCCCCCTTTTGTGGGACTCGCTTGTATACTGTTTCAGTTTCTAGGGAAAAGGTTAAGAGACACATTCACTGCAAAGGAGAATTGATCTTTCGAAACCATCAAGTGGGTTCACAGTGAAAGAGGAAGATGATGGCTGGCCAAAACAAAGACACAGCGCTGGGCGGAGGGTGCCGGTGCATAAGACACCACATTCCATTTTCATAGAAGAAACACACGAGAACTGGCTCTCCTGACACTAGCGCTGACATTTATCTGAAATTCTTATGACTTTGTCATCAACCCACATATTTTCCAAACAAATTGACTCGTGTTCATTTGCTTTAAAAACAAGATGCCATTGTAACAGATGAAAATGCAACTTCATAGTAAAAATGTCAGCATGCAAACATAAGAAGGGAAAAAATAACACGATAAAAAGATAAAAAAAAATAAAGCCTACATAGTCTCTTCTCAGGCCCTGGATATTAGTGATTAAAAGTGATTTCACAAACTATGATATATTCTTATATCTCATAAAAATGTTGGGTGAATAGCAATAGGCTATTTAAAAGCAGTCTGTTTTTAGGACACTTTTTTGTGAACTTGCAGAAATTAGTGGCAACAACAACAAAATCAAGGGCTATTGATATCTCGTCGCTGAAAAGCGTAAGCTGGCATCATTTTGCGACCTTGTTTCTCTTGGTTACAAATAGAGTAAAAATAAAATATATCTGGCAGTTGAGAAATGGCAGGGTAATCTCTGGAAATCGTATTATAGATTATTTACCAACTGAATTGTTTCTCTTTATTAAGAGGTGAAACAGTAGAGTGCAGGAAAAGAAATGCAGCTGTAATCGAAAACCATAAGGCAACCCCACCTCTAAATGCACCACTTTCTCCAGAAGCCTAGGTGAGGCTGCAGTTTTGGAGATGCTCCTATGTCTGTTTGGACAGAATCAATGACTCATGTCAAAAAGTCGCCCTTCTGCTCTTTTCAGAAAGTCAGACTTGAGAGGTGATCAAATCAAGGTAAGATTACACAGTATGTTTTATCTTTCTTAAGAAAATACATATGGAAAATACATACAGAAATACATATGAAAAATCAGATTATTGGGTCTCATTAATTGTCTGAATAATGAATGGAAAGTTGTAAGTGGCACGTATGTGGCAACTTTAATTGAATCATTTTAGCCCCAAACCATGCATTATAGAATTCAGCCCCTAAAGAGAAGCTCTCTGAGAATAGCTTCTATGAGGGAATGGGAAGAGGGATGAATAAGGTCCGGGAAACTCAGCTTCTAGATGCAGATCTCCTTTAAGGCATCAGTAATCCCAGTACTAGTTATTTCACCCAAGTTTCCTCAGCCCTTCCTGAGAGATTAGCTATGTCGATGGCCCCATCCAGCCGGAACGCTCTAATTTGTACAAGTCATAACAACTGCAACAGACTTCATTAAACTTGCCCATCAAATTATATCTCAGTTGTCTTCATAACTAATTTCTGAACAGTCAATGATCAAATTATCTGCAGTGTTGGCCAGAGGTTTCTGGGTGGCCAAGAACACAAGTGTGACTATCTATGATTATGATCTAGGTGTCACCATCCCTACTCATCTCTGTATGAGTGTGGTTTGCACCTACACCCTGAGTGCATTCTGAGGAGGGTTAATGCAGCCACCTGCCCTCCACCTTCCTGTGGTGAAAAATGCCCCGATCTGGTCATTTGGCCAGTAATACCTGGGAAGTGAGGAAGGTCAGAAGTCAGGGAAAGAGGCCATGAAAATAGACGGTGCTAAAAAAGAAAAGAACCCCAGAAGTTTAAGGTAACAGAAGAGGAAACAAAATACTATGAAAAAAATAAAAACTTTGAAGAATCAGGGAGTGGACTGTACAGGTAAAAAGAATGGATTTGAAACAGAAACAGAATATTGAGAATAACACATATGTATGGGGGTAAGAGTAAAAATACAATAGTTTTCAAACATAATAAACATACCTGGCTAAGGGCAGCATATCGAAAGTTCTGATTACCACATATGAGAACACAAATTCACCTAGTAATGCCTGTCCCTTCAAGTACCTGTTTCCTACCCATGGGCCACCCCGGCCACCTACAGAGAAAGAGAAAAGGCAGTTCCATTCAAGTAGAGGATTATTAAGCAGTCGTTTGAATCCCAGGGCCTATAAAGCCACTCTAAGTCATATTTTTGCTTTTTTTTAATTAAAAAAGCTTTAACTTTCCCCTCATCACTTGTGGGCTGAATTGGTTTGATCCAGAGAGGCAGTTATGCATAAGAGCAGCCACTCTCTATTGAATTAGGGGATCTCTCATGCAACACATCTCGCCAATTACAAGGTAGGGATGCAATTCTATGATTTATCATACATTATACTGTTAAGTAATATAACATTATAGATACAATTTGTACCTATCTCTCTGCAGATTAGAGAGGTGGCACACGAAGAGAGGATCATTAAACACAGAGCAAGGGCAGGGGCCAAGCTCTTCTCTTTAACAAGCTGTTCCAAGTACCACCTCTCTAATCCATGGAGAGGAAAGAATAAATTGTTCCAGTAGCTTACTTCAAATCGTGCTCTTTGGGATTGGGGGTTTTATTAAAACAAAGAGACTCAGGAAAACATCATTTCTATGTGTGAAAACAACACCTTTGGATTTATTGAGATGATTTCTCTCATTTCAGAGGTGATGGGATTCTTCCCACATGCATGAATATGGATGTGTGTGTAGATGCATAGCACGCTTGTGGATGTAAATCCACACCCCACACGAGCAGAATGCATATTGACATTCTGATTTAAATAAGGCCAAATTATTGAAATTTGACTCTCAGATAATAGCATGTAGGTATTGCATTAGACCACTGCTGTCCACTAAAAATATAATGCAAGACGCATATGTAATCTTACACAGTATCCCTTATCTTAAAAGTATGCAAAAGGTGAAATTAATTTCATATTTTATTTAACCAAATACATGCAAAATATTATCATTTTAACATGGAAATAATATCAAAACTATTAATGACACATTTTGCATTATTGCCTTTATACTATGTCTTGGAAAGACAATATATATTTTATAATTAAAGCACATCTCATTTCAAACTATACATTCCAAGAAATCAATAGCCACATGTAGCTGGCAGGTACCATATCAGGTAGCACAGCCTTAGAACTGTGTTTATCTTCTGTGATTTCACTGTCTCTGTTATGGTTTTGCTGCTTTGTTTGGAGAAGGGTATACTTTCAGCCACCTTACCCAAATAAGCAAAATTTCAAATTGGATGAAAAGATATTTCATTTCATTGAATATAACTCTCTTAAATTCCACCAAGATCTAGGCTCCTGCTGCTGAAAAGGTGAATTCTTTGACCTCTGTTTGCTCTGTCTATATTATATTCCCTTTCTAAGGTCAATAAATGTGGACATAAATATCAACCTTAACAGACAACCAAGCCCACTCTTATTGGAATATCCCATTTGTGATATTCTTTTCCCTACAAGCCTTCTGTACTATCGTTTCCAGCTTTATTAAACTCAATTAGACTTCCTTTTGCCCTGGCTACACCCCTTTTATAACAGGAAAATTGTATAATCCGCTTGAATGACAGTACAATGAGGTAGGCAAAGATATAAGGACACCATTAGGCTGCCTCATAAACCCTAGCTTGTCATGGGACAAGTCATTGATTTCTATTGGCAATCTCATTGTAATGTCAGTCTGCAACTTGAATTCATTCTTTTCTCCTCTCTGAGGTAAACAATGGGCCAAAGAGTAGAAATGGACTAGAGTGAAAAACACAGTAATTACTCTCAGAAATAATTGAGTAACCTGACTTGTCTGATATCTGAGAAAGCATAGGTTAGTTAAGCCCCACACAACACCGGAACTAATTGCCCTCCAAATTAGTATCTGCCTCTGGACCTTGGAAAAAAGCAATTCAACTGTGACTAGAGTTGGAGAACTAGTCCAAGAAAAGATGAAAGGCAAGTCATTTGTGGGAAAGAAAGGAAAAGCAGAAGCTCATTTTTTCCCAGAATATCCTTGTTTTGCTAATTAAGACATAAAACTCTTACACATATATGAGCGTATGCTTGTAGGAAGGACCATCAGTTTGGAAGTCAGATAGATTTGTTCTAAACCTTGGGCCCTACTAGTTATTTTCCATGCATTATTGAGCCAGTTTCTTAGCATCTATGAACCTTAGTTTTCTCATCTGCAATAATGTCTCAGCATGACACTTGCCCAGCATCAGTGGCCTGAAACATGTGTGTGCTCCCATGATCATCACATGCCAAGCCATCTGTGGGCTGGAAAAAAACATGGCTCATGTGTGCTTAGGACTCAGGCACGTGGTAACAATGAGTGAGGTAGATTTTTTTTTAATCATTCTACACTGCTCCACATTACTTTCTGTCATCATTGCCTCGCCAGCAAGATTCCATCCTGGGGAACTTTCCCACATATTTTAGACAATCATTTGATCAAAAGTTCTTTGTAAGCAAATGTCCAGCATTAGGGCCAAGAACTTTGGTGGTAGTCAGCACAGATGGGGGGTTGGTGTGCTGGAGATGTTCATGTGAACTCTGTCTGGAAAAGGGCCACAATGATTTCTTCCTCTGTACTCCCAAAGTCCTTTGTGCTCACTAGACTATGACTAGAAGCCATGGTTATTGTCACTCTCATTGTTTTCCCAGTACAACAGTATGATTGTTTTATAGAGCTCTTATAGTTTGGTAGTTATAAAATTATATATAATTTATATTGTTTATATATGTATGTACTTATCTAAATAAAATTAGCTGTTCTATAAGTGATTATTGACATGATAATCATGACCCATTATATTTGCACAGAACCACAGAATATCTAAAGCATATTTCCATGTCATTTTACTTGAACTTCATAGCAGCCCTGTGGAATCAAATCCACACAACTGTCTCCAGTTTAGGGTCCTAATGGGTTAAGGTGGTCTGATGCACATTGTCACTCATCCCCTGTCCCTTAGACTAATGGGTCCTGGTTACTCACTGATGGGCCTTTGCTGGTCTGTGACAAGATTTTACGTGGTCCACACATGGACAATGCCCATGTACTTCTGCTGATAGCTCTTTTTTTAAGAGAGCTCTTAAGTCTAATACTATGCTGTTTCTATTTTATGGTATTCAAAGAACTTTTTAATTATGAAGTGATGTTAATAGATAAAAGGAGACTTTCTAAAGTTCTTGGCAAATTAAAATGTTGACAAATGAATGTCCATCCATTATTAGAAAGGAAAAAATAAAAAGGGAGAAAGGAGGAAATAAAAAAAACTCTGGGAATCACTAAGTTAAATAAAATGTATACCATGGCCACTTTGACTAAGTACTTCACCCTCCATGGGGAAACCAGGCTGAAACAAGAAAGAATTGGTGGACAAATGATTCAGTATTCCAGCTGAAGGGAATCAGAGGTCTAGACCAATCAGGACATGGGCATTAGAGAAGCAAGTGACACACAAGGTTCAAGACCTGAAAGAATTTATTAGAAAAGACCCAATCGGGAAAAATATATATTAATACTTCAGAAAAACCCTTATTTAGCACTCATCTTCAACAACATAAAAGGTTTGACCTGTGAAATGGTAAGGAGGAGGTAAGTTCATGCTGTGGACTGAATGTCTGGGCTCTCCCATGTTATATATGTTGAAACCTAATCCCCAGTGTGATGATATTTGGAGGTGGGCCTTGGGGATCTTATTAGATCATGACAGTGAAACTTTCATGATGAGCTTAGTGGCCTTATAAAAAGGCCCCTGAGAGCTCCCTTGCCTCTTCTACCACGTGAGGACACAATGAGAAGTCGGATGTTTATGAACCAGGAAGAAAACCCTCACCAGACACCGACTCTGCCGGCACCTTGATCATGGACCTGCAGCCTCCACAACTATGAAAAATAAATGTCCATTGTTTCAGCCACTCAGTCTATGGTATTTTTATTATAGCAGCCCAAACAGACTAAGATAGGGCATTAGTTGGGGTACCAAGAGAATGTGAACCATTCCAGGCTCTCAGACCATTTTGCAAGTTGCTTAACAAATTGTTTATCTTCTCTAAACCTTAGTTTCTTTTCTTGCAAGATGGGAGAAGGTGTTGAACTAATATATCTTAATGGTCTCTCCCAGCTCTAAGACCTCCTAGTGTAATGATAGTAATGATAAATTCTTTTTTGACTATGTATTATGTGAGTACTACTCTCAATCCTCATAATAATACTGCATAATAGAGATTATTATCCCCTTTCCTTTATGAACTGAGATCAGGAGAGCCTGAACTGCCCCAGGCTCTGAAATAAACTAAGAGATAAACCTGGGACTTGAATCCCAGTTTTTTCCTCTCTTTATTATATCAAGTTTCCTCCCACCAATCTACCAGTCTTGAAAACTTCACCCAAAGACAATTTTATAAAGTAAAAGCTTAACTATCAAAAACATTCATATCTCATGGACTACCATAAGAATAACAGAAATACTCAGGAACTACTAGCAAAGTCCATGTGACCAGAAAACACCTCAGTGTCCCATGCCCAATATGCAATGAGGTCATCTCACCAACAGAATACCAGATGGGAATTTTCTTCTGAGATGGATTTACATTTAAAGCCTGGCCAACATAATGTGATATTCAAATTTGATTCCAACCTGATAGTCCTAAACTAATGCAATCATTAGCATTTGCTATAATATGTCCTTTGGTAAGTAAGCAAAACACAAATCCTGCCTAGTCTGTCTCATTCTCTGTCATAGACCTTAAAAAGAGAGAAGAAAATCATTATGGCTGATATTGCTGGATTTGATCATTGTCTCATCTTTTCTTCATCATTTAAAATGCCCATCCCCATGCGCCACCACAATGGCAGGGAACTGTGGGCCATCACAAATGGCATGCCAACTGTAAGGATAATCCGCCAGCAAGGCAGGAATGACACACAAATGCAGGACAAATGAGTCCATAGGTCCGCCTCAGCAAAATCCTCAGAGCTGGGGGAAGGGGGCGGGAGTAAAGCAGCCTGGGAAGGTTTGAGAATTTTCTGAGCCTGGTCTCTTACTTTCCCCACACCTCCAGCACCAAACTGTAAAGTATTTACCTGATGTCAGCATTTCTGGTGCCCGGTGTTTTTTTCTTTTTTTCTTTTCTTTTTCTTTCTTTCTTTTTTTTTTTTTTTTTTTTTTTTGCCAGCATGACCCCACCTGCCCGGCATCCCCCTCATCCTATCTCAGTTCCATTCATCAGGCTCTAGACTGGAGGTGGTGGGCATGGAGCACAAAGCAGTCCCCGGGGGGGCCCCCTGGGACTTTCCTCTCAAAAACCAGAGCAAATGCAACATGGCTGCTAGCAGTGCCAAAAAGCCTCAGGGAGAACAGGAAACCGAGGAGGCCAAGAAGATTTTGATTAAAGTGCTTCTCAGGTTTCTCTCAGCCTGTGGTCTGAGGTCAGCACCCCAGATCTCAGCCTCCCAGTCCTGGCAGAACATAGATGGTCAGGAGGAGTTCTTGCCCTGAGAAGACCCTGGGCCATCTCCCCTCTTCAGAGTGGCCCATACAGCACCCTCCTAGCCCCTTTCCGATTGCCAGGGATCACATTAGTGCAGTTGTGAACGTTTGACACAAGGGTCGCTCCCAGCTAGTGAGAGGAGAGAAGTTTACCACCAAAGGAAAAAAAAAATCCTTTCCTAATGAATAATGCTGGGAGTGGGGAATGATATGAGAGCAATGGTCTCTTTCTCCTGCTCTCTCTCTCAAGTTTAAACCACAGAGCATACGGCAGAAAAAAATAGCAACATGTCCCCATGTTGATGTTTTTCCTAATATGAATCTTTAAAGACTTCATAGTCATGGATGGGGACAGATTGTCCCTATTTCCCAAACTAAGGACGCTCTCAGAAGGTCAGCATTCACACACATCTCTGCACTTTATGATACAGAGTGATTTCGTTGTTAAGCCTTTTCTCAGTATCACTTATTCTCGCACTGCCTCATGCCACCATTAAAACCTCTGTGTTATGCCACTTCCTAATGGAAGTGAGACCCATATTTGACTAAGAAGTGGAATGAGAATCAAGCCTGGCTATGACTAGAAAGAGAGTCTGCTAGGAACTCAGAGAGGCGGGGTCCAATTTGTGCCAGTGTGGGCAAGTCACCAAGAGGCCAGATAAAAGGTCCTCACTTGGAAATGAAATGCTAAGCTTTTCCAGAAAATAAATTAAACAAACACAGTGACCCCTTAGGATTGATATCATTGCATTAATAGTAATAACAATAATAAAGCTGACATAGACTCACAACCTGTAATTTGTAATATTTAGCTTCATGTTTCATATCTGCATAAAAGTTAAAGCGTATTTTTCACTAATATCAATACAAATTGGATTTCTTTTTCCACCTCTAACTGACTCCACCCTTCACTCATGATTAACTCTTCCCTCACCTCATTTGTGCAGGTGCTTCCTAATTCAGTGTTGAATCAAAACCTAGGCTGTCCTTCCTGGAGGGCCCTGGAAGCCCGCTTAACCTGGCTGGTGTGATGGGCTCCACAGGAGGGAAGCAATGAAGCAGAACATGGATGATCACATATTGAGAACTATTCTTCCAAATAATAGAAAAGGAGAAATTAGACAAAGTGCATTTTCCATCAGCTCTGTCATTCCTGTCCAATTTTGCATAAGGAATCCATGGGAATTATGAAAGGTATATTCTTTTTGCATTTGCAGAACGACCTCTATAGAGGTCACTATTACTCCCAAGGCCTGTGTGACCCTGGCTGGGGCTACCCACTCCAGACCAGCCACAGGCAGATGGCAGACTGCACTGTGGAGGGTAAGGAAGGTCACTGGGTTGGCCGGCAGATTCTCTCATCCAGTAGCTGTGTGTTTTGGAACCAACCTGGAAACATTAACACAAAGGCCTGCCAATAAACTACATGGTGTTTGCATATCTTATATACACTGAAGGGATAGACAAATGCCTGGTGGGAAAAAAAGAAAGAAAGAAAAATGAACTCAGCTATTAAGCTGCTATAAAATGTTTTGCTCTCTTCCTATTTCAAAAGCTTCCATAGCATAAATAGTGGTCAAAAGTTCAGTGAACTGTCTTGTAGTGCGGGGCTCCATTCAAACGGGGCTATTTTCTGAGAGTCTCCTGACACCATATCTAATTTCCAAAATGAATATGCTTTAATTTTCCTTCTTCATGCATTGTGCTTTTTCCTCATTTAAAACAGCAACAGCCTCTGGCAGTAAAGGACATCACATTTCTGTGTGAGATGAAGCTTTTTTTTCCCCTGTATGCAGGGGAATGGCATGGGTCAGGGGAGAAAAAATATATGCAAAAAACAGCACACCCCACTGACCCCGGTATATTTTACATTACAATTTTGCCATTTCCAATATAGGTTCATTTTGCAATGGACCATATCAACCATATTTCAGTGTTTAAAAAAAAAAGAGGGGAGTGGTAGGTGAAGCATTGTCTGCATACAGTATGTCCTAGTACAATACACCAATTGTCTGATTAGTGGATAGTGTCACCTACAGAGAAAATACACAGACACATGCACAGCTCCAGCCGCTCAGTGCACAGTACATTTGCAAAATAGATACCACGTGTAGATCTTGCCAATTAAAGGAAGCATTAGGGGACTTTTTTGTGAACGTAGCCAAGAACAGCTAACTATTTTTAATGACATGAATGTCATATTCGACATCTCTAGGCTCACTTGAAAGCACCAATGTTCCACTGCCTTACTGAGAAAGGACTACAAATAGAAACTGTGCATGTTAGTAATCTGATTACATCTATCTATACACATATGTATTTAGGAATATATATATTTAGAAATATATATACATAATTTTAAAAGGATCAAGAACCAAAACTTTAGTCATCTTTTTAGTAACTCAGGTATCTCCTAGAACTGGCAATTAAATAAGATAGAAATTTTTACATGACAATAATCTTAAATTTTGGCATGTGTACCAATTATTTAACATGGAGATCTGCAAAGATGATACATGGTATTTTTTGTCAGGTCCCTCTCTATAATGAATGTTCTTGTGTTAAAGGGTTTTCTATTAGTGAAGCCCTAATCAATCAATAAGTATTATTTAAGCAAGATGTAAAGGAACTGAGGAATGGGTATGCCTTTAAAATACTTACAGTTCAGTGGATCAAACCAAAAGAATAGGCTTGAAATCACATGAAAATAAGCCTTGTAATTTGAAACGCCAGGTAAATATTTGCCACTTGATTTAAACTGGCTTGTATTGCAAATAAAATGTGCAATGTTGATAAATCTGGAGCAGTCAAAGAAGGCTTGATGAAAGGGGTGGCACTCCATCTGGACATAGAGAGATGGACAAGAAAATGGGGAAAGATGGGGAATTTGGACAGGAGGAGAGCAAATGCAAAGACACAGAGGCCGACAGCTACATGTGACTCTCTTCACAGGTGTCATGAGCAGATCCATGCTTGAAACAAGTACACAGTGCTCATAATAATATATTTCCCTTGGGGGTAAAAAGAATCAGTGGTCAGCATTACAGACTCAGTGTCCTGGAAACTTGGGCCCAGGTACTCATTAAACAAAAGGAAGTGCATGGGAACTCACTTCATTGAGTCCATGTGCCCAGTATAACGATCATCTCATAGAATGCCCTTTACTCCCTTGTGAACTATGAGTTATTGCCCCATTTCACAGACAAAGAAACTTCAGCTAAGTGAGGTGAATATATCAAAGCTCTCCAGTAAGCTCTGGTGCTGAGTGCAGGCAGTCTAACTTGAGTTCAAGCAAGATGGATAAATGAGAAAATGTATCTCATGAAAAGCCAGAGACTCTTCGTTCAGAGACAAAAAAAAAATGATGAAAAGCAAATGATAAAATTGGTGAACTTTGCTTTAGGAAAATCCTTTGAAATCCAAACCTATTAAACAAATACAGTAGGGAGTGATTACTCATAAGATGGCAGTTCTCACCATGGGGTTACTTTAGCCAGCAAGATATCCTAGCATACTTAAAATAGGACTCCATTTACAATGGATTTTAGGTATGCTATAAAGAATAAAAGGAGTTGTCTGAAACCAAAGTCTTTTAAGTGGATTAGTTACAATATTACATGACATCAATCTTTCTCAGCACTGTCTAATAGAAATATGTGAGTCACATACACAGTTTTACATTTTCTAGCAGCCAAATTTTAAAGAAAAAGAAATATGTGACATTGATTTTAATAATATATTATTTAATCCAATGTATTTAAAATAGTACTATTTTGATAATCAATATAAAAATTATTGAGATATTTTTGGTTTTTGGTAATAAGTCTTCAACATCTGGTATGTATTTGATATTTACAGTTCTTCTCATTGAAGATTAGCTACATTTCAAAGGCTCGGTAGCCACATGTGGTCAGTGGCCAGTGTAATGGATGGAAGAGATCTAACTCTTCACATCTCCATTTGAAGGTTGCACTTGGCTCTTATTAAAACTTTTGGGAATCCATACTGGTCCATTAGTTCCAGGAATAATCTGTATACACGTATTTAATTATATATATGTAATTTGCACATATAAATAGCTGTCCTAATTGTACCGACGTACATGGAAATAAGCCCTGACATATATTTTTGTGGATACAAGATTCCGATAGGAATACAGCCAGGCTCCTCTTTCTCTTCTGGCTCAGTTGGCTGACGTGAAGTATGATTGAATCTTGCCAACTGAAATCTTGAATAAGAAAGCATTTATTTCTTTATTATTTTTAATGCAGAACTTTTTTAAAAGTTTGGTAAATAGCCCTGGCTGATGTGGCTCAGTGGATTGAGTGCCAGCCTGTGAACCAAAAGGCCACTGGTTCAAGTCCCAGTTGGGGCACTGGCCTGGTTTGCAGGCAAGGTCCCTGGTTGGGGGTGTGCAAGAGGCAGTTAACTGATATTTCTCTTGCACATCGCTGTTTCTCTCCCTCTCTCTCCCCTCTCTGAAAATAAATAAATAAAATCTTAAAGCAAAAACTTTGGAAAACAATTATGCTAAGCAGAGTGGTAAAGAGGAAGGTCAGTTAATTGCACCAAAAACCTAAGCATTAAAAACTCAAAACAATACATTACAAAAAAAAAGGAAATATGGCCATACAGGCTTTCTCTGTGAAGAAAAGCTAATACTGAAGAAATTTACTGGGAAGAGAAATTTTCAACATACAGATCAGGTAAAGAAGAGAGGTTTCCAAATAAAACAATTCTACTCCTTGCTTAGGAAAGATGTTTCAATTCTGCAACTGCAAGAAAATTTTTTGGCTAAAAGAGATCTCTTTAATGATCAGCTCTCAGAAATACTGCGTGACCCTTTGGAATAGCTCCTCCTGCCTTCTGTTCACAGGCTTCTAGCCTTAAGAAGAGTTGTGAGGCAAGTCAGGCTATTCACACACATTCAGTGATGCTGGAAGCAAAGGGTTCCCCAGAGGGATTGAATACCATGAGTCCTAAGGCTCAACTTTATCCCTTAGAGTTCTTCTGGGGTCTTCTGATATGGAGGGAATCCTTCTGAATTCTAGAAGGCCTGCTAGCCTAGAAACATTCAGCTCTGTAGACATTCAACTCAGCCCTAAAGCTCTTCAACATAAATGAGTCAAGTTTAATATTCTTGGACAGGAATCATTCCTGGAGAGAAATTGATGACACATTCACTACACATTGTCCCACAAATCACGAGAGAGGAAAAGAGTACAAGGTGATCTGGCAGAGCAGGCAGCACTGAAGCACGTGCAAAGATATTGTTCCCCATTTCATCTCCCAACTAACTTCAATAACCTGAAGACCCTGGGGAACTGTTTTGTGGCAACAGCTCAACAATAAATAAAAGAAACAATAAATGAGGAGTTGAATTAGATCATTTAAATTGAGAATGTAAAGAATCTATATTAGAAAGCAGATACTGGAATTTGCCAAATGTAGAGAGTCCAAACCAGATATAGACATTGCAAAATGAAATCAGGGAGATGACCTAAAAATATTACATAGCTGGATATTTTCCCTGAGTACTTCAAGTCTGCATTACTTTTTCCCATGATGCACCATTGATTTGCAATGTAAATTGTGGTATCTGTACCACATTTATCGCACCTATTGCTTATCCGAATATAAATCTATTTTAGAGCTCAGCACTAAGTTAGAAAGATTTGTTATAAATGTCTTATTTTAATATTTTATGCATGTACTATAATTTGATTCAAAGTGCTGTTTGTCTAAAATATACAACGATATGTGCTGTGATCAGGCTTCTGTTCTTCAGGAAATATATTTAAGGCAAAACAATTAACTCATCTGTGTATAACACACGCAGAGTCTGTTCATGTTTTGAATCATTTTATTGTACACTCATCTTCCGCCCCTTTTTCCTATGGAATCTTGTTATAAGCTGGTGTGTAAGCATCTCATCTTTCCTAGATCAAGATGCTAATCCCTTTAGAATTTTTCCCTCAATCCCCATTTCTATGATAAAAGAAACCATCTTTGAAATCAGCAGGGTGCCTGTGTTGCCGGTGGAGATGGGGGTCCTTCCACAGATTCGCAAGAAAGGATGGGAGAATGAGGTGTAGTGGTAAAATGTATTGGGGTAGAAATAAAAGACTGCCCCCAGGTTCCCTGTATCTCATGTCTGTCAGTCCCATTGTGGAAGAAATCCAGCCTTGTCTTCATTAAGCCTAGGAGAAAGGCCAGGGTCCAGGAATTCTGTGCTATTGGTTCAGTCCATACCAAAGCTTAAAGCCTGGTCCAGTACAGTCTCTGTCACCTTCTGGCTAGCTTGGTGTCTGTCTCTAGTCTCTGTCTCTGGCTGCTCTCCGGCCAGCTCTGCAGAGCTATTCTCAGGCTCGCACTTTGGGCCGGAGCTAGGGCCCGAGCTTGAAGCCTGCACTTGGGTCCGCATGGCTGCCATGGAGAGAGAACATGAGAACAAACTGGGGAACTAGGCCACTTACTGAGAGACAGGTGTTTATTAGGCCTCAATTACAGCACCTCCAGCTTGGGTAAGACTAGGCGCTCTTTTACACTCACCAATCTCTTTCTCAGCCCTTCACAGGCTTGTACTAGGCCCTCTGCCAACCAGCCCAATTCTTTTCCCAGGCTAGATTCCCCACCCTTATGGTTTCCATCTTGGCTCCTACTGGTCATGCCTCAAAGTAGAAGGACCTTTCCCTGAGCCCAGCTGAAGAGTTTCCCCTTTGTTGTTCTCTCTCTCCCTTGGTAATCTGTGAGCAATGAACTGAGGGATCCCTAGGCATAATGGAAAGCCAATACTAGAGATCCTCCTGGCAGGGCAGTGTGGCTATCCCCTGGGATGTGTGAAGCTGTGGTTTCCAACCTAATTAAGTTTAGCCAGTTTTGTCCCCTTCTCTTTTATTAATATATAGCTATATATACTAACATCTCCATGTAGACTTATGACAAAGGAGCCCACAAATTTGAAGTAGGGAAGGAAACAAATATTTACTGAGCTCCCACCAATACAAGGCACTGTCCTAGAGTCTTCAAATACTCTGTCTCAATCAAAAAAAAAAAAAAAAAACCTCAAAAGGAGCTACTATTATAATCCCCATCTTGTGGATGGAATTACTGAGTCTCATGCAGGACACACAAATTACTTAAGATGCTTTAGACAAGTGGTGGAGCCTCTTAAATGCAAAATCCTTGTTCTTCCACACACCAGGCTGCCTCCAGTGCCTTCTATTTTAATATAACTCAATTCAAAATAGGATCATTCAACATCAAAGCTAAGCTTTGTGATACATCACTCAGCTCTGTTTTCCAGCTCATTGGAAACATCCATGTCTACTGAGTGGCTGAAAAAACTGCATTTTCAATGTGACTCCCACAGTCTTCTGCGATGAAGAGTAAACATGGTTACATTAAAAATAGTTCAAAAGGTGTGTAAATAAACAAACAAGTAGAAAAGAGATAAAAAGATAGACCCAGTCTATTTAAATTATGTGCATGCATTTACTTACTGATGCAAAGATCGACCTTGAAGAGCATGAAATAGAGGGCAAACCTTCTCTTTCCACCCCAGTCTCCCAAAAGCAGCATGTGAGCAAAACCAGGAAAGTTCAGGAAAGGCTTCCCTGACAGGTGAAATGCCCCTGTTATTATCCCTCATAGCACCAAGGAGCTTAGCCCTTGTCACTGTTGTAATTTTACATTTGTGAAACTATTTGATTAATGTCTGCTTCCCTGTAGATTATATCTTTGTTTTCACTCCTGTGGCATCTTGAGTACCTAGCATGTAATAGATCCTCAACAATCATTTATTGAATGAAGAACAAATGAATAATTGAATGAATTATGTCTTCTTGTTGTTCATTTCACAGGAATTTATCACAGAGAAGAACTTAGATCTATAAAACCTGGGCCAGTTGGTAAAACCACAACCTTCTTCCCTATCAGTCCTCGCCCAGTAAACCTGCTCCCTGCCATAGCCTGGAACCATCCCCAAGTGCCCCAACCAAAATGCAGGGCCCCAAGCAATTAATCTAATTTATCCCTTGTGGGAAATCAGTTCACCATTAATGTGTGCGCATGTGTCTTCCTGTGCCACTCTGCGTATGTATATACATGCACATGTGCGCAGAGAAAGGTGAGCTCTCAGGGCAGGGAGAGCATCACAGCTGATTTCCTTTACTAGTTACATGTCAAATCCTGCCTCTCAAATGGGAATAGTAGTTACCTAAGGGCGAGGGTCTTCACTGTCCATCTTTTTACCCCCAGCTCTAAATATAGGGCTTGCCTATTGTAAGGTCTCAGCTAAGAGACCATTTGCACCAGGTCCCTGAAGGGAGTGCTCAGAGAAGAGGCCTGAAATAACTCGGTAGGGGCAGGCAGGGCAGCCTTCTCAAAACTTCAAGCCAAAACAGAAATAGCCTCAGCACCTCCATAGAGAGGTTTTATCCCAGAATCTCTCAGTTTATCTCTTTCATATCTCCTGCCACTCAGGCCAAACGCTTATGACTCTGGCAGGAGAGATTTAAGTTCTTGCCACTTGCCAAAGTCTGTAATCAGCCCACACTCTTTCCCCCTTCCCTGCCATGCCTCGCTGGCAAGAAATGGTAGGATACCAGATTCATTGGTCTGAAAAGCCTTATGTTCACCCGTAAGGAAATGTATCTGCTCAGCCAAAATCCATGCGAATACTGGCGTTTTTATCTTAATTGTTAGTTAATTTTCTTCAAACATGCATTTGCTAATACCTTTGGCAAGAGCTCTGCTTTTTTCTAATTCAGTTGAATTTGGTGAGAAAATACGGAGTTCCTACTATGTGCATGGCATGGTGCTTAATATCATGGAAGAAGAACAACAAAAAAGCCCAGATTAGTGTCTACCTTCAAGGAGTTGATGGTCTACTCCAAGGAGGCAGGTGTATATGCAAATAACTACCACATAGCTCCTCGTCCTTTTAGGTTCCAGACTGATAAAGTGGAATTTGTGTCTTAGGTCTTTTCTGCCAAGGAAATTGCTTAATACTGGGCTCACTGGCTATTCTAAAATGTCTATATAGGGAGACCCAGGGATAAGAATTTGTTTGGAAAGAACAAAAGGGTTGAAGTTGCAATTATGTAGCTATGTATGTAAGAAAGAAAGAAAGAAGGAAAGAAAGAAAGAAAGAAAGAAAGAAAGAAAGAAAGAAAGAAAGGAAGGAAGGAAGGAAGGAAGGAAGGAAGGAAGGAAGGAAGGAAGGAAGGAAGGAAGGGAAAAAAAGAAAGAAAGAAAGAAAGAGAGAAAGAAAGAAAGAAAGAAAGAAAGAAAGAAAGAAAGAAAGAAAGAAAGAAAGAAAAAGAAAAGCCAGTTGTGTACTTCAAAGACTATGGAGGCACACTGGAGGTGTGGTGTGAGGAGGGGACGGCCCTTAGCACTAACAAGATAAACTTTCAAAAAGCCCTAATATTACTCTTTCTATTCTCCTTCCTGGCATTCTTCACAATCTATAATGACCTTGTTTACTGATATTTCTCTGATGATCTGTCCTCCTTACTAGAGTGTAATCTCATGTGAGCACAGACTTTGTCTGTCTTGTTCATTGCTGTATCTCCAGTGGTTTCCAGTGTAAAGTAGGCTCTGAATCAGTATTTGTTAAAAAAAGTGTGACGAACATCAGAGAGTACTAAGCTCATTAGAAGAAAAATGCATGCTGGTCTCATACTTTGTCCAAACCGAACTCTATGAAAAGAAGTAGATACGGACCTCATTTGGGATAAAATGGGACTGAGGAAAGAGTATCATCACTTTGCCTGAAATAATTGTTTCATGACATGTCATTTGTGATGGACAATGAGGGTGATTATGATTGCATTTCTTGAATGTGATACTTAGTGCCTTTGAGTGAAAAGTGCACAGAAAAGAAGAACTGAAAATAGCATCACCCAAGCACCCATTTGGATATCAAGGTCAGCAGCCATAGAGAAACACACTAATGAATCAACACTTGCCTTCTGGAGAAGTAGCCCATGGTGCTCCTGGCCTTACTTCTCCATCCAAAGGCTTACATGTCAGTATGCTTTTATTTGTTTAACTTTAAAATATATATATATATATATATATATATAAACCCTGAAGAAGAGAAAGCTTCTGCTGAGATCATTTGTCTGGCATCCTGGGAAGGAATGAAGAGAACTGTTCATCCATTTAGTAACAGAATTTCCCATGCTCAATAAATTCTGTTGCTTCATAACTGCAAACTCGTATCCCTCTCTAATGTTCTAGATCCCCCTTTCCTTTTACAATTATGGGTCTGGTACCCTGTAGGAGGTTAATTCCAGGTATGTATGATCTTTAAAGCATAGAACAGCAGTCTTTCTATTTCCTACCATAAGTACGTACTCAAGGAGATGTCTACCTCCAGAAATTAACTAGACTGTTTCAACAGGAAGTGATAATGAGAACAACAACAACAACAACAAAAAACACAGCAACATACATTTTCGCCCACTTGGATCTCCATCAAAATAGTTGGAAAGTTTAAAACTCAATAGAAATCATTTCTAAAAAGAAAAAACAACTGAGTAATGACTGTTAATGCCTCTTTTATACTAATTATTTACATGTGGGTTGCTCATTAAAGGTCTGTGTTCAGGCTAGCACTTGATGCTAGAAGAAACATGCAGCAGATTAAAGCTCACTTTGGTCCAAAGAAAAACACTGTCTTCCAGATTCAGATAGAAGCCCAAAACCCAGTCAGTCATTGAATTCATGAATGTCAATGATTACAAGGTGAGAGTGGGTGGCTTTGTCCATTAAATCAGAAAATTGGGGAAAAGATCTTGCACATTGTCTAGTAGAAGGTAGGCTCATTAAATTGTTCCATTATCCACTAACCAAATCCATTCCAAATAGAGAATAAAGCCTTTCAATAATATATTTATGGTGTTCAGTGTCATCTTTGAAGATAAAAGGCAGAAAAACTTTGTCTTACTAGATGTGGTCCATATTTATCTGGAGTATATATTAGAAGTGGTCCATATCTATGTGGAGTTAACACAGTACATATCTAGACCCACACCTACACCTGTCTTGGGCCATACTTTTTCATCAGAGATACATCCCAAGTCCATCATCGCTGGCCAAGGCAAAGGAAGGGAAAGCATCAAGGTCACCTGGGAATTTTTTACTCAGATATCGTTGGCAATTACCCAGTAAAATCATTTTGATCTAAGGAACACTTTACCAAACCTCCAACAGACCTGCTAATTTTACTCTTTGTTTATTTGCTTCACTGGAGTCCTCTCAGTCTAGAATTACTGTGCTGCCATGTTTGTTTGCAGGTACTCGTTGGTCATCTGTCCCCTTCAGTGAAAAGTAACCACCATGTGTGCAGAGACCTTATCAGTGCACTAGAACCTAGAAATAATTGCCCTTTCTCTTTCGTCTACCATCCCTTCATTCCTAAGAGGTGGTAGATAATATAGATAATAAAAATTTCCTTCACCGACCACTTTTTCAGTTTTACTTTAATTCTACCACATGCCGTGCTTTTAACCATTAGCAGAAAACTTCACTTCCTACTGACACATGGAACCGTACACCCTCTGCACCCTAACTGGCTGCAAAGAACAGAAATGCTTTCCTACTAGTGAGAAGTCAAGAGGAAGGGAAGTTTGTTGTAGGGATGTAAAGAAGTCTCTGTTGGGATCTGGAGAGCCAGTCACAAGAGCTGAGGAAACAGAAACACAGGCAGCCTCAGAGATCCGGTTGTTGCTTTTCTCTTTGCTGCATTGTTTCATCATACCTTTAATTTGTGCATAACTGCCAAAGTCATTTCTAACTCTACCCTCCTGTCCATTATCTAGTCTTTAAATTGGAGCACCTGCTGACAATCAACATGGGTACCTCAGTACTCAATCACAGAATTACAGAGAAAGAAATCAGATTGGCTCAACCTAGGTTTGCTTAGGAGTGTGCCAAGGTATGCCACTGACATGCCCGTCTGGAGCCACACACCTCCCTCAGAGGCCCATCCCTCTTCCGTGATCATTGGCCAAGGAAAGTAGGGAAGGGAATGGATCAGGGTCATATGGGAGCAAGGGTTGCAGAAGGGGCAGAGGCCCAGAGAAAGGCAGTGTGCAAGCAGTGGACCAAAGAAGGCAGGGCATTGTCAAGTTCCTATTAGCCCTGGTGTGATTTATAGCTGAAAACATATTCCATGTAGCTCAGATAATACAGTTCACTCTTGCCTTCCATCTACATATAAAAACATAATGATTAGGAAAAATGAATATACCTTTCACAACAGCTTATAGAGTATATGTGCTAGTATATTTCTGTTTCCATTCTTTTGGCATGAGTACTGGATAATAGTGAATAGGTTGCTTGTATTGATGATGATGGTAATAATAATAATAATAGCTAATCATATGATGCTTATTATATGTCAAGCAGTGTTCTAAGCTCTTGACATCTATTTAATTCTCACAAAATCCCTATGAGGTAGGCATGATTATTAATCCAATTTTGATGTGAATTAATTTAATCACAGAGAACTGAGTTACCATAGAGCTACTAAATGGCAGGGCCAGATTTGAATATGGCTCACTTTAAATACTTACAAAAAAAGAGTAACTGATAACATAAAGTGCCATTTGATTCTAAATCCCCTTTTGATATGAGAAGCTTCAATAATGCCATGTTTTGATGACAGCTAATAATAACTGCCAACTTTGTGCCTTGCCAAAGAATAGGTTATATGCAGCTTTAGTTTTTTGCCTTGCATGGATTTCCCAGTTGCTATTTAGAATTCAGACAGGGGAGGGGTCACACCACTAGGAAGAGCAACTCAAAAGAGTTCTCTTCTCCCAGCTCTTAGATACTGCTGACTGAGAAAGAAAAGACGCCAGCCTTCAACCACCGGATCTCAATGTAAAGGGGGGGGAACACTGACCAGTCTCACCCCAGAAGACTTCCCTACTCTACTCCTCCCCACTTTTACTTTCAGAGATTCTTAATTTTACCCTCTTGGTAAACAAAGATGGGTTTCTGCCGGAAAAAAAAAAACAGCACGACAACTTTATTTCCTGCCCCCCACCCCTCAAGGCACTTTCATGGCAGATGGAACTCAGCCTGTATCATCCAGATCTTTAGCAAACCGGAAATACCAGACCCCCTTATACGAAGGGCCATGCATCGTCCCACTTCGTGTCTCCCTAACTGACACTTCCAACCAGTGTGCACTTCCTTAATCTGGCCCCATTATCAGCCTAATAATACCTCCCAATATTCGTAAATGCCGAGCAAGACTTGCCGCTGTTTTGTGTGAAGACGAAACATCCAGCTAAATTGAGGAGATTACCACATCACCACATGCACCGGTGACAGGCTCTGTGCTATTACAGTTGATTTTTGTTGACAGTTGGCTGTAGGCAGTTGTGTTTCAAATGCCTTTTTTCACTGGGAAATTAAACAAAATCCCATGCAAAATGCAGCCATCCAGTTCAAAAACTGTAAATCCCAAATTAGCATTTCATACTTTAAAAGGTAGCACAGCACAATTTTCCATTGAAAGGTCTGTACAGTTGACACAAATGGGTGCTTCAGACATGACACTAATGCTACTGGTGCCTTTTAAGAAAGCCACATTTTCAGATATTATTTGTCCTCTCTCAATAATCTGCATATACTACAGTTCTCATCTATAGAAGAATAAGGAAAAATATCTGACTTACTGCTTTAAGTAAATTAGGTTTCCAGAAATCTCTAAACAATAGGTCAAATTAAAAAGAGATAGATCATGGGTCAATTTAACCTCCTTAAAAAGAATAAAGGAAACCTAGGCATCAAAAAGTTAAAAGTCACTTCTTCTACTAAACAATATAAAAAGGTACTTCTACAAGCTAGAAAAGGCCCTCTGTCTAAGAGAATCCTAGACACAGAAACCTTTCAATTTCACTTTGAAACAGGTAAAAGCCTAATTTAACAAACTTTTAAATTGTGTGTGGGTAAGTCATAAAACTGACATTGAATAGGGCCATTTGATTTTTTAAGACTGGAAATCTATTTTCCTTCTAACCCAGGAGACTCTTCAGTGTGAAGAGTTTTAAACAGTGCTATTCCTTCATCCAGACAATTGCTATTTAGCTGGGGGAAAAGAAAGAAAGAAAAAAAAATAGTGTCAGTTGGCTATCCGGGACATAAATAGATTTAGAGAAAGAAAGAAATATAATGTTTATTTCTGGACTATGGCACAAGCATAAAATATTAGTCAGGCAACTTCATGCGAATTCTTTTGCAAATATCTCACCAACAGCACTTGAGTCTTGGCCATATAAAGTCAGATGTCCGGTGGTCAGAACTATTGTGCTAAAGCCAAATGGGATGAGTAGTCTTGCCCCTGTCCCTTAACTATTTTCAAAATTTGAATAGAACAAATTTCTGCACTCCCATAAATTTACATGGTCCAAAGTAAACTACCAACTCACCTCTGAAGTGGTAAATACATAAAAAATAAATATCAGAGCCACATTTAGCTTAGTAATGCTAAAAGCACAGGGCCAAGTTTATGTGGGAAAAGAAAAACAAACAGAAAACTTATTTCATCAACACTGCTGAAAACTCTGAACTACCTCCTAGGATGTTTCTGGATTAAATGACCCAGATGTAAATTTCATTCCAATTCTGTAGTTCTTGGTTAACCATTTTCTGAAAGTAACTACTAGCCTGTGGCTTCTGATAAACTCTGCTTCCACAAAAATTTAGTGCTTATCAGATCTGAAAAGATGTATTTGAATAAGTGCCTCAGTTCTGCCTTCTCTTTTATCCCAACTGTATAGTTTATCTCCTCACAAAGGAAAGCAATCCCAAAAAGGTGTGTTCAAGAAAAGACTGTCAGGCAAACTAATCTATAGTGACAGAAAGTAGATCAGTGGTTGCCTAGGCAGAGATGAAATGGGCAGGGACTGCGAAGAGGCCTGAGCTATTTTGAGGAGGTGGTTAGAAACGCCCCGCACCTTCATTGTGCTGGTGGCTACGTGGGTTCTGTGTGGGTACAGTTTGTTGTATGGACAGTGGACTTTCATCAGGTTGGTTCCAAAAGAAAAAAAGCAAAAGCAACCAAGACAGAAGTGTCCTACTCTCTTGAAACAGAATTTCATACAGAAGCATAGTGGAACACTTACGAAGGGTCTAGCTCCACATTAGTTACATAACAAGGACAATTTAAACATTGCAGTTAGTCTTCCTCACTGGAGAGTAAGCAAAACCTGATTTACATTCCTGCCCAGGTGAGGACAGGAAGTGTCCAGACAAATGGGGGTAACGTCACAAATACCTGAGAAACTAACTCTGGATTTCTTTCTATACCTGGAAACGCTACGAAAAAAACCCTTTTATTTTAAAAAGAAAAGCTAAATGCCCATTTTTTAGGGAATTACTAAGAAATGTACCTTTTATCCTAGTTTAGGAAGGCTTCCCAAAGTTCTCAAAAGCACCACTTTAACACTCCCTTATTTAGCTCTCAAAGACACAAATATTTGTACGCAATTCTGAAAACTGTCATTTGCGGGACAGAGGTTGTGTTCATGAGCAAAAGTCCTGCTTCCCAAGGATAATAACAGCGGTTCAGTTGGGGGTACTTCTCCACCATTGCCAGTACACAGTGACTTGATGAATAGGAGACATAGTCAGAGGGGCAAGCAGGGCTACATCAAGAGGCTAGTATTACAAGAAATTCTAAATTATAAAACAAATTAGAGATAATTGTTCACCTTCAAAAGGATTCTATACTCTACAAAACTGATGTAGAACAAAAATATGTTTTTAATATAAATCTCCTTCAGTCCATTTAAAATGTTATTTGATTTCAAATTGTTTAGAAAAAACACTTTTCAGGAGTATTTTGAGTATAAAGTGAAATATGTATTTGATTATAGAGGTATTAATGTATCCTCTAAGAATTCATAACATGCCTTTATTCTTTTTAAAAGAATCCCAGACATCATACAATCGTCTTAATTGTGGCTTCTGTGACAACCCTAATGAGGCAGGCAATGGGAAAGGCAGATTGGCGCATTTCTGGATGGGAAGTTGAGTGCAGAAAGTTTAAGTGATTCTCCTAGAGTTATGTACTAAATTAGTAGAAACGGCCCAATAACTGATTTCTTCCTTCCAAATACAGAATCATTTCAATAGAAAATGGCTTCCTCCTATAGTTATATTTGAAAAATACATATTGCACATTGTCTTTATTTTCAAAGAGCTTCTCATACATCATCCAATCAATTCACTTATTCACTCAGTAAAGAAACATTTATTAAGAATCTACTAAACACAGTCTCCCAAACATGACCCCTATCTTCAAGAGTCTTGGATTATAGTTGCGGTATAAGACATATACACACTTTTAACCAAATTAACAGAGTCCAATGATACAGGTAGGCATGAGGTATTAAGATAACACAGAGGAGACCTAGTTAAGCCAGATCAAGGTTGGGAGAAGAAATTCAGGAGAATTCTTGAAAGACATGGCATCTGAGCTTAGTCACAAAGGTCTTTGTTACAGTTAACAAGGAGGAGGAAAAAGCATGTTTGGGGGGTGGGGATGGAGAGGGCAAAAGAATAAATGAGGATAAAAATTATCAAATACTAATATTGTAAAGGAACTCAGAAAATATTTACACTTGAATAATGAAAAGTGAAGACTCAGTGGTGTGAAGCAACAAACACAAGTTCTGTTAGTTGACAGATGTTAGTTGACTCCGGCTTCTACTTAGCTCTTTTTCCACTGTTCCCTGTTATCAGTTCAGGTGAAAATGATATTAAATGTTTCTTATTTCATGGAAAGATGGCTGGTTATTTGCCATAGTTTGTCTTTAAAAATGTATAAAGTGCCATATAAGAATAATAATTTTTGAAAGGATTAGCATCTAGTTGAGAGCATCACCATGCGCATCATTTGCATAACTTTTGTTTTTTTTCAAATGGTTTCCTACATATTACTTCAAAATAACTCAGGGATTAGAATGTGAGGTTCTTGTCTCCATAGAACAAATTAGGGTGTTGGGGGGAGGCTAAGAGGAGAAAAGCAACTTGACAAAATCACGTGGTGAGTGGCAGAGCACAGGTTTGAATCCAAGCTTTCTGATCTCCCATCCACAATCTTTCCACTACACTCCCAGGTACCTCTGAGACATCATGTAAAGGGCGATTTTTAATATTTTTGCCTTAGTATGTCACTATACATGGCTTATTATTAATGTAAGAGGTACATATTATTCTTTACCTTAAGAATCAGAAGAATTAATACTGTGGGTGGGTGAGGGGGTTACATGGTGGTAAAGAGTTGTTACTCAGAACTTTCAAATGGAAGCCAAGTGCTCTTGCCAAGCTACATCCCTACAATGTCATAATGAAAACCAACTCACTCTAAACCTGTATATTCAGGGGCTCCCTTTTTATGGCAGAGAGAAGAACACCCTTGTCTTATTTTGGTGCCATAAATTTGGAGGAATAAACAATTTGCCATGTTATTCTTTGATCACCCAGTGAAATTCAAGTTCCATTTGACATTGATGCTGTTCCCAATTCAACACTGCTAAATTTTAACTGTCCTCCCTTTCAATTAGCTGGGTTTCTCGTTGCTTCCTTTGTCCGTGGTTATAGCCTTCCCTCATGGACCTAAGATCACTGTTTTCCTTTCTCTTTATGCTCTGTGAGCATCAAGTATCATGGGGCATGCATGTAATTGTCATTCAGTGTGAAAAAGCCAGCTGGAGGTATCACAATCATGTCAATATACCAGTCAGCAAGAAAGCCTCCAAGCTGATTGTTTTCTGTTTAGATATAATATTACATGGATTGAAAATTGCTATTCCTACAAACTTCTGATTTCTATTACCATGTTTTTTATACTTTTATGCAATCAACTAATAAAAATAAGTATAATACAAATATTATGTATTTATGTATATAAGTATACATACACAAAATTATACCAAAGAAAATAGAATTCATATCTCTAGAACACATGCAAAATCAGAAACTAATTATTACAAGAGATGAAATCTTAGGACTATGAGAGACTGTGAGAGTGAGAGGTGAACTAGACCGGATCAGCTAAGGAAAAAACTTTCAGTGAAATCCATCCTATGAAGATTGTGTTTCCCCTCAGCAGAAAATTCTCCAACCTTAGAGAGCCTCTATCTAGGTCTGCCTTAATGTCATGTCTGGTGTCCCATGTCCTTCCTGGGTACTAATGTCTTCTTCCATAATCATTTAAGTTTCTTGCTGTTGCTTACAAACAGTAAAAAACAGAAAAGAGGTTCACTGCCACCATGCAATATTCTTATGAATTTCAGAGCTGTCGCCCTATATAAGTGGAACTAAAAATACAACAAAATGGAGAAAATTTTATTTTCAAGATCTCTAGATAGAGAACTATTAGTGGTAAGAAAACACACTTTGGTAACCCCTGAGATGACAGTAGAAGAAGTGAGGCATTCTACAGCAACAATAGATACAGTCACAACTTGCCCTGGGAGAAGGTTCAGTCTGGTTAACTGTAGATCCTAGTTGTGATGAGAGAGAATGCAAATTTGTAGCCAGAAATAGATTGTTCAGGATAATAGAAAAGAATTAAAAATTGCTGCGACAATTTCCTTCTCTTACCTTCCCCTACATAGCACAGTGCCTTTACTTTAAATGTTAAACAAAGGCACCAAGTTATTATTCTGCCAAGCATGTCTACATGTCTTAGTCTAGCTACCTAGCTGAGTAGTTGGGAAACTGAATGACTTTGAATGAGGATCCTGAACCTTCTTTGTTTATCTCTGAACTAAGCACTTAGTATAAATTAGTGGTTTCTTAAAAAAAGAAGAAAAGAAAATTAATTAATTTAAAGTAAAAGCCCAAAATTCTTGATTCAAATAAAAACTTGCCACTTAAAAAAAAAATAAAAATAAGGGTAGAAACTCTGAGTAACTCTAGATGAAGACAGGGAAGAGGCATAGTAAAGAGCCTCAAACGTTCTGAGGTAGCCCTAGCGGGAATTCAGTGGAACCCCTGGTGCCCTGGAGAGAAGCTCTGTAAACCACAAGACTACATGATTTCAAAAGCTTCTCCAGTTCTGAGATAACAAGATTCTCTTTCTAAAAGATTAAATTATTTATTTCAGAGTGGGAGTGTCATCAGCACAATGGGAGAGTACATAGTTTCAATCTCTGATTTCTCCACAAAAACACCCCCCGAAAAAACAAGCAAAAACTGTAATAATAAACTTTATCAGAACTCTGGAAAACAGTGAATGGTTTATAACAACCAAGTGAAGGATGAATAAAAAAAAAGGTAACTTCAAGGCAATAGGAAAGCTTTGTGACATTTTTACCCATCCGTACACCATGCCCTCCTAGAACAATGGTGATATTAAAGCAGCAGCAGTCCAGATTGCCTCTGTAGGACCCTGGTCCCTGGTTCAGAAAGGAATGGAATAGAGCTTACTCACAACTGATTGTGTATCTGTAATCTAACCAAGAGTGAACTAAAGGATTAACACCAGGGCTCATCTCTATTTTACCAGCTAGAAACTCTGACAATGAATCAGTTGGCATTTCTTTAAAACACTATAACCCAAACTAACAACCCTCAGATGACTGGGACAAAAAATTACAATCAAAATATAGAACAGACCACCACCTAAGGCCTGAGAGCATAAGCTGGGGAAAGTTTCTTCAGCAAATTAGAACAAGTAAAAGTAATCATATGTACAAGAAAATTGAGAAAACTATGTGCATGCTCAGGGCATGATGAATGCTCAGAAAAGACTTGAGAATAACTAACATATCACCTTTGGTTGCTAGGCAGAGCAAGTCTAAGTGCTGAAGGAGTGCCCAGACAGAGCCAATCTGCAAAGACTGGAAAACGTGTTTGTCTGTTGGTTCAGCTCTGGCATTAAAGGAAATTTCTGTCAAAATATTAGCAAATATAAATTAAGAGATATAGATTTCAGTGGCCACACCCAACAAGGAATACAGTCTTTTCAAAAATAGTTTGGAAAAGTCATTAAACAAATAAACTTCTACAGTGTTCAACAATAAAAAAGCATCAGCAATCAAAAGCAACAATTGATCTGATTTCTAGAATTTCTACATTAAAATATTCAAATGTTCATTTTCAACAAAAACTCACAAGGCACGCAAAGAAACAAGAAAGATAGACTCACTCAAAGGAATAAAATTAATTGTCAGAAACATTCTCTGAGGAAGACCAAGCACCAGAATTATGAAATAAAGACTTTTAAACAGCTGTCTTAAATATACTCAAATACCTTAAGGAAAACATAGAGAAAAATAAAAAAAGAAAATCATTAAAAATATATAAGGACAAAATGAGAGTATCAATTAAAAGACAAAAGTTATAAAAGATACCAAAATATTTTCATGCTGAAGACTTTCTAAAGGGATTCAACAGCTGATTCAAGCCAGAAAATGAATCAGTGAACTTAATATTACCATTGAAATTACCATATCCAGACTATATAACTCCTATAACTCAATAACAAAAAGACAAACAGCACAATTCAAATATTGTCAAAGGACTTAAATAATCATATTTCCAAAAATGATATACAAATGGCCAACATCATCAATCACTAGAGAAATTCATATGAAAACCACTATAAGGATGATCCAAAAGGGCAGAAGAGTAAGTAAAAGGAACATTAACCTCCTCCCAGGACCAATCTAGGCTTACAACTAAATTGGAAAGAAATCATCCTGAATAACCAACTGAACACTAGCTGGAGAAAAGCCTTATAACCATGGACAGAGAGAAGAAAAAACTTCACCACAAAGAGACTGGTAGGGAGAGTGGAAGAGACATGAGAGGGCTGACTGGGATCCCACAGGCAGCAGCTGAAGTTCTGGAGGGATATTTCATCAGCTGGGGTATTCCCCTAAGAAGTGTGGGGTCTAAACCCCAAGGTGAGCTCCCTAGCATACAGAAGCAGAACCAGGAAAGGAACCCAGATAACATTTAGCTATGAAAAGAAGCAGGATTTCTGTCTTCTAGGGAGAGATGGCTGAGGAAATAGAGAGCCTTTTAATGGACCAATGCACAAAATTCCATTTCTAGCCATTTACCCTGGGCTCCAGCAAAGGGAGGGCAGAGTAAAGTAGAGATGCTTAAGGAAAGTCTGGGGTTGGCGGCTCTGGGGAGAGAACTGAAGGGACAGCCACCAGGATCCCTCTGCTGAGTCATTGCATATACTCCAGAGGCCACCTTTCTCAGGAAGAGCACGCCTCTCCAAATAATGTCAACCTAAGGGGAAGCAAAAGCCCCACCCATGGGAATTATTCTGCCCCACCCTGTGGAGCTTAAGCTGCATTGCTGCTATAGCTTGAGGCTATATCACTGATTAGTTTAACTGAGGTGAAAATTTACCAAGAAGCAGCCAAAATGGGAAGACAAAGAAACACACTCCAAATTAAAGAATAAGAGAATCCTCCAGAAGAAGAACTAGATGAAATGGAGGCAAGTAATTCATCAGATAAAGTTTAGAGTAATGATTATAAGGATACTCAACTCCATGGCAAAAGACAGAGAAACCACTAAAAGGACCAGTCAGAAATAAAGAATGCAGTATCTGAAATAAGTAATTAACTGAAAAGAACAAACAGTAGGTTAGATGAAACAAAGGACAGGATCAGTGATTTGGAAGACAAGGTAGAAAAAAACACCCAGACACAACAGCAAAAAGAAAAAAAGAATTTAAAAAGAAAATGAGGAGAACTTAAGAAATATTATGGACAACATGAAGCATAACAATATCTGCATTATGGAATTCCAGCAGAAGACAGTGAGCAAGGGATTGAGAACCTATTTGAAAAAATAATGAACAAAAATTTCCCTCATCTGGTGAAGAAAAAAGGTGCACAAGTCCAGGAAGTTCAGAAAGTTCCAAACAAGCTGGACCCAGACAGGCCTACACTGAGACACATCATAATTAAAATGGCAAGACTTAAAGACAAGGAGAGAATTCTAAAAGCTTCAAGAGAAAAGCAAGTATTTACATACAAGGGAGCATCAATTATATTGTCATCTGATTTCTCAACAAAAACACTTCAGACCAGAAGGGAGTGTCATGAAATATTCAATATGATGAAAAGCAAGGACCTGCAACCAAGGCTAATTTACCTAAGCTATCATTTAAAATAGAAGGAGAAATAAGGAGCCTCCCAACAAAAAAAAAAGGTAAAGGAGTTTAATAACACCAAATCAGTACTGCAACAAATACTAAAGGGCTTGATTAAAGAAGAAGAAAGAGGGAAGAGGAAAGAGGAAAGAGGAAGAAGAAGAAGAAGAAGAAGAAGAAGAAGAAGATGGAGGAGGAGGAGGGGGAGGAGGAGGAGAAGAAGAAAAAGGAGGAGGGGGGAGGAGGAGGGAAAGAAAAAAAACAGAGGAAAATAGTCTAACAATAAAATGACACTAAATACATATCTATCAATAAGTGCCTTATGTAAATGACTTAAGTGTTCCAACCAAGAGACAGGGTAGCTGAATGGGTAAGAAAACAAAACCCATATATATGTTACCCTCAAGAGATCCACTTCAGATGGAAAGATACCGAGACTAAAAGTAAAGGGCAGGAAAAAGATATTTCATGCAACTAGAAAGGAAAGAAAAGCTGGGGTAGAAGTACTTACATCCAACAAACTGGACTTTAAGACCAACGTTTTAAGTAAGAGACAAAGAGGACACTACATAATGATAAAGGGAACAATCCAACAAGAGGATATAACCCTAGTAAACATTTATGCATTCATATAGGAGCCCCTAATTATGTGAAGCAAATCTTGATGGACATAAAGGGAGAGATATACAGAAACATAGTCATAGTCAGGGATTTTAACACCCCATTGACTTCAATGGATAGATCTTCCAGGCAGAAAGTCAACAAAGATAATGGCCTTAAATTACACACTAGATCAAATGGATTTAATTGATATCTTCGGAGCATTTCATCCCAAAGCAGCAGAATACACACACTTTTCAAGTGCACAAGGAATGTTTTCTAGGACAGAAAGCAAGTCTCATTTAAGAAGGTTGAAATCATATCAAGGATCTTCTCTGGCCACAATGCTATAAAATCAGTCACAGGAAAAACACTGAAAACCATGCAAAGACATGGAAGTTAAGTAACATGTTATTGAACAATGCATGGGTCAAAAATGAGATTAAGGAAGAAATCAAAAGGTACCCTGAAACAAATAAAAATAAGGACACAATAATTCCAAATCTGTGGGACACTGGGAAAGCAATCCTAAGAGGGAAATTTATAGCATTATGGGCCTATCTCAAAAAAAAAAAAAAAAAAAAAAACCTCAAATTAAAAATCTATCAGAATGGCTGTCATAAATAAACCAACAAATAAGAACACTGGTGAGGATGTGGGAAAAGGGGAATCCTTTTGCACTATTGGTGGAAATGCAAAATGCAAATTGGTGCAGCCACTGTGGAAAGCAGTATGGAGATACCTCACAAAATTAAAAATGGATCTGTCTTTTGGCCCAGCAATCCCTTCTCTGGGAATATATCCAAAGGAACCCAAAACACTAATTCAAAAGAACATTAGCACCTCTATGTTCTTTGCAGCATTATTTACAATCACCAAGATATGAAAATAGCCCAAATGTCTATCAATAGATGAGTGGATAAAACAACTATGGAATATTTACACAATGGAACACTACTCAGCCATAAAAAAGAAAATTTTAACCTTTGTAACTATATGGATGGACCTTAAAAAGATTATGCTAAGTGAATTAAGCCAGTCAGAGAAAAACAAATACCATATGGTTTCACTAATATGTAGAATCTAATGAACAAACTGAACTAACAAGGAAAATGGGTACAGACTCATAGATGGAGAGCAGATGACAGCTGGGCAGGGGAGGTAAGGGAGTGCAGGGATTAAGCAAAAAAGGAAAAAGGACTCATGTACATGGACAACAGTGTGGTGATTGCTGAGGAGAGGGGGTACATGGGAACTATACAGTAATAGAAAAAGTGCAATAAGATCAAATAAAAGAAAACCCACCATGAGACACCACTTCACACATGTTAAGATGGCTATAATTTAAAAAACAAAATAAAAGTGCTGGCAAAGATGTAGAGAAATTAGAACTCTCAGACATGGCTTATGGAAATGTAAAATGGTATAGCCACTGTGGAAAACAATTTGGCAGTTCCTCAAAAAACTAAACATAAATTATCATATGACCTAGCAATTCCACACCTAGGAATATACCCCAAAGAAATCAAAAGGGGAATAAAACAAATGCTTGTGTTCCAATGTTTATGGAAGCATTATTTATAATAACTCAAAGGTAGGAACAACCAAAGTGTTCGTCAATGGATGATGGAATTTTAAAACATGTGATATGTACTCACTATAGAATATTATTCAATCATAAATAGGAATGAAGTTGGGATACATGTGACAAAAATAGATGAACCTTGGAAACATGCTAAGTGAAATAAGCCAGAGACAAAAGGACAAATACTGTATGATTTCACATATATTAAATATCTAGAACTGGCAAATTCATAGAGATAGAACACATAGATCAGATATCTAGAATGGGAGAAATGAGGAATTGTTGCTTAATAGTTTCAGAGGTTCTGCTTGGATTGAGGAAAATAGTGGAAATAGTGGTAAATGGTTGTACAACATTGCGAATACAATTAATGCCAATGATATGTACACCTCAACAATGGTTAAAATGGCAAATTTTGGCAGGTAAATTTTACCACAATAAAATGATTAAATAGGGTAAGATATAAGGAGGCTGTTTAATGTTTCTTAGTGTTTCACTTTGGTTTCTGTTTTGTACCACTAGAAGGTTACTGGTGCTTCTTTGGCATATGCAAAAATCTAAATCTAGCAAAGTTCTCTTTAAGACAGCATAAGAATAGCAATAAAAAAAGCTGATATATATAGATAGATAGATATAAAATGGCTTACTCTTTGCCATCCAGAAAAGAAATGATTAATCCATAAAGCAACATGGAAATAAATAAAATTAACTTACAAATATAAACTCTATATAAAACATATACAGCAAAGGGTAGACAATGTTTTTGCTACAATAAATCCTCTATAATGTTTTGTATGGGCTTCACTGCTCTTCATCATATTGTCTCTAATATTTTCATGATTTTTTTTCTCCTCTCCTTGTTTATTCTTTGCTATGGGGTTAAAATGTTAAATATGGCATCAATACTACTTTGTTGCTTAGAAGCAATGTTTCAATGAACACCATTAAGTCCCTCTTTCTTGTCTTATTTGAAGCCTACCACTGCTAAAATGTCTGCTGCTTTCTCTTGTCTTCTGTGGGTACCTCTTCTTCCCAGTTTCTCCATTTTTTCAACATCTGATCTTTATCTACACCAAGCTACTCCTAATTAATTCTGTACTTCCTGAGTAAATCGCTAGGCACAAAACAACCTGAGTTTCAATGTGCTGTAAAATTTAACATAAGCTAAATAAAGTTATATCATTCAGTGCAATGAAACCATCATTAGGAATACATAAGGGACTGTTTTCACGGTCAACATAAGCATGCTGAGGTGAGAGGAGTGGAGAAAAGAATCATCTCTATGTCTTTGGTTCAGGCTCCAAATGAATCCTGCTTTCCAAATACCTAGACATTTAGTGAACAGCTTTTGGTGTGGGGGAGGCAGAGATATTTCAAACAGGGGGTTGATAGTGGGAATAGAAAGAAAGAGAAGGAATGTAAGAGACATTGGTGAGGGAAAACTGACAACATCAATTGGTTAGATATGTGAAATATGGAAGAAAGGGAAATCAAAGAAAATACCCAGATTTCAGATACCAAAAGAATAGTGTGCTCGGGAAAGAATTCAGTTGGTTTGGGCATGAAAATAGGATGGAGAAAAAAAGAGAGTTTGACTTTCCAATGGAATAGAACCTTACATGGGAGAGTTGTCAAATAGACCATTGGCATTCAAAACATGAATCTCAGAGAGATTCATTTGCTTTCTTTGGAGAGAAGATAAAGCAAAGGACTCACAGAAGCAACAAATGACATGGAAAAGAAACCATTTTAGAGGTGGTAGGACCTAAAGGATACCATGAAAGGCAAGCACGGAGTGAGCAATGAAAAATATTCCATAGAATGTAAGGTGGGAAGAGTCACTTGGATTTAGCAGATAAGGGATTACAGTTAATTTTAAAGAAAGTAGTTTCTTAGTGGTGGCTGTACTGGGAGTCACCCAGTAATGGTAAGGGTGGTGAAGTGGGCAAGGATGTCAGCCTATAGGCTGATTCCTTCCGAAGTTCTAATATTGAAAGAAAAACAGCATGAGAAAACATGGCAGGTGGAGGTAACAAGGTAGGATGAGGATCTCTGCTTTACTACTATTTTTAAAATACAAACGTGGGGGTAAAACTCATGGAGTAAAAGTAAATAAGGTCATGAGAAGAGAAGGGCTAAATTGATGGGGGCAAGGAAGGGGAGTAGAAGTGAATGGCTAAAATCCACAAGAAGCTGAAGATGTTGCCTTGGGAAGGAGGAAGACCATTTCTAAAACAGAGACCAGAGAACTGGAAACCAAATGAGAAAATGTATACAAAGCACCCAGAATGACTTCAACAGCTCACTAGGTAAGTCCAATGTTCTTTTCTCAAAATGAAAAATGAAGAGGTGGGCTTTAGGGTTCAAAAGCAGAAAAATGATTTGAAAGAGAGACTGAGCAAGAGGGGAAGTGAGCAAGAGATAAATAAAGGAACTACTAAAACAATAAACAGATGCCCTCTGTTGAGGTTACAGGAGGGCAAGGGAAGCCAAGGTTTCACTGCAGCAAGCATTGAGAGATTCGTGTGTAGAATAAACAGAGCATGGTGGAGCGTTTGCTTATGAGAATGACAAGGTTCCTAAGAACACACAGAGAGAGGGCAGAGCCAGAAATCAAGCCAAGGGGCCATGTAGAGAAGTGTGGGGATGCAATGGGACAGAGAGAACCTGCACTTGGGAGGAGAAGCCGTGGCTTTCTTATTTACCAGCAAGACTCACCCAAACTGAGTGAAATGCCATTAGGGAATTCAGTAAAGGAGAGGCTATCTGGTTCCTGATTGGCAAATGATACTTGCCACCTCTTCCCCTCGCTCAGGAGAGGAATGTGTGGTGCAGAAAGGGACAGATTTTGTTTTCACTCCTGTTGGCTGCCGGCATAGGGCCCAGCAAAAGCAGAGTCACGCTAGTGCAAACTTGCTGCTTTTTAAGCAATGAGCTGGCAGGGAAGAGATCCTGTCTTTATCATGTATTTATTTATTTATAATTTGTATAGCATCCATATCCAAATGAATCTGAGGCAGTTTGCAATAAAAACACATGTACACATGTCACAAGATACTTAAAATAAAGGTCACAGAGAGCCTAGAAAAGAATAAATCGAGATATAGCATGTTCCTCTTGCAGGAAAAGGAGCCAGGTAGAAGAGAGAGCCTGAGGATGAACAAGACAGCTGTCATTTTTCTAGGGGGCATTCTCCTGCTGCTGTTTTTGTCCATGGCAACCAGTGGGAAAACCTTTCATCTAGGCATATGTCCAAAGCAAAGGTCCCAAGCCCTCAAGGAGAACAGCAAGGGTCTGTTGGTCAGTGGGATGATGCTGCCAAGCACATGTGCATTGGCCTACTGCTGCCAGGCCAGAAGGGGTTGAACAGCTAGCCTGCAATCAGCAGGGGTGCTGATCTACCTAGAGAAGTATCAAGTGAGATTCTTGAATGCTCTTAGTCAGTGTAAACTAAAGGCAAAAGGTCTAGACCCTAGGGCCTTGGCATCAGCTCCATCTCACCACTTCCTTTCCACATGGCCTCTTCTTCACATGCATAAAAACCTCAGCAAGGCTGGTTTCCAGGTCTACACAAAAGACCATTGAGTGCCGTCCAAGAAGTCCTCACTCTCCAAGAATCCTAATGGAGTGGCGCCATAGTGGCCATACACAGGGCAGGCACAATGACCAAGGGGACAGCACAGAGGACTGACATCCATTCCCAATGGGTGTCAGTAACCTCACTTTGTGCTTCCATACAATGCAACATTCTTTTGATATAGGACAGGACACTGCTCTAAAAGGTTTCAGAGAGAGCCCTTCTCTCACACTCCACATCCCTGCCAGAGTCCAGCTGCCACAACCAAAGCTGAGCACAGCTAGAGCATCTGCTCATGGGACAGGCAGACTTGGGAGTGGCAGGTAAGGGCTAACAGTTGGATACCTTCTGTGGCACAGACACACTCTCCAGACTTGGCTGTGTCTGTGGTTTGAATTTTTTATAATGGGTGATGTGAATGGGTTGAGGGTCTTAAACACCATTTAAAAGGTGTTGAATCTGCTGCTAGTAATATCCAGAGGCAGATATGTTTATTCATGAGGAAAAAAAAGGAGCAAAACAATCAAGATAAATAAATAAATAAATAAATAAATAAATAAATAAATGCATAGAGTACTGACACCAAAGGAGATGAAAATATAAAGACATACATTAGAAGCTATGGCCTTGGGCAAGTTCCCACTTAGGTTTATTCCTGTACGGTTGAAGGAATCGGTCCTCTCTTTTGAGCTTGGCACAGCTGAGGCCACCTGAGGGGTTGGACATGCTCTGGCCTAACGATATCTCTGGGAAATGCAAAGGTGTAGGTGCCATCGGCAGAGAGGAGAGCCAACCTTTGGCTCACTTGCGCTTTTCCTAACTGTGGCCTCACCTGTCATTGAAGAAATGAATCCCATGGGAATTGGCAGAGAGACATTAGGTTGAACCACAGTTGCCAGCCGTATAGATCACAGCTTGGTCCATTCATGCTCTGCCTATGAATTCTCAAGGTCAAAGAGTTGGTAAGGTGAGATACAGTGTCTCTAGCAAGGGAGCTAGTTTCCAAGCCTTATGCGTGAAAAGTTTGCCATATTTCTCGGGGATGCTGAGCATTACACTAATTCCTAATTCTCATAAGGCGATGAATATGGAGAAAAGAAGTTATAGTCTCAGGTGTCTGAGGAAATCACTCCTTCAGCTATTTTTTTTTCCACTGGAGATGTCCATCCTCCTCTCCATTATTCTAAGTAATTAGGTATTGACTCTTACTACAAGGGGGAATCCCCCGCAAAATGGAATTATTTTCTGGAGGGCAGACCCCTTGTAATACAGGCTTCCCTTGCTAGGTGAGTGTTCTAGGAACCCATCTGTATCAGTGTACCAGCTGGCATTGTTGTGAGAGGCTACATTTGGCTTCAGTGAAATTTTTTGAAGAGTCAACATGTTTTCCCATTTCATGATGAGTGATTTTTAAGCACACCTGCCAACATCCACTGAGGGTTCAGCAGTTTTTGACCAAAAGCAGCATGACCCCCATGCCCCACCTTCCCTATTCATGCAATCTCACCCCAAACAACTTTTTTTGTTACTCTGGATGAAAAAAGTCCTCAAAAGGAAACGTTTTGCCAATGTGAAAGAGGTGAAACAAAAAACAGCAAAAACACTAAAAGGCATCAAAAATCAATGACTTAAAAACCTGTTTTGAGCAGTAGAAAAAATGTCTCAATAGGTATATTGCATCAAATGAAAAGTACTTTGAAAATGACTTCAGTTTAAACATGTAAGAATAAATATACAATTTTTGTAAATAAATTCCATTTTGGGAGGGCCCCCTTGTTTATTTGCTAAACTAATGGCTTCCCCTCAGATCCCCTCCTACACTAAACGCTAGTTGAGTTCAAATACCTTGATATATCTCTGTAACTTTATTCTTTCACACCATGTAGCCTGAGAGAGAGACTTGCCTTTCCTCCATTCTCTGTCATGATCTACAGTAATAGGTTCAAGAGGGTGGAAACTTGGTTCCAGCCTCCCTGATGCTTTGACTCACCCTCGTAAAATGTTATTGGTGTCAGCACTGGTCTAGCAATTGCCTCTCCCCCCACGCCCCCTGGCTTCTATAATTTCACTTCCCCCCGCTGCACCATACAATAAACTCTAATGAGCTCTCACATTCCTCCACCAAGCACCTTCCACCACCAAGTCAAACAAGGAGAGGAGAATAACGTCCTGAAGAAAATCTGCATGGCCGTGGGATTCCAAGCAACTTAATCAGAATACAAAAGTATGACACTCTTCACAGAAATGGGAATCCATTCAATACAGGGAAAAGAGAGAACAGAGAATGTGGTCTATGTTCAGGAATAGCATCTGCCCAGTACGTGCGCACGCGCACACACACACACACACACACACGTTGGGGAAGGGGTGGAGAAAAAAGAAAAAAAACACAAAAATATCCTGAGAACCTGAGCTGAAAATAACTTTCTAATATTTTGTCATAGGATTTGTGTTATATATTTCTCTGTGTAACAAGAATCATAATATCGGTGACCTGTTCACACTGTTATAGTTAATTTCACCAGGAAATGAACCAAGATTCCTAATCTCCCTGCCACGTGCTAGACCCTGCTGCTTATTTTGCATTACCTAACACAGGTTTAGAATGATTCCTCTCACCCTCCCTCCCATACACATTTTCTAAATAGTTTCATCAAGTATCTATATGCCATAAAGGCATGTGGACACACATGCATAGTCATTTTCCTTTTTTTATATTTTTGTTCCTTTTTCTAGTTCACACCCAGGGCATTTCAGTTTAGAATACTCCAAAGGCGATGGGAGTGATACACATTCAGCCCTGCAACTACTGTGAGTGATTGTGGTGCAGGGAACCCCACATTTCTTGCATAAAGCAGGGAGACATGACTGGGAGGCTGTCTGGGCTGCAACTCCCTATGGCAGTTTCACTTTTCCTCCTTGGGCCTCGTGGGCCACAATGACCTCTTGAGCACTCACTAACCTGCTCCTCCAGCAGCCACTGGTAGAATAGAGAGAAAGCCCACAATAAAACGGAGAACACCAGTGTCAGAGGGCAGGGCTGATTTCCAGGAGAAATATTGTTATAGAACAGATGGTGGGGGGCTGCTGAACGATATAAAAGACCCCCCTTTTTCTCTGGAAGAACCTAGTATGGTTCTTCCCCCATACTAGGTTTACTTTGCCTGCCACCAGAGGAAAGATGTCTCTCAATGCCAGAGACTGGTGAAAAGGAAAGGAATTATTATTTACTTAAAAGTTATACAGACTAAAGTTCTTTAGAATACCCACAAATGCACACAGTCCTTCCTTCTCTCTCTGCCTAGTCTGGGGTACCATATCTCAGGAAAGGAGTAGAAGTCCATGATTCAGGCTCCCAGCACCATCCACATGGCAAAAGGGAGCGCTTCCAAAGCTGCGTGGGCCTGACTCTCACCCAAGCCACATGGTCCTCGAAAAGACTCCAAAGCCTTGTGATTCCAACAAGATGCCAAAGCCACGTGGTCCCCCTGGCAATGGCTGCCACACCTGAGTTTAAATCCCAGTGCCAATCTTCCTCTACAGCCTCATTTCCAGCTCCTCCCACAATTGGCCATAGCTTCCAGGATTCCCGGAAGGTATGGCCCTGTGGTGTGGAGCCAATCATCTCCAGGCTCTTCTGGACCCCATTACAAATCCCTATTTGGGGACCCCCTCTTGGTGCAGTATTGTAACTGCACCCTGTTACAATACTAGTACATGAAACCCCAGGGGATTGGAAAGGGTACCAGGAAGTTAAACTTGAAGATGAGAAAGAATAATTACCAAGAAACATTTTATAAAATATTGCTTTGTAAATTCTCATATACTTATTATTTTATTCCTTGCATGTCCCTCAGTGGTAAGGGTTATAAAACCCTTAGAACATTCTTCAGAAGGTTTTGATACTTTCAAAGGGATAGCTGGGGATAGAGCAAATCCAGGAAAGAGTATCCCATATGCCTGGACTGGGATAGTCCATGCCTACTCCATGTGGACGTGGAAGAAGAGCATTCTGGGTAGAAAAATTAGAGATGGTGATGCAGAAGAGAAGGAAAGGTAAACCAAGATTCTCTTCTCATGAACCACTGAAGAGGTGAGGATGCAGCCTTAGAAACCAAAAAAACTTACCCATGGGCACACAGCAACTCACTGGGAGAGCCAGAGTATGAACACATTCTCTGATTTCAATGGCAGTGCTGACTCTATTAAACTCCACCCTTCTAAGCTGACTGGCCTCCTGGTCTGCAATATGTGCTCTGATTAACCCTTTCTTCACCTCTTCCCTAGGTGCATCATAGAGAATCATGTTCCTCCATACATCACCCATTTGAAATTTCAATGGCTCCAAAACCAGTTACTTAGAGCTGAGATTACCAAGTGTTTTTCCCCTGCCACTGTATATCAGGAGAGTGATGTTCATGCATTTGGCACAGGATCTCTTGTGTTTATACAATAAACCATGTAGTTCTAAGGCCCTTTCATATCACTCAATGTTTGCACAGAATACAAGAATATGAGAGTGAGACTTCTGGCCAAGATGGAGGCACAGGTAGACACACTGTGTCTCCTTGCACAACCAAGATAGGGACAACAATTTAGAAACAGAATAACAACCAGAACTGACAGAAAATTGAACTGTATGGAAGTCGGACAACCAAGAAGTTAAAATAGACAGGTTCATCCAGACCTGTAGGAGGGGCAGAATCGGGCAGCCGGGCGTGGGGTGCAGCTTGGAGAGCTGTGAGCATTGGGACCAGGCGCGTAAAGCATCCAGGGTACACAAGACCACAACCAGTGGACCCTGAGCTCACAAGTGGCAGCTGGCAGACCCCGGCCTAGAGGTGGCAACCCGCAGACCCAGTGAGGTGGCAATTGTGAAGCAAGGCACTGTGCGCAACCCAGGATCCCAGCGCCAGGAAATAGAGCCTCGTGGCACTGATTGAAAACACCTGTGGGGGTTGAGGCATAGGGACTGACTCCCAGCCTCACAGGAGAGGTGATTGGAAAGTTCCACGGGGTGCACAAGCCCACCCACGTGGGAATTGGTACCAGAGGGGCCCAGTTTGCTTGGGGGAAGAGGCAGAAGGGACTGAGGCCCAACAGGGAGCAGAGCAAGTGCCATTGTTCCCTCTCAGACCCCACATACAGTGTCACAACCCAGCAACTGGGTTGCCCTGCCCTGGTGAACACCTAACACTCCACCGCTCATACATAACAGGTGTGACCAGACCAAAAAGGGGGGGGGGAGGGGGAGATGGCTCAAACAGAATTGAAAGCCCCAGAATCAGTACTTTTAAGTGACTGAGAGATAGCCAACCTATCAGATGCACAGTTCAAAGCACTGGTGATCAGGATACTCACAGAATTGGTTGATTTTGGTTGCAAATTAGATGAAAAAATGAAGGCTACAATAAGTGAAACGAAGAAAAATTTACAGTGAACCAATAGTGATGTAATGAAAGCTGGGTCTCACATCTATGGAGTGAACCAGAAGGAAGAAAAAAAACATACAATCAGAAAATAATGAAGAAATAAGAATTCAAAAAAATGAGGAGAGGCTTAGGAACCAAGACATCTTGAAACAGTCCACCATCCGAATTATAGGGATACTGGAAGGAGAAGAGGAAGAGCAACAAGTGGAAAACTTATCTGAACAAATAATAAAGGAGAACTTCCCCAATCTGGCAAAGGAAATAGACTTCCAGGAAGTCCAGGAAGCTCAGAGAGTCCCGAAGAAGTTGGACCCAAGAAGAAACACACCAAAGCACATCATAATTATATTAGCCAAGGTAAAAATGAAAGAGAGAATCCTAGAAGCAGCAAGAGATAAGGAGACAGTAACCTACAAAGGAGTTCCCATCAGACTGTCAGCTGATTTCTCAAAAGAGACCTTACAGGCAAGAAGTGGCTGGAAAGAAGTATTCCAAGTCATGAAAGGCAGGGATCTACATCCAAGATTGCTCTATCCAGCAAAGCTTTCATTTAGCATGGAAGAGCAGACAAAGTGCTTCTCAGATAAGGTCAAGTTAAAGGAGTTCATCATCACCAAGCCCTTATTATATGAAATGTTAAAGGGACTTATCTAAGAAAAAGAAGATTAAGAAAACATGTATTGTAAAATGACAGCAAACTCACAATTTTTAACAACCACACCTAAAACAAAAACAAAAACAAAAACAAACTAAGGAAACAACTAGAACAGGAACAGAACCCCAGAAATGGAGGTCACATGGAGGGTTAGCAACAGGGGAGTGGGAGGAGGATAGAGGGGGGAAAAGTACAGAGAATAAGTAGCATAGATGGTAGGTAGAAAATAGACAGGGGGAGGGCAAGAATAGTATGAGAAATGTAGAAGCTAAAGAACTTATAAATATGGCACATGGACATGAACTAAAGGGGGGGAATGTGGATGGGAGAAGGTATGAAGGGTGGAGGGGAATGCAGGGGGTAATGGGAAAACTATAATAGCATAATCAATAAAATATATTTAAAAAATATGAGAGTGATACTACTTGCCCAAGTAACCAGTTACCTGCTTTGATAGGAAGTCAAGTTCCATACCTCTACCTCTACCTACCTATCTCTATTTTTCCTCTACTTCTGCTGAAGCCCTTGCCTCAGGTACTTCTGAAAACCTCTAGAGTACCTCATAGCATCTGAGCTATTCCTTGTGCCACAGTCTTTCCAGCTACTCTATTAGACACAGTACTTCTTTTCTGGCTGCCCGTGACTAGTGAGGATGTGGACATCATTGCCTCTACTCCATGTGTCAGTCTGTTAGGGGAACCTATGTTCTTTGAGCCCCAACATGTGAGGTACTTGCAAATTTCTCTCCTCTCAGAGGTCAGTTACACATTAGGTGTTGGATCAGGAGCAGGTTCCAAGAACAGTCCCCATGATAACATAGGTTCCTGTCTGATCATGGAAGCTCTAGCACCAGTTCAATCTCTGTGTAATTGACTTATTCTCCCTTAGGCTGATGTCCTTCATTCCCTGGGCAGCTGTATATAATATGCATATGGCACTGCATGTTACTCATACTGACCTAGCCATTGAGAGAGCTGGCCCAGCCATGCCTAAATCCCAGCAATGTGCAGCAGAAGACTTCCTGCTATGCTAAGATTCCTACTGCACATGATTAGAAAGATAGCAACTATAATTTACATAAAACAAATGTAAGTCAAACAAAACCTCTAGTAGTTATTTTTCCTGGAATCAAGTTACTCAGACACAGCCTACAGCAGATTATGACAGGTCAATGTGTTATAACAGTATAGATAAAGGGGCTGGCCCACAAGAGAAAAGCAAAACTGCTACTTAACAGGACTGGCTTTCCCAAATGGACATCCCAGAATCATTTTCCATTAATTTATGCTTAGCGGCTGCACTTCAGTCCCATGGTTGGAGGACTGCCCTGGATAGGTGAGTGCTCATACCATTTCTGCAGTTAATAATAGTATTCCCAAAGTCTAAAAACACCCTGACTCCATTCCTACCCAGTGACTGTTCAAATGTTAACCAACATTCAATACCCAAATGGTCTTTCCACTGGGAAGCCTTCCCTGATAACACCAGCCCATACTCTTCATCTCACCAAAATAAACATAAAAGCCTACAGCACAATTTGGGCACACAGAGACTGTACTGAGTGGCATGTAATATGCATCATTTGGTTGGTTAAAATGATATGAATGAAGAAATTAGATGGTTATGTTGGACTGGGTCTTTTTTATCACTGAGAGTCCAGTGTTGAACTTTATAATTTTTCATCTTCTTTGTTAAATTCCCCTCCCACAGTGAGCAGCACAAAATAAAATTTCTCATAATTATATTTGAAAAAAAACTGCTATATTGAAAACATTTGAACATTTTATGCCTTCATGTGTCTATCTGTAGGTGCTTTCACAGGCTCAAACATACTTTTTTTCAGTATAGGAAACATTTATACTTACAAAGTAAAAGGTGATATGATAATCCCAGAGTATATAAAGCTATGTATCTCTATCTATGATATACCTATCTATCTATCTATCTATTTACCTGTCTAAAGAGAAGTCTAGTAGATTCCTGGCTGGAAATACTACCTGTGTTCTGCTGTAAAGAGAGGAAATAGAATGTTCTATAAGGTAACCATGTTGCCCGAAAACAGAGCAGATTCTTTGCAATTCCCATTTTCATAGAAATTTATATGGCCATATGAATCCTCGTGGTGTAATAGCCACCACCTCCTCCATATACTTCACACTGGAGTTGCTTTTGCGTCTTTCTTTTGGGAGAGGTAAATTTGAGGGTAGTAGCCACTATTTACAGTAAAGGGCTGTTACAGCGTTTTTCAAGGAACCAAAATAAGAAAACGTTATAAGCGGGGCAAGTGGTGAAAGCAAGAAACAGTGTACCTTGGGGAGCTTCTCAAGGGCTTTCAGAATTGAACAGCATCCTTGTGGGATAAAAAGAAAAACTAGATGTGGGATGAAAGATAATGAGATTTTCTTGCACCTTTTTGAGTAAAAGAATAAAAGTAGTCAAATGGATCGTGATTTGTTCCAGGGAGTACATCATCACCCACTCATATTTACTGAGATTTGATGTCATTTTGGATCACAGTCATGCTGCTCGGAATCCCAGACTTCCTGGTCTGAACTGCAGGTGGAAGTGAAAACCATTCCGCAGAGCTCCTGCCCATCCTCAGGGCTCCTCCACCTCTGAGTGAGCTGTGTTCCTAACCATGCGCATTCTTAGGGATGGATTTTGTCTGAGTCATCTAAGCCATCCCTCTGCATTCTTCACATATCCATCATACTTTTTGAGGGTTTATTCTGAGCAAAGCTGAGCGGAGACCTAAAGATGTTGATAGCATATTGAGAGCTTTTATAACTAAGCCAGGGTAGTCTTACCCTATGAAAGTGCTATGTGGGCTCAAAGAAAAAAGAGGGAGGTGAAAAGAGGTGAGGGGAAGGTAGAAATGGGAAGACAAGGGAGGAGAGTTGACTGTTAATGGTGAAAAAATCACTTAACTTAAAGCTCACCTTCACAGGGTGATCAGAGGATTCTTGGAAGAGGCAGGCAGGTTGGACTTGCAGGAAGAGCACTGAAGAGGCCTGGGCCTCACCTGGAGCCCGGCAGTTCTGCGAGAGCAGAACTTGCCCACTTGTGAACTGCAGTACATTTTGTGGAATTTATGATGGTGTCACCAAAAGGAGGGAGCGTGAGGGGAGGACTGTCAATCAAATAAGATGGGAAAAACCTAGATTTACCAAAATTTTTTAAAAGCAGGACCAGTGTGGTCTTTTAATATGTAATGATCTTTGGAAATCTACAGACAGGGGTGTAAAAACACAGTTATTTCCCAAATTTATTTAAGGGAAAAAAGTTTTCTCGTTGAACTACTTCAAAAGACTAGATAGATTTCAGTAAGCCACATTGTGGGGAATGTTGCTAGTATGTATTAAGTGACTTATGCTAGGATTGACAAAGGCAGAAAAGTCATTCCCCTAGGGCCTGCTCTTGTTATGCAAAGGTGAAAACTCTTGGATCAACTCTGAGTCCAGGGCTTCTTTAACATAATCCCTCCTTTGCCTCTTGATGTGAACTTTGGTTTCTAATGTAAAACAACAAAATCATTGTTTCTACTGACCAATGACAGCTTTGGTTGCAGCAGAAGGGATGAGAGTCTGACAAGTGTAATATTTTGGGGCCTTCACAGAGCACTACTTGCCAGTTAACCTCTTGGGGGCAAGCAGGAGCTCCTGCCCCTGGGCACTAATATAACTGGGAAAAAATCTGTTCCCCACATCATCAAGGTAATAAGAAAATCCGTTGCAGATTAGTTCTTTTAATTCAAGAAACCATCAGACTGAAATGCTGCGCAGTTCCTGCGCTGCCTCCAAATTAAGTGACTGGAGGCAATTTTCATTCTATTTTAAATTTTGTCTTTCCTACCAACAGCACGGACATCCCTCCCTGCTCCATTATCATGGATGGTGCCGGATTTTGACTTTGATGTCCAAGTCAGCTTTTTAAGGCATCATGTTCATGCAAGTGGACTCAAGGCCCTCAGAACTAGGTCAGACATTTGCTTGAGGTCATTACAAGGCTACAAAATAGAGCATGCTTAATTCTGTTATTTCTGAAGACTTTTTTCTCTCTCTCATGTGCATAGAAGACAATCAGTACTTAATTAAATTTTGGAACTGTTCCTGAAAATTTCAGACTGTCAAAGATTCACGTGACCTCCTTTCACCCAAGTCACCCAAGAGAGGTTTCAGCAAAAGCATGTAACAGCAAAGAAGTTGGCTTGTCGACCAAAGATGTGAGAAACTACATCAGTTGTTGCCCTCCTATTTTAAACTCCACAGCTTAAAAATGTTCCAGAAAGAAAATCTTTAGTACACAGAATTCATAGATGGAATGATTTCAATCTTTTCATTTTCGATAGAGGTTGAGTGGCTTAACTGAGATAACTGATAATGCAGTGATATCTCAATAAATATTCAGGTTAGAACCCAGTTAGCAGAAGCATTAGCTAACATTAGATAGTGAGTATGCTCTGTGGTGGTCCAGTCCTGCTCTCCAACATGAGGCACTCAGTTCCCCAGGTGTGTGATAAGGGACAACTGGGAATTTTGTCTGAGAGTTCTTATCTAAAGAAAGCTACTTCTTCAAGGTCAGGCCCTTTTCCTGGAGCAGCCCACATCCAGTCCAGGCTATAAAGGACCTGCCCCTCAATCCAACTGAGAGACAACTCTGCATGGCCACCCCCTCTGCAGGGTGCCCCAGTGGATCAGAGGCAGCCTTTGCTGTCATTGCATTGCACTGCTGCTGCTCCTTCAGACCAACCCTGCTCCCCACACTCCTGGTAGGTCTAGTTCCTAGAACATTCCTCAGTCAACTTCTTTTGTGCTAATCTCTGTCTCGCAACCTGCTTCCAGGAGAACACCATCTACAACAAACTTCAAGATATCTTGAAGTTTGAAGTTCAAAGTTCTAAGATATCTTTGCAGTCTCTAACCCAGAGTTGCTGGCCTCCTATATTATACAAAGTTTGATGGAATTATTTTCTTTGGTAATTTTGTTAAATTTCCTTGATCATAGAATTTGTAAAGAAAGACAGAGTAGAATATAGAGTGCATGATTTAGAGGATGTAAAGAAGCAGTTCACTGACCAGAGCTGTCAGTTCAGTGAAATTCTCTTACCCCCTCCTCCCTGGATGGCAACATAGAAATATGGAAGTGAGAGAAGAAATAGAAGGCAATATCTCATGGAAAGTCTTTTTCCAATGAATAAGAAAGCCTTTATCAATGTGAGCCATGTCAACAATCAACCATGGACTGTAGCCACCTTATTAAGAAAGGAAAGAGGACAATTTTTTTAAACTCACTAGAGGACATATTTTCATTGCTTTTCAAAAGGGAGAAAGAGAAACATCAACTGGCTGCCTCCCATACCTGCCCAGATTGAACCCACCATATAGGTTTGTGCCCTGACCTGGAATCGAACCTGCAACCTTTCAGCTATGGGATGATGTTCCAACCAACTGAGCCATACTGCCCAGGGCAAGAGAGGACAACTTTTAACCTTTCTAGGACCTCTTGTGAATTGATTTCATGCGATTTACTGTGGGTTTCATTCAACAAAAATAATGAGTTGTTTCATGACTGCAGAGACCCAATTTTTTATTTTCTGGCATTGTCCCCAACTCTGCCCTGCTACACCTTGACATTAAAACATGTTCACAGACACTGGCCAATATTACTTTGCTACTCTGTCTCCATAAACTCACACTGGCTATATTATTAGGTCATGAAAATGGGTGAATTCATCACATTTAAGTAAGAGGAATTAGCATTACATGTAAAACATTATGAAAAGCTTCTGTGTCTGCAAACCCTTAAAAAGGTGCAAAGCAAAAAAGTCAGATGCTGAGAATTCCAGAGACTGATATTGGTTGGCATGGGGTCACTAGTTAAACCAACCAGTGGCTCATTTAATCATTTCAGAACAGAGATAACATACTTAATAATAACCAAGAAACTAAGCATAGCATTCTTTTCTGGTGGAGTCACTCAGTAAACTCAAACATATATTGTAAGGATGCTGCTGGACACGAGATCTCAGGCATGGCAGCCACACGTTCAGAAGGGATGGTTTGCCTATGCTCTGGAGAACTGATGGACAGCCTTCTTCCACAGAGTCAATCTGCCTGTTTCTGCCTGATGTAGAAGTATTAATGAGGCGCTTTACAAGTGAAGCTCCTCTTCCTTTGGCACTTTCTTAAAATTATTTTTATGCAATTAATATTTGAATGAATTTTGGTGATTTAAAAAAAGCATGTAAAGTAATGGCTACTAAGCAAAAATTAAGTATATAGTGTAGTATCTGCCTCCATACTCTATTTCCATTTCCCTCACCAAAGGTAACCACAGCTTTCAGTTTGACATGTATCCTCCAAGGCTTTTTCTATGTATTTATATACATAGGCTTAATTTTTGTCTTTAATATAAATAAGAATCATACAATATGGACTGTCCTATACTTTAAAAAAAACTTTGGTCATTTTCCATGTCTTCTGGTAGCTCTCAGTGGTAGCCATTTTTATGGTTTTACTTCTGTCTTATTGCCAACAATACTGAAATGAACATCTTGTGCATCTTTCTTTGCACATGCTAGTAAGCATTTTTCCCCTAAGGTGTCAAGTTAAAATAAGAATTTCTGGATAGAATTACACAACTATTATACTTTGATAAATACTACTAAATGGTCATGCAAATAGTTCATGTCAATTAATGTGTCTGATTTTATCAAATTCATCTCCTGTCATCTGTAGAGACTACTTAGATTAGTATATTATTTTATCCTCACATTCTTTACTATATAATTAATTTAGTAAATTTCATTAGTATATTTCCATACATTGCACATCCTTATGTTCACAGCATAAACTCTAGCAGGTGAAGATACATGATTCTTTTGAAGTGCTGCTGAATTTAATTCTTGGTGTGTGTTTTTTTTATTTGGGCTTTCTATATCTATAGCAGAAAGTATTGGTTTATGGTTTTATTCATAGATGCCATGCTTGTAAGCTTGGCAAAATCACTTGAGTAGCTTTCCATCTTTTTCAATGCTCTGGAAGAGTTCATAAAACATATGGAATTACCTGTTCCTTAAATGTTTGAAAGAATATACTCTAAAACTTTCTGAGTCTAGCATTTTTTGTACAACCTGCACTTTGACACTTTTTCAGTTATTTTTATTATTATTGGTCTATTAAAATTTTCTAATGTTTATTTGGTCAATTTTATTGAGTCAAATATAGAAAATCATGTATTTCATCTAAATATCCCAATTTATAGAAATAATATTACACAAACAGGTGGGACAAAAATAGGTTTACAGTTGTGAGTACATGAAACAGTTTATTCTCGTGTTGTTTATTAGTTACTGGATCACTTTCCATGGGAGCACTGCAGACCTACTTTGGCCCACCTTGCATCTCCTTTTGCAATTTCTGAAATCCCCTTCACATTTTTACTTGTTCCTAAAGCATTTGAGAAAATCTACTGGTTTCAGTTCTAATTTCTAAGTTAAGAGAACTTTTTTTCTGTCCTTCTTTAGGTTAATTTCTAATATTACTTTTCTGTGGTTAGAGAATTTAAAGTAGTGATTTCTATGATTTCAAATTTATTTTAAGATATAACCCTTCTATTGTATTTACATCCAATGAACCATGCAGTCTTGTTTTTCTTGAGGTTTCTTTTTTCATTTTGCTTTTTGTTGAAATAACATTTTCTTGCTCTATTTTTATTTATACTAATAGTTTCAATGTTATAAATCCTATTCCTAATGATTACCATCCAACATTTAAGTCACATTTCTAAACCGTTGATTTTTCTATCAATATCTATGGTTTATCACCATTAATATACAATATACTTCCATGTATTAAGACAAAAATCTTAGCAGGATTTTATTTTCCTCTTATTATTTTTAGAGACCATCACCTTTTCTCCCCTCCTCAGTACCTCATGGCCCAACATACTGTGATCTTATCATTTGTTAGTATGAATCAACAACTAAAATGTACTCTGGTTTCTTTCCTAATATTATTTCTCATATCCCTTATTGTCTTTTTCCTTTTTTGTTGATCGCACACTTGAGTCAGTCTTCCAAAGTAGGCTTGTAGGTTATCTGAAGGGTCTATATTTTGCTTTTCCTGCTTCAATGTTGATTTGGCTCGATATTTTGAGACCCTTGAAAATATTGTTCCATTATCCTCTATTATCGGTGTGGTGAGAAGTCCGATGCCCATCTGCTTTACATCTAGGTTTCTTCTTTTCTCCTCCATGCTACTCCAGAAGCTTTTAGAATTTTTATATCTATACACTTAGAATTTTTCAAATATATTTCACCAGGCTCTATCTAGATGTGGATTTTAACTCAAGTTTTCTTGACATTTAATGAAACTCTTCAAAATAAAAACCTTCATTTTTCAGGTCAGAAAAATAAATTTCCCCCTGATTCTCTTTCTACAATTGCTGTTAATTACATATTGAACTTCTTAGATGTATTCTCTATTATTCTTACTTTGTCTCATATTTTCTATCTTTTTATCTTTTGGCTTCTTGTCTTGGGAGATATAGGCAGATTTCTCTTTTAGATCATCAATTGACATGTTTCTAGTCAATTACTCAGACTTTTATTTATAATTTCAGAAATTATTTAATTTCTAAGGATACTTTCTTATTCTCTGGTTTCTTATTTTTCATAACAGCCTGTCTTTATGTTATGGTTCCAATGTCCTCTTAAATCATTCTGAAGATATTGATTAGTATATTTACCATTCTCCTCTGTTCCATGCACCATTGATGTTCCCTCTGAGATCAGCTGGGGATTTTTTCTTTGAAGTTATTCACTTAATTTTGTAAAACCACATCTGCAGATCCTTAATATACAATTATGAATGAGGGACCACATTGATTCATGTAAGTGGCATTGGTTCCATTTGTGTTGTATAGGTTTGTAACCTGAGTACTTCTCTTCCCTGTATGAAAGAGCTGGCTGTGGGCTCTACACCCATGAGTAGTGTCACAGAGAAAGCTCAGCTCTCATTCTGGTTATGAGCACATAAAGCCTAACAGCCTCCAGACATGTCTACTTCGAAATGCTTTTCTAAGGGAGGTCTATGGAGCTCCACACAAAAAAATCAGCTCTAGTAGTGGTATGAATGGGTATTCTTGAGTTCTATCCCAGACTTTCTCCATCAGAATCTTCAGGCATAAGGCCTTGGAATCTTCACTATTTACTAATGCAGTAGCTTTACCTGATGCAAAATAAAGTCTGAGAAGTACAGTGTTAACAGCTAAACAATAGTGATCATGGGTACTTTGCATCATCTTAAATGCAAATTCAAATACTAGGAGTGGTACTGCATAGTCATCTTGATAATCCAGGAGGTAAACACATATTTCAAGGTATACAAATTCTTTTAGATTATCAAAAACAATATCAAAATTTTAGAAATCTTCATAAAGAACATATGCATGGAAAATGCACTTTATCCATATAACTCTCATGAGGCATTTTCAACTTTCAGAGATTTATAATTACTAGGGTTGCAGAGCACATAAGTGATGGTTGTGGGGATCACATACAGGACTTTTGACTCTATGGTATTCTGGTGGGCAAAATCATGGACCCCAAAGATATCCAGGTCCTAATCCTGGGAACCTTTGAATGCTACCTATGAAAAGTTTATGAAAATAAACCTTTCAGGTGTGATTAAGTTAAGGACCTTGAAATGTTTAAGATATCCTGGATTATCCAGGTGGGCCCCAAAGGTAAACACAAGTGTCCTTATCAGAGGGAGACAGAGAATTGACTACAGAGAAGAAGGTGAAAATGTGAGGACTGAAACAAGAGGCTGCACTTCTGGCTTTGAAAATGAAGGAGCAGACTGCAAGCCAGGGCATGCAAGAAATGCAGTTTTAGACCCTGAAATAGACAAGGAATTAGAGTGTCCCTAGAGTCTACAGAGAGAGCATGGTCCTGTCTATACCTTGATTTTGGCCAATTGAAACTAATCTTTGATTTCTGACCTCCAGTAATGTAAAGAAATAAACTTGTGTTAAGTCACCAAATTTGGGATACTTTTTTACAGCAGCCCTAAAAAACTAATATAGGTACTCCCCGAGTCCACGGTAAGATTGTACTTCTTTGTCTCACATTGAAGTTAGGGTGACTGTGTGACTGTCTCTGGTCAATAAAATGTAAGTAGAAGAGACATGTGTTGGAGCTGAGTGGCAGCTTTAAGGGTCAGTGCATAATCCATCACATTCCATTTTCCCTGCTATGGGGCTCACAGAAGCACATGTCAAGAGGGAGCATCCATCACCCTTGGTTCCTGAGTGACAATGGTGATTAGAGCCCGTGGCAACCTGTATAGCAGAAAGGAGAAGTCCACCTTTGTTGTATGAAGCCTATGAGATTTGGGAATTGATCATTACTGAAACATAACTAGCTTATTCTGAGAAATACAGATTATAAAATTAGTGCTCATTCCACAGAACCAGGATGGCTCCTACGAGTGCATAGGACTACTCTCCTAGTCTCCCATTATATCTCTAATATTTCTAATATTATAAGGTGATTTTTAACTAAATCTCCCATATCTTTAACACTATGGAATTACTTATTGAATGGTGGAGGTTAGTAGCCTAAGAAAAATTGAAACTGAACCCCAACTTCCTTCTTACACCTCCAGGTCCCACCATTACTTTTCACTACAGGATGGCCTTCATTTGCCACCACCATAGAAATCCATCTCCTTCCCTGTACAATGGGTGTGAGGGATGCCAGTGTGCCCACAAAGTCATTAGATGAGAGGAAGGTCCAAAGCATCCAGACTTTAGTATTGGGGTCACATTCACTATTCAATTATAGACTGGTACATATGAACCACCCCTTGACCTTCACCAACACAGCACCTGTTATCATTATTACTTGCTGGTTTCCCTGACCCTGAGTAGATTTGCTTTTGGAACCTCCCAAAAAGGCTATCCTGGCACTCCTGTGTTTCCTCAAACCCTCGCTTCTAGCCCTGGGCATGGTGGATTAGCACTTATAGTAATCTGGTTTTCTTTAGTGGAATTAAGGGGATAATATTCTGATGATGAGACTGCTTGGCTAACTTGCAAATATAGTGTTACCCAGACCTCCAGTGACAGGTACCATCTCTAAAATGTACTTGCTTGTCACACTGGGCTATATTACTCTTACAGAGGGCTGGATTGTGCCATGTGATGTGAAGATCTGGCCTTAGGGGGCCATGGAAAATGTTAGAAACAAGACATAACACGTTAGCAAAACCTTGCTTGAATTGAAGTCCCTCCTTTACTGGTGCAGAGATCTGCTAAAAAGATATTATTGGAAATATCTGAAGGTAGTTTGGGTCTGTGAATAATTGCTATCTGCACATCTCAAATTCTTTACAGTTTTCTGTTAGACATATCTGCATGAGGCTATAAATAGTGAAGCAATGTCGTTCACTGTATAATACAGTCTCTCTGCTTTTACAACTCATCATGAACTTCTATGTAATTTATTTTTTATTGAAGAATTCCAATTAATGGCTTCCTGGTGATTTTAAAGCCTCAAATTATCAGTCTCTGAAAACAAAGCAGAGAACATAATTATCATAAACTGAGAATTTTTCATTTTGAAGCTTATCTGTTTGTGCTAAGTATCTTGTCTGTAAGTAATTAGTGCCTTTATTTTTTTTCAGTAAAAATAATGACCATTCTATGCTACACATCCAAATTTTGTTAACTGCTAGATGTACTGTATATATTATATTTGAAAATGGACCACCTTGGACTAGTTTTAAAGTATTTCATCAAATGATAATAGCGACAACAAAATACATCTGTTTGTCAGAATAAATTATGTGGCATGTATTTAAAAAACCTATTATATTCTTTTGCTTTCTTTCTAAGAATAAAAGCCTCACAAAAATATGTACTTGCCATTTATTACCAGGGCTGCATAACAAGAAAAGACCCGTTTTATCTTCCATTTATAATTCCTAACTGCTAATCAAATTGATCAGCCAATAGCTTGGTTGTAGAGGGTCTTTCATACAATCGTTTCAAAATGTTTTACTAGAGATAAAACAAAATTCAATGAAATTAAACCAATTTGAATGACAATATGAGCCAAACATTCCTTCAAGTATTCTGAGAATGCAAGTTTCTCTGATTTAAAAAATGGGCTGGCTGTGGGGAGCAGGAGGGGGAGGATTCTACTGATGAAGGGCAATTGCCATATCCAAAGAGAAACTTGGCTGGTCAGATCAAATATCATCCCAGGTGGTTTTTTCCCTGCCCTGAGCTAGGAAACTGATTTGCCCCAATGATAGAATTAGTTGCCTTCATCTTAAAAAGAAAGAATTTTTTTCAATTTATTAAATTAACACATCTTCCTTAAAAAAAACTTGAAAAATATAGACATATATGATGTAAAGTGTCTTTTATCCACTTTACATATGTAAAGTGTTCATTTTCCCACTTTTAGTATTTTACATGCCTATTCAGTGAAAAAAAAAACACAGAACACTCTCACACATACAGAGATTTCTAAAAAGGATGAATATGTACAGTTGCATCTTTCTTGTTATCTAGTATTATGAGTATTTTCACAATATTCTTTCGAATCTGATTTTAAATAGCTGAATATTTTATAATAGAGCTCTACATGTCATAACTTAATTATTCCCTTATGTTGAACATTTATGTCATTTCTAAACTTTTCCAATTGATAAATAATGATTCAACAAACATGTCTATATATAATTTTTGGAGTAAATCTTCTATTATGTTTTTTAGGATAAAAGCTTTAAGACTACTGTCAAGTCATGTGAATGAAAATTTTAAAGCTCTTTGTTCAAGTTAAAAATGTGCTATGTGGAAAAACTGGCAGTTCATATCTGCATATCACTGAGTGAGCCAGTTCGTTTGCCCACATTGTGACCATGGCGAGTAAATCTAACACCATTGCTTAAGCTGATGCTGACTTAGTAATAAAATGTGGAATTTTGTTATTTCTATTTGCATACTTTATTTGATAAGGTGAAATACACTTAACATACTTATTTTCCTTATATGTCTATATATCAGTATCTGCATCCGTATTTATATTGACTTTCTCATACATTGAAAGGAGATAAGGATTTTTTTTCAACCACTTGTAGAAGTTTATTTTATAGTAAGAATACCTTTTGTCTCACATAATTATTACAAAAATTTTACCTCGATACGTCATTTCTCTTTTACTTTGTTTTTGACATATACGTATTTTTTGACTTCTGTAATTATTTTTATACTTACAAAGTCCTTTCCCATTAAAGATATGAAAAACATCTACTTATGTGTTTTTTACTGACTTTATATTTTTTTCTTTAAACTATCAATAAATCATTTTAGTGCAAAAGGAGAGGTGATGTCCTAAGTTTCTATTTCCAGATTGTAAAGTGACTCTCCCATTTATTTTTATATTAATTATATTTTCCTTTGCTTTTTTATTTTAATTGTTGTTCAAGCACAGTTTTCTGCCTTTTACCCCCATCCCAGCCCACCCCCCAACACTCCCCACTTCCCTCCCATTTCCACCCCCTCCCCGTTATTATCCATGTGTCCTTTATACTTGCTCCTGCAAACTCTTCCCCTTTTCCCCTGAAATTCCCCCCCTCTCCCCTCTGGTCACTGTCAGCCTGTCCCAATACCATTTATTGATCAATCATTTCCTTGTCCAGGGATTTTTGATATTATAATGATCACATCTAACACACTCATACATTGGAATCTGGCTCATGGCTGTCTACTAAATTATCTACTAGTCACTATTGTGATTGTCTTAGTTTGGTTGGTTTCACTGTCAAATAGAGAATTGGAATCTCTTTACTCTTCCTTTACAAAATATATTGTATATTTTTTACTGTATTTTTATTTCCCAAATAAATTACATAATCATATTGTTGCATTACGTAAAATAATTGCATTTTTGAAACTGTACTAAATAAAAATAATTTTTTAAAATTGACATCTTTATAATAATCAGCCTTCCCATATATGAGCAAGTTATATTTTTATATTAATTGCTTAATGACTCTCAATAAACTTTTATGGTTTATTAATATATTCCCCCCAACACACTTTATCCTGTTCTCTACTGAATTCCCAGTATTTAGAAAATGCCTAGCCCATACCAGAAATTCCTTTCCCTGTTCTGGTTCTCCAGCCTAGAGTACCAGAAGAGGGAAATGAACCCAAATAACATACAGCTGTGAAAAGCAGCAAAGTTTCTGTCCAGCAGGGAGAGATGGCTAGAGATGCAAAGAGCCTCTTAAAGATCCAACCCACAAAATTCCATTTGTAGCCACTTACCCTGGACTCAGGCTGAGGGAGGGCAGAGTGGACTAGAGACCCATGAGGAGAGTCTGGGGCTGGTGGCTCTGGGGAGAGAATGGAACCGTTAGCCACCAAAATCCCTGTGCTGAGTCATTCCCCATACTGCAGAGGCCATCTTTCTTACACAGAGCACTCCCCTCCAAGTGGCAACAGCCCAAGGGGAAGCAATAGCTCTGTCCTCAGAAATTACTCTGCCCCACTCTGTAGCACTTAAGCCCTGCTGCTGAGGAGTACAGCTGGAAGACTTTCACTCTGTAAGCCTAACAGCAAGCCTGCAGACAGAGGCAGATCTCTGGGAGCTCTGAGCCTTTAGCTGACCCTCTCGCATGACCAGTGTTCATAAAAACCAGCCTTGGTGTGCGGTGTGGTTCTTTCTGCATACAAATAGACCCAGCAGAGAGAACCACAAGCTGTGAATCACTAATAGCTCCAAACAGGTTGCCCAGGGCCAGTCACAAGCATGGTTAGACATAGGCCTACACCAGAGTCTTTGAAGATCTATCTAATACATAGAAATAAACACAAAGATGCAGCCAAAATGGGAAGACAAAAAAACAGGCCCATAATGAAAGAACAACAGAATTCTCAGGAAAAGCTAGATGAGATGGAGGCAAGCAATTTATCATAGAGAGTTTAGAGTAATAATTATAAGGATACTCAACACCATGAAAAAGACACTGAAACCATTAAAAGGGCCAGTCAGATATAAGAATGCAATACTGAAATAAATAATTAACTGCAAGAGATAAACAGTAGTTTAACACCCAAGCAGAGCAGCAAAAAGAATAAAAGAATTAAAAATATGAGGAGAGCTTAAGAAACCTTTGGGAAAACAGGAAGTATAACAATATCCACATCATGGGAATACCAGAAGGAGAAGAGAGTGAGCAAGGGATTGAGAACCTATTTGAAGAAATAATAACCAAAAACTTCCCTAATCTGGTGAGGGAAGAAGGTACACAAGCTGGGAAGCTCAGAGAGACCTACACCAAGACACATTATAATTAAAACGGCAAGGCTTAAAAACAAGGAGAGAATCCTAAAAGCTCCAAAAGTTAAGCAGGTAGTTACATACAAGGGGGCATAAATTAGACGGTTTTCTCAACAGAAACATTTCAGGCTAGAAGGGAGTGGCATGAAATATTCAAGATGATTAAAAGTAAGGATCTACACCCAAGGCTACTTTACCCAGTTAGGCTATCATTTAAAATTGAAGGAGAAATAAGGAGCTTCCAAGATAAGAAAAAGCTAAAGGAGTTTGTTAATACCAAACCAGTACCACGGCAAATGTTAAAGGGCTTGCTTTAATAAGAAGAGGTAAAAAAAAAAAAAAGGAAGAAAAAAACAGAGGAAAATAGTCTAACCATAAAATGGCACTAAATACATATCTATTGATAAGCACCTTATGTAAATGGCTTAAATGCTCCAACCAAAAGACATAGGGTAGCTGAATGGATAAGAAAACAAAACCCATATATATGCTGCCTCCAAGAGACCCACCTCAGATGGAAAGATACACACAGACTAAAAGTAAAGGGCTGGAAAAAGATATCTCATGCAAATGGAAAAGGAACAAAACATGAGGTACACTTCTTACTTGCAACAAAATAGACTTTAAAACAAAGGCTATAGTAAGAGACACAGAAGGACACTACTAATGATAAAGGGAACAATCCAACAAGATAATATAACCCTAGCAAACATATATGTACCCAAATAAGAGCACCTAAATATGTAAAGCAAATCTTGATGGACATAAAGGAGGATACCAACAGAAATACAGTCATAGTTGGTGATTTTAACATTCCTTTGATATCAATGGATAGATCTTTTAGGCAGAAAATCAATAAGATAGTGCCCTTAAATGACACACTAGATCAAAAGGATTTAATCTATATCATCAGAGCATTTCACCCCAAAGCAGAATATACATACTTTTCAAGAGAACATGAAATGTTTTCTAGGATACACTACATGTTAAGACACAAAACAAGTCTCAATAAATTTAAGAAGATTGAAATCATATTAAGACTCTTCTTTGACCACAATGCTATGAAACTAAAAATCAATCACAAGAAGAAAACTAGGGGAGGGCTGCAGGGGGTGTGGGGCTGGGATGGGGGTAAAGGACAGAAAACTGTACTTGAACAACAATTTTTAAAAGAAAAAGAAAAGAAAAGAAGAAAACTAAAAAGCACATTAAGATATGGAAGCTAAATAACATGTTATTAAACAATGAATAGGTCATCAATGATGTCAAGGACAAAGTCAAAGTAAGAGGGAAATTCATAGTATCTAAAAAAATGGGAAGAAGATTGAATAAACAATCTAACTTCACACTTAAAGGAACTTGGAAAGGAACAACAAAGTGCAAAGTGAGTACAAGGAAGAAAATAATAAAGATCAGAGCAGAAATAAAGGAAACAATCTTAAAAAATGGTGCAAAAGATCAATGAACCCAAGAGCTGGTTCTTTGAAAACATAAATAAGTTTGACAAACCTTTGACCAGATACATCAAGAAAAACAGAGAGAGAACCCAAATAAATGAAATCAGAAATGGAAGAGGAGAAATAACGGACACCACAAAGATATAAAGGACTGTAAGAAAATGCTAAGAACAATTCTGTGCCAAAAAACTGGACAACGTGGATGAAATGAATAAATTACTAGAAACATACAATCTTCCTAAGCTAAATCAGAAAGAATCAGAGAATCTGAATAGACAGATTACACCTAGTGAAACTGAAGCAGTAATGAAAAAAGAAAAAAAGAAACTCTCAACACATAGAAGATCTGGACCTGATGACTTCACAGGTGAATTTTACCAAACATTCTGGGAAGAACTAACACCTCTCCTTCTCAAACTATTTCAAAAAATTCAAGAGGAGGGAAGGCTCTCAAGCTCATTTTACAAGGCCAACATTTTCTAATTCCAAAACTAGATAAAGATACCACAAAAAAAGAAAATTATAGGCCAATATCTTTGATGAACATAGATGTAAAAATCCTCAACAAAATATTAGCAAACCAAATACAGCAATGCATCAAGAAGATCATACACCATGATCCAGTGGGATTTAATTCCAGGAATGCAAGGTTGCTGCATCAGTTGTAAATCAATAAATATAATTCCCCACATAGAAAGAACAAATACTAAAAATCACATGATCATATGAATAGATGCAGAAAAAAACATTTGATAAACTACAGCACCCATTTATGATAAAAACTCTCAGCAAACTGGGAATAAAGAGAACATACTTAAACATATTAAAGGCCATATATGACAAACCCACTGTCAGCATCATACTCAATAGGCAAAAACTACAAGCATTCCTCTTAAGACCAGAAACAAAGCAGAATGTCCACTTTCACCTCTCTTATGCAACATAGTACTGGAAGTCCTAGCCACAGCAAACAGACAAGGAAGAAGAAACAAAAGGCATTCAAATTAAAAAGGAAGAAGTAAAAGTGTCATTATTTGCCAATACTACGATACAGTACAAAAAGAATCCCAAAGATTCCACCAAGAAATTACTAGAACTGATCAATGAATTCAGCAAAGTAGCAGGATACAAAATTAATATCCAGAAATAAGCTGCATTTTTATATGCCAATAAGGAACTAACAGAAAGAGAAATTAAGGAAAAAAGTCCCATTCACAATTGCTATAAAAAGAATAAAATACTTAGGAATAAACCTAACCAAGGATGTAAAACACCTGTACTCAGAAAATTATAAGACACTGGAGAAAGAAATTGAAGAAGATACAAATAAGAGGAAGCACATACTGTGTTCGTGGACTGGAAGAATTAACATTAATAAAATGTCCACACTACCCAAAGCAATCTATAGATTCACTCAGTTCCTATCAAGATTCCAATGATGTATTTCACAGAACTAGAACAAATACTTCAAACATTTATATGGAACCACAAAAGGCCCCACATAGCAACAGCAATCCTGAGAAAGAAGAACAAGTTGGAGGAATCATGCTACCTAATATCAAACTATACTACAAGACCATAGTAATCAAAATAGCATGGTACCAGCATAAAAACAGACACACAGATCAATTGAACAGACCAGAGAACCTAAAAATAAACCCACACTTTTTATAGTCAATTAATATTCAACAGAGGAAGCAAGCACATACAATAGGCTAATGATAGTTTATTTAATAAATGATGTTGAGAAAATTTGACAAATGCATCAGAAAAATGAAACTAGACCACCTTCTTACACCACACACAAGAATAAATTCAAAATGGATTAAAAACGTAAATGTTAGACCCCAAACCATAAAAATCCTAGAAAAAAAACATAAGCTGCTAAATTTTGGACACTGCTCATAGCTATATTTTATCTGATATATCTCCCCAGGCAAGGGAAGCAAAAGAGAAAATAAACAAATGAGACTACATCAAACTAAAAAGATTTTGCACAGCAAAGAAAATCACCAACAAAATAAAAACACAACCCACAGAATGGGAAAATACATCTGATAAGGGGTTAATTTCCATAATTTATAAAGAACTTACAAAACACCATAAAAACCAAACGACCCAATTATAAATAGGCAAGTGAATAGACACTTCTCCAAGGAGGACATACAGATGGTAAATAGACATATGAAAAGATGCACAACATTACAAATCAGAGAAATGCAAATTAAAACCACAATAGATATCTTACACCTGTCAGAATGGTTATCATCAATAAATTAACAAGCAAGTGCTGATGAGGATGTGGAGAAAAGGGAACTCTTTTGAACTGCTGGTGGGAATGCAGACTGGTGCAGCTACTGTGGAAAGCAGTATGGGGAGATACCTCAAAAATGAAAAATGGATTTGCCTTTTGAACCAGTGATCCCACTTCTGGGAATACATTCGAAGGAACCCAAAACACTCGTTGAAAAGAACATTAGGACCCCCATGTTCAGTGCAGCATTATTTACAGTCACCAAGATACGGAAGTGGTCCAAGTATCCATCAGTGGATTGATGTATAAAACAACTATAGAACATTTACATGACAGAATTCTACTGAGCTATAAAAAAGAAGAAAATTTTACCCATTGAAACAATATGGATGGGCCTGGAGAACATTATGCTAAATAAAATAAGTCAGTCAGAGAAAGACAAATACCATATGATTTCACTTCTATGGAATCTAATGAACAAACTGAAGTAACAATCAAAACAGAGATAGACTCATAGATAGAGAACAGGATGACAGTGAAGGAGGTGTGAGCATAGTGGGGTGGAGGGTCTGAGCAAAAAGGAGGAAGGACTCATGGACATGGACAACAGTGTGGTGATTGTGGGGTGAAAGTGCAATAAGGGGACTAAATGATAATGGAAAAAATACAATAAAAATCATTTAAAAATAAAAAATTATCCAAATAACCCATTCTCTTGCAAAAAAGTTCACTACTTGGCCTAAAATTATTTGAATATTCTTAGATATTTGAGGCCAAGTGCCCTGCTGGATAATAGTTTCCATTTTTCACTTCACTGTTCATATAGACCCAGCCATAGTGCCTTTAAAAAGCCAAGGACTAACTTTAGCCACTGGTCCTGCTTTCAATAAAGACTTATTTTAATAGAAACACTGCATCTCTCTTCCAAGTCCCCACCTTTTTTAGGCAGCTTGCCAGCTGAAGGCAAAAAGAGAATTCTAGCACATTGTCCCCAAATTCCAGGCAGATCACAAAAATAAACTGTCCCAGAATGTATTCCTTTTAAGAAAAATTGCTTATTCAAGGCTTGCTTTTCTTGTTTGCCTTCCTTCTTCCCTTTCCAAACACTTTTTCTTCTAACATCATGCTGTAAAGTTGCCATCTGTCTCAAACATACACATACACAAAAGGGAAATCCACTTACAATGAATACTGGAAAGAAGAAAAATCAGTTGGTTACAAGAGGGTTTCAGCCACATATGACTTTTCCAACCCAGTGGCCAAAACTTGAATTACCTCCCAGTCAGCAGTCTCCCAGTTTGGCTGTCAAGACAAGAGTCAAAATAAATGAATAACTCTATTTTTTTAAAAAAATTATGTTTGCATAGCATTTCCAATGGAACACTTGATTTTGACAATCCTGGGATACAGGCATGGTCAGGAATAAAGTTTATAAATAAGAAAAGTGAAACCCAGAAAGGTGAATCGTGACTGAAGATCACAGGTTGTTGAAGATTTCAGAGTGTATCTGGGGATCCCCTGCATCAGAATCACCAGAGGCATTTGTTCAAATGCATCTTTTTACAGCATAAATTGGATCATGGTATTTGCCTGCTAAAAACTACTCAATAGTTGCCTATTCAATCAGAAAGAAACCCACACTCAGGTTTCACACTCCTCACCACAGCCCACAGGACACACCCCTGTCCACCTTCAGAACTCATAGGCTCCTGTTCTTCCCTCGTCCACTCTCTGCCCACCACACCTTTCCTTGTGGCCTTCATTCATGTGAAGGGTGTTCCTGTCTTGGGCTTTTTGCATGAGCTGTTCCCTCTGCTTGCAAGTTTCTTCCCTCAGATCTCTAAATATGAGGTTCTTCCTCCATATTTGAGTCTTCAAAATGCCATCTCTGTCCAGACTAGCAACTGTAGTCCCACACAGCTGTGTATCCATTTATTCTATATTAATTTTCATCTTATTTATCAATCTTTAAATTTAACTTGTTTACTTATGATGTGTTTATTAGTTACTTCTCATGTTCCCATAAACACACACACATCTGAATCACAGGCTCCTTAAGGCAATAATTTGTCTTAAGACAACAGAAAATAGTGCAAAGCCTAGAAAACACTTAAGAAACTATTGTCAGTGAATACAGCCTACTTGGCATCATCTCAGGCCTATGGCATTCCTGTCTAGAAGCAGAGGCCTGAAGAGGTGTATTTTAAATAGCTTCCTATATGACTTCAAAGCACATTAATTTCAGAAATCCAGATAACTGATACTTTATCCAAGACTAGACGCACTTAACTCCTGGTGGCACACTCTCCAATGCCCCAGGCTTCAGTTTCAGAATGGTTGGTCTCTTTCCAGCAGTTGCTCTGGCAGTAAAGTTGTTTGGAGATTCATATTGTACTTTCACTATAGATACAAATTTTGTGGTACCTAAAACTGCTTTTCCAAAATTCAATATTTCTGTCCCTAGTGTAGTCTTGGACTTTGATGAGTAGCTTAAAAATTACTTGTGCAGATTGAGGGAGGGACCCTTCTACAAGGAGCTGGGTTTTATTCTCAGTTGACTCACTGACTGCTTATGAGATATTGGGCAATTTTATTAATTTATCTGGGTCTCATTTTCCCCATCTGCAAAGTGAGGGTGTTGAGTTAGATTATTTCTATAGTCCCTTTTCCTCAAATATTTTGTGGCACCAAGTCACTCCAATTAACTCCCAAAGAGCCCTTGCAGCTGTACTCAGTGTTGTGAAAGGGCTCTGAACAGCCCAGCTTTCATGCCATGTGGTCCAGGCCAATTGCAATTGCCCAGCCTCTGTCTAATGTTTAGCATCTTGTCTTGTGTCAGAAAGACAAGAAAATACCCCATTCACATTAAAAAAAAAACAAATGCATTTATGCTGATTACATCTGATTCTGCTAGGAGGCTGTTAAGGGATGTGTTGGTTGGGCACCTGGTAGGATATACAATTGTTCTGTTTGTTAAAAAACTCTAACATTTGTCAATGACTCAAATAGAATTTTCTTCTACCCTTTATCTTACCTGCCCCCCCCCCAACACACACACAAACTTACTAAGAGGAATCTCCAATCATTCTTGGGAGGACTCTAAAGCCAGAGAGTCAAGCTTCATGTTTTAACTTGAAAATAAGGGTAAAATAAAACCATCCTGATGTTTCTAAAGGCAAGAAGAGTATGGTCTTTATGTGCCAGAATTGGCACTAGGCTGTCTGTGATGTTCACTGCCAGGAAGTTCTTTAAAATAGAAGCCAAGTGGTGTACAATGGGGGGAGTAGTGTCTGGGGACAGGAGAAGGGAGGGTAGGGTGCTCATCCCAGGTGGGAGGGGAAGCTGGTGAACAAGTAAAGGTATGACTGGGCTCTCACATTTAGAAAGCAGGCAGGATAGATAATATTGCTTATATATGCCAAGAGGAAGAAACTGGAAAAAAATAGAGGAGTAAAATTAACACTGTGATAGTTTTTCTTAACTGAACTTTTAGAAATTTGGTTCTCAATCTTGGTGGACATTCTTATTTGGTCTTTAGTAATTATAGCATGTTCTAACCAGACTACATAAGATTCCTCCAGTGTAGAAGAAAAACATATCACATCCATCCCCTTTTTAGAATCACTCTATATTTAAATTTTAGATGATTTGTATGTATGAATGCAAATGTAAGATTTATGAGGTGTGAGTATAAGCACATACCTGATTTCTTAATCCTCACACACAAATCAGTCTCTTTAAGTCTCACTTCTCATGTAAATAATAACTGATGGAACCATGTTTCCATGTTTAAAAATATGAATATATCAAGTGCCTTATATAGGTGCTTCTGTTTATCTTGTGATGCCTGAGGGTCTTAGCTGGGAGAAAGAGAGGAGAACTTGCTATAAATTTGATGAGGCCACACCACCTAATGAGGACCAGCAGGCCTTATTTGCTCAATAAACAGCAATGGGGCTGGGAAACAGACCTGGGTCTCACTTTCCCCAATCTACTAATGTGTTCTTTCTCATAAAACATTACCCAGTTGTTGACAGTTAGCCACAACATAGATACAGGGCTCCATTAAGATTTTGTGTGCTTTTCAATTTCAGCAACTCACATTGCGGATGTGATCAAAAGAGTCTGTAAATGCTATTTAAAAAGCTGACAGCATTATACCACAGTGCAAAATGTTATCCAAGGAGAAATGACTACTAAAGATTCAAAAGGGAATTATTATGCCCAATGGCTAGCAGCATTTCTGTAACATGTATCAGCTAAGACAAGGAAATCTATTGCTCATTGCCAGAAAATATGATTTTTCTCCATCAGTCCTATGGGGTAAACTACTAATGCTTAAAATGCAAAAGTAAAAACTGCACAAAGATCTCACAGTTTCCTTCCAGAGTATTCTTGGTCAAGTCCTTTTAAGGAATTGACCCATGTAGTTATCTTCAGCAGAAGCCACATGTCATCAATACTGCGTTAATGGATCTAATTCATTGAGTCCTCTGGAAAACCACATCAGAGAACTCCAATTTCTGATCGTTGTTCTTTGTGATTCAGCGATGCCAAGGCGGGCAGGAGAGGATGGGAAGTAAACAGATCCAGAATTTTCTAGAAAGACAGTCTAAACAAGGCTCTAAGAAAAGTCGCTGAAAATGTCAGCCCAGCCAACAGAAAAAGGTTCAGGGAGCGGCAAAGGCATGGCATATAGTTTTTCATCTATTTAATCTGACCCTGGGCCCACTGCCATAATATTTTTTTAAGGTTAGTGATGGGAAGGCTGCCACCTGAATGTTTGCAGAGGTCTCCTAACATCCTCTGCTGAGGAACCTTAAACCTCAGGTACTATTTCAGAGGAAATGGACGGCACAAAACACAGACAGAAAATTAGCTGCAGCAGACCCTGGGTCTAAATAAGTTCCACCAGCCTTTCTGAAATCACTTAAAGGCTAGGCTTGTTGGGGGCAGTGAAGGGGTGAGTAGGGTATGTGTGTGTGCACATGCATGCTTTTCCCCGACTTGGACCTTTGCCCAAATATTTTACTAGGTGCAGCACAAAGAGAAAGAAGATGGAAAAAATTTTAAAACTATTTAGCTAAGCAATTTAAAAAATTTTTCACAAAAATATTGTAATAAAAAGAAAGACTTAAACAAAATTGCAGCTATAGCAAGTCTATGAGGGTAACTTAGTAAAATACTCAGTGGATGGCTGCAAACCTCTAATGGAAAGTTGTATAAGTGGCTGAGGCCAAAGTAGGCATTAATTACAATGAAAAATCAGTTTAGAGTAGGCCACAACTAAATTGGAAGCTGGTCCTCTAGGTAAAACAAAGAAAGTGAACAGCAGCCTCAGATTTGATTACATGGCAATACAAGAAAAATGTGCTGTATGTTGTCTATTATTAAAGCTGCTTTGGGGCCCTGTGCTGGGTGCCTCAGGGATTTTAATAAAAAATTAGTAATAGGTCTGCTGCCCTGGCTCACTATGGCTTTTTGGAGTATTTGTGGGTTCAGGGCTGGTCCTGCAGCGCAAATTAAGTCATTTCAGACAAGCAGCCTTGGAAAGTGTTATGTGATAGCAAAGTTCAAATACCGCACTTTGGCTCTAAATGGACACAGCCCTCTGCTGGAGGCTGATTCAGAGTTTCAAAGAAATAATAAAATTTCATCATAAGAAGGAGGAGGGGGAAATGAAAAGCAAGAAAAAAAGGTTTAAAAAAACGCAACTGGTTGTTTTTGTGTGTCTTTGATTGTTCTTGCCAAATACTAGTCCTGGTATATAAACTATATGAGTGCATAAAATATTGCCAACGAGTGAGTTAATGGCAGAAAAGGCAATTGTTAAACTGAGATTTTTCTTTCTTTCTTTTTTTTTGCCTTACAAATGTTAACTCTATAACTCTTTTTATATTGATGTAGTGATGTTAATAATATTGTCTTTATTACTAACATCACCACTGGGTCCATGGCACGACCATATATATCCTTGCCATGAAACATTAACAAAAGTTCACCCTGATTAAGAAATCAAGCCTATAAATCTACATTCCTTCAAAGATGAAAATGTCTGGGGCAAATTATTCTTTACAAGAGAGTTACGTGAAGAGGATATTTCCCAGCCTTTTCTAGGTCTACCATAGACCTGATAGCTGGCATTTGCTATCATAGACAAAACAGTCCTGGTCTTAGAATCCTGATAAACGCTGTGCAGATTCAATAAACTGAGGGCCCTTGAGTAGGGGGTGCATTTCCAGCCTGGACCCTTGCCCAGATAACTGAATAGGCTGAACCAGGAGAAGAATGAAGTGTCAATGTGTGATGGATATAAGAAGTGTATGCCTGTATGAGCATAAGTGTGTGGGGCTATGGGCATGGTAGTAGAGGCAGGGGTCTTTGAGTCAGAAAGAAAATGAACTTTTGTCTAAGTAATTTAAAAATTCTGTCATAATCTTTAAAAAAAGTTAATAAATAAGAAAAATTCCAACATGCCCATGTGGAATTTCCCTTGTCTAGCACCAAACATTATCCGATTTTAGAACCTGCTTAATCAGTTGGCAGAGGACGTGGTGGAATAACTCCACTAATTTCTAGAGGATCCAGGAAATCCCAGCTGGCTCCAAACACCTTCTTCCCCTACCTGATGACCAAAAACTAACATCATACAAGTTAGAGAGCTGCTCCTTTAGTTCAAAGCATTGGCTGCTATTAAAATGCAGATTTCCTAGCAAAATCTTCTTCTTAACCTTGGAGTGAGGAAACAGAAAGCATGAGGAAAGAACAGGGGACCAACTAGATAGGGAATTGGTTTAAGAAGACTGAAAATAAAATTTATAAAAGTCATAGCTTCTGTAAGGGTTATTTTTTGAGCCTCAGGCTGTCTCTATGGAATCACAGAAGAGCCATCTTCTGTCTTCAACAGGAAAATGGAGAAGGTGTCTTTCAAATGGTAAAGCACCATAACTGCATAATACGGGGGTCACGTAGACTTTAAAAAAAAGTACTCGTTCCCCTCCATTCAGTCTTATGACAAGTATCTGTTGAGCATGGTTCTAATTGCTATGCAATCAAAAGTGAAAAGATAGTTCCCTTTGTCAGAGTCCCCAAGCTCCCACCAGTCAAATTCTCATAAAACTGCTTTTCTCAAGCTGTTGAAAAAGTGGATCCAGAAAACAAAAAGAGGATGAAAGAGAGCACAAGTATGGCCAACACAGAAAAGATGGAAAGAGGGTCACAGTTTAGTTCAAGTATACAATGACCTGATAATACCAACATTCATTCAAGATGTCAACTGGAAGATGCTACCAGGTGGATTCAGTTCTTCCAGTACTTTGGTTGAGGTGATCATATCATATTTCTTTTCTGATTATATTAATAAAAACCTGGTGGCAATAATTAATGTTTTATGTCCAGCAACAAACTGGTTTCAAAACAAACTGCACAGTATCATCTTGCGCTGATAATGTATTACAATACCTCAAATATTTTCAGTAGGTTACTAACTTTCTAAAGTTACACAATGATCTTGGTAAGGATATTTCAAATTCATCTCTGGTTCAATAACTATCAGGCTACTGATATATATATATATCCTCAGAATAGAAAACTCAGAATAAAAACCTTAGAATAGAAAAATCACATATTGAGATTTGAGGTAATGATAGACTACTTCTGTTTATAGATATAGATTTTTAAAGATTATTTTTAAAGATCCTTCTAAAGTGAAGATTTTTTCATAATTTGTTATAAAGAGAGGAACTTAAACAATAAAATTTTCCAATCTGGATAAGTTTTCCTGGTGCTTATAACTCCTTCTAGACCTATGACATCTACACAAAACCTTTACTCAAGGGTTTGACTAAGATTACAGGTGCTCAATATTTAAATAAAAGTAAACATGTTACTATATTATGAAGTGATTTTTATGTAGAAGTCAAAAATACTTACTAAAACTTAAATGGAATTCACTGAATCAATTCCTAACTCCAGATGAGTTGGAGAAAAACATATTTTCTATCTAAGTAAAAAATTATAGAAATTTCTAGCATAACTTCTTCCCCCAAAGAATTCTAACTGTGGAGCTGTATAGTTTAAGTGTTTAATATGACATGGGGAGGGATAGATGCACAAAATCCAAGTCCTTGAATCTTCAACCAGCCCCAAAAGGCAAAAACTGTGGCTATCTTAGGTCTTATTCAGAAATGAATTGCCATCACTCATGACAGTATCTTACACCATCGATAAATAAATATGTACTGACTGGCTGATGGCAATGTCAGAAATGTGCTGGTAATACTCACTAAACATGAAAAGATACCCATTCTTAGCATTTACAAACCGCAGGGTGTATATAAAGGCAATCTTTTTATGCCAAGTTTCCTCTTTGAAACAACAGTCTTTGGAGTCAATAAGAGTGGGGTGTGTGTGTGTGTTTATCCTTCAACTTGGCCATTAGGAATAAAGCCCAGACTCTATTTTCAGGACATTCATCATCTAACAGGTGAGATGGATAGAGCCCCAATAACAATGCAATGTGATAGTGCCATCGTGTGAGTAGAAATAGAATCTAATGAAAGAACAGGAAGGGCAGTGTTCTCCTTGTCTTCCTAAGGCTGAGTATTGGAGCTTGGCTGAAAACTAAAGCCCACCTCTAACTGAAGCTGTCAGTCAGGAATCACTGGGAACTTGTATAAACAGTTTCAGAAAAAGGGTAAAGGACATGCCATGGAGCAGATGACAGAAATGAAAAGAGTACCTTTGTCAGTTATGATAGTCTTATTTTCAAAATACACCATTGAGAAGAAAGGATCTGAGAAAGAATGGTTATTCACATGAGGAAGATGCATGTCCACTGGAATTGATGATGCAAGAAAGAGAGAGAATACTTGATGGATCAATGGTCCAGGATACAGGAGTCAGACTCCAGGAGTTGGTATGTCTTCTGCCAAACCAATAGGGAAGGAGTAAGAAAGGACAAAGATATAAATAAATTTGAAACTGAATGGAAAAGGAAGTTGAGAGCACTGCTGCCTAATAAAAATAATAATAATTACAATTGAGGATCTACTGTGTCTCGAGCTCTTTGAACATGTCATTTCACTTAATTTTCCTGACAAATCCTATGAAGTTTGATTTTCAAAATAAGAAACTGAAAGTTTATAAGGCCTAAGTCAACTGGCCAATGTCACACAGGTGTAGTTTGTGGAGCCAGAATTCTAATTAAGCAAAACCCAGAGCCCTTATTTTTTCACCACACCAGACCATCATCCATGACCTTGTTTTTCTTTATGAAAGTAGTAGACAGGTTGCACACTAAAAGAAGGGGTGCATGGTTAAGGACAGACTGGTAGTTTAAACAAATGATAAAATATCAGAAAGGAATGGGAAGGGGTTGACTTACCATTTAAAAGCAGGTTTAAAACTTCATTTGAGGTTGAAAATAACAAATTTTTATCAATCAATGAAATCACAAGATTTCTTCCAGCATCAGCAAGAAAAGACAGAAAGCATTTAGGATGACCTGGACTTGAAGGAGGACAAAGTTGATAATAAACAGAAGGCATGAGATAAAATGCAGTTGAAATGAATGACTATTATATCAAGGGCAGACAGGAGGAAGTGACTGTGAAAGAGAGTTTAAAAATGGATAAAAAGATGGAAAAAGGCAAGAGAGGATGAACTATAGATGGTACCTAGAAAGGAAAAGCTTAGAGCAACAGGTTAAAGGACTTGAATAGTAACATCATAATCCTAACCATTCAGATGAGCTGCTCCAAGGAAACATGTAACACTAGCATGTTAGTACATTATCAAAATGGAGTTTGAGTATGTGTAGGCTAGTGAAGGAAACTGATTTGACAGGAAGACCTATACGGAACAAGATCCTAAAGGCAACTGAGAAATTACTTGAAGTTCTGTAAGTATAAATGGGAAAGATGAATGGATGGATGGATGCTGGGTAGATGGATAAATGGATGAATGGATAGATAGATGGGTGGATGTACAGATGGATGATGGATAGATGGATGGATGGATGAATTAATGGATATCTGGATGGTAGACAGTGAATGGGCATGTACTTCAGAGAAGATTTGTGGAACAACAACAAAAAAAATGCATTGTCTTAAAACACCAAAATAAATAAACCAATTATGCCACAATTCATTTGTAAATATACACCACATTCCTCTTACAGGATAATAGGTTGGGGGCAACCAAAATTAAAAAGCTGCCTACATAAAATCTGCAACAAAGTAACAGCAGTTTTTTTCATAGTAGTATTATGCAATTTTTGTGTGATTTTCATTTTATTCTTGTACTTTCACACAACTCCCAAATGTTCCATAGTGAACATTATACTAGCAATATGAAAAGTTAATGTTTTAAGAAAAAATGTATATCACATTAAAGGCATAAAGGACACTACAAATTAGAATATGCTGTGGCCCTTATTGGAAGGCTTAAATTTTTTCACACTTTAAATATATTTTAAATATACATATTTGTATTTGTATATGTGTATGTTTATATGTGTATATGTGTATATATGATATGTATGTGTATATATAATACACATGCATATATACACATATTATTCTGTATATACAAATATGTACATATATTTTTCTGTATATGCACATGTATGTGTGTGTTTAGGTTTAAACATGTGTATAGAAGACATGATCACACACATTACCCCCTATGGAAAAAGTAAATATTAAGTAATTTGTTCCACTACCATAATAATAACAAAATATTTCATCTTTAAAAATTGAGCTAAATATCAGAATTTTCTCTTAAATTTTGTGGGTGGTTAGCTTTTATTAAAGAACAAATACATTCATATTTCTTAATGGCATGAATGAGTAGCCAGATCCATATACACCTTCAAAATGTAACTATTCTATTTGTCTCTCCTTTGATGGACACCTTGGGACTCTGTTTTCTTCTGTTTTGTAAGGAGTTTTGGATTGACTTTCTTAAATGTAGACTAAAGGCCTCCTTAGTCAATATTTTCACAAACAGACAGTTGTAATTAATCTAGGTTTTACTTAAGCTAACAACTGGTTCTTCATAGCAGTGTAAGCTGATTTATGGGTTTGCTGATGTCCTCCAGGTTGCTGACAGAGCCCACTTTTACACAGTAAAGGGCTGCAGTATAATAAAAATTTTTGGTCTTTGTCCTCTGTTTCTGGCACAAAGCTCCTGAGCCTCTTTCCTGATAGGAGTGTCTTAGTTACTAATAAGGAGCACCTTCTGAGCACACCTGAGTTTATACTAATTAAGTGACTTGGGGAGGAGCTTCTACACAACCTCAGGATGGGGCTGGTCACCAAAGACAAAGATATTGAGTCCCACCCACTGAAAATGCCATAAACTGAAGCTCTATAAAAACTCCCACAAAGAGATTTGTTTAGCTTCCAGGTTGGTGAAAGCATCAAATAGCTTGGAGGGTGTCACACTCCAGTTCCAGGGGGCCAGAAGCTCCTCACTGGGGACCCTTCCAGACCTCACCCTATGTACCTCTTCATCTGGCTATTCTTCTGTGTCCTTTACAATATCCATTATAGTAAAGTGGTGAATGTAATAAATGTTTCTCTGAGATTTTTTGTGCCGCTTTAGCAAATTACCTGAACCTGAGGAGAAGGACCTGGGAACTCTGATTTATCCCCAGTCGGTCAGAAGCACAGGTAATGACCTGGACTTGTGATTGGTATCTGAGCCCTTAACGTGTGGGATCTGATGCTATCTCCAGGTAGATACTGTCAAAACTAAGTTACACTTGTAGGACACCCAGTCAGTGTACATACATTAAGAACTGGAACACTGGTCAGTGTGGATTTTTTCACCTACTGGAAGGGGAAAATCATGAGAGACAAGCAGACTCCACTCTCCACTTTGAAAACTAAAAGTAAAAATGTGAACCTTCCTAAGGACATTCTCTGAGCCATAAGGTTTGTCTGGTGGTAACTCCCAGTCTTGTGCTGGTAGTCACATCCTAGGTGCTGTACAGCCTATGCTCAGCGGCTGACATGACCATAAGCCTTCTGAGATAAACAAACATGTCTCAGCCCACTGCACTTCCATAGTGCTGGAGGCTGAGGGGACTTCTCTATGCTTAAAAGAAGCAGCTCTCCTCACCTGGGAGCCAGAAAAATTCAGACCGCGCTTCCAAAACAACTAGTCTCCTGGGGATTCAACCCCAGCCCAAAGTAAGAGCAGATACCCCAAGTGGCATTCTGATCTGTTTCCCCTTTCTCTGGCTTCTTCTATGCCCTGGAAGCACCCAGTGATAATTAAATACTGTTATCTTTATTTTTAGATTGCTTTTCTCAATTCCTTCTCAAATATTTCATTAAGATATATATATGATATACAGAGATACAAACTGAGACAGGGACAGAAAGGAAAAGAGACGAAGAGATTATTGACTTGAGCCCAGGCCTGGAAATTAAGAGTTGGCATCTAAACTGCTGCTGGTTTGTTCTATAGCACTGAAAGATTTAACCATGTAAAAATCTAGGGAGTAAAACAGCTATTACTAAGACAATAGCTTAAAAAGGACAAGGCATACCTAGTTGAAGTTGATTTGTTCTTTTCTACCTTTCAAGCTCTAATACTCAGTGCTTAAGTGCTGTTGTAATGCCACAATAATTGACACACTCAGCATTAGCATTGAGGAATGCATCACTGGAAAAAAAATTCAGCCCTCAAATATTTGTGGTTATGTTACCATAGACAGGCAGTTAGAGGGACAGGCTGTGGGGGGTACACAGAGGTTGTGGGCATGCCAGGATCCAGAGATGCTGTGTGGATCAGTCAGCTCCCCAGAGTGTATGGGCACCATGTCCAGCATCCAGAGGTGGGCTGAGGGCTACTACATCTCTGGATTTCCTGACTGTGGATCCTGCAGCCTCCTACTCCTTTCTGACCCTGTTACCATATAGTCAGGGAGCACTGGAGCATCTCCCTCATGGGCCAGGATAACGCAGGGGGAGGTTCTTGCACTGAGCATCCCAAGAGCTAGAAAGATGAATGGATTGGTCACCAGCATGCCAAAAGTTAGCAGCAATATTGGAAAGAGAAAGAAAGCCCTCTCCTCCCTATTCCTATAAGAATGATGGGCTTCAGCAGGAAGGGGAGATGGTTTTTTTCCCAGGTCAGAACTTGAACAAACATTCTATTTTTCACCAGCACCTCTCTTGAGTTTGGTTTTCATCACATGGACAGCCAAACTCATTTTGTTTGGTTTGAGTTTTGTACGAAAACACAAAAACCAAATAAACAAATAAAAATACCTCTTGTTATTTTACTATGCTTTTTGCTGCAGAACGGTGGGGGTAAGAAAGGGCACAATGTAAACACAGCTAAATTGTTTGTAATAAAGCAAAGTATATTAGGTCTGACTGTATAGTAATCTAGTGACCTGAATTCTCATTCTAGATATGTCTCCTCATGGCGAACTTTGTTTTTCCTTATGAACACTTACAGCATTTTGTTGGTTGGTTGGTTGGTTGGTTGGTTGATTGTTTGGCTAATCTCCATTTTTTCTTAAGCTTTAAAATTCATTTATTCTATATTCATTACAAATATTTATTGAGCATATATTATATTCCAGAGACTACTCTAGTGTAAAAACAAAAGGTTCCTACCCACTTGAACTTATGAGACAAAAAAACTAATAGCAAAATACTACTGCCACTACTAATACTAATAACTAAATAAGTAAAACAAATTACATAGTATTTTTAAATGAAATGAAAAAATACATTGGGAACAAGGGGGATCCCAGGTGCCAGGAATAATGGGCAGTTGCAGGGTTAAATGGTGTGCTCCGCATAGGTTTCATTGAGAAAGCAAGTTCTGAAAAATAACTTGGAGGTGAGGGAGTTGAGGGTACTAAGACGAAAGTTTATGGAATATTCGGGGGGCACTGTGGTTGGAACAGAATGATCAAGGAAGTAAAAGTAGGAGATAAAGTCAGAGCCTCTTGGGCTTTTGTGACAAACTTTCAATGGGACTGACTTGCAGTGTAGAAGGACCAACGTGGCCGGCAGGTAGGAGTAGATCAAAGGGGGCGGGAGATCTGTTAAAATGCTACTTGAATATGGAGACAAGAGGTGATTGGTGGCTCAGACCAAGGTATCGGTGAAGGTGACTAAATTGTGGTTAGATTCTGAATGTATTTTGAAGGTAGAGCCAACAGTATTGTCTGACAGATTGGCTGTGGTAAGAGAAAGAGAGGAGACAAGAATGACTACAATGTTTCTGTCCTAAGAATTACAAAATTGCAGTCGCCATCCATTGAAGCTGTAAAATCTGTGAATAGAGCATTTGGGATTGGGGAGAGGGAGTTCCATTCTAGATGTGTAGAGTTCCAGATATCTGTTAAATATACAAGTATAGAGGTCTTGTGCACAGTTAGACATAGAGTTTAAAGTTCCAGAGAAAGAAGTCCAGGCTAAAGAGATTGGAAAAAAAGTGGGGGGGAGGGGGGAATGGTGTGGGGTTTTTTGCTTTACCACTTAATAGTTTAGAAAATTTATGATCTAAAATTAGTATGTTAATATCCTAATTACTTTATCTTAAAATTAATTGGAGAGAGAGGTGAAAAGAAAGGAGGGAGGGAGAGAGGGAGGGAGGAAGTGAAAGAGAGAGAGAGAAATATTATTAGGAGCTTTACAACCTAAGAGTGTGCTACTTCCTTAGGCTCAACATGTTTCAGATAGGGGACCCACTGCTAAAGTTTAAGTCAAATCCTAAAAACACTTAATCCTATTTTCCCACAGATACACATCTTGGAAAGTTTCTGAGTTGGTCTTAGTAGATCTTTCATTAGAAATGGCCTAAACATTTTAACTAGAAATTTATCAACTTCCAACCTTTTAAATAATTATTTACATGCACAGGGAACCTGCATTTGTGAAGCAAGAATGATTCTAGAATGCAAATTGTCACCCTTACTTTTTCTGCCAATAAGAGTTACAAGCATTGATTTGCTTCTGGTGCATTTAAAATAGGATATCTTCCCCCATATTCTGGGTTCTTGGATGTCCCCTCCGTGTTAGAAGATACCTCTCACAGAAAAGTCACAAGAGAAAAAGGGAAGAGGAAGGAAAAGAAAGACAGAATTCAATCTTAATGGTCTCAGGCACATTTTCCAAGCCAATTACTGGGCCTTTTCTTCAATATCAACTGCACTGTGTGAAGCAGAATGAGCATGAAAACCTCAGTGGTGATTTGCAGCTCTAGCAATGGCCAGTGTCAGCAGGTCCAGCTCACAGCGAGCTTCTACCTCTGAGGAGGCTCTCACCACCTGCCCAGCAAGAAGCAAGAAAGGCAGCCCGCTGCACCTTCCCCCATGACCCCTACCTGTGGGAAGTCAGTGTGTTTACATCCACCAGAAGAAGGGTTAATCCAAGGGGCTATATTTGCATCCACCTTTCTGTGTCCCTGAGATTCAATTAATTTACCAACAGAAAAGGAAAGAACTTTCTCCCCTCTGAATTTGGTTTTGAGGACTTAAATACATGCATGTGAGCAAGGGTGCAATGAAGAAGAAAAAAAAGAGGGAATGGAAAACTTCAGTCCCAGGATTCAACAGAGCCTTGTCTCTGCTGTCTTCATCTGCACTAAACTGGTCATGACCTTCCAGGTGTCTTTAAGGTTGAAGTGTTTGCTGGACCATTTCGAGCTGAGCCGCCAGTTCCACGTGACCCTCCTGACATCAAGAGGCAGGCTTTTAAAAGAACAGAGGCACCTTGTCAGGGCTCAGGGGTCACTAATAGCCTGCCTTGGGCCCTCCAATAGGTCATGTTCGGCTTCTTCGTCCAACACAAAGGGAAAGGCGAGGGAGGCTGGGGAGGGGAGGGTGATAATTATCATTCTGGTGTTTTTTTCCTCAGGCCCATGTTATGCTCCATGTCACTGTGTTAATGTGCCTGCAACCAGGGAGACACATAATGCCCCTCTCAGCCCTGTTTATTAGCAAGATCCATTTGCAAAAGGCCCTTCTTTTGTGCCACAATATGAATGTGCTTTGATGGCAATTACGGCAGTCCTTTTGACATGAAGATCCACAGGCTGCCCTAGTTAAGCCAGTAATTAGCCTGTCCTCCTTTTTTTTATATATATTATTATTGAGAAACTACAAATTATCCTCATATGCACGCTGGCCATTGCCTTTTTCTCCTTTCTATTCTCCCACTCTCCCCTGCTCACTCTCTCCTGCCCGGTGCCTGGCTCTTTTCTCTCTCCCTCTCCCTCGGCTCCCTCCGCACTTTGGGTAAGCCGAATGCAGCTGCACAAAAGCAAGATAAAGCTCGACCATCAAGATGATGAACAATCTGGATGAAGAGGCTTCGAGACGAACACAAAAGCTGGAGAAGTGCAATTGACGTAGGCCTGGACAGCTGAAGAACGCTGTGGTCTAAGGATGAATAGCCCTCATTTGTGAATATACAGATTTTGCACGATGAATAAAAACTGAGTGCAGGTCACAATAAATAAACTTTGTCCCCCCTGCTTCAATAATAATTCAGGTTCCCGGCACCAAACAGCTGTAAATTGAAGGTTGTGCTTAGTTTTCTCAACTCTCAAAGGGGATAATTAAGCTAAGATCACATTGTTTGATATATTAGTGTAATGATGAGCTACTATATTCTGCTTGTTTCGAGTTATTTTAGTTTTTCTTTCCCATTATCTTTTTTTTAATTACATTTCAAATACACTTTAAATGTAGGAACAGCAGTTCTGAAACAGAGTTTGCCCTGTGTTTAGATCTATTTGAAATGTATTCATATAACATTTAATTAAAGTGGCAACATCCCCTTTAGAAAATGCATGGAGGTAGAAATATCTGTATTATCTGACTGGGTCTGACATAATCTTGCCAAAAGGCTGACTCTTTTCCTTATTGGTGCAAGATAATTAGACCATCATTAACCTCTGGAAGCATCACTGTCAGTATTTCTTGGTGTTATAAAATCAGGATTTGGGAAGATTTTCATAATTTTGCTTAAGATCGGTGAGAAGGCAAAATCACTTCTGAAACATGCTCAGCTTAGAAGATTTCCGAAAACCAGACTCTGCAAGGCTACACTTTATAAAGGAACTCAGCCCATGGGAAAGGCCTCGAACAGTGTTCCGTCCTCTTGATCACCCCTCTCCTGTTTGCAACATCTTAATAATAAAAAGGCCCCAATTCTGTTTTGTTTTATTCATGTAGGTGAGATCACCATGTTCCTCCAACAATTTCTGGGCTGAAATGTATTAGAAAAGCTGGACAACCGTATCAAATGAAAAATAGAAACTGTACATTCCTAGAGACTTTTTATTTTTCTTTTTGAGGGGGTAATCATAAAATAGTCTTCATTTCAGAAGGAGCCATTGATTGCTGAATGTTTGGTGAAGTTTTTTGTTCATTTGATTGGTTGGTTGGTTGGTTGGTTGATTATTTTTCCCAGGAACTTCTCTATTTCCTCCAGTCTGCCCCCATCCAGGGTGGGTTCTGCCATTGCCATACTCAGGAAGGTCTCCTGGTCTGAACCAGGTATGAAAAACTATGAGCAGGAACACTGAGAAGTGTGGGAAAGTATGGAGAACCCACCCTTGATTCCGTTCTGATCTAAGCTCCATGAAAGAAGAGGAACTTCTTAAGGTCCTAACCCTGGAGATCTCTAACTCAAGGACAGCCCAGCCATTGCATGATGAGCAACCACACGCCCCATGGCTCCTCCAGGCTACTCAGAGAAATCGTAGAGAAAGGCAAGCAATTTAAATGTCCTGTCTATGGGTGCAATGTGGGAGAGCAAGGGCGAAAACAACATCTAGAACAATCCAACACAGAAGAGCCACTCACACAGTATACCTGAGAAAGAAGTCTCAGACTCATAAAACTGGTTCTTGCTTTATTGGATCAATAGACCAGCCAGAAATACAGACAAATCAGGCCACAGGCCCTAAAACAGGGGCATCCTTTCCACCTCTGTTGGCTTCCATCTTGGGGATGCTTTTTAAAGGACCATCACCTCCATTTGGAAATGTTACACAGGTTTAGGCCAAGGAAGCTCGATTTAGGAGTTCACCTGAGTCAACTGTGAAATAGGTTAATAAACTTTTAAATGCTGGGAGCAGGCCAGGACTAGTATAATGTGCAGTCCTGTCTAAAAATGCAGCTAATTAGCATTTCTCTCACCTTTCTCCTTAAGGCTTATTAATTCTGCCCACAATTTCTTGACTGCCTGCTATAACCTCAGCACTTCAGCAGGCTGAGAGATCTAGCAGAGAAACACAACAGGCCATGTTCCTGCTTTCATGGCACTTACATTTCAGCGAGGGGAGACAGACAGTAAACAAATACATGAATAAACCGTAGCATACCAGAAGGCAATAAATGCTACAAGAAGTACTAGGTCAGAAGGTGTGGAGGAAAGTGGATGCATTTTCATAGGCCGGTCAGGGGAGGCCTACACCATATGGTGATATTTGGCCAGAGCCTGAAACAAAGTGAGCAAGGGAGCAATGCAAAAGCATGTAACTTTTTAGGGGAGTGGTTCTCCAGGTGAAATGAGTCCTAGCTCGAAGGCCCTGAGGCAAGAGGCTGTTCAGCATGTGCCCTCATCAGCAACTAAGGGGGCAAAGCTGAGGAAGAGTGGGCATGGGGTTGAGGGGGTCCTACATGGCATGGGGCATGTTATCATGAAGCTGAAGAAAACCTTTTGGTAATTTACTCACTCTGGACTTTCAGGTAATTTGCTTCTACTAATGTTTATATATATGAGGAACTGAAACAAATATTTGACGGTGATTAGGGACTGATTAACTCACTGTAGTTTCACCTTATGAAATGGTGGGTTTAACTAGCCAAAATACAGTCCAACTAAAAATGCCTATTGCAGACACAAACAACACTATCCCCCTACCCTGTCCAAACCCCCCAAATAGGCCCAAGATTTCAAAAGACACTTTTCCAAAGAAGATATATGGATGAAAAGAAACACATGAAAAGTTGTTTAAATCATTAGCCACTATGGAAATGCAAATTAAAACTATGAGATACCACTACACACCTATTAGAACTGCTCAAATTCTTAATGGCAACACAAAATGCTAATAGAGATGTAGAGCCACTGGAAATCTCATATATTTCTGGGAGGAATACTAAAAGGTAAGACCACTTTAGAATATTATCTGACAGTTTCTTATAAAGTTGAACATATACTTACCATATGAGCCAGCAAGCCCTCACCCAGGGGAACCCCATACTCATGTTTTCATACATGAATACACATAAATCTATACAAAAATATTTAGATACTTTCATTTATAATTACTAAAAGTTAGAAACCACACAGATGTCCATTAAGTGGTGAGTGGATGAATCAATGATGACACACTTAATACAATGGAATATTCCTCAGTAGTAAAAGAAATGACTGCTGCTATAAAAAACAATCTGGGTGAACTCAACAATATTTTGCTAGGTGAAAAGAGCCACACTTTAAAAGGATACCTACTGTGTGATTTTATGCATATAGCATTCTCAGAAGGGCAAGATTATGCTCATTAATTAGATCAGAGACTTCTTAAGGATGGGGATTGGGTGGAGGAAAACTGGCTAGACAGAGGCATGAGAAAACTTTTTGGAGTAACAAAAATATTCTTTATGTTAATGTGGTAAAAGTTATAAGCTACAGAAATTTTTCAAAATTTAGGGAATGCTATACCTAAAAAGGTTAAATATTATTGCATATAAGTTATATCTCAAAAATGACTATTGAAATATTGATATATTCTCAGATGAGAGGGAGAATATAAAGATGATAGATTTTGAAAAATCAATTTTAGCATTATCTCCCCAACTAAAGAAATGATTAATTTGTTAAGTAAATTCTCCCCACTGATAGTCTAACCTCAATGTTGTGTGGGAAAGCAGTGTTTTCCTGGGTCCATAGGCAGAGAAAAGAGTAGAAATTCCAGCCCTGATCAGTATGACCACACATTTCAAAACTGTCTCTACTCCTTACATCTCTCCGATTTTTCAGATATAGACATCTAGATGTTTCTTCACATCTGGGCAAGGCAGGGCGCCCCACTCCCTCACCAGCACACTCTCTGAGATGATCCAGTGAGCTTGCAAAATACGTACAGTCTCTTTGCTTTGGTTTCCCTCTGCATTCCCCCAGCATATCAAAGACCCAGAAGCAATCCAGATACTTATTAAGTTCCTATTATTTGTAACACACTTGAACGGATACACAAATATGCTACCTATTCTTTAAAGCTCAGAATTCAGTTAGGTGGGAAAAGATGTATACGACAAGATAAACTAAAAATGTAGGACAGTATACAAAGAAATGTCCCTTAATTGGTGACAGCAATTGCTGTCATTCAAAACAGAAGACTTCAATCTAAGAAAATAATAGTTATTATCATTCATTGAAAACATATTGTCTGCCAAGCCCTTTATGTATATCATCTTACGTAATCTTCTTAACAGCTCTGAGACTTAAGTTTGTCGCCTGTTTACAAATGAGGAATCAGAACCTCAGAGGAGATGAGTCATGTGTTCACAGCCCCTCAGCCATTGATAAGCTGGGATGTGAACTCAAATCTAGCCCATTGAGAAGCCTGTGAGTTTTCCAGTATCTCCAGCTGACTTGCTGAGAAAGAGTCATGAAAGTGGGTAGAACTTCAGCTAGACTTTACAGGCTGTGGAATTCTACAGAGGCAACAATGAGATCAGGTGTGATGGCAAATCCAAAAACTGTTAAAAAGAAAATGAAAGCAACAGAAACACAATGTCTACTTCATGGATATTGCTAAGTAGCATCTAGCCTGTGTGAGCTATCAAATATTGTATCTTAAGTTTACTGAGTAAACACCTTCCTCCTTTATATTTATATCTAGCTTCTAAATTAGGTCAAAATGTTTAAAAAATAAAGACCTCTCATGCTAAAATGAATTTTTCCATGTTAGGAATTTTCTTCAGGGAGGTGATGGTGGAGAATTCATTCAACTTGGCTCTACTAAGAAGACAGACACATGTAATAAGTCCCAAATAAGATTACTCACACTCTTTTACCCCTAAGCTATAGCTTAAAGATTAGACATTTAAAATCAGAATTATCTAATGCAACCTAAGGCCTTTCTTGAAGGGTCATACATCTTGTTTTGCACACACAAAGGTGCTTTCTTTTACACACTCATCCCTGATCCCCATCTCAATCTTCGGATGCTCAGATAGCACTGGGGTAGGCAGTGAAAATTTTTGAAGCAGGCATATAGTGAATCCTAGTGGGAAAAAATGAGAAAAATGGGCACTTAGAGCAACCATGAAAAACTCCTTCAACTTATTTAGCCAATCAGTTACCATTTACTAAGGCTCTGGAACAGGGATCAGCAATATCTTCTTAATTTTCAGATAGTAAATAGTTCCAGCTTTGTGGGCTATAAGGTCCCTGTTGCAATGACTCAACTCAGAGGCGCAGCTGTAGACAGCACTTGAATGTGTGTGGCTGTGTCCCAGTAAAAATTTACAAAAGCCCCTTGCTCTGGGAAGAGTATGCATTCTTGGAGCTGACCTGTTACATAGGTCAACAGACAAAACCTCAGGAGTCTGAGTAGCAACCCATCAAAGGTTGTTGCCCACTGCTTCAGCTCACAGGCCAGACACGCTGCCTACCCAGTCTTATCCACCATGTCCTCCATTCCCAGTTTGACCTTTTTACTTGTCCAGCACTTAAACTGCTCACAGATTTCCATTAGCATCTGTGGCAAAGGTAGTGGATTTATTAACTCTTTTTGTTCACTCAATATCCTCATTTATAACAAGGTGTTTTCTGGAGAACACAGAGCAAGATCAATAACAAGAATGGGGGGAATTTTAATTACTCAGTTTTCTTTATTCTCCCCACTTTATTTATAATCATTTATTTCCTCTCTCCCTCCCCTTTCTCTCTCCCTTCTCCCTCCTTTCTCCATACTTGGATTTTCATTTTGCTCTGATCTAAAACAAAATACATTTTGCTGGTCCCACATTAAACACTTTCAGTTGATTATGCTCAGGTTAAGGCAGAATGATTTCCCAAGTTTTATGGCCAGGCAGGAAAGTAAGGCTTAAATCTACAAAGAGGGCTCTCTTCTTCTCCATTCAAACCCCAAGACTAGGCAAAGACATCATCAATCAGCAACTGATTTTAAAATTCTCTTAAAAAGGTTTTACTAGTTCACTTTCCTTGGCATTTTAATCACTATTTATATCTGTAAAGTAGTGATATAATTAGTAAAGCTATTAATGTTACTTATGCTTAGTATTACAAATGCGTAAATCTAGCTTATAGCAAAATAAATAATATTGATACCACTGTCAAGCATCAAAGTAATTGCTGGATAGCTTTGGTAAACCAAATAAGTATTACTCCTGTTAAACAGCTTACTCTGGGTCACTTACCTACCCTCCCTTTGAACCATTCATTCATGGCACCCAGAAGGAACTATGGGGTAAGAACACTGTAACTCCCCTCCTTTTTCACAGTACAGGAGGCCTAAAGTGCAGGACAGGAAGTCCACACAGTACAGGAGTACTGTCTGGTCCTTGATATATTGTCCAATGGAAAAAGAGGTTCCTTTTATTAGGGCAGAAAAACAATGAAATTCTATATCTGTTCTGTTGCTAAATCAAGGTGGCAGAAGTCTCTGACCTCTCAGTTATGTACAACTGAACATTTTTTGGGCTGTTAAAATTGTCCATTCCACAAGAGGAAGGATTCATCCTAACCAACACAGAACCCTACTTTATAGTAGGGTTTCCATAAACAAAAGCCCACAAATCTGAGGTCATACCTTTTCTCAGGGTGATGAAAATGTCATTTGTTTCACTACTGGCTTATACTCCACTACCTACCTACAAACAGAAGCAGGGAAAGTAATCTTATCTATAAGCTCTTCCTAGCATTCCTGTTTTCAGTAACCAGAGAGGATTAAAATGAACAGCGCTGCATATTGGTCCTGAGTAATGGGACTTCAAAAACCAGCATATTAGACAAATATATCAGGGATGAGATATAATACCAAGGGCTAGTTTCACAGTATCAGCATTTTTAACTTTCATTCTAAAGTGACTGGATGATAAGAAGGTACAATTCAAATTTGGAATTCAGGGTGAGAAGATCTTTTTAATAAAACTGTTTTTACTATGTAGCTATATATCATTTCTTACCAAAATGCAAACCCAAGCCCAGGTCTTTTTTTTTTTCCTCTCTCTCTCCAAAACATCCATAATGATAGATTTCCACTGTATTTTTTCATTCCTTGAATGAATTTTTCAAGCCAAATTTTTGTTACCACTGTTGTTGACAGCACCAAAAGTTTTCAGGGGATCTTTCTTTGCTCAGAAAGCAGCCTGCAAACCCATGCGACAGGGAGGGAGAGGAAGTCATTGGGGTGAACAGTGAGGGCTGAGCCAGAGCCTTTAGAGGTGGCATGCATGAGGCCAGATGAATAGGATAGCACTTTGTGTGTTCAAAAGCCAGTCTCTTTTTCTCTTATCCTTGGCCTGTTGCTCCAGCCTGCTAATGAGTGGACACGCATTACCATTCATTAGCATTTTTATGGCACTTCATATTTGCAGTACACATTACAAATTGTATTTGTTAACCTTACAACATTCCTTGTGAAATCACCACCATCCATTCACTCTGATAGAGTAGTCTGTGTTCAAGGGGCTATGAGTGAATGTGCAACATTAGGAACAGGAAAAGTAAAACTCGGGGTGCAGGTCTCAACAACAACATCATAGGAGGCTTACGTGCAGGATCCACCCATGCTTCTTGCTGGCAACTGCATTCTACAGTTTCACTTACTTGCCCCTTATGTCTACCACCTTGGAGTTAATGCAAACCCTCCTTGACCCCTTCATTGTCAGAGGTTACTTGATAATAAGACTCTTACGTGTTTTGTTTACTTTGTGAAATCATTTTTCCTCTCATTTTCTGAAAACTGGTTCTTTTACATTTCAATGGGCAGCACACCTTTCTGTCACAGATGATGAAAACACATTTTTTACTTTCCATGATGTTATGCATTTTACAGATTATAGTCTCTCTCTGGCTTGGTTTTTCTGGAACCACATCTCTATATATCTTCATATAATGTCCCCTCAATAGCTTTAGTCACCTTTCCTCAGTTTCTACTGCATGTACAGTATTAATAACATGGCTATCAGATTTGGAGACGACACTTTTTTCTAAGTCTATCATTATTCCTCCTGTTCCCAGCAACTGAGAGGCAAGGCTCAGCAGCCAAAGAATGATGGTAGATTCCAAAGCAAAATTATTAGAGAGCACTCTGGGTAAATTTCTGTAACTGGACAACCTCGCTGACCCAAAAAAAGGCGTCCAATTTCAAAAAACTCTCAGTGACTTTCTATTTATTTCAAACTTCTTTCTGGAAGGAGCTTCAGAGATGGAGGACACGCCATAGGAAGAGGACCAGAGACCAGCCCAAGAATGAGCTTGCAAATGCATGACACCCTCACAGGGCGACCAGAACTTCCAGCAGAGGAGCACACAGACACAGCTACGGAAGCTGCCAGCCCCGTCCAAACGGCTGGCCCTGATTCAGGCAGATTCCCTCGGTCACAGCGTGGTTTACTGAATGCCTACTACACGCACTTTGAAAACATTTTTTGAGCTAAAGCCATACTTCAAAATCTTATATAATTGGCACAAGAAAATTATGCATACCCTTCACCCAAATTCTTCAACTATTACTATCTTACACAGCCATCATACAATTACTTAAATCAGGAAATTAGCACGGAAAAAATGTTATAATCCAATTTAAAGACTATATTCAACTTTTGCCAGTTGCCCTACTAAAATCCCCTTTTTCTTTTTTGGGTCTGGTAACCAACTTTGGATCATTCACTGTACTTAGACAGTTCCATAATCAGCCTTTTATCTTGCATGACCTTGATACTTTTGAAGAGTACAGGTCCGTTATTTTTTTAATTGTCCCCCAATTTGGGTTTGTGTGATAATTCCTCAAGATTAAATTGCAATTATGCATTTTTAGCAAGAATAGTACAAATATGGTGTTGTGTCTTTTTCAGTGCATTATATCAAGAGGCACATGCTCTAGATTTCCCCATTATTAGGTAATAGACATCTTATTAGTGGCGTTAACTTTGATCACTTGCTACAGGTGGTACTTGTCAGATTTCTCCAGTATCAAATTACTGTTTTTCCCTTTGTAATTTACATGTATCTTTGGGAGATACTTTGAAACAGTAAGTATTCTGGTTTTAATCATACATTCACAGCTAATTTTAGCATCCTTTACAGATTTTTTGATATGCCAGCATTTTGCTAAGTATCTTTCATGTGTTATTTCATTTAATCCTCATAGCCAGACTATCCGGCAGATATTATTATTTTTAGCCTCATTTTACCCTCAAGAAATCTGAAGTTCAGAGTGATTTAGCAACTCAACCCTGAATAGCCAGCTATGAAAAGTGATGGAAACAGGATTTAGACCAAAGTCAGACTCTTCCGTTCTTGCAAACGAGAGAAGAGGCAAACCAGCATCTCAAGTCCATGACTTATGACCCCTGGCTACCCTATTTTGCTGCCATAGAGTATTACTTAGGAACACAAAAGTACACATATCAGTGGTACAATTATTGATATTCTAGACCCAAACAGAAAGTGGGGAGGATGCTACAGAAGGAACACAAGGCTGTTATATTTAATTCAGCTGGAATTGCCACATTATTTTCTTTCTTTCTTTTTCTTTTAATTTGAGCATGATCCTTCAGTCAGCATTGTAAAAAGCAAGTTAATAGACATGGCCCAACACTTCAAAGTTTACCAATTAAATTAATCAAGGCCAGTGAATTATAACACAGACCACAGCTAAACAAACAGAAGAACCCTACGGAGGAGTTAGGGATCTCTCATATTTAAGGCAGGTATGTCCTGAGGCCCAGGGGATAAACAAAGTTTTGAGAGAGATCTCCAACATTGAGTACGTAGTAAATCTAAGGCCATGGAAAAACCCATCTTATTAAATAATGCCAGTTTATACTATTTTATTGAGTTCTGCGAGGGTAGGGACTATTTCTATCTTGTCCATCAGTGTATCACCCAAACTTAGCACAGTGCTTGACTCATAGAGATCAATATTGATTTAATTGAATGTTCCAGTACAAGCACCATGTTTCGAAGTGTGTTCTAGGCAGAATATATGGTAATGATGAGGGTTCTGAGGAGGCTGAGGAATGTCTAAGTAGGAACAAATCCTGATAAACACATTTTTAATGCATGCATTGGGCCCAGTACCAATAAACACTTCATCTTGCTTTGATTCTAGAGACTCCTGTAAAGTTTGTCTTTAGGAGAAAAGAGCTGGGAAGGGAGACTGACTCTGTTGTTGCTGTTCTGTTTTGATTTGGGTACCATGACTTATACTGTGTTATGAGCCATCTACACTAACATGGAAAGCAGTGCCTGCCTTCCTTGAAATGTCCCCTCATCCCATATTACTCAGACTCTTCCAGTTATAAACTGTAGAACATGACTCCAGCGAGCAGGGATAAAACAGATTATCAGCCTGCATACCTGGTTTCAGGCACAGCTAGATACAGAAGTTCCAATGAGGGCACCAAACAATGTGTGTTCCATCTCCTGGAATTTTTATCTCTGTCCCAACTGCTCCCTCCACACTGTATCAGGAGGGTTGCTAGCAGCCCCTCACTCCCATATTTCCAGCCTGGCAAGCCCAGAGGAAAGAACCAGCCTTCCCTATAGCTTTGTCAAAAAGTCTCAGGAGGATTATGATTGGCCAGACTTGAGTCAGGTGTCCATCCTTGAGCCAATCAACACAACCTGGTGAGATACTCCAGTTGGCTAGGCCTCTATAGTATGCTTAGCCCTGTGATAGGGCAGTCCAGATGAATCAATCAGATGCAATGGATTCTCCCAAAGGGGAAAAACTTTTGCCAGAAGTGAATAGGAAGAAGTAATCATCAACAGTCAAAAAAAGCCTATAGGCCCATAATAGTTTACACTTAAAATGAGCACAGAACTTAGTACCACTGCTCTCATCAGCCATTCTTAAACTGTGCTGGCACCACAGACCCATTATTTTCTGACCAAGTGTGGTGTTTACTCTCTCATCCTATACTGTCCCACACTGCTTGTAACAGGGTGTGCCCTCTCCAATAAGAGGAAATTTTGTCTCATGTGTCCTATAAAGTGCTCCTGCAGTCCTGGCATGGTGCATGGTAATTGCATGGCATTGCATGGTAACAGACACCATGCAATGACTTTAAGCCAGCAACTTGTGCTATTGTATCAATTCATTTCAAGCCTCCTTGCTGACTATCTGTAATATGGTCCAATTTGGGCTTCTTCACCTAATGAGAACCTGAAGCCAAAGAAGTATGGCAAGCAAGAGTCTCTTTGTGTTCTGAATCACGACAAAAGAGACCCATGTAGGTACCTCAGACCAAGCCCTTCCAAAATCTTTTTTTTTTTCAAAAGTTAGCAAAGACTTTCTAAACTAGAACACTTAGGAGAAATTCTAAATGAGATTTTAGCCCCTGCCACTGATAGAAGAGGAGCTGCCATGTGAGAAGTGGAGAAAAAAAAAGAGAGAGAGACAAAAATCCTCAGTCCTGAAATGCCTGCCCAGCTCTGCCTCCCACTCCCGCAGTTGGCTTCCGCAAGCCTGTTGACCTTGTGCTGCCAAGCTGGTCACGTGGCGCTCAAGTTATCAGACATCACCTGCCTGGGTGCATGCTTCTGACTTTTGTCTGTGTTTCTATTACACAAACGCCACCAATTCTGTCTTTGCAAGATTGAATTGAAGATTAAGCTGCCTAAAATCCAAAGAGGGGTGCCTCTCCTTCCCCTCTGCTCCAGCCAGAGACCCAGGTCCGGTCTCTAGCACATCCCAAAGTGCATACGGTTCCCTGGAGCAGATCTGGAGGAGATTTATGTTTATCCAAGTTCTCATGCCCGCTGGCCTTCTGAATCAAAGGTGGAGTTATAAACCAAAGAAATTTACTGCAAGAGTCTAGTATGCTCTTGTGAAGCTGAACCATTTCACTCCTTTTTAATAAGGTTAAAAATAGTTACAAGTGGAGCATTGGAATAAGGGCTTGAAAGAGCTCTGTGGTGCATCTGTGACTTAGGCCTGGCCGACATTTTACAGCCCTGCCTATTAAAAAGCCCAGGCCGTCGAGGCTCCTGCTCCTCGCCCTCTCCAGGCACACTAACAGGGCAGCCTGTGGCCCGCCTGACATGCTCAGCCCCTGCATCTGTACCCCAGAACAATTGATGGGGGCCAGCCAGCCTCTGCTTACAATTACAGGAGGTCATTTTAACTACCTGTTGACTTGTTTCATATTAAAGACAGCCAGCTGATGCAGAAAGCTTTGGCAAAAGAGCAAAACCTTACCTAGGGATCAACTTTTGAGTTGGCCAAAAATAAATGCACCAAAGGGGCAAGTTCATATGACAGCTACCACCACCATTTGGGGTGGAATGGAGGAAGGAAAGCAAATTAAACCTATGAAGTCTAAGGCCAAGAAGGAGAAACTGAGTTTAAGGAGAAGACCCCATTCCTCAATCGCCTGCCCAGGTCAAAGTCACACCCCATCCACCTACTGAACAAACCTGTGCACTTCTAAGTGGAAAGCAGCAGCAAAAGCCCCATGCCTCCTGCTGCAATCTAAACGGTAATGTGATTATAAAACCTCAGATCAAAGGATCGAAAGGATCCTGGCCAAATGCCAGGGAGAGTCATGGCTCCTGATAGAACTAAATCAGGTCCAATCTGGATCTGAGAATAATAAAGCAATTAACCACGAAGTGACAGAAGCTGAATTTCACAGTAAAAGCAGTGCTAACCAGCCATTTAGCATCATGAGAACAAGACCCCTTTCTTCAGCCACCTGCGGTCACCACCCCACCCCCTGCTCCGTAATTCCCACCCCCCTTACAACTCGTTGAAAGCAAAAGATTAAGCCCAGGCCTGCACTAACAGGCAGACAGGGGTGGGGGCAGTGGACAGACCCCTCATTCAGAGGCCTCCAGAGGGCATGTTGACTTGGCTCAGAAAAAAAAGAGCTTACTAACTACTCAGAACTTTTCAAAACAAGGCTCTGGCTACTTAGTTAATTGGCAAGGATGAAAGGCAAGGATATGATGAGAAACAGTGGTGTTATCAGAAATGGAAGAAAAATCAGAATGGCAATCTTGGCCCCCATCACTAAAGAATCTCCAAAGACATACAAATATGCCTGGGATTTTGAAATTCACACTTAAGCACACAGGTCTACATTGACATGAGCTTGAAGATCCAACCTTCCTTGCTTGCTTTACCCCCAAATCCACACACATGCACACACACACACATGCATACAAACAAAAAATATCGCTAAACTCATATTTTAGAAATGGGCTCTGTCTGTCCCACCTGCGGTGGCCAGGCAGTAGAACAGATGGTCTGTCAGGCCACCTGCTGATAAGAGCCACCTTTGTTATGAGCCACAATAAGCAGATTGGAGATGGAATTTTAGAATTACATAACACATTTTTGAGTCCTTTGGTCAATTCATTAACACAGAGAGCTTTATTTTTACCTTCCTTTTCCTGGAGACTCCAAGAAGAAGAAACCAGAAAATATCTGAGAGAGAAAGAAAGAGCAGAGTTCTAGGCAGATCTATATCACACTTGCATGTGTGTACATATATACAAACAAGAGCAGTTAGCCCTAGCTAGCTGCTATACTGTTATTAAAACTTTTGAACATTCAACATGTTCCTAATCGCCCTTACAAGTTCCTGTGCTTTCACTGGTGCCTTGAAGAAAAAATAAGAAAAAAAAATCAAGTACACTGTCCTCTTTAAAGAGAGCTACATATACAAATGCATTTGAAAAGGTTAAAGAAACAAAATTAGGTAACAGAAGTGATAAATTTTCGGGACAAGAGAAGCATGCAAAACGAGAGTTTCCCTCACGGAGCCTCTCTCCCAATGCTGGTCCAGTCTCTGGCCCAGACACACACCGTCCAATCCTCCGAACAGCATGGAAGTGCCAAGGTTTCCATCAAGTTGGTATGATGACCCTCCTTTGGGAAGATGTTTTATTTTACCCAGGAAAATAATTTTAACCAACTATGGGCAGGCTGTTTTCCAAAATGGTTCCATTAATCAGGTTATATTTTAAAAGACCTGAAATGAAGAAATTATCATTCCCTTCTGATGAATATCTTTGAACATGGACAGAGTCAAGCTGTTGCACCTAACATGTTCTCCTCTGTGGAAAAAAAAAGAAAGAACATGCACATGTATGTGCCCATGCATGCAAACACAGGTAACCTGCTTTTTTGTGGCTGTGTTCACATCACTGAGCATAGGGGTCTATAATGGAAACACTGACAGGCCCGTAACTAGAGCGGCATTAGCAGGCACCACCACAATAACCATTTAAGCTCTTTTTTTCTTAGAAATGACCAGCCCAACCAATGAGAACAGAGTAAACACGGCTGGCATCTTAATGACCTTTGAGCATTAGCAGATGGCCTTTTTATGATCACAGATTAGCAGTACATGGTCGTTTGTTAATGACCGATAACAGGTGCCAGTGGTCCCTTAAAGTCCTCTTTGTGCCAGTTCTTTACCTTCCCTGAGTAAGAAGTGTTAGTCTCTCGGTGAACCCACTTCCCCTGTCTTTCCTTTGTTTCTCTTTTGGCTGCAACACAGAGCATTCTCCCCAACCCAAAGTAGGTGCAAGGACGCATCCACTTCAATGTCTTAATCGCCCTGTCCCTCTCCCTTTGTCTCTCTCTGAACACATTCTCCTCCAGATATTAGCGCCTAAGTCTTGCAGTGTTTCAACCAGATGAGCCCAGCAGCAAAGGAAAGACCACTGTAAAGTGGGCTGATTTACAGGACGATGCCTGGTGCTATGGAATAAATAATAACTCAGCCAAGGCTTCATCCAGTCTTAATTAATGAATCAGCCAGAGTGGATAAAGCCATTTCAAGCCTTTCTTTCTGCCATTGACAGCATCCAATTAATTTCACCCAGAAAAACTTATCTTTCCCCTGCCCTGTGGGCTGCCCATGCCTCTCACCTTCAGGACCCTCTCCTTCTCTCACCTCCCATTATTTCATCCCCAAGAAGAAACACAACAGTATGGTTGCCCAGTGCCCAGTGCGCAGTTGACGTAAATGACTTCCCCGCCCATATTTGTGTAAATCTCCCCTTGGTCTAGTTTATTTAGTCCAGCACCAGAGCAGTTCATGGGGGCATCAGGACGTAGGGGAATTACCAAGTTGGTTTGTCTCTGTCTATCTCAGTGTGGAGGAAAGGAAACTCCCACAATTAACCTGAGATGCAGACTGACTCCAGGACCCTAGGGCTGCAATCCCCAATGAGCTGAAGGAGCCCACCTAAAAGCTGGAGCAGAAGCAGAACTCAGGGCACTCACAGAACATGGGGACCAGGACACCGCTGAACTGGAGGCTGAAGCACTCTTCTCTCAAATCCAGGCACCTAAAGGAGGGCCCATGGAGGCAGAGTCCTGCACCTGCTCTCCTGCACTGCCTGCAAAGGGCTGTTCTGGGGAATAAAAAGTATCATGTTTCAAAGTACAAGTTGAATGTACATCACTGGAAAACTACTTGTTTTCCAAAGGAGACACAGCTTTTGGTCTTTCTTGTAATGTTGCTGCTTTACAAAATACATCTCAGGAAATTAATTCAATTAAAGATACCCCCAAATGGACAGATCTGTTACAGCATGAATGGAAATATAGACATTTTAAGGAATTCCTACTTGTTAATGGGCTAGGGGACTTACTCTGTTGTGACAGGATTGTTCTTTTAAAAAAGAACTATTTTTACCTTTGAAAAGCTGTATATTCTCAAGTGAATATTACATCTGTGGGATGTTTGTGGTTGTTTGGCAGCTGATCACTTGGAGTGGGGGAAGAGGATAAAATGAGTTTAGAGAGATGAAATCCCAATGTCAAATTTAGAAGTGGCCACTTCTCTGGCTTATACAGGGAAGGGGTGGTGTGACCCAACTACAGCCTCTCACCCGCCCTTCGCCTTCCAAAATCAGGGTGTTTGCACAGTCTTGCTGAAGTCCCTGGGCTGATGCCTCTCTCAACTCTCAATCAAGTTTCACGATGGAGTCTTTACTCAAGGCTTAATCTTTGCCCCAGCCCCCTCACACTGTGGTTCCCAGGTGTAAAACCAAGTAAGAAAATGATTCCAGGATCTGTTGGGCCAGGTCTCTCCCCCGCCACCCCCATTTCAAATATGAGAGAGGAAAGGGGAAAGAGAAGAAAGGGAATTCGCACTCAGCCCATGGTGAACACTGTTACAAAGAACAACTGCTTGCAAATAAACTCGGCCCCCTCCATGCCTAGATGCTGCCTACATAACAGTGCCTTCATCTTTCCTGTTGGCTGCATACAAAATATGGAAGGAAATCCATAATGATTGAAGTGATACTTAAAGAGCACCCCAACTCCTGGACCTCTTATTTGGAAAAAATATATAGCTATATCTCCCCACACTAGACTCTGCTGTCAGGAAGCTCTAATTTAAACTATTAATATATAAGTATCCTTTCCTGGCCTCAGTCAAATTCAGATCTCATCTTTGTGTTGCATCCTCAAAAAGATAAAATGAAAAATCCATTACTAATTAGACTGTTAAATTAAACTGCTTTAACTTTATTTTATGAGAGGTGTAAAGTACATAAAGAGAGATGCAAAGTGGCACCAGTGACCTTTAGCAGTGACTGGTGGCCCACCCCAGTGCTTTCTGAACCACTTGCCTGAAAACTCCTGGATTCGCTAACACCTTCTATTCCCTCTGCACCACTTCTAAACCTGAAGGATTTATTTTTAACAGTCCCTCACCCACATAATGACTTTAAAATTCCTTAGGTTCATACCTTAAAATATAGCTGGGAATTAAGAAATAATGTCAATTAATAGTTGAAGCTCAGAGGCACTAATGGAGTTAGCTAACCACTTCCTTTTGAAAAGCTATCTTAAGTACATGGAAAACTCTAACCACCCGAAGGTTTCCATGCTGGAGTGCACAGGTCAGCCAACTGCGGGCCACCAGCCAAGTCCAGCCCACTGCCTGTTTTTATACAGCCACAAGCTAAGAATAGGTTTTACATTTTTTAGTGGGTTGAAAAATCAAAAGAATTCCTATTATTGACATGGGAAAATTTTATTACTTTCAAATTTCAGTGCCCGTAAATAAAGTTTTATTGGGACATAGGTACAAACTCATTCATTGTGTTTCCTCTGCGGTTGCTTTCATCCCACAGTGGCAGAGTTAAGTAGTTGCAAAGGAGACTATATGGCCTGAAAAGCCTAAAGTGTTTACTCTCTGGCCCTTGGCAGAAAAAAATTTGTCAAGCCTGACTTGGTAAGTGACTTTGTCATATGCACAGACAAGAGGAAATCAGTACCACTTGTTCCGCTGAGAACTGAAAGTCAGGGGAAAAAAGCATAAAACACTTGATTTGGTTAAAAGTGAACAAGCATGTTCATAGAACAGTGTAGCGGAGAGCTATGTACGTAGCTCCCCCAAAGCTAGGACATTGGAGTCAATCAGGTCCCACATCTGACATTATCTTATTTGCTATCATTATACAAGTTGTTAACTTGATACCTTTATATACGTGTACCGTAGAGCCAAGTGGCTATTAGGTTCCCCAGATCACTTGCTATTATGAGACATTCCGCTGCGTGTACCGCATCAATGGAGCCTCAGCTGCAGCACCTCTGAGAAAGGTGGGCTACAACTGGTCACATGGACTTTATCCTCCATGACATTTCTCTTCCGAAGATTTTGTTTCAAGGTCTGCAATTTGCTCTAGAACAAGTCACACGTGTAAGGAACATTTCCTCTCTCAAGCCAATGAAAGAAGCTGTGAGCCTCCGGGATGACATCTGGTCTGTCTGTGTTTACCAGGCTTCTTGAGACCCATGACTGGTCCAGATGTCTGCCCCCGAATTGATTACCTATACTAAATGCTTATTTATTTTAAATTTCTATCCCTGTTTTCTTGTCTCTTTGCTCCCTCTCCCCCACCCCCCTTCTACCTCTAACTACTGATTTTGGAATCAAACAGAACTAAGTTTCAATTTCAACATTGTCATCACCAGCTGTGCTTCCTTGGACAAGTCACACAGTCTCTCTGAGCCTACTTCCTCACCTCTAATTAGACATAAGAGGGGCCACCTTGAAGATATTTGAACTTTTGGGCAGTATGTTTGGCATACAGTATGTTTTCAATAAATGATAGCTGAATAAATGGATTAATATTGATATAAGTATAGCTAAAATATAAATATGTTTATTCATATGTCACTCATATTTTACACTCTTAAAAATGGTAATAAACACATAGAAAGTGTTCAATAATCTCTAGAGTGAACTTCCCATTTACTCATTCATTGCTACAGTGAGCACTTTTGAAGCACAAATACATGGTCATTTCCATGTTACTGATATGGGCCTTAAAAGGAGGTGAAATACACACACATGAGGGTTTTCACTTCCTCAAGGAGCAGCATAAATCTACATGACAAAGATTTAGTTCACAATGTGACATATTAGAAAGCACTTATGGTCCATCCTGCACACAGTTAGCATTCAATATATTCCAGCTGAATTGCTTCAAAATGTAAACCAGAAAGAACAAAATGCAAAAAAAAACATAAAAAAGAAAATACCGAGGGTGATGCAAAATGGAACAGAGTCGGAGAATGCCTTAGAGGGTCAGATGTGGCTTCCCGGAGGAAGTCTGTGCTGGGAACTGATGGAAACAGAGCAGAGGAGCATTACAGAGAGGACTAGCATGATGGGTCCGATTGACCACGTCGACATGTCACACAAAGGGAGTGGCACAGTCGAAGGAGCCTGACTCAGATATCAGACAGACCTAGGTCAGGTTTTTGTCCTCCACTTACTAGCTGAATGAACTTGGGAAAGTAACTTAGCCTTTTTAATCATCATTAATATAAGCATAATAAAACCAACCTTACACCATTTTTGGCACATAAATCTGTCGAGAATTTTAGCAACTTATGGAATTATTTAATGCAAAAGAATTATAGTTATTGAAGAGCCTTGAATTAAAGATGAAAGCTTTTAGTTTGGGGCCCTTATAAATTTAGCATCCTTCATGAGGAAGACCAGCCACATGAATGTTAGTGATCGTTAGGGTTTTGTACTTGACCTGCCTCTTGTCATGGTTGAACAACTCTTCTCATGTGGTATCAGCAGATCCAATCTATACTGAAGCTATATGAAAGGTTAGCTACCCAGACAAACACCTGGGAGTCATTAATGCCTCCTGTTCATCCCTCACCGACCCCCTTGTCTTCCCAAATAGTCAGTCAAGTCTTCTGTCAATTCTAGCTCCTTAATAACTTGAATATTTCCTCCCTTTTCTACATTCTCACTGTCACCTAGCCCAAGTCCTCATCACCTCTTCCATCATGAATCTGAGTTCTCTCCCTGCCTCTGTCCTGCCCAGCTGCTCTTCATTCTCCAAAACAAACCTGGCCATGCTATTCTCCCACTTAAAGCCCACCTTTCAGTGGCTTTCCACTAACTTCAAAGGAAAGTTTAAACTTTACTGTGATGAACAAGAAATCACCTGGCCTACAACTGAAACTAATATAATATAGAATGTCAACTATAATTGAAAAATATTTTTCAAAAAGGAAATTCCATGATCTTGTCCCTTTTGGCATTCAACTGGCTTTTTGTACACATGCATAGGTACACACACACACACACACACACACACACACACACACACTATAGCTCCCCGATGTGCTTGCAGTTCCCCAAATATGCCCTGGTCTCTCTCTCCCTTTTTTCCTTTTCTCTTGCTACTTCTCTGACTAAAATACTCTTATAATCCTCCTTAACCTGGCTAATACTCATTTCAAAACAACAGGGCAACCATCCCTAATTAGCATCTTCCCACTTTCCACATTGTGTTGGGTGACCCAACTGGGAACATCCAACCACTTTGTATAAATTGTACTTAATCAGGTATTTGTCTATATCCTTCCTCATCACCACTAATCTGGTTACGCCCTGAAGACGGAGCCATATCTTCATTTTTGTAACTCTGGAAAAAGTGCATAAATGGAGTATGTAGAGGGTCCCTATAATTGATGGGTAGATAGATGGATGGATGGTTGATTGGATGGCTGAATGATTGGAGTTCAGAGATAGGTACTTATTTGAGAGCCGTCAGCTGAGTTGTTTCTGAGATCTTAAGAGTCCATTTGAAGGAAAATTACAGTAAAAAAGAAAGAAGACTATGGTCAGAGTTTTGAGGAATGACATAGAAGAGTGGGAGTAAAAATCATTGACAAGCGATATAAAGAGAAGTTGGGGAAGTACTAGAATGGTTCTTACTTGTGACTGGCCACACTGTAAACAGGTACAGGCCTCTACACCACTGAGGATGTTTTGAAAACTGTGCATACCCTCTGACCTGTTCACCTATTGAAGGAATAATTGTAAGAGTAAAATCAGAATCAACCTAAATATCTATGCCCAGGTTGAGTAAATTATGATGCATCCACATCATAGAATGTCATTTAGCCATTTACACATTATAATTACAAAGAATAGGTGTCAACATTTTTAAAAATTGCTAATAATACTAAGTTCAAAAGACAGCCAGGAAAACTGAGGCCATGACATGTGAGGGAAATCAAGGGAAAAAAGACTGCCAGGGAGAGGTGCATCAGGGAGGCAGCAAGACATAAAGGTTGAGGAGGTTGGTGATGGGTGATTAAACCAGAGAGGACTCTGGGTATCTCCTGCTCTGGACTGATCCTAGGCTCTTTCAGAGCGGGTACCTGTGTGCCCACGTACACTCTTCTCTGAAATAACTCATGATGGTCATTATGCATGCCCAGTATAGTGCCCAACACAAATGTTTGCTACTCTTCCCACCATGCCATAACGTCCTTCCTATTGTCAAGCATTCACCACCATCTTTACTAGCACTCTTTCACTTTATGGTTTTGAGATAGGGCTATCAATGCCCACAAAATCGCAAAGGGGATAAGTGATTTATTTATCTTGGTCACGAAGAAAGCCCCAATCCAGAGTCCTGGTCTGTATCTTCTCAACTGAACTATTCTTTTTACCCAGTTATTACAGATGGCTAATTATTTGATGTTTATACAATTACTATTGTCTCTGTATTTCCTCTATGTAGGTTAACTAGGCTATCACCAGTTGTCTGCATTTCCCATGGCAAGGAGCTGTGGCTTTGTAAAAACATTTTCAGTAGTGCCAAGCTGAGTATCACACACTTATCGATTGTTTGAGGATGACGATGCCTCTGATAATGACAGGAGAGATAACTCCCTTTATTCATCACTCTTTTTCCCATTTCCTGCTGAGTTGCACTGGTCCTTTGAAAGACAGTTCTAGGAGACATTTTGAAGACGATGGCTGTGAGTCATGGAATAAAGAAAGGTGCCCCACTGTCCTCCCTCCTATAGACATTCAGTGCTGACACACAGTACGACACTCAGTAAGAGGCCCCAGACACTCAGTAAGAAGCCCCAGATGTTTAGCTGAATTCAAAGGCATTCTCAAAACACAGGGCATGGAATAGAGTGTTAAAAATGTAGGACTCCTGGGAGGAAATTTTTTCAATGAATGGTGTGATAGAATAAAAAATAACTATTTGATTTATGTTTTAGGTTGTTTGCTTGAATACAACTCCTAAAACCCCTATAATCTCTGGAGTAATAAACGTGCCATTGATATGCTAATGAGATAATCTTAGCTTTAGGATGGGAACTGGTCACCAGAAAGACCAATCCTTTCATCCTCACCTTCTTACCTTTGGAGAGTGAAGAGAGGCTGGAGATTCAGTTACCATATTTTTCGAATTATAAGACGTACTTTCCTTCCCCCCCTCCCAAATTTGGGAGGAATAATGGTTGTTAATGCTGCTGTTGAGTTCTGTTTACATTTACATTGGTGAAATATTATGTTATTTATGTTATTAAATATTTTACCACATTTTTTGCTTCAAAATTTTTTTTCTTATTCTCCTCTAAAACTTAAGTGCATCTTATGGTCCAGAAAATACAGTAATCACCAATGGCCAGTGTTTTCATTAATCATACCAGTGTGATGGAACCTACATAAAAACCCTTAAATGGTGAGATTTAGAATGCTTCTGGGTTGGTAAACACATTGAGGTGCTGGGAGAAATGCACATCCAGGGAGGGAATTGAAGCTCCGTGCTCCCCACCATCCCCCTCGATACATTGCCCTATGCATCTATTCCACTTGGCTTGTTCCTGTATTCTCTATAATAAACCAGTAACATCAAGTAAAACACTCCCCTGTGTTCTACAAATTATTCTAGAGAATTATCAAACCTGGGAGAGCAAGGGGTTAAGAAAACTTCTAAATTTATAGCCAGTTGGTAAGAAATGGTAGGATTTGGGATTGGCTCTAGAAGGTCAAAAGTGAGGACAGTCTTGTGTGACTGAGTCCTTAACTAGTGGAGTCTGTATTGACCAAACACTTTCAGAATTGAATTCAACTGCTGCACATCTTGTTGGCACAGGAGGATTGGAGAATTGGTTCTTGGTATAGAAACCCCCACACATTTGGTATCCGACATGTGAATAAAGATAGCTCAAATAGTAGGGGCGGGGGTCAGAACAGGGGAATGGCCAGGATTTTAGAGAGCTAGCCGTTCTCATCTTCCCCTTTTTCTGACAGAGAAGCTGAGGCACAGGAAGGGTTAGTGAGCACCTCATAGCCACACTGCGGCAGAGCCCAGCTGGCAACTGGATATCACCATTTCTTATGAACAGCTTTTTGCCCCTGCCCCATGCTAGAGCAGGATTGATGAACCCAGAAAGCAAATGAGCACTTAACCCATGGCTCAGAGAATAGCCTGCCCTTTCCAGAAACTGGAGAAGAAGACTCAGTTTCCCCACTGTGGCCACTCACAAAATCAGTTTAATCCTAGGTATGCCTCCCAATCAAATATCATCACCTAACATCACAGTCAAGTTCCCAGCCTAAAAATTAAAGAATTAAAACCTACCAAGAGTGATAAAGACTTGTGAATGTAGAAGTTATTATGGAGGGAGATTTGTGCTCCCAAATAGTTAGAAGGGTAGAACAGGTCACACATAAAATTCACCACAGGCCACAGCCATCTTGACATTTGTGCTACTTCCTGAATTTGGTTCTCCAGGATCTTATTTAGATTCACTTTCTCTCTTTGGAGCTAGGTCATTGGTGCCTCTCTATGCATGGTTTCCCAGTGTGCATCTCTCATAAACAACCTATTGTAATAGGATGCACTTCCTTCTGTTTAAAAGAGTTCTAGAACCCAACATGTGTATGTTGTTTGTCATGTGAAGCAGTGCTATTTCTAAACAAAGTAATGCTTTACTACTTTCAGGGCATTCCAAATTCCCCTTTTGGATAAAATTTATACTTCTCAGGATCACTGGGACAAAGGGTACTACAGGACTAATTCCTATATAGCCCAGGATATTGACAACAAAACGTCCACAATGTTGACAACACAATGTCCACATAATGAACCTAGTCTTCAAATAAATTAAGGGGGCACATGGGGTCTGACTTTTGTGGGTTATGATGCCCTTCCGGGGTAGTACATGATTTCTTGAAAATCCAGTGAGAACTAAATTAGTTTTTCTCAAGCATAGCACATGAAATCTAAAAATGGTTTGCCATAGATGTGCTTAGTGCTGGACAGATGCAGCTTGTTTTTCTGTATTGTATGCATTTCTAGTCATACACAGTTGAGTATACATGTAGGGGTGTGTGTGTTTGTGTCTGAGATGGAGAAAGGGGAAAAGAGACAGACAGACAGACAGATAATGTTGGAATGATGTGGAGTATAATTTATTTTCTCTCCTGGAATGCAAGAGTTTCCCCTGATCCTTTGGCATACGCTTCTTTTGTCACTGTAGTTCTTGAGTATCCAAATGTTTTTCATTGTGGGTGGTAGATGTCCACTATTTGTGAGTGGTAACTACAGCCTGTGGCCTGCTTCTACTGTATTGCTAAGCAGCACTTGGCAACATCTTGTCTGTGTTGTTACTTCTTTTTGATGCCTCACAGTTGCATAGCTGTGTCTTTCTCTCATCTTGCAGCTTTGTTTGCTGCTCTGGGAGTGTTGGCATGGCTGAAAGCCATCCCAGAAAGGATGTCCACTAAACTGTCAGAGACTGAATGGCTGACACTGGGCACGAGTGCTTCTGCATAAGTGCTTTGGAAGGTCATTATTGAATCATTTCCCAATAAATGCCATCCAGATCTACCTGGTGCACTGCTGAGCAATGTGCCAACCTGTCCTAGAGCCCCAGTAGATGTTCAGTGCCTCTCATTGGTAGCTGTTGGCTTATCCAACCATTCTTTTGTGAAGCTCTGGGGCATTGGCTAAAAACAGTGGCTTTTGTACTTGTCATGATTAGGAGGGTGTGACATTTTTTTCCATATATCAAGAGCTCACATTAGGTTTTCTGCTCCTCAGTCATCTCAGATACTGGGATGAATTCCATTCACACAGGCTGCTTCCTTTTAAAACAAGGAAATAACTCCCCACAGTATTTTTTAATGGATATGATGTGTTAATGCACACACATGAAATTAAAATATTGTAAGCCAAGTCTGTAGCTCTTGGCATACTGTATAGAATACCTCAATAGTGGTTTCAATTATGTGATGTGATTTCTGATACATTTAAATGACAGCATGGAAAGAAATATCCTTTCCACTTGGTTTGAAGGCTGAGTGGTAGTAGACATGGACTCACCAGCTAATCTCAGCTAAGTTGCTGGGCTTCTGTAAACCTCAGTTTCTCTTTTGATACACTAAGTGCTCCAAGACCTGTGTGCCATTAGATTCCCATTGAATAACATTGGAGAATACATTTCACAAAACATTATAGGAAATTAATAGCTGTTTGTCATCATCATCATTATCATCACTTTATTTTTAAACAGCTACTTCTGATTCCAATATATGTTTTCTTAAATATCACTGGTAGAATATAAACTGATACCTCTCTAAGGCCTATGAATTAAAGTTGACAGGTGATCTAAACATAAAAGCCAGAGTTTAGTTCTCCAAAGTGCATGCTGAGATTAGAGTTGTTCTGAACAGAGTAATGCTAACAAAAAATCAAATGGCATCACACTATTATTTTGTGCTATGTATTATTTTAAAAGTACTAGTTTCCCAGAGTCTACATTTTTCTCCCCTTCCCCATTATTGGTAGGCATTGTGAGTCTACACTAGTGCTATCTAGTCACTGAATATCAAAATATTTCTTGCTGTCATACATGTAACTAGATTATTTTTTCATACACATAAGCCAACTTGTGAATTCAGTGGAGGAAGTGTGGTGAATTTATTTAAACCACCATATTTTTTTCTCTTTCCTTTACTAGTTTTCTTTTATTTTCTATCCTTTCTTTTTCCTCTTTATTTTTCCTTATTCTCTTCTTTTGATATCCATAACTCCATATATAATTTTGATTAATTACATTATTTTTAAACTCTTAATTAGCACTAATTTAAAATGAGCTTTGGATCATAAGAGTTCACCCAGCTGATTCCCAGGAATGGCAAATGCATTGCACTTCTTGAGAAATACCTCCTCACTATGTCTGGGTGTTCCTTTTTCATGTATCATTGCATGAGAACTATTTCTGGTCGATATAATATGGTGATAATTGTCTACCTTCAAAATGTTAAGGACAGCCTTGGCCAGTGTGGCTCTGTTGGCTGGGTGTTTCCGGCAAGCAAATAGGTCAGGAAACAGGCTTAGGTTGCAGTTTCAGTCCCCATCTCTTTTTCCCTCCCCTCCCCTCCCCTCTGTTCCCCTCTCTCTAGAATCTATAAAAGAAAAAAAATAATGTTAAGGACAAGAGAATAATGTTATTAGGGTATCTATTCCAACATAGATAATATGCTTTACATTTTTTTCAAATAGATCATTTTGGCAATTGCCAAGTGTGTACTAAGCTCTTGTCATGTGACAGGCACTGTGCTAGCACCAAGACCAAGAGTAAGGTAAAGCAAATGAGGTACCAAGGGTGCCTCATTGAAGTGTGTGTCTCCTTAATCCCAGTCTTGTTAACATTGAGGTATCAAGACAAAAAGACTTAGTGTGACCCTCATGGAATCATGCAGAAAGGGAGACAAACCACTGAATAAAATTCATGCAAAGTAACAAGAGAAGTAATAGCAGTAGGCACAAAATATTGTGCTTGTTGAAATAATAGTATAGGCTAATTTAAATGTAAATAAGATAGAGTGTAATGGAAAGCAATTATGAGATTGTGAATTTTTTAAGAGTCTGAAATAAAGTGGAGAACATTAAGACAATGAAGGTAGCATTGTATTCCAAACACCCAGAACTGAGTACATGAGGTAGGTATATGTTGGGGTGATTGACTGTGTTTGATACTAGTCCTTCGTGCTGGCACCCTGGAGCCACACGGAGTAAATATAAAGGAGAGGTGGTTAGTAACTTTTCCAAATCAGTCGTCCACATGCCCACGGAGGCCTGTGGCCCAGGGGTTACTGCTGAGTTCCCAACCTGTCATCATGTTAGGAAGGCATTTCCTGCAAAGGTAAAGTCTACACACAGTACCTTCCATTCTTCCAACCCCTGGAACTATATCCCACACCTGCAAAAATTCTCTCTCTTCTTTTTGGAATGAAAAAGTAGAAACATAGAAGCATAATGCTAGATTTTCTTTATTAAAAATATGGGAGGAAAAAAGGAAGACTGTTTTATTATTGTGGACATTTCCAAAGAGGTAACTAAAAATTTATGGTGGCCTTGTTAGACTCTATAAATCAGTTGACAGCATCTCCATTTTAAAATCTCTTCTACATATAAGCAGTAAAGCGAAGCACACATTGGAAATTCTGATGATTTCAAACTTCAGACTTTCTTTTAAAGTAATAACTTTAAATTCAGTTCTTTCTGACATAAACTTTTTCATCCCATTATGTCAAGAATTGTATTATCCATCCATTTGTCTGTCAGAACGTCTCCCTGTGGGGCGATAGACTCCTGGCTTCTCTTCTCTAAACCTCCCCATTACATCCTGCTATCAAGAGTCACAATTTTCCACGAAAGTCTCTGGTGACTTTTGACAATGTTTTACAGAGAACTAGACCAGGAAGCTCAGAGTTAAAGGAAATCTTCCATTCTAGCAATGAATATGTAATAGGCATTACACTGTGCAGTATTCCAAAAAATGTAAGGTTCATTAAGTCTTTCTAAAGCAAGGACTTCCATGTAGCTTTGAAGGAACCTGTCTTCACAATGGCATTAGCAAATTGCACTTTGGGGCACAGAATATTAATATTGCACATTAAGGAACAAATTTGTTTAAATGCTATATAGCTATATGTAGATGCTGATGATCCAGAAATAAATAAAAAGTGAATAGTTGTCCAACTTTGTATGTAAATTGCCTTTTGCTTATATACATAAGAATGCATTTTGCTCCTAAATTCCTTCATATTAACAAGCAGGAGTGTAACCAATATATAAACTAAAGTCATTCTCTTTAATGAGAATGCTAAATATTTTAAAGAAATGCATGGCTATAAAATATTGTCAAGGGCATTTTTATACTTAAGTTTAAGAACGCTTATGACTTAACTGTTGAATTATTTAACATTTCAGCCTGGAAGCACTATTTATGTATGTTTTTTAATGTTCTTACTTATGTTGGCTTTTCTTTATTAAGGATTTAGGACCTTTGATTTCTGTTTATAAAATTTACATTTTTAATCTCGTATTTCTATGTATTTCCCATTTGACAATGGCAACAATATCCAGAAGGAAGAGGGTGAGGGGAAAGGGAGAATATCATGGAGGCTGAAACAATGGCTGTACATGAAAGAAACTCAAGTCACACTGCTAAGGGAATGAAGTCAACTTTGGGCGACAAAAATAAAAGTCCTGTGCAATGAACCACCTGTATAACTAAAATCAGAGACAGAGAAACATGCACCTGGTGTCCAAGCTTCTTCCATGGAAGCATGCCATTCACAGGGAGCTGAGTTAGCTTGTGCCATAACATAATTCTACATGATTAACATTTGCTACTTTGAGATGTCAGCTTCTATTTTTCACCTATGTATTGTTTTGCAATTATTACCTAGCCACAGATTTACCAGAGAAACATATAAAACTCATTTTCTCTCCCTCTTCTTCAATTAACCTTGGTTTATATTTCTTAAATGTAGAAGAATCCCTGAAAGATTTCAGAAGATTCAGAGTAGAACCCCCACCAATATAGGAAATGGAAACTGACAGAGTTAGTGTGGGGGCAAGTCTTAGTTATTTCTATTAAATTCTACTCATGTGGTTAATAATAGAAAAATTATCCAACTAACTTTTATTTATGGAAACATACCTAAAATATTCATGAAGCATGCTTTCATAAGAACTACAATTGGGGGAATGAATGGACATTTAAGACTGATATGTTTTTGTCTAGTGATATTTTACTTTATAAACTGTATATATATATATTCAAACTATGTACATATATGTGTGTACATATATTCCAATATTACTAATGTTATTGAGTCAAAATTTTTCTTCTGCACTAAGTCACAAAGACACAATAATGAGGCCTCTGAGGGATGGGGCCTCAGTCATGCAGTCAGGGGAGGAACTGAAGGTTTCCATGGCTTGTTTAAACCATTAGAGGTCTTTCTGACATTGATTTTCACTTTCATTTATTCCGGTATTCCCTAACATGTGTTCCATGGGGGTTATTAAGTTTACTTTTAAAAAAGTACCCCAATTAAAGGAGCTTTGGAAATGCTGGATTAAACAAAATTCAGTAAGTTTTCTCAGAATCTTAAATATATCACTGTGCTTTGTGAATACGCAAGAGAGAAAGCTAATAGCTACCATTTTCCTAACATTTTGACCAAGTATCACTTTTTATTGTTTATTTTCCCAGAGTACCTCCGGGCTCATGTTCCACAGAGCACACTTTGGGAAACGATGACTTTCATCAATAAACACTGACTGAACCTAGCCAACGACACAGGCTCTGTGCTGGGACTTCATTTGTTTCGTAGAAATAAGGTTCATCATCAACCACATTGCAAAAAGAAACCATCAAAGTCACATTTATGTCCTCAATTGTCACAGTGTCTGGTGCACCATAAACAGCTGTTGAATAAGTGAGTGAATAAATTAATTAAAGAGACAGCTTCATGATTTATACCTACATACACTTGTGTAGATTATTATATCATTTTTATATTTATTTCATTTCATATAATGTGCCCCTAAGTTTCACTATCACCTAGCCTCCCTAAAATTTTGCTCAAGGAAAGAACCTAAAGAAAGAAAAGTAATTTAATTTCATGAAAGATTAAAGAGATCAAAATTCATTTGCTTGTATATAATAACCATGCTAGTGACTCACCATTATCAGCTATGGGGAGAATTTTTACTATTAATAACTTTTTTTCTTTTCTACTCTCCACTCACCTGCCCAAAACACATGCACATAAAACACACACACACACACACACACACACACACACACACAATATCAGTTACAGCACAAAAAGGCACAAAAGGGGTCTACCAAGGGCCAGGAGTTTTAAAATTTACTATATCATAGAGACACACTCTGTGCAAAGCTAAGTGGTCTTATAGGAACTTCATGCATTAGATGCTTCATGTAGACATGTATTAGATATTGTCATCATACTCTGAAACTGACATTCTCATTCATTTTGAAGTCTCAAGACATACTCTCTTCTTACATAGCTATATGGCATGTACTTATGAAATATATCAATTTAACTAAATAGTGTTTGCAGAATACACTAAGAATTTTAAGACAGCTCAAGGTATCCAAGTGTGGCATTGGTCAGAATTATAAATGAGTGTACTAGTAAATAAGTGAGTGACTGAAAGCACTAACTAGCTATAAACTATGGGCATAACGATACTTCAGTCAATGGAAACATATATATTGTACTTTTCCCTCAAAGGTAGAAGAAAACCCTTAGACAACGTTGCCTAAGTTGTGCTATTAGCTTCATCCTACCTCTAAAATTTAATTTTTTAAAAAAAGTTATCAAGGATCTAAAACCCTTTCACTATAGAGATGTGCAGGAAAACATAGTGCCCTGCCCTGACTTTATGTAAGTATAAAAAGCAATTCGAACATGCAAATCCTGTGGGTGATACATGTTGTTGGGCTGCAGCTATTTCCAGTTCTCCACAGCAAAGCATTCCCCACCGTCATCCAAGAACAGAATAAGTTGACTAAGTAGTTTTCCCAGAGCAGACATACAGTCACCACTAAAGCAAGCATAGAAAAGTTCCAAAGGGGTTGCCAGAGCTAGGATATGTGTTTTCTAGAGTCAGGCATAAGGTTGAGCCTGGGGGATTAGCTAAGGCAGGAAAAGCCTCCTAAGTGCATGGGTTCCATAAATAAGTGTTCTAACAAGGCCAAGTTGCTAAAGGAGATCTGATACTAGAAGAGAAACTTTTCCTTCCCATACACTATGCTGGAAGCAAATTGAGAGCAGAAATGGCTTGAGTCAATTCTATCTCACTACCAAGTGCCTCAGTGTTTGTCTAGCCATGGTTTTAACTCAATAAATGTTAGAGAACTAGATTAAATTTATTTTTGTTTAATTTCCCATCCTTATCCTAGTTAAGGCAGAGGTAGAGAATCTATAATTACCTTTGACTCCTTGGGTTTCTTCCCCTCAAGAACAAAGGCTAGAAAGAGAGGAAGTTGTAGTGATGCTCCTGAAAATAGGTCCATTGCTCTGGAAATGGATTTCCTCCTTTGGCTCTTCTCATTGGCTGGGATATAGTCACTATCACAACTTTTTCTTCTTCCTACAATCCAGAATCTAACCAATAATTGAATTCAACCTAACTGTAGGCCAATGAAATTTATTATAATGGTGCCACTGAGATACATCGTGGTTTCCAGGAACTTCCTTAATCAAGAAATCATCAAAATAACCATGTTTTAGTTTTAGTGTTAAATGCTTTTTTGAAATTATTGCAGTCAACTGATGATGGAACAGATTAGTTCCAGAATGACCAAAAGCTAAAAACTGGTTAGACTACTTGATTTAGGATACTGTTCAGGGACATTTCCAGAAGAAGGTAGAGAAGCAATGCAGCCAAGTAGATAGATACCAGTCATTACCAAGGCCCTACCATGGAATAGTGACAGTAAAGTTCATTGCCATGCATGGCCTGGTAGCCAACAAAGGTGGGAAATAGCTGGTAGTGAATTGTTGCCAAGTGTGCAGCATGGTGAACAACCTGGCAGGTAGGTAAAAGGCAATGATCCTAGCAGCAAACTATAGAACATGGCCCAGACAGACAAGGAGGTCTATATTAATAGGGAATTTTTCCAGCAAAAAAATGAAATACAGACACCAATCTCTAATAGATCTATAAAAGTCAATTTAGACAACTGGATTGAAGAAAATAATAAGAGGTTCTTAGTTACTATACAAAAATAAAAGACAAGTGCTTGGTTTAAAACACAAGGCTAGGAACAAAAACTTATCAGTGGTTGCCTAGGAGCAGGATAGGTGGGAATTAATAGGGGGCACAAGGAAACTTTTGAGGGTAATAGAGATGTTCATTATTTTGATTGTTGTGGTGGTTTCATGGGTATATAAATATATCAAAACAAATCAAATCACATGCTTTAATCCTCAATAGAACTCTTTTTTAAAAGATTTTATTTATTTTTAGACAGAGGGGGAGGGTGGAAGAAAGAGAAGGAGAGAAACGTCAATGTGTGGTTGCCTCTCACATGCCCCCTACTGGGGACCTGACCCACAACCCAGGATGTGCCCTGATTGGGAATTGAACTGGCAACCCTTTGGTTTGCAGGCCAGCATTCAATCCACTGAGCCACACCAGCCAGGACTCAATAGAACTCTTAACAAAACTTAAAAAATAAAAAACAAACAAGGCTAAAACCAAGTCTAGAATGAGTGTCCAAGACATACATAAGTTGAATACACTAAACTGCTGACAAGAATTCAACAGTTCTTTTGTCTGCTGTGGTAAAATGAAGGAAAGGGGTGTCACAGAGATCTCACTTAGCTACTGGTATATGCATGCACTTTGCCTGTGACAGGTGGAGGGTTCTGAGTAGAGGAAATGGTGCCTCAATGCAGAGATACAGGAGAGTGTGCCCACCTTGGACGGCCCAGCAAGCTGTCTCCCATGAGGGCTCACAGGGCAACATTTGTTTCATTAGTGAATTTACTCTGATGAACACAAGGCAACTTGTGTCCATGGTTAATCAGTGTCTGGTCTGCCTTTCTGACATCTCTTGGAAACTGATTTGTCCACACACCAAGAACAGCCCATCTCTTACTGGTAGACTCATGCAAGTCAAGTGCAAGAAACTGATGTGTAAAAACCTAGGTGTTCATTTATTCACTTGTAATGAGAAATAATACTCTCATTTAGACCAGAATCCTTGGGTCTGGCTGTCTAGGCAGTTTTCTACCTAAGGCTAAAGCCTCATGGTATGTAAACTCTAGTCAGAAGTCTGTCAGAACAAGAAGAATCTATTGTATGGTTGGGCAATCAGATGGCATTGCCAGATATATCTATCTTGATCCCAGGGTGGCAATACCAGGCTGAGACACTGTCTTCCTTGGGTGGCACTTGGATGCACCAGGGATTACTCCTGAGACACTTCTCCTCTTCTACTTTTACATCTGTGCACTCTCTCCTCTGATAAATATATTATTTGTGTAGATTTGCCACTATAGTGACTAAGCTTGCAGCCAAGCATTTCTGAACCTGAAAGTCAATCCAGCACTATGAGATTGTATTTATCTGTTCTGACCCAGTAATGTTGACTTCACAGCTTAACCCTCAGGAGGAATTAATTTTGTCCTCACTTTATGTTCTGGGGTAGACACCTATAGCTCTCAAGAACTGACAATAGTATCTATCTAACACAATTGTTTCATATATTATTCCAAAAATTAAGTACTGAATTCTAAAGCATTAAAAATAAGAACCATGTATGGTATGGGTCACAACTCTCCAACAACCAAAGTAGTGCTTACCTGAATCATTCAGATATATGGCCCTGCTGGTAAAAGTTTACCCTACCTTGGGAAAAACTAGACCTTTACAATGGGTGCAGATTAATCTTCCTGGCCAGCAAACAGAACAGAGATTCCTTCTTCACTGCAAATGCAAATCAGAATGGAGAGACTCCTATATTCCCTGTTAAAATGCACAGAACACAAATGAGCAACTTGAGCTTATTGAGATCAGTACTCAAAAACAAGGCTTTAGAAGGCTATGAAAATTAGAAAGGCTTCTCCTCTCTGCCTGGGTAGTTCTTCAATTCTTTTGATCACAATGGGTTTAAAATCACAGGACTCAAGAGAAAGAGCCCAGTAGGGGGTTTTCAGTCTTCCCTATGTCCTCAGCGACATCAACTATTACCCTTTCTGGGTAAGGTAATCTTTAACAGGCAGACAATCTTCAGCCTAAAGCTGCAGTGGGTGACTCACCTGGCAGTGGGAAGCCACCAAAGACTTTGACACAGGCTATGAGTGAATTTCTTGGGTCAACAACCTCAGGACTTCCCAGCAAAGGGATGTGAAGGGGGAGATAATCCTTCTAGTAGCTTCTCTGGGCAGAGGCTGGGCCCAATGGTAACACCCAGTCAGAACTTCTCTATTCCTCATTTGGAATGGGTTTCTCCCCAAGTGACTTATCAAGATATTTACAGCAAAAGAGGAATCAATCAAGAATTTATACAAAGAGACTGAAAGAATTTGAAGCACTCACATGTCCTTCTCCCTTAATACCTGCATTTTGGGATAGGGTACAACATATGCTTTTAAAACACCTTTGTTAAAGTTGATGAACAATCACCAATCTGCCAATCCCCTTTACTTCTCTTGAGAAGTGTGAGGGCTCTCTGGTTTCATTTACAAGACAGACCTGAGGTTTGGCATAGAAAATATTATCATATGGATCTTGAGCCTGCCATTGTCCACAAAGGGAAAAGCCAGGCCACATGCTGAAAGCTGGCACTTACATGTATGTGAGACAATTAACTACTTGGACAATTTGTTCTTTTTGGATCAGACAATCAAGTTGGGAATTAAGAAACCACAGTGGTCTGAGAGTCAGGGAGTAGGGTTGATAACTATTCACACAATGATAAAATTAAAGGCTTTGTAGCTGAAAGGGACTTTAGGGAACCTCTAATCCAGTAATTTATAGGCCTTTTTAAATGTTGGAACTTACTTTTCCATTTTTAAACAAAATCTTACATACAAACACTACATAAAATCATAGAATAATAGAACTAATCGGATGGAAGCTGATACCTAGGGCTCTGAAGAAAAGCAGCTTGAAAACTGCTGGGGAGTAACATCCCTTTTCATTCCCACACAGAAGAACTGAGAGGCCTTCTTCTGAGTCTCACATAGGGTGAGGGGCAAGGAGACTAGAAATTGATCTCCTAAATTGTAGTCCAGCTCTCTCCCTTTCCCAATGCAAAGCTTTCCTTCCAGAAAAGACCAAGAGGAATTGCGGAGAACCAGTGCCTACTCTCCATAATCATGTCAGCTCCCAAGCAGTAATAGTTGGGTATTGAGTATGAGTTGTAAGGGTAGTAGTAGTAGCAGCAGCAGCAGGGCTAACTCATATCCATAGCTGATGTTAGAGGTCACACAATATATCTGACTAGCACACATTGCTAGTCAGAGCAATGATGCAAAGTGGATAGGGAAGAATATCATTATCCTCATTTATGGATGAGGGAGCATGTTCAAAAAGGCTAAGTGGCATACCTCCTCAAGGCTATTTATACTAAGTAGCAGAGCTGGGTCATCAAATTCCAAATCTGATGCTCCTATCTCTACTCTATAAGGTTGTCTGTTTATTTTGAATACCAAACTTTCCCAATTTCCTTCTTTTTCTGAAAAATGGGAGTAAAAATCCAGTCTAACAAAGTAACCATGCTGCTTAGCATTCCATCAATAGTTTGAACTTGAATAGATTCAGATCCCCTGCAATGAGGACCTATAGTGGACTGACCAAAGGGAAAGGCCTGTTAAAGCATAGAACTGCAAAAATCTCCTATATAGACTGTGAATATTTTAGATAGCTTAAAACATAAAACCTGATCATTTGTCAATCTTCTGATCTAGACCTAAACTGCCTTTGAATCAGCCGTTTGGTGTTCAAATAATCTTTCTTGCATAAACCACACCCATAGTGTCCATTAACTAGTTTCCAATTTCAATTTCTTTAAAGTAGGGTGAGAACTGATACACTTGTGAAGCAATTGGAATGTAAAATGCTCTTAATTTTTATGATTGTTCCCACAGTCCTTTGCAAATGTCTTACACATGCCTAATCCTAACGGCATGTGTAAGACAGCAATTTTTTCTTAGTGTCTTGCTTTCATCAAGAAGTCCCAGTCCCAAAGTATGGATTTGAATGACAAAGGAAAAACTCCTTTCTTTTTGCAATCATATTTCATCAATTACTAAATATTTATTTAACTAAATCACATAACAAGAACAAGAATATGTATGAGGTGTATCCAGAAAAATTCCAGCTATTGTTAATATAACAAGAATGGTTTGTACCACATTAAAGTAACCTGGCAGTGGAGGACAGGGGACTGGAATGCATATGCATGAACAATGATGACTTCACTGTACTAGTCAGTGGGGGCAGTTGAACCCATTGAGTGAGCATATGTACTGCGTGGCCATTGCATTCAAAATGCCTGAGAGAGCAGAGCAACAAATCTGCATCAAATTTTGTGTTAAACTGGAACATTCCTTTGCAGAAATTATTTGGGTGATTCAGAAGGCCACAGCTATGGGCAACTGGTGATCAGCAGCTTCATCACGACGATGCACCCACTCTTGCATCATGTTTCATGCAGAGTTTTTAGCATAACACCAAGTCACCCAAGTGACTCAGCCCCCCTACAGCCCAGACCTGGTGCCCTACAACTTCTGGCTTTTTCCAAAACTAAATCATCTTTTGAAAGGGAAGTGATTTCAGACCATTGATGAGATTCAGGAAAATACAATGAGGCAGCTGATGGCAATTGGGAGAATTGTGTAAGGGCACAAAGTGCCTACTTTGAAGAGGACTAAGGCATCATTGTCCTACGTTCAATGTTTCTTGTATCTTCCTTAATAAATGTTTCTATTTTTCATAGTGTGAGCCTGGATACTTTCCAGACATACTTTGTAGTATGAACCCATTGGAAAACAAACACAGCAGACTTTGTATTGGCAAAGAGCACCACTGATGATGGCTGAGAGGCAATGGTGTCCTAAAGAGTGGCCTTCCTGGCCACACACACCCAACAGGCTATGCACATCATCCTGATGGTTCGGAGTTGACAGAGAGCACTGCCTAATCCCATTAGCTATTAGGCAGAGGTGTGTCCAAAGAGCTTGTCCCAAATTCTATAGTGACTGACCTTGCTATGTTACCTGCAGATGTGCTAGGAAGTTGTTTCATTGGTACATCTTCTATTTCTCCAAGCTCCTCCCAGACTAAGAGCTTCCTTCAGTTAAAAAATAAAATGCTCCTCTTTTCCCACTGTACCCATAATTAATACAGGACCCTTCCCCTAACAGACCCTTGAAGAAATGTCATTGCCCAGAACATCAGGACGAGGAGAGCAGACACTGCTTCAGAAATGTAATGTGTGGTGACTTTACGAGTACCTTGAGTCTCATCAATTATGTGGTTCTCAACTTACGGGATGCCATTCAGGGTATGTGAGTTATAAATGTGAATGCACTTAGAAAACAAATGTAAAATGTGATCTGTTTTAAACTGAGTACCCTCAGGATCACTTCATTGTTTCCCACAACTTCCTTATTCTCTCTGCACCGCACACACCTCTCCTGGGAATCACTGCCAGCCCTGGGCCACCACTGTTCGCTCACTTAGATTTTTTAGCACGTTAGTGGTAGTAAGATTCATCCGGATGCTGTGGCTAAGATTTGCAAGCCCTCGATAACCTTAGGATACACTAAAAGAGACCCAAGAATTGGAATCTTTGTTGGGGACCTAGCTTCAGAAACTGTAGAGAGAAAGGTGAAAACACATTCCGGCAGCTGCAGTCCACACAAATCCTCTATTACCCTCGAAATGGTCCACTTGAAAAATGGCAATATTTTTGTATGCCAGCCTCAAAGTCCCTGCTCGAAGAATGCTTGTAGCAAAGCTGTATTTCCGCTTTGAGGGCTTTCTGAAGAATGCATTTAGGTAGAAGCCAGTCTTTTCTTCCAGAAACAGTGAGGGCTATCCGTCAATCTACTGGCAAGCCACTCGTCAAGTTCGCTCGACAAAGGGTTAGGGCTGCAAGCCCCCACTATAATGTGGAAACAGAAATATTACAAAGTAAAGGCTTATAAAATAATAAAAATTCTACTTACTCCAGATACCTCCCTGTGCCTTTGGCAAAATACCTTAAGCATTCCACATACGGCGGGCATTGTCTTTATAAGATGGCACCTCATAAAATGGTATTAAATATCACCAACGGGGCTTCATATTTCATCCAGCAGGGTTTAGGCCAGGCATGTTCTATATCACACATTATTAGAATGACATCTGCTTTGCAAGTTGTGTACCCAGGAGCCTACCCGGATCACTCATTTCAGCACTCATTCTTGAGGCTTCTGTGCCTTCATAATGCCTAATATGTTTAACTCATTTTGAACAGAAGTCTAAAGCCTGCCACGGCCCTCTGGCCAAAACTGTAGCTGTCAGACAACGGAGCCAGCTATCAAACATTTCTCATTTATCATTAGTGGTGATGCAGTTGTACAGAAAAATGTGCCCACTGTACTGAGAGGCTGTCAATTGTTCCCCCTATAAAACTCTTCTTCTCAAATAGGGACATTTCTCTGTGGAGGCCTTGCCATTACATTTTGCTCCTTTTCCCACAACACTGAATTTATAATGCAAAGAAAATGGGGAACATATATTCATCCAAATGGCCTCTCTGCTATGAGATGAATAAGGAGATCATCAATGGCAGCGTCAGTGCAGGGCTGGCTGCACGTGCCATTGGGGGAAATTAATAGAATCAGCCCAGAAAGAGTGAAAAGGAAAAAGAGAGAGGGGGAAAAATCACCCACAGGTTCTGTGCAGAGGTTGAACCTTGAATAATAAAGGTTTGCCTCTGAAAGTTGGAATTCTCCTTGGAATTACCATTTTGCCACCAAAGGAGGATGTGGGGGCTACAAACGTGCCTTCTGAGGCAAATTTCTCCAACTCTGCTCGTTTGACTCCTGACAATGGTTCTTTCGGTCTCTTTTTCCCCACCTGTAAACTGTGCCACTGAAATCAGCTTCCAGCCCCAGAGGACACCCAGATTTTTCACTGATGTTTCCAACATGTTCATGGAGGGTCTTTACATGTTTAAAAACAGTCAGGCAGTGCTCCTGACTAACATCATTATTACTGGGCTTATGAATACTGTTAGGACTGTGAAGATCTGCCCTTACCATTTTATTCCTCCCCCAACCACATGGTTATCTCTTCCCACTCAAACATTTTAGCCATTCCTCTTATAAATCTGCCGGGAGAAAAATGGACTCAAATGTATTTGAGATGCCTCCGGGTTTATGTCTGTGTCTTCAAAGACAGAGTATTAGAGTAGTTACAGTAATGATAACACATCCTTGTTGACTTCAAAGAGAGGAGCCTGGCAAATGGATTTATTCCCATAATATCTCTGTCAGAGCAATTATTATCCCATTTTAGAGATGGGAAAACAGAGTGCCCTGCCTAAGGGCATGGGTAGAAATCAGTCTCATAAAGAGGATGAAAGCATTACCATGAGCTTCCAAATCTTTCCCAACTTCAGACCTTTTTCCCTCCAGCAGTAACAACAAATTCTCATCCTCAGAAATGAGTGGACTTAAGGGTAGATGGATACAGCCAAAGAGAAATAATCCATTTGACACACTATAAGGACAACAAATTCTTGAATACTTACAGAATGATCTGGGGAATGGAGAGGTAAAGATTTGCTCTCCACTTGCCCTTTTTCCTCCAGAGACCAATCCTACCTTTACCCAAGGTATAATCTACCCCCAGGAATGGATGGGCTGGCGTATTAGACCTAGAAGGTCAGAGCAGTTAATAACCAGAACAAACTCTCAGCAGTCTCATTTCCCTGACATAATACTTCTGATATTCCCCACCTTGTGAAAAGCCCCCTCCTTCCTAAGTGGGAAGAGTAGTCAAGACCCTCAAACATCCAGGCAAGCTCTGTGCCTAATTGTTCACAACTCCCCTGGATAATTTTTTAAGACATACCTTGGCTGGTTCAGCATAATCTTCTACCCAAAGTGTGCCCTCTGTGTCCTAATCTCTAGGTCAGGGGTCTCCAACCCATTTTTTCTTATTTCTATAACTGTGTTTCTCCAATTCCAGAGCTATTCCTCTTCTACTCTCCCAGCTGTTTCCATGAGCTCAAATGCCATGAGCAGAACACCCTCTTTGCTGGGCCAGTGTTTTTTCTCTCAAACCACCATTTACTATAAAACACTTGCCCAGGAAACACATAACAATTAATTGTCCTCTTGGTTACAGTCTCCAAACGAGTCTCCAGGTTCCCTAATCTTTAATTTTCTCTTCCTTCCCTCTAAATCACCCTTTACCCTTTTTCACCTGCTTGCTCACAGTGAGCCAGGGTTATGTATTCAAAGCATGTTCTTCATCTGAACCTCACAAGGAATTTATGGTTTCTAGTGGAGCTGTTCTACCGAAGACTTGATCAACTTTAATATTTTTCCTTATATCCTTTGGCATTGTTCATTCCAACTCAAGGCTGGCAACTTAGGATTGAAGCTGAATTGGAGATAAATGGATCAATTCAACTCAATTCAATTCAAAAACTGCTCCAGTGCCATGTAATTCATTAAGCACCAGAGACATATATGACATCATTCCTCTCCTTGAGGGGCTTATAGTTTAGTTAAAGAGATACAAAGAATGCCTGTGAACTTGATCTATAACACTGCAGAGAAATAAAGTGCTAACAATCTAAGAAAAGGTTCAGAACAATAGAGGTCAAAGGAGTGGACTGACTATGTAGACAAGAATGAAAAGAAAACACTTTATGGAGAACATGAGTCTTGTTCTAAACTTGGAAGCCACTGGATAGATTTGAATGATTAGACAGGACAATAGATGACATTTCAACTAGTAGTGACAGCAGAAGGAGAGCCCATGAATTAGGTCATTGCCTTTCATTCATTTGAAGAAACAGCAGAGAAGAACCATGGGGTTGGTCAAACATTTTTGCTCATTACCATAGTCATGCCTTGGAATAACTCTCGATCTCATTTTTACTGTAACCATCCTTTTCCTCATTGATTCAACCACAGAACATTGAAAAAACAAATAGCAAGTGGATTTCCAAAGGGCTGTTGGATCTGGGGAAACAAAAGCACACTTTCCAGGGTAATCAGCTGGCCACAGTAATCATCACTGTAGTTCATTCTACAGATTTTCATCAAGCAATGGAAGATGAAAGGGATTAGTCTTGAATCCTGATAGCAGAAGCATCTACTTCATATATATCAATATCAGTCACTCTCTTTGTCGCCTGTGGTCTAAGTCAAGATATGCCCCTCCATTGTCATAGCAAAACTTAGAAAATATGCTCAATACCAACTGGATAATCCTGCATGAGTGTCCAACCTCAACAGAACTGTGAAATCATTTCATTTACACTGTTTTTACCTCCCTAACTTGTCCTTCTTGCTGAGTCATCCCCACCATCCGGAGCTTTAATCTCAGATATCTGCACTCTACAGAAGAAAAGGAAACAAAAACATATTCAAAGTGTGTATGTGTGTTTCACTAGGGGATTATTCCTAAATGCAAAGTTCAGAACAGCAGTACATTGTTAAAGGTGGTATTTCAGACATTGTCACAAATTGACAAAATAGTTGCTTCCTCTTTGTTGAGGGTTGGTCCAGGACACTGTGCTACCCTTAAATCATCCTATGTGAGTAGTTCTTACTTTGCTTACTTGTAAGTTTAACCTTTATCCCAGAATCCATCTTTATATAGAATTAAAGACCTAGAAAAGCATAAATTTCATAAGGATAAGGTCTTTATCTGGTCATTACACCCTGAAATTCTAAAACTATCAGACAATCTACATTTAGCAACTCACTAATCAGCCTTCCTAAGCACTCCAGACTGGGCTCTTTGAAGAGTACTTTAGCCCTAAGAAATAGAAATTCCAGACTTCCCTGGCCTCAGAAATCCCTCCATCTGTCGCACAAGGTTTCTTCATGCCTTCCTGGCACTCATTTCAATTTTTATGACAGAAAAAAAAAGAGAAAGAGAGAGGGAGAAAGTCATGGTCTGTGCCATAACTTGAAGGTTCATTTAATGTAGATTTTGATGCGTGAACTGTGCAGTAACCCCAAGTTGAAGGTGTATTTTTTATATTGAAGGTGAGAGACCAATTAGTAGCTCTAACTCCTTAAGCAGATGGTTATCATATGATAACGGAGGTGCCTGTCCTGTCCTTTGCCATTAGAAAGTCATCTTTTTCCTAATACCTTTCTCTAAAAAGGAAGGATATTATGCAGACAGATTGCATGGCCTAGACACCTCTGTGAAGATGAGGTTTTAGCAGGACATGTGGAGCCTGGAAATCTTGTTTTTGAATTACTGGTCAGATTCAGATCTTAAAAACTGCTTCCAAGATAAAATACAAGGGAAGAATTTCAGGGCAGGCAGAGAAATAAAGCTAATAGCATTCTTAGGTTCTGGGTTCCACTCTCAAGATGAATATGGTAGACATGCTATAGTTGTCCCTCGATTACCTGAAAGGGGTCTTCTCCTTCCATACTTGAAAACTCATACTAAAAAGGAAGTGACATGGATTTGGAGTCAAGAATCTGGTTTGAATTCCAGCTCTGTCCTTTACAAGCTGGTGACCTGATTTCATTTGTTTGAACTCCCCAGCTTCAGGTTCCCAGCCTGCAAAACTGGAATAATAATAACAATTGTAGAAAGAGATGAAGATCGTGTAAAATTCCTAGTGAAAACATGACACCTGGCACTTGCACCCCCTCTCAAAATATCAGGCAATGAGATCCATGCCAGGCACTAACCCAGAGAAAATTTAGGGGTCAAAGTGTAAGGTGGTCTAGATATTCTCTTTGCCATTGTTAGGGAATGAACTAAGGAGTCTAATAACTATGGGTTTGATTCTTGGTCCCAATACTTGTTGGATGTGTGTGAGCTTAGACCAGGTATGTAAGGGCTTAGAAGCTCAGCGCCTCCATGTATAAAAGGAAGCAATATCTACCTTGGTCATAGAATTTACATCTGTTTAAAGGACAAAATTCACATTAATTTAGCAAAATGTCTGGCCAATGATAAGTGTATGGTTTCCTCCTTCCCTTTTTCCTTCACTTCCCCCTCCCTCTTCTCTTTTTCCTTTTCTTTTCCTCTGATCTTCATCTGCTTTTTGACATTCCCCATATTGATATCATTGCCAATATCCAGAAAGGACTGTACCAGGGTTTCTGTCCCTCCAGACCTTGCAGATTTCCTTTGTTCTCAGAGAGGACAGTGTTCCATTCTTGAGATCAAGCGATAAAGGCAGAAGGAATTTTTAGGACCTCCATAGGGGTTACCATTTTGCCAGGTCTGTAATTCTGAATTCAAGTCCTTTCCTTCTTGCTGGCCCTATCTATAAAGTGAGAGGATAGATCAGAGTCTTCTGAAGCTCCAACAGATGAAGGCTCCTAGTTGAGATTTCACCTGACTACTCATGCAGTCCCCTCTTCTGAAATTTCCCTTTCTCCCTGGCCATCAAAATCCTAGCCAGGGGTCAAATTCTAGGTCTAATGCCTTGTACTACTTCCAAAATGTTCACCAAGTAAATGTACAAGTGCACACTGAGATTGAAGCACTCAAACAGGATTCACTGGGAGCCACTTATGGGGTCCAGAACTTCCAGAAGTCTATCCTGATCTCTCAGTCTTGACAGTCTTATGGTGCATGCAATACAATTTAATAGTTATTCTCCATCAGTTTCTTCAAGGCAAAAACTATTTTATTTACTATTAAACCTACTGCTTAGCCCAGCTCTGAGTCTTGATTTTCACTTGAAATTTTACTTGATCTTCATCCCTTTCTAAAATTGCTATTGTTATTCCAGTTTTGCAGGACCAGGAAACTGAGGCTGGAGACTTCAAACAAATGAATTTAGGTTACCCAGCTTGTAAAGGACAGAGCTGGCAATTTATAAATGTTTCATAAATGGCCCCTGAAAACTTGTATGATTAAATGAATGAAGTATTTATCTTGTAGGAAAATCTTGGCTAATGACTAGGTAGTAAATCAGTTGAGACCAAAGATTTTGAACTTTGGGGGGCATTCTATTAGCATCTAGCAGTGGGTACAAATGTGATAAGTGCTCAAAACACATTGTGGTCCTACATTAAAAATTTTGTCTCTATATTTATGATAAAATTCTTCTGAACAACTCAAGTACTGAGGGATGGTCTTCAACAAAAGCTCAGGAATGGAACTTCTCTTAAAGGTGCCATGACAAAGATCAAAAGTTTGAATGGCTCTTGGAAAGACTGTGGGAAAAAAAGAAGCTCTCCAAAGGTTATTTAAAATAAAAAAGGTCTGAGGTCCCTATAAATAAGCAATCCAGAAACCCCTTTTTTCACCACCACCAAAAAAACTCCATCCTTCACACACATACATAGTCCACCCTTTGATGAACAACCTCCTTTAAGAATTTGCCTGATATTCAGCATTCTTTTCCTTAAATAAAATGTTAGAGATTTGGGGGGTACTTTTTTCCTTGAGCCCTGTACCTACTCAAGGGATAGTTCAAAAGTTCCAAGAATGGCTCTGTTTAAAGTGGTCATTGTCACAGTTGTCTTCTCCTTGTTTCTCTCCCTTTCCCCCTCCCTCTTCCACTCTTCTCCCTTAATCCATCCCTCTTTATCCTCCTCCTTTATTTCACCCATTGATGCTCTTCTTTCACAAATGACTTACACCAAAATATACATTGCCACAAACAGGTTCTCTGCTCCTGAGTGTGAGCAATTAGGCCATTCAAAAACATCCTGGACCTTACTAGAACATGTAAGGGTGAGTGGAGGGGAATGCATAATACCTACCATACTGCTTATTCTTGACCTATAAACATAACCTACTTTCTTGTTTTTGAAGAAGGCCACAAAGACTCAGCAACTATCTAATGAAGAGTGGGATCCTATGACATCAAAGCAGCTGCTGTCTGATTAAATGTTGAGGAAGAGAGTCCATGAATTTACTTGTGTTCAGTAAAATAACGTTTGAAATAAAACCCCTATAGGACCACACCCCCTATTTTGCCCAGGCCATGCTCTTTAAGGCAGACAATTATAATGAACTGAGTGACCCCACAGAAAGCAGACATGCAGTGGAAAGACCTGAAGTATTGCCCCTTTATATACCTACTAAAAGTCACCTGGGCATTCAAGGGGCTAAGCCAAGAACAGCAGTCCAAGGAGGCCAATTCTGTCTGTGGCTACCACCAATCAAGTTTATTGCTGAGCTATAGGCAGGACTCGCACTTTCAACTCAGTGCAGTCATTTTTAAAGAAATAATCACCCCAAAGTTACAGAGGCATCAAACTGATAATTCAGAAGTGTGATTGCTTCTGCAGTTAAATAATCAATCCCTTATCTTTAAGGGTAGAGACAGAGAAAGAATATATGAACAGATCAATAATTGAGTTGAATTTCATTTCTTTTTTTATTATAGATTATAGCTGTTTAATGGAGTAAATTTTCAAATCATATAAAATAATAAATGATCCCCACATTTTTTTCTTTTCCTACCCAGGATTACTGTAAGAATTGATGGGAGCTTTATTCCATTGATATACATGTACACAGACACCTTTTCTGACTGCCTACTGAGTCCCAGTTACTGTCACAAAAGATTTCAAAATATTCTTTCATTTTATTTGGGGTTGTTTCATAAGAGGCTGAAGTAGAGGAGTTGACCTTTTAAGGTTGCTCCTAATTTAATTTTTTCTGCTACTATTATGCTATTTCTCATAATCTCCACTCAAGGCTGATACATTTTCAAAGAATTTATTTGCCACATTTTTTCCTATTATTAAGCCCAAAGTATATGCCAAAAAAATATTAAACAACACTTGTCACTGTTGGCCCATGTCATCCTGGCATCAAGGTAGACCCAACACATGGTGACTTAGAGAGATGCCAGCAGTCCTACTTATTAGAATACTAAGGTCATAAAGCAGCAATGTACCTGAAGCTTGAGGGTTCTGCTGCGGCATTCAAGCCTTTTTCACTCCATCCATCCATTCAACAAACACCAGTTGAATTCCTACTATGCATTATTCCTGCCTTCAAGAAGCTTCCTATCTAGGGCAGGAGAAAGACAAAAACTAATCCAGTACAAGGCATGATAAAAAAAAAAGTTCCACAGGGTCCTAGCTGGTGTGGTTCAGTGGATTGAGTGTCAGCCCATGAACCAAACAGTCTCTGGTTCAATTCCCAGTCAGGGCACATGGCTAGGTTGTGGGCCAGATCCCCAGTAGGGAGCATGCAAGAAGCGATCACACATTGATGTTCCTCTCCCTCTATTCTTCCCTCCCTTCCCCTGTCTCTTAAAATAAACAAATAAAATATTCTTTTTTAAGTTTTAAAGGGAGAAAGACCAGAACACTGTTGATTCTAACAGAGAAGACTAGGAAAGGCTTCACAAAGACTGAGCAGTATTAAAACATCAGCATTCACAGATATGCTCTCAATTACTAAAGCATCACACATTCATTATTCAATAGATAATGTCTGAACAATAGAAATTAGACAATATTTGAAAATATAGAAAAGCACAAAATATAAATATTGCCCTTAATTTGACCTTCATTCCTTCTTTCTACTGAAGTGTACAAAACAAAAAGTGTAAGTTTCTTTATCCCTGTTTCCAATTTCACTTTTCAAAGAGTTAACTGTACCCTTCATAAACTTGGAATTTGCTCTCTTGTAAATATACCACTCTACCCTATCACCCAACAAGTATATAGAAGTTAAGACACCTAGCTCTGAAATCTACCTGGTTGGCTTCATGTCAACTCAACCACTAACTAGCTGTGTGACCTTAGACTAGTTATTTACTTTACTTCTCTCTGTTTGTTATGTTTCCAATAACAAAAGTACAGTTAATAAAAGTATATATTCTAGGTCCGTTTTAAGATTTAAATGAGAAAATGAATACAGTTCCTTGCACATAGTAAGTACTCAATAAATGTAGTACTACTGCATATACACACATACACTTTGTCTTAAAAAGCAAAGCCAAGGTGTCTATAGATATTATACTGTGTATGTTTTCCAATTAATAATGCTTATGCATATTGGTCAAGTTTGCTTTTTGTCAATGACTATATTACAAGATTATTTCAGAATTTACTTAATCAATCAGATTATCACTAAGAAAAGATGTGCCTACACTTTTGTGCAATCCTCCTTATATTTCTGTAGGTCAGATTCCTAGAAATGTGAGTTATACAGTGCAAGTGTTGGCCAAGGGTCTTCTGGAGAGTCTAAAGAAAGTCAAGAACCTTTTCCTCAGTGGAATTCATACACACACACACACGCACACACACATGCGCACACACAAATTCTGTATTTAATTTTAGAGTTTTTACAGAAATGATGACATCCACCCACTGACCATTTAAAGGCTCAGTTACTCAAGAGTCTGAAGTCTGCTCCGGGGGTTTTATGTAACATTGAAATTTACTGTTCATAGAACTTGAAATTACAGTATAGCTTAGGTTAAACCAAACTGGAAAACTTAAAACTTTCACTTTGAGGTCATGGATATGCACTCTGGAAGGCAAAGCTATTCCCAGAAAGCACTCTGTCCGATGGAAATATATAATGCCAGTGACAAATGTGAGCCACAAATGTAAGTTGAAGTTGTCTGGTAGTCACATCATAAAAATAAAAATAAAGAGGGAAAATAAATTTTAACAATATAATTTATCTAACCCAACATACCCAAAATATAATTATTTCAATATGTAATCAATGTAAAGTGTTATTAATTAGGTATTTCACTTTTTTCATATTACATTTTTGAAACCTAGTGTATAATTTTATGTCTACATTGCATCTCAGTTCAGACTACTCCCGTCCCAAGGGCTCAGAGCCACCTGTGTCTAGCAGCTACCATCCTGGACAACATAGCTCTAACTCCTCTCTTCACATGTCCTTTTCTCTAAATCCATCTCCCTCTCATTATACCCATTGAAACCTAATTAGGCATCAGTAAACATGGCGATTCTTCTGTTCCAGCAAACTCTCTTCTTAGACCTTCCCACCATGGTATGAATGTAAAATACTCTTCATGGATCGTTAACTTTGAACTTGGTATCCCATTGAGGAATAGGTAATGTTAACCCAGTAGGAAAACATTTCAAATATCAGGACAGACTAGATCTCTTTAAAAGCAGGTAGCCTTTCATAAACCATTGCATTTTGGGGAAACATCTGGGCCTAGAGCTGGATATACATGTAGCTGCTCTCCATCCCGCTACCCGGAACTCTAAGCTCGGCATTGTTAACATGGGCATTTTCTCCCTGTAGTACAGAAGGTTGAGAGAACAGTGAAGATTCTTGTTAACCAGGGAATTCTAAAGTAACAGAACACTAGGCTAGCTCTGTCTATCCATGTCATCTTATAGCTGGGGAAAAAGAAGCAGCCTCAGAAGTGTGGTCTACAAATAAATAGTATATTACCACAATAAAACGTATTTGGGAGATAGTGAGCAATGTGAGACCATTATCCACATGCCTAAAAGAAAATTAATAGAAACTTCCCTGAAAAAAAATAAAATTTAAATATGACCCTGCAACTTTTATTTGAATTGGGAGATAAAAGTTAACAATTAAATATGAATATAAAGGAAAAATAAAATGGCTCCTCAAACTGTTTCTTTTTTCTAAACCTAGAAATAATAGTATGACAGGTGGCTCCTGTTTTTCTGAAGTTCACATTAAGCCACTTCACTTTTACGAAAGACCTATATTAGTGCCTGTTTTTTGCTAACTGAAAGGAATCCAAAGAGGATTTTTGCTTTTACAGAAAACAAAAATACCGTTCAACTAACTGCTTCTTCACTTTATGAGTGAAGGTTTCTATAGGAACACTTGACTGTTGTAGAGTCGGGGGAAACCTGGACTTGCTATGTCTAAAGACATTATTAAGTAGTGCACAGAAATTGTCCTTTGGCCACGTGCCACTGAATGGCATTAGATATGCAGGGATGCAAAGACCAAGAGACTCAGGGAACCTGGGTCAAGTTCAGAACCCTAGGAACTCTCCACTCTTTCCTTCCAAATGAGAGGAAGACATGCTTGGTAGTGTCACGCTTTCAGCTATAAGCAGCAGCCTTCTAATTAAAAATAAACTGAGTCTATTATTTCTATTTACAGCTCTTCCACAATTTAGCAGCAATGTGAGATAGAGAGAGATGCTGGAAGCATATGTTCAAACATCCCCAATGCTCTGAGAGCATCATTAGAGTAAACATCCTGTGACTGTGTTTCTTTACTTTCAACGCCCATCTCCAAAGGGCTTCCCAGGCTGTGCGAGGGCAGCACTTATGGCACAAACATGTTTATTTTCGCAAGAAATGGTCCAGAGAAGACATGGCTACAATTAAGTTAGTAACTAAAAAGAGCCTTGCTTTTGACTCCAGATATTTCCTCCTATGGTATAGCTTCTTTTTTTTTTTGCCATGAATATTGCAAAATGATGAGGGGAAGGGAAAGGACAGGCAAAAGGGAGATGGAATAGGGGAAAAGGAAATGTCCAAGTGAATACCTTGGTTGAATTTCAACATGAAAAATGTTGAACAAATAATTTGCTAAATGGCTCTTCCAAAGGCCAATGGCCATCTTCCAGGCATTTGAATGTATGTGATATTGTGGGATGATGCATATGGCCCTTTCTAACCTCAGCACTGTTGCCACTTTGGGCCTGCTGACTCTTTGTGGTGGGGGTGTCTTGTGCGCAGTAGGATGTTAGCAGCATCCCTGGCCTCTACCCACCAGATGCCAGTAGGGTGCATAACCCTCCCAGGGCAAACAACCAAAAAAGTCTCCGTCATTGCCTAATAATCCCTGGGTGAGAACCACTGATATAGGTATATCTTAGGCCTTCATCCATTCATTTACTCAACAAATCTGATTCATGTATTCAGCCACTCTTCTCTTTGAAACACTGATAACCATGTGTGACCCTGCACTCATGTAGTTCCCAATTTACCGTCAGAGAAAAAGTTTAAAGTTGATAGGACATGAAAGATTGTCACTTGACTTAAAAGAAAATGGGTGTGCACTCCTTTTTAAGGACATTTAGAAAATGTACCTTTAATTGCAACAAAGGTTATACACTTAGAAAAGTTCTCAGAGAAAAGCCCATTAAACTCAGGGAGGGTTTCTGCTCTGCTGGTAGGTTACATATTAAAGACGAATTTGAAGGCACTCAGAGAAGCAGTGAGCCTGGCCCTGAACATCTTTGCTGACTTCATAAAAAACAAGGGTGCCACTTTGTGACCCGAGCGGGTCTACAAGAAGATTGTGTAACATGCGGTATGCCTTCGATCCAAATAAACTCCCAGATTATTAAAAGGATGTTTTTTCCCTCTAGAGGTCAAGGTGAGTCACTGGAGCTTTTTCCCTGTTATTAACAAAGCACTAGATGTACAGGGCTTAGATATTAAAAGGCATTAGCCAAGGCATCATGGTCATCTAGTTTAGAACAGATGCAAAACTTGAGGGGGTAGACACATTACTGACAAAGCAAGTAAATGGCTTGAAATATTAGAAGCCATGTATACAAACCCATTCAAATTTCTGTGGCCAAGTGACAAGGAGGTATAGGCAGTTTCCAGAACACCTGAGGCCAGCCTCTCCCTAGTGTAATTCTAAATATAAAAAATATATAACTACTGACTTACCTTGACCCAGAACTGCCAACAAATCTCTATGTTCTCTCAATAATCTGGGTGTTTATTTCCACCAAGAAGCATGGCATTCTTACCACAGTGAAGTGAGCTCCTCCTGAGCTCTAAGACTGCTCCCACTCCTTAGAAACAAGGTGGCCCACCTTGCCCACACATAAAAAGATCACCGGCCTTGCTAGAAACCAATCTAATTATTCACAACAAATCCAAGTTCAAGAAGTATGTAAACCTAATGAAACTAGAAGAATGCCCCAAAGCTGGAATTAGACCGTCTCTCTAGTTTTTGAGGGACAATTTTAATACAAATTAAGCTGGCAAAAAGAGTATGAGGAAGGGTACAGATGATTATTTTAGGCCAAAATTCAAAAATGTCAAGCAGCAATCACATATTTAGGTAGTTTACATGAAGGAAGTCAGAGAGTGTGGACCCTTGCCTGTATCACAGAAGAAAATAGTCTGTCCGAGGTCATTCTCATGTGGAATGTAAGTTAAAAAGAGTAGACTGTTCTTAGGAAGCTCGTGGAACTATTCAGAAGACATCCTCCCCACCACCACCCACAGCTTCGATCAGAGCTACTGAAAAAGCAATCAAGAGGCTCCAGGGAAATCCATGCCAGTGCCAGCCTATATGGGTATAGCACCAGTCAGCAAATCTTCACAAGCAGTTCTCAAGGTCTGTTTGGTGTGGAGGCAGCAAGGTTTTCCACTTTGCCTGCATCATCTGTCCCAGTACCACTATCCTCCTCTTCTGAATATGCAGGACTTGTCTTAGCAGGAACAGGAAAAAAGTCTGATGTGAGAAGTCTAGTCAGTCAGCTCTGGTCTTAGAGACTTCCATATGGCAGGAAAAATAGTGTTGAAGTAAAAGGCCATCAACAAGGGTATTATGAAGACTGGGGCTCATTTTGGCCTAAAATCATCTCCACCTACACAGGACTGTTTTATTCACAAGAAAAAAAAACTTTTAGAATACTCACCAACTGAAATTTGGAGAGTTATTTTTTACAGCACGTTACCCTGGTATTAGTCTAATTCATACACCAGGTCAAGATAATATGAAAGAAAGGGGGAAAATAAGCCTATATGTATGAGTAGCTACAAATATCTATTGAGTACCTGGATTTATAATACGTAGTTACTCTTTCCTTGTGCTTTCAAGCAAGTCCTCTAGTATCATATCAAATTCAATTCCATTATCACATTCCCACAGAAGGCCCAGAGGACTAGACCTGAAAATCAACCCCTCAGGGCACTCCCCTCTCCTTTGACCCTCTGAGCAATTTGATTCACCCATCATGTATTGAGCACCAATTATGTGCCAGGCACTACGCTAGACCTGGTGATACACACACAGTCCTCTCTCCCAAGGAGCCAGTTAGACTTCCATTTCCAGGCTCACTCTACCACTCTTTCTGCAAGAAAAGGAAGATCTGGCATGTTTTGACTCACACAAAAAGTAGAAAAGCATATGCAAAATCTTCTCATGGTCGGGCAAATTTAGCAACATGGACACTTGTAGAGATACAGTTTGTGTCATATTTGTATTTATGTATGCATCTCAGCTCTGTTGCTTAGTAGTTGCTATTCTCCTAGTCATTTCTGTCCTTTTCTAGCAAGTAATATACTGCAAATCTCATTTTTAAAGTGTAAAACAAAGCTTCCATGCAGTACTAATCCAGGTGCTACAGAAGCCCCTGTGATAGTTTGTATTTTCTACTGTAGTCTCCTCCCACTACACTGGGGCCCCCCTGAGCAAGGTGGCTCTGTCTAATTCTATCTTCCACCCAGATGGCCCTGCTCTTTGGTAAGCTAGTTCCTGGCTAAGTATCAGACAGCTTGGCCATGAGGTCCTGCTTCATAGTCAAACCTTAGCCAGTTTCACAGATGTAGCTACATGGCCCAAAAAAGTTCCGAGGCAAATTAATAGCTCTCACTGTATTTATGTGGAATGAAGAGAAAAATGAGAATGAATATGGGTCCATTATGTTATTAGCTTGACCACTCAGAGATTTGGTTTCCCCTTTAGGAGGTGCAAGGGTCAATTGTTATTCCTAGAAAGAATATTTTGCTGGGGATATTGAGACTGAGGGTGACAAAGAAGTCTACTCTGGCATATCAACTTTGATATGTCAATAGGAGTTCCCTGGACCACAGCGTGAGAAAGATTCTGAGGCTTAATGGTAGATGACTATTTATTGTATTGGTAACAGATGCCATGAACATGCTTCAGAGGGGTAATGTGCATGCCAGTCAGTAACTTTCCTGTTGCATGTCCTTAGCTGACCACCTGGTGCACAGGCAGAGATTGTTGGACCCGGTTGTTGTCATCTGAGATCATCAGGTAGGCAAATGAGTTAGTTAATGTTAGTGATTATTTAAGAGATGAAATAAAAGCTATAGAAGTTCATTGGTGTTGCTATGTAAGCACTTTGTTGTCTGAAGGAAGGATGATGGAATAAATGGCCACAGTTTTTCCATGCCAATAAGCATGGCCACTCATTAGGCATTTATAACCAGCCACCCCCTCAGCTTACTGTACCCATCCCATGCTGGGAGTGTAAATGTCAGTTATTAAATTAGGGTTTTGGATCCTACAATGCATTTTAACATACAAACAAAAAAAATGTATGGCTTTGGTCCTCAGACTATGAGACTTACCCACAAAAGCTAATTCATAACAATATTTCAATTAACCTTAATTCTGAGTCCTAGAAAAAGGTGAATGAACACTTAATATAGAAGAAAGAAGGAAGAAGGAAGAGAAAGTATGCCTCCTGCCCATATTATGGTCAAAGGGCTAACCTCAAACAACAGCTTGAAGTGGGCTAAGTTATTTCAGCACCACTTTCACCTTCTCTCCTAGATACATCTTCTTCCATCTGCTGCCCTTCTCCATCAAATCAATTCTTCTGGGGTATTCTAAGTTCCCCACTGTCCAGATCCACTGGGACTTAGCTTCTACTCTCTTCTTATTTCAGTGTTTCATAATGAAAAATGCTCTGTGACCTATGGCTAATCAAAAGTTTAGCTAAATTTTAGAAAGAAAGTCAATCTGATATAGCTATTCCATACTAATATGTAAATGATTTACACTCTATCCTTCCCATAGGAATTTATATTTCTAATGGAGCATTGTGGAATTAAACCGAATCTCCAATATGGCTTTCCAGTAGTATTACAGAGAAAAATGAACCTTTCAGCAGGAGCTGGGAATGGGCATCCAGACCACCTCAAAGTCAAATAACTATGCCACGGTGTCTGTGCTTGCTTTGTTTCACCTCTCCCCAAGGCAGGTCTCTGAAGCTCTTACTTGCTTTTCTTTATAATTTCTCCCCAGCTTCTATTTCTGACTTTTATACACTCTGTGCAAAGTTTCAAATAGTTTAATAGCCTTTATCATTGCCTAAGCAGAAGATAATTGTGCTATCTTTCTAGGTAAGATGTATAGGAGATGACAAATGCATGTATTCACACATCCCTCCACACATACCCCAAGTAAATTAAAAATACAACAAACCAAGACTCGAAAGATCAACAGTATAAGCATATGCAACAGAAGGCCCATGTCAGAAAGCTGTCAAAACAGTAAGGACAAGGGTCTTCATCCTTTCAACATGTTAAAGTCTAAAGTTATACTCCAAAGTTAGTAGTCTTCTCTTCCCCCTTCCCTTCCTTTCCCCTCCCTTTTCTTTGTCTTCTCTCTCTTTCTCTCTTTCTCTCTCCCTCCCTCCTTCCCTTCTTCCCTCTTTTTTTGTTTTGACTTTTTCAGTAACACCTTAAGGAAAGAAAGATAGGCCAGTTTACATTGAACATAAAGTAATACATGTTTTTGCCCTGGCTGGCGAAGCTCAGTGGATTGAGCACAGGCTGCAAACCAAAGTGTCGCAGGTTTGATTCCCAGTCAGGGCACATGCCTGGGTTGCAGGCCATGACCCCCAGCAACTGCACATTGATGTTTCTCTATCTCTCTCTCTATCTCCCTCCCTTCCCTCTCTAAAAATAAATAAATAAAATCTTTTTAAAAAAGTAATACATGTTTTTGATAATGCATTTGCCAGTGTCCGAATTGGAGTGCTAACTAATAATAAAAGATAAAAGATTACAGGTATTCTCCCTAAAGCCAGACTATAAAGGACCCTGCCAAAATGGAGCAGATCTAGCAAAGAGGTCAGTGGAATGTTCCTTTTCCTATTTTTTTAATTTATTTTTATTTTTTCATTGCTTTTTAGAGAGAGAGTAAGGGAGAGAGAAACATCGATTGGTTGCTTTCCCATAGTTCCTGGACTGAGTATTGAACCCACAACCTAGGTATGTGCCCTGACAGGAAATAGAACCCTCAACCATTTGGTTATAGGCCAAAGCTCCAACCAACTGAGCCACACTGGCCAGGGCCAGTGGAGTGGTCTTAGTTCTACTTCTCAGATGGAAGAGGCCACAGAACAAAGTCATGACCTTCTGACCACTGCTTTTAAGAACTTTTCTTTTATACCTTCTATTTCCAGGTGCAATAGGATGGGCACTTTTACCACATTCCCGCCAACCCTTCCATCCTTTTCCTCTTGTGTCCTTTTCCCTTTTTGAGAAGTCATTTGGGGCTTTCATCCACCCTCCATTTCCCGTGATGCTGTGCAAAACAGCACCTGGGGCAGCCAGCCGAGCTGGAGAGTGGTCAAAAAGAAAAAAAGAAAAAAGAGGAGGGAAGGTGGCGATTGGCTGGAGAGGAGGTAATGAATGATTTGTAATTGCAATACTTTCATTACTGTCTTTTAGCTCTTTGCAGAGTAATGTCAAGAGCTTCGTCTTTGTAGTGTTATTGGCATTTTTCATCATATTCATGAAGTGTGGGTCAATTTTCTTCAAAAGGCGCACTTCGCCAACTTGCTACAGAGACAGACAGTAATAAATTCTACTAGTGCACTGTGAAGGCTCCGTAGCTGCAAGCAACAATAAAAAGCAATGAGCTGGGTGTCACTAAGTAACTCCAGTTTACACTGCATTTTCCTCTTTTATTGAAAACTCAGAATATGAATTTATTAATGAATACACAGGCACACTTTGAAGGGGGCGGCAGTGCAAGAGGAGGGGGGGCTAGACACCATGTCAATTTATTTGGTATTCACACTGTGTGTGCCTATATTGTATTGTTCCATCATTTCATGGCCAGGCTTACCTTGTTAGGCTGTGGCCCTCCAGAAAAAACCCGAGCTCATATAGCAACACCTTGACGTGGATCTACAGCTGCTCTCGCTGTGCCTGTCTCACCTTTAGCCCCGGCTGTCTACTGCCGCCTTTCATTTTCCGCATTCATACATCAATAAGCTTTGCATGCTGACACCTAATTTTGCAGGCTACTTTGGTTATGGAGGCCGTGTTTTGCATATCACTACCCACCCCCTTCTGACACCTACTGCCTTTAAAGGGAAATGAGGAGAAGAGAGGAAGAGGCAGAGGAAAGAGAGAGGAAGAGAGCAAGAAAGAGAAAGGTGCTTTTCTTCTCTGCCTAATCAGAGATTTCTTTATATTTGTCAAAAGTAGATATGCCAAATCAACTTTAATTGATTCCTTGGCGGCGCTCACGGATGATTTTTGAAGGGCTGGGCTTGTGTTCCCAGACACACACTGTTGTGTTTCTAACAAAAAGGAGGTTTCTCCCACAAATCAAATTTTGATGCCAATTAGTTAGCATTTTCCATTCCAATTAAATTGGACACTTGGAGACCTTTCTGATTTGGGAAGACTTTATATATATTTTATATTAAAAATGCCCTTCAGGGGCTAATAAGCAAGAAGGGAATGTCCATGGGTGGCGATGGACTCTCAGGGGTGGGGGGGGGGGGGGGGTATGTGTTGTGGGCATTTTCAGCTCCTTTCTCTTGCTTATTTCACAAAGGTTTGTCAAGCCCATGGCAACCTGTTATAGGACATTGCAAAGGTTTTTACCTTGCCATTAGGTGCCTAATGTCATTAGAGCCTTCACAATCCATTAAGTGTTATAATTCAATAGGTTTTTTTTTCTGCCATACCTCACCCTCCTTACCTGCTAAGAACTCATAGTGCAAAGAAGAGAATTGGGGATGGGCAGAGGGAAAACAAGGCTGATGTTAAAAAGATCAGGTTGTGACTGGATTAGAGAGATTATACAAACAAAACAAATAAACAAAAGCACAGAATAAACTGGGGGAGAAACACAAATTCAATAGAGCTGCCTCTGCATTCATAGACATACCTGTGAGCACATGGCTGTGAGAACATGCCTGCTAATGAGGTGTCACAGAGAATTTCTAAATCTACTAAATTAAGTATTTATCATGTGTACCAGAACACTTTAAGGGGAAGAAATTGTCAATTCACATCCAGTTGTAATTTTAATAGTAACTAAAATCAATTTGAAACACTGCTAACAATTACAATGTTCCTTTTCCCCTGTTTCTCCTTCCCATTCCCAAACCTCCTTTATTTTTCTCTTCTCTGTGACATCAGTCTTTTTTTTTAAGGGCTATTTGCTTCATAAGGTCATTGTCTTGGGAGTAATTCTGGGGTGTTTGGAGAACCTACCTAGAGAATTTAGATTGCAAGGCCAAGCTGTATGCTTGCTGCTTCTCTTCTCACCGTGGGCATGAGATCAAGTTCAAAGCCCTGTGCACACCTGTGTTCACACATATTATCTTTGTACCCGCATTTGCACCCTGAAGACTTTTAAGGAAATAAAATGCAATAAACAATGCCTAGATTAAAGTAGAGGTGATATGTATATGGCATTTAAAACTTTTGAACACATTCTGTTTTTACTCATTTGCACTCAGAACAATTGCGTGAAGCTAGCAGAGTAGGTGTTCTTGGTTGTAAAGGGCTCAGATAGGACCATCGCAGCAATGGGAAACCGGAGGCCTTCTGTGTCTTAAACTTGGGGTCCATCTTCATAGAGTTGTTGTGAACGAAGGTTAAATGAGATAACATGCTGGTTATTTACTCTAAGTTGGAATTTCAGAACGAGCTGGCTGACCCCAGTCCTCCTTTCACTTTCCAGATTCCTGCTGAGACAACTTAATGTTTCTTATAATGAGTCTCAACATATGCTAGGTACCTTGTGAAGTCTCTGCAGAGATTATCTTCATGGAATCCTCAAAACAACTCTAATCACATGCCCATTATACAGATGGGGAAAAAGTGACATTCAAAGTGATGGCATGCCTTTCTCAAGATCACACATCTAGCCATTAGGGCAAAGCCAAGAATTAAAACCTAAGTGGTTGGCCTGCAGTGACCACCCTTTGTACTCATCAAAGAGACAGCACAGTTCTTTAGGAAGATTGGCATCCTGATGAATAGAAATAGGATTAATTTAGGTTTTAAAAATTCTGTCTTTGTGGATGTCCCTCCCAGGTCCCAGTAAGAGTTTTATACTGAAGTGTAGTTTACTACCACCATTGCTAGGGAGCCGAGTAGTTTAAGGCCACTGAAGGCTCCTCTCTTAAGCCTAATAATATCTTAATTTTAAGTCTAATATCCTTACCTACTGCAGGTGGGAATAACTAAATGGGGAAATTAAAATAAAGTAATAACCTCCCCTCAAACCAAGAAACAAGGCAGCACACTATTTGGACACTAAAAGTCAAGTTGTAAGTACAGTGAGTCAGATATTGGTTCAAACGGTATGAGTACATATGAGGGGGATATTGGACAATATTCAATCAGGAGACAGCTCCCTGGGTAACAAGGCTGGGTGTGACATCCTCTGGACAGGCTCACCACCAGCCATAAAAAGAGGAATTACGAGGACAATGGACACTGTTCACATTCACACACTGCCACACTGCATTGTCAATTAGCATGCATGTTTCTATAATTGTTATACAAGGGGGAAATTTTCGGTATTAAATGGTACTCGAATTCACACTTCTGTGTGAGTTTTTGTTTGGTTGTGTGTCTAGTATTAGCATGGAGGACTGCTTCTAACATCTCTTTGCCTCTGAAGACAAAAACCACTAACAAAACAATGGGACAGACCCACCAAAAGAAAATGTTACCTATTTGTTCTTTAAGCTAATATAGATGTGTAAGGTAGACAGATGATTGATGGATGGATGGATGGATGGATAGATAGTCAAGAACGGACAGACTTTCTTTTAGTAAGGGGAAGTCCTTGCGATTCTCATGTTTACCAGATGTCTATCATTCTGTCATGTTATCCTCTTCTTAAAGAGGTAGATATTATGTAGACTTCCAATTCACATTTTTAAGTTTCATATTCCCCACTGTGTCCACCCATCTCCAAAAAAAACAAGGGAGACCATGAGGGGAGACTTGCACAAGAGATTCCATTTAATCTTGAAAATGAATTTCTTAAAAATATAAACAAAAACAAAAAACTTCAGGGCTTATGGTGAATTTCAATGCAGATTGGTTGTTTAGATAATTTCTGAATACATTTCAGTCTGAAGAAAGGGACTGCACTACATGGTATCTCAGGGTCACAGTCAGCCTTTGGTTGTGCCATCCTGTTATCCCCAAGCCCTGTGCACACGTACACACCCACACACAGCACACAGATATCACATACACGTATGTCCACCACAGAAGGAAGTACCCAAATAACAGCATGGGGTCAGTATTAATCTCTGATCTGTCAGATAACTGAATGGCTCTCCAGACCGTAGAATATAAGAGCTAAAATGACCCTTGATGCCTGGGAAGCTTTATTTAATACATCAGTAAAAAAATGACTTGGGGAGCTAAACTTGCCCAAGGTCACACAGCAACTTAAACTAATAATTATGTGTCACCATTTAGCTGTTTCCAAACATTATATTCACCCTCAAGGCAATAATATTTACCACTTTTAATATTATTCAAAAAATATGTCATGAGTATAAACAGATTATTTATTTATTTGTTTGTTTATTATTTAATTCCCACCTTGTCCCATAAGTAAGTTAAGATGCTCAGAAAGGCATCTGCCAAAGAACTGAAAAATGAGATGACAAAATTTTAAGCAATGTTACATGATTCAGACTGAATCCTTGTGTGTGAGTTTAAAAGTTATATATTTAATTTGATGGTCACACCTTAATTTTTAAAGGGTAAAGAAAAGGAAAAGATAAATAAATTAAAATAGGTAATCTCCCTGGGCAGAATGAAATAAACATAATGGTTCCCGGTCTTGGCTTCTAAACAAGAGGAAGCCAGTTTCTTCTTGCCTCAATCCTTTGTATGTCAAGGAAACACTATGAAGTTGCCCCCAAGGATGCTAGAGTCTCAGACCCATCCATCCATAATATGGTCTCATAGCAAAGAGGCTTCAGAGTGAGAATGCCTTGAGGACCGGAAACAGGGTTAGGTGATAGAATGATGGGCAAGGAGTAAATAATGCAGTACCATTTCACTCTCATCAGAGGGAAGAAAAACACAGGGCTGACAACATACGTTTTGACAAAGATGTGAGACAAAGGGAACTCGTATACCTGCTGGTGAGAATAAATTGAGTGCATACCAGGACACAAAAGGGAAGAAGTTGGGATTGCGATGCAAATTCAAAAATATCAGTGGCAGGAGGATATTTAAAGCCACTGAGGTCATCTAAATGATAAAGATGGGCAGAAACAAGACATTCCAAGGACTAAAACTTGGGGACCCCCCAATGTGTTGGGAATTTGAGGAGGATCTATTAGAGGAGAATAAAAAAAAGAAATCAAGTAGACTTCTATTTCTAGTAGAGAAAGTGCTTCACGATGTTTCCAGGGCAGCGTTATCAGCTGCATTAAGGATGCTGGTAATTCAAATATGAAGAAGGTTGACACTGAGCCGGGTCGTTAACGGATGTTGGTTTACAAGATCATCCTTCTCTAGAGTTATTGCCTATTAATAAAGGATCCTGGGGACCAGATATTAATTATAGAAATAGTAACCATCTCTTATTGTCTACGCTGTGAGAGCCTTTACATGACAAGCATTTTATATACAATAATCTAATGTGATCCACACAACAACTGTCAACTTTAGGTATAACGACCTAAAATCACAGATGAGAAAACTTAGTCTCAGAAATGTTATGGGACGTCTCTCAAATCACCCTGCTTGCAAGTCTGAAACTAGCATTCTAGATCTGAATATAATGCAAAACATCCAAAGGCTCAATGTCTGAATTAGGAAGGAGACTGGGAGGAGTGGGCTTTGCCCTCTTGCCTCAGGGCACAAACAGCTGCCACCTGGGCCCACTCATGCAGTCAGGGTGACCAACTTTTTCTGGTTAGCCAGGGGCAGAGTGTTTCATGGGATGCAGCACTTTTACTACTAAAGCTGAGAATGTCTCGGTCAAACTACGAGCTGATCATGCTCTATCCAGTGAAAAGTTCTGCACGCCTTTCAGGGAGAAAGCCACTGCAGGTCCCTGTAAAAGGATTTCAATCTGCATGAGCTTCCCCAGGGGGTCCCAGAGCCTCTGCAGAATTCTGAGTCAGCTCTCTGGCCCCTCCTCTCAACTCCCACTAAGATGGACCCTGGAATTGGGACCCAGGAACAAGGTCACTCTGCTAGGCCTCTTTCATTGATGAACCTGTTCCCTAGGCTCCCCTGAGCTTCCAGTTGCAGCCCTCTAGCAAACCCAAAGGTGCACCCCTAGTGGTACCAACCTGCCAGCTCATCTGGAAACTAAGGGAGGCTTCCTGGCCATACAGGGGCCTGCTTGTCAAATTCTCTCTGATCTGCCCAGCTAATGAGGTCAAAATAGCTCTGTCCATAAGGGATACATTTTCTCAATGGGAGCATATGCCTTAGAAAACACATTGAAAATATTTATCTTTTCTCGGAGTACAAGCAGAGCAATATAGAATACTAGCTTGTAAAAATGCTCTTTGAAAATGCATCAGAAAAAAAAAACCATAAAACATAGGAAATGAAAAGGGAATCCTCCCAAACTACGCTGCCAGTTGCCGTCCGGAAGGTTTGCTCACACCGTTTGGAAAGCTTTGTTACGGGCTCAGTTGGTAATATGTCGAAGCAAACTCACATGCCACAGAGATCCTTGTCCTCTCCTGGGCTTCAGAGAGGCCACACTGCCCCAGCCTTGGGACTTTGGAGGGGAAGCCAGGTTTGGTCCTCACCATGACTCTCCTGAGTTCCTGCGCCCAGGCCCCAGGTTCCCCGCCCCCCACCTCATCCTCTCTGATGCCCAGAATACAGAGCACAGGAAGGTCCATTGAAACACGGCCTTAAATCCTGGGGACACCTCCCAATGGGGCCTGTACAGGTGCAAGCTGCTGGCAGTTGACACATGTCTGAGCCCGGCAGGACTAAAAGTCCCCTAATGATGCACGTTGCTTCACAGAGCCCAGACGTGTAGACTCACCCACGTCTCCAGTACTCTCTAGACCACACTCTCAACAAGAAGAGATATTTTTTACCTACTCCTCTGGACAATGTCTGCAGACATTATGACATGATGACATCATGAGTTGGCAAAACTGGTGGGGGAGGGGAACACCTGGTGTATGGAGGTCAAGGCTGCCGTTAAACACTCTGCAATATACCCGACAACCTCTAAAACACAAACAATTATTAGGCCCAAAATATCAATAATGCCAATGGTAAGAAACCCACAATAAGTGCCAATGGTGTCTAGATACTTCTTTTTATACCATCACCTCAAATTTACCACAAATAGAATAAACTTCATAATTTTCCCAGATCCATCTTATCTTCTGATATCTTAAGTTATGTCAATGAAGCTACCATTTTCTTAACTAGATTTGAAAATCACAGGCATTTTTTAACCAATTTCTCTTCTTCACTCCTGCCTAAACACACACACACACACACACACACACACACACACACTGCTTAGTCATCAAGTCCTGTGAATTGGCCCAAGGGAATACCTTTGTCTTATTTTCACTTCAACCTCTACCAAGGAAGTCAGCTTTTTATTGCATCCCTGAATCGGAGCACTTGATTCTTTCTGTGGTCTGTCTCTCCTCCAACCTGTATTAGGTCGGTAGGCTGACTGCTATAACAAATAATCCCAGTCTCTCGGTAACTTGACACAACACATGTTTATTTCTTACCCACATAAAGTCCAACAGCCAGCGAGGGGAGAGGGGGCTGTGACCCACACTGTCATTCAGTGACCCAGGCTCCTTGCAACTTGTGCCCCACCAACCCCCAGAAGTTCGAAGCTCTGCTCCTGATTATCTGCTCCTGGCTGGCAGATGGGAAGGGGGAAGTGTAGGACCATAGTTAATGGGCAAAGTCTGGAAGCAGTGCATGTCTCTTCCTCTAACATTAATTGGCCAAAACTCAGTCACATGACCTCTCCTTGCCATAGGGGAGACTGAGAAATGTAGTTCATGTTCTCAGGAGGAAAAGCAAACCAGCTTTGGTAAATTCATGACAGTCTGTCACATATCTTTTCCACGTATTGCTGTCTCATTAATCATTCTCAAATACCATTTAATAACATTTACCACATTTCCATTCTGTTCAGAAACTTTCTAAATGATCCCCAATTATCTACCTAATAAAGACCCAAAATGCATCACCAATTAAAAAAAATCCCCATCTGTTCTTCCCAACCACACCTGGCCTGCTGCCCTAATGAACCCAGGCACTGAAGGAACCTCCAGCCGCTTCGCACTTTTGCCCACACCCCTCTGTCCCTCTGTGCTTTTGCCTCTGCTTTTCCCTATTCTAGAACCCTTCCCTCCACCTCTGTGAATGTCAAAACCTGCAAATCCCCACCCTTAGTGCTACAGCCCACAGCGATCTCTCATTCTCTCTACCTCAGCATGAACAGCAATCTTGGACTGAGTGATGAAAACATCTCATTTAATATTTCCAATGGCCAATGGAATAACTATTATTATTCTTACTTTTCCTTCTAAAGAAATGGAAATTGAGGCTCACAGGGGTTAAAGCAACTTGCCAATATCACATGTCTAGCAGGCAGCGGAACTGCACTCTCCCCATACATCCCCTAAGGTGCATTCTCCCCGGCTTCCACTTACTCACATTTCCTATGGGTTCTGAAAGAGGGGAAAACGTCTAATGCAAATGGAGACAGCATCAGAAAGATGTCCTCTGAGGCTACAGTCGGTCACATGAAGGGAAGAAATAACTGCCCTCCCTCTGGCTAAGCCTGGGCAGAAGGAGGGATAGGGTGAGCCAGGTTCCAGCTTTTTATGAAACTCCAAACTGGGAGTCAGCAGGGCCAGGCAGGGATGCTGGCAGGCACCTCGGATTGTGCTCCTGCTAGATTATTCGGGCCAGGGACCTGGCGGGCCAAGCCACCGGGGATGCAGCCATGGGTGGGAAGGTCAGAGAAAGAGGAGCTGTATGCTCTTGAAAGGCACATTCACATGTGAGAATGGGCTGCTGTGCATGTCGGAATGTTTGCCCAGCCTGGCACCATGGAGAAAGAAGCTGCCTGGGACCTGTGCAAAAAGCCTTTTTTGTGCCAACAGCCCTTCCAACCATGAGAAAGGGAACTTTTTCTCCCCTTGTTGAATGAATTTGAGCAAGTTACCTAGTTCGCTGTGCTTTGGTTCTTTCAGCTGTGAAGGGAAATTGACTTGTGACTTCATAAGGTGGATAAGAGTTAATCCATGCAAGGTGCTTAGAGCTAAAGCTGCCATTATTGTTTCTATGTCTTGCAAAGTAGTAAATCTATTCCATATGTGGCTGGGACGTGCACTTAGCTTTAGCTTAACCATCACAGACCAAGGACCTGGAGAGCTAGCTCAATCCCTTCTTTACTACAAACAGTCACATCCCTTGGTGATTTGGGTATCTATCACCTATTCCCTCCTGACCTGGAGAATTGGTTCAGCCCTTCTTTGCTACAAACTGTCACATCCTTTGATAAATTGGGCATTCTATCACCTATTCCCACTTTACCTGCACACCAGAGGATGAGACCCTCTATGCAGGACAGCGAGCTCACAGCACCTGGAGAAGGAATACTTTCTACACCCACCTGCCATAGTACTTGAAATTCAACCACTATGGCAAGACTCCTTTGGCTTCAGAAAATACTCCTTAACCTTGTAGATGGAGCAAATCTCCTAGTGAATTTGATCAAAGCTATGAAGCCACCCACACCCACTCAAAAAATTCATATACGCATATAGAAAAATTCCCTTGTACTTTGGTATACAGTTTCAGGACATTGAAAGACTTTCTAGCACCTCACCAAGTTGAGCCAACTCTGGCCTAAGGCAATGCATTAAATGCATAGCTATGTAACTAAATTTGGGAGTTTTCTTCAATAGCAGGCACTCTAAGAGTATTTCTATGTTGAGAAAAAAGTGAATGTTGAAGGTTGCAGGTTATCTTACAAGGTTCAGAGCCAAAGGTCAAGAATTACTCTCAATCTCACTGAGCCCCATCCCTCACCCAGGATGGGCAGGGGCTCTCTCTGCTGACAGCTGCAGCAGGACCTTGCTGAGTATGCCACTCACAGGTGACTCAGCTAATGTGCCCACCTGAGCCAAGATGGCTCTTCCTCCTCTCCCACCCAACAGAGAGTTCTGCTAGGGAACTCAAGTTGGCCAAAAAGTCCATATGTTTTATTCCATAAAACAAAAGACAAATAAAATGAAAGACACATTTTTCATTTTTACCAATACTTTATTGATTTGGATATTTGAGTATGTCGGCTGACTCCCATGTGGTATAACATTGATTGTTCTCAATGAACATCTCAATTTGACCGTTACCAACTTCAACTGGTCTACCGAACCATGGAGCATCATCCAGCAAGAAAGCTCCAGCAGGAAACTTCGCAAACCACTTTTGACATGTTCGATCAGCCAGAGTACCTTCTCCATACACTGCACAAATCTTTTTTTTCTTTTTGCATTTCAGTTGCATTTTAACCTTTATTGAAATAATAAAGCATACTATGCCAAAAATGTTGCTTCTTTTCTTCCATCTTCAGTAATAAAATGGCCACACAAAAATTCACCTACTCTGATAAGTTTCCTTTTAAATGCACGCTGATATGTCAATTGTCACAATACGAACTAACAAAATTGTTTCAAATGAAGTTCAAGACAGCTAAGCACTACTAGAGGCATCTCACAGAGAAAACCAAATGAACTTTTTGGCCAACCTAATACTATGTCTCCCCCCACCTACCCCCAAACTCACCCTCAATTCCAGGAAACTCCATTCTTTCACGACAACACCTTGCCCAGCCACATCCTTGAAGATGTTTATATTCTGCATCTCTGTGAAAGCCAGGAAATTGGAGGCAAATACTTTAAATGAATTCAGGAATAAAAACCACTCAATCCTGTCCACTGTGCTTCTTCCTCGACTGCAGAGCCCAGAAAGAAATCAGGCAGGCAGGCTCTCAGGGCAACTTGTGCTTCTTGCCCTAAGTAAACTGTGAAACGTGTTTGGAAACAGAATGAGCATCTTGGACCCTGCTGCTTGTCCCAGTCCTGCCCTCTGCAAGAGAAACGATGTAGATGGCCCACAGACGTAGAAAGCCTTATACTAGAACCTGAAACTCAATTTCCTCTGCAGTTCTCCATGCCAGGCCTTCAGCCCTGCACACAGAGGGGGAAGTGGAAAAGCTGCTGCTTCTTGGCCAGTATTGCAGGCAGCCTGCAGGCGAGAGAGAGAGATGGAAAGGAACAGTGTGAGAATGGGAAGAAGTTTTCACCTTTTGATACAGAATGTTGCTATTGCTGGTGTCACCATTCAGGTTTCTTTACAGCAAGAAATAGATGACAAAGGGAACTAGGTAAAGAGTTTGGGTACCTGATGACTTTCTAAGCATAGTTGTGATTTTAAAGAGTTGGGTGAAACACCCAATGTGGGAATCAAGTCAGATGAATTCCTGAGTGCTTTTATGTACATACACTCATGTGCACCCAGATGTGTTTGAGAACAGGCATCTGGTGTTTCACAGTCTGTCTGTATGTGTGTGTGTATACTTCACTTGCATTTGTGGATTTCATAAAAGATTGATATCTGTGTCTACTTGTGTAAGTACAGGTACAATCAACATAGAGAGGGGAAAAAGTAATTGTGTACAAAGCAATAGTGCTATCCTTTAGCACTTGAGCAGTCCCACCTTTTCTTTCCCATCCCTTTACATCCACTTGGAAAAACACCGGAATCCTCATTCAATGGTGAAGGGGGTACTGTTTTTGAAAGGAAATCAAAGAACTATCTAAGTTTTATTGTATAAATCAGGGATCAGAAAACTATGGCCCGTGGGCCAAATCCAGCATGTGTGGGTTTCTCCTTACAATAGCAGAGCTGAGTAGTTTGCAACAGAGACACAGGAAGCACTCTACTCAGCCCTTCACCAAAAAGTTTGCCCACCCCACAATACTGGCCTTGCCCTTTCAGAACACTCCACACCCGTGCTCACTGGTCATTTCACTAAGGCTGAAATAGACACAATGGGATAGAGCCCTGTGCATTCAACTTCAACTTAGAATTCAAGTTCAACAGAGATAGTTCCCTGGGAGTTGTGAATCCCTTCGTAAACCAGTGGAAATTCTGGAAAGGCAGGACGTGCACTTCCAGAGCAGGAACCTAGCTAACCAGTTACTTAATGTCTCAGGGCCTGTTAATATAATTGTCAAGCTCATAGTCACTGCTATTTAATTCTTGGAGAAAGTAAGGTTAGTTCCATTTCCAAGGGTATGCTTTCTCTAGATCAGAATAAAGAATTTTCTCTTCTCCATCTGTCCTGGGGACATGACTGAGCCCCACTTAGAATCCTGGAGGTGATATCTTTAGATTTGCAAGGTAATCCTGTGAGAAATGTCAAGTTCTATGAAGAAATGTAGTTTACATAAGCAGATCCTTATGACTGTGACACGTTAGACCATTTTTGTCAGTGATAGTGACAGACCTTTCCAATCACCAAATTCTTCTGAGTTAAGCAAACCCACAGGGATGAATACAGGTATATTTGGCCCTAAGTTCTACTGGCTTATGAAAGAATAAATGGGATCAGAAGACAGAATCTTTGGGGATGATAATCAGGTATACATTGAAATAGAATGCATTCTCTTTCACAGGAAACTCAACTTTTTCTTCTGAGTGGTCCAAGGTTCAGAAGCCAGGCTTTCCTAATCATTTAACTGACACTTGAGGTATGTCATGGAACCTCCTGTGTTTGGCTTCCTCAAAGCTAAAAATATGGCATGTGACCAGCTTTCCAGCGGGCCATTAGGAGACTATAGCCTATAACTTCTACAAACCTTGAGACTCTCACCCTAGAGATGCAGAAAACCCAAATCAAGGTTCATACGTATCCTCCTCAACCAGCTCTGCCTCAAAGCTGCAACCAATATGCAACTAGATCTTCCTTAACTCTGACATTAACAAATAATGAACCCAATGTGCCATGTTTCCTAGAGGACACGGAGATTTGAGGGCTTTGGCTGGAGGTATGGTCTCATCCTCTGGCCACATTATGCTTTTACAGTGGTGATTCCTCCAACACCTCTGCAGAGCTGCAGCCTGGGCGATTCCTCCTGACTCTGCACGTGCTGTCTTTCCTACAGAGACGTTTATTATGACACATAATGGGAATAAAGGTTGGAACCATCCACCGTACTCTGATTTGCTATAACTGTCACTTGTAATGCTTGCTTCTCATTTATACCACAAATGAAATTCTCTCGAGTGGCACCGACACCACCAACCAAGAACCCTTCCAGAAGAGAAGGATTTGCCTTCTGCTGGCTCTCTGCTCAGCTCTGATAGGAGGCTGCCTGGAAGCAGAGGCCCCAGACCCTGTCCTGGGGCTGTGCTGCACTGTAAAGCTGACAATGTGCTCAGAGGTCATTTTCAAGGGACATTGAGTGTGCTTTTAATGAAGGGCGGAGCTCTTTCTCAGAAGCGATGACTGAGGCGGGGCGGGTACCCTCCAGTGCCAGTGTCCTCAAAACAACTGACAGGCTGAGATAAATCACTTTGTATACTTCCTCCCCTTTCCACTGCCCCCTCAGGAAGGAGGGAGCCCCCCTTGTCTTTGAGAAGAGGAGCCAAAGAGAGAGGCACAGGGAGATGGATGTATCCTGGGCACACTGATCTTGCAGTGTAAAATTTAAAAAAAAAAAAACAGAGGTTGGGGGAAAGTGGGATGAGGCAAGTACTTTTTTGGACAAAATGTTTCTTGTAGTATGAATTATATTTACCATAATATACCTTAAAAAGATGCATACCCTCTAATTCAATCACATTAGCCACCCCACAGGCTGATTTTCCAGAAGGCACTGCACATGCTAAGGCTCAGTTTACTGGGCTATAATTTGATTTCTGTATCTATCCAGGTACCCTGGCCCTGGGAAGAGGGCATTCTGGGTAATGGGATAATGGCAACTACGAGACACCCAAGGATGGATATGTGAGGATCTCTGGACAGAGCAAGATTGGCTGTCTGGGTTTGGCTGAGTACAAAGGCAGATCCTTCCATGCAAGCAGTTAGTCAGTAGTGGCACAGTGACACATTCAGGCTAAGTGGTGATTGGTCAAGCCTGGCTTCAGACAAGAGTCCTGGATCCTAGCCTTTGTTCTACCACTCTGTGTGAGCCTGAGAAGCCACTGGGTGGTCCTGTGCTTCCATTTATGTCTCTGTTCAATGAAGGACAGAAATTCTGCTTTCCAAATTCCTTCTCTAGTGGTAATTATGAGAATATCAGACTTCTCTGTAAAGGTGGTGTAAGTCTTACATGGAGTGTTTCTTCCTTAGTTACAACAAAACTTTCCCAGGGGATATTTTTTCTCAAACTGAAGAACAGGCCGTGTGCTTTCACAAATGGGGCCCCAAAGAAAGCACCACCTAAGGCTATTTGCCAGCAACAGAGTCCTCACACATTCAAAGGATAACTGGCTTTGGGTTCTAATCCAAAACATGTATGTCCCTGTGCACGTGGCAGCACAGAGCAGGAGGATGTAGCAGAAGGGAGAAGGAAGGTATTAAAAGTAAGATGATGAAGCTGCAGGAAAGGAAATTGAGGAAAAAAACCCAGCTGGAGATAAAGCAATGAAAGCACAAATAAGATTAAATGCAAGAAAGCAAAGTGGAAGAGCACATTTGAGAAACAGAGAGATTTCTCCTGGAGAAGCCACTAGTCACTCTGGTGTGATAATCTTGAAGGACCTGGAGACAAATGCTGCCATGAAAGCTGATGGCTGTCCAAACACAGTCCCATTTATAGCCTTCTGGTCATCTGCTAAATGTTCTCCTGATTATATTTCAAATCCTGGTTTCTTTGAGATGCCCTGTCTTCCATACGCCCAGTTTAGCCTTCCACAATGATGTCATCTCATTTGGAAGTGTACCGTTTGGACTCTCTTCCTCTCTCCTAATGCCTTCCATGGAACAGCCATTGGAGGAGCTGTCAGGAATGGGGGCTGATGCTAGCCAGGCTCGGAGCCTGATGATGACCTCCACGTGATATGAGTAACACGTGCTTAACAGGCTGGCTTGAGTGCCCCGCCCGCTCCAACTCATGTTTTATGAAGAGTCAAGTAATTTTAGAGATGAAAGGAATCCAGAAGATGAAAAATATGCTCTTAGCACTTAAAAAAATAATTTCATCACAGAGTGGGAGATGTCAAAAGAAAGAGTATGCGGCAATAGGTGGACAGGGTTTGCTGTATGAGGCTTCAGGTCACAAGTGAAAGTGGCAGCAGAGACCACAAGCAAAGCCAAAGACAGATTCAAGGGTCAGATGGTCAAACTGGGGTCTGTGGCACAGACGTAGGGTTTTAAGGGAATAAATTCAGTGGAAATAAAATCTGTACCCCCTAGGGTTTCAGGAAAGAAAGCATCTGGGCTCAAAGTTCAGGTCCACAAGCTGGAACAGAAAACATTTAAGTGGAGGGCAAAGTGCTTTAGGGCCTGCCTACCACAAGGCTCTCTTCCATTGAGCTCTGGATCACTGATTAACCCAGAGTGCTTAGTAGGCTGCTTTTAAGACATCTTTAAACAAAAACACACATAACAAGATTATATATCCATTAGTTGATGAAGATGTTAGGGCCAGAGGCTTGCAGGAACCTAACCTTGTATTTCCCCTAGGAGCAATGGTTCAGTCTTCCCAACTCAGTATTCCTGGTAACTTTATAAAATATAACTGTTGCATATAACGAGAATCATGTGATGCTGATGGTAAAAGTAGTGACTGGTGTGGGGAACTTCAGTGTTTGAGGAGGGAAGGGATACAAGAAAAAGATGTATGCATACATGGGGGACCCAATGATGGAGGCCTGAGCAGCCAGCAGAAAACGTGGGACCACTTAGGCCAGCTCCTTCAGAAAAGTCCCAAATCCTGCATGCCAGAAGGCAATGGCTTCTCCCAGAACATTTCACAGGTTGCTGCTACCTAAGCCCATTGCTGTGATGATTAATTAATAAGTACATTGGAAACCTAAGTAGACAGACCCACAGTTAAAGGGCCACAGAAACCCAGAAAGGGTGTCTCAAGGGGCTGCCTCTTTGCAGTCCAGTTTATGACTCTACAGGGAAGGCTAAGCTGCAGCCTTGTTATTTTCCTTCTGGGACTAAAAAGAGAACCATAGTTTCCTGCCCTATTAAGCCAGTGCCTTTCATGATCATTAAAATACCTTTAAATACTTCATTTCTCCCCCTTAAAGTGTTCCAGGCATAGGGAAGCTCTCCTTCCACATAACCTTGCCCCAAAATAACAAACACATGATGCCATTGGAATTTGGCTTTTCTTGTCTTCCCTTTTGGGTGTTCAGAATTAGCCACTTACAAACACATGAAGGCATTTGCCTCGGTGGTAAATATGTCTTACATGTCAATTTCAGCAGGCGACTCTCTGCAGACGTGCACATGTGTGCTCATTTCCTGCCCTCCAAAATGATTATTTTTTTGGTTGTGGACATATGGTGAGCAATAGTTGGAATAGTTATTCAGGGCGCAGACTCTCCTCTGGGACCCGAGGGACGAATCTTGCTCCTTCTGTCAAGTCAGAATCACCAAGAACGTATTGAGTATTGCAGTAGTGGGCAAGGGGCTTTAATCACATGTGCACACTGACTGCCATTCATAATAAAATCATTAGCAGTCCTCTACGGCACGTTAATGGTCAAATGAATAATAACTAATGAAGCAGCTCACAGTTTTTAAGAGCTTAACTATGATCCAGGTACTGATCTATGTAACTTGGAGGTATTATGTGATTTAATTCTTGTAACAACCCTAGGAAATAATTATTAATATTATTGCTATTTTATAGATAATGAAACTAGGGCAGGGAGAGTTAGTCTAGGTGGGTAACCCGTCTAAATCTAGAATCCAAAGGATGAATGGAATTGTGATTCAGATAATGTATTAACATACCAGTTTGAGTTTCATTCCCTGCATATTCTCCTCTGTCTCACCGAAATCCTGTCTCTCCTAAGAATGAAGCCAAACCTTGGTGCCACTTGGCTCTGGAAGGTTTGTGTAGCAAGTTGGAAGCTGCAGATTCCCAAGTGTCATCATTGAAAACCTAAATTCACTAACAAGGTTATGCCAGAGCCAGGGGTCACAGAGAGGTGGCTAGTTTGCAGGGTGGCGTGGGGTGGGGGTGGGGCTAAAGGAAGGAAAGACAGCAAGACAAAGACAAGGAGAATACTAGCAGGTCCTGTGAAGACAGAGACCCCACTCCCAGTAGTAGAAGACCTCAGGGGATCAGCTGTGCAGTATCCCCAAGAAGGTTGGACCCTGAGCAATGGGACCCCAAACCTAGATCCGGCATGCTCTGCAAAGCCTGATGGTGGCAGTCACCCACCTTCAAGGAGGACATGGGCTTGGAGAGAAAGGAGATCTGAAATAAGCATGATGGCTTGAACACCAGAGGCCCCCCAAAGGAGAAGAAAGCCCCAACAATCACTGAGACTGAATTTACCATCATTCTGGGCAGACCAGCGCTTAGAGTCATATTTTATTTGATTTAAGGAAAATTATGAAGTGAAAATTTTTTTCAGACATGTATTAATGGGGTGAGTTTCCTCCCCATTATAAAATGTTTAGAGAAGTTTTCACAGAGGAAAAGAGAGGAATGTGGGCACTTACAGGAAAAGTCAAGGCTAGAGAGGCAGAAGGAAGGACAAGAGCATGTGGGCAGATGCCAGAAAGGGGTCTCTGTTGAGGACAGAGGGAAGCATAAGGTCTGCACAAAGTCTGAGAGCAGCCCTGGCTGGAATGAGAGTGTCAGGCCTGCTGGGAGACAAGGTGTGAGGGGCTGTCTCCAGGACCAACTGCACATTAAAGACTGGTCTGCTAGCACATTGTATTAATACACTGGCAAGACTCACTTTGAGTCAAGAACACTGGGTATTATTCTCTCCCCCACCAGTCATGTGTGCCTCCCTACCTCTCAGGTGTCCATGTTGTTTCATTTCTGCAATACTCCTCCTCTTGGTACTCCAACCCCTCCTCAGCATCTTCCACCCCAATAGATATACCAACAAGATCCTCACTGTCATGCAAGGTTTAATCCAACCACTGCTTCCTTGCTAACTTTGTCCCAACCCCCTTCCCCTGTGGTGACACAACTGTTTGCTGGACTGTGACTTGGTGTCTTTTCAGGTTGCCCTACTTTCCTGTGCATTCTTTCTTTTCTTTCTGTGCATTCCGAAAGGGAAGAACAATGTCTTCTGTACGTTGGGTTCTCCCTACTGCCTGGGTCATCTGAGAAGGCTGCCATTCCCTGGGTGAACACTGCAGCGCTGTGCCCAGGCAGCGGTGGCCTGCACATGGAGGGAAATCTCAGGATGTTTTATGCACATGGTATCACCCTCCATCCTCACTCCTGCCCACCTCTGCCGCTGGTGCACCAAACTCTGATCCAAGGTCACTCCCCTGGGTTATTGCTGGAGGTACCGCTCAAGGGCAAGTACATTACCTGGGTGGATGACAACACATCATTCATTGTCTCTAGTGTTACCAAAAAGAACGTGACCCAAAGGAATGAGACAGAGGAGGGAGAAGTCTTCACAAAGAAGAAACAAAGCCCACCATAACTGTGGGACATAAAGCTCTGACTAATGAAGACAGTTCAGGCAATGATGGCACTGAAGGCCTCAGAGCCTAGGAGGGCATGCCAGAGCACAGAGTGTCAGGACAGAAGAGGGAAATGAGGGGCAGATGTGGAAAATATCCTCCCTGGGGCAGAGGTTTTGAGAAGTAGTTGTGTGTGGCCTGGGGTAATGCAAAGAGAACCAGGCTTACCAAAGACTCCAAACAAGAAGGCAGCCCTTCTCATTGCAACTGGAGCATACACTAGAAGCCGTCCACTTTGATGGAAAAACAGCATGAGACTTTTATTCAGGGAAATTGGGCTTTCATTTTGACTCAGCCACTAATTATCTGTGTGACCATGGGCAAGTCACTCTACCTCTCTGGACCTCCATTTCCTCATTTATAAAACAAGTAGGTTGAACTAGACTGGAGATGATTACTATGGCCCTTTTTACCTCTCACATTCTAGGACATTATTTATTCCTCATCACAGCTGTAATGTGACCGCTCTCTGAGACTTTCCTTCCTCCATCCAGTTCTGCATCTAGATAGTGAGGGAAAGCACATGTGTTATAATCCAGAGGCATTTTGGGAAACAGTGCAAGCAAAACATCCAAGATATTTATCAAGAAAATCTGAATATCAACCATCAAGCCCCAGGCCAAGGGGAGCTGGGAATATTTCAGGGCACATTAACCACTGTTGTGGTAAGTAATTATGCACATTGACTTTGAGTCTATTTCAACGGTCACATCTCCGAGTGTGATTCCTGCACTGTTTCCAGGGAGGGAGGGATCCACGCAAGTGCTAACGAGTCTTCCTAGAGTCTGAACTGTGGACTGGTAATAGCTGGCATTTCAAAAATGTAGCCTTTTGTTTCTTGAAGAACTGCTTAAAAGCATTCAACTCCTCCATCTCTGATCCTTCTGAGGAAGAAAACAATAAATATGATTTCAATCCATTGTGTCAATATCAAGATGCACACACAGAAGTCTCCGGGATCCAGCATTGAGCAAAAGCCCATCTGCAATGCCAACAGCTTGCACTAGACAGAGAGAACATTAACACTTTCAGGTCTCTCAAGGAGCAGAAGTGCAGGTGGTCACTTGCTCTGAAAATATATGGAGAAAAACGATCTTACGAAGTATTTGCAAACCAAGACTGATAGCATGTATGGGAATAATCTGACAGATCTGAATATATGTTTCCCCTAAAATAATTATCTGCAGAGAGCCATGGTCGAAACTGCTGGCCTAACTGATCTAAATTCCCACTGTTTGCCATTTGCTTGAAACCTTATCCATGTCCCAATTAAAATCTCTGCTGGCAAATGCTATGAGAGATGTCAGAGCAATTTTCAGAAAAGAAGGAAGAAAATCACATGTAATGTTTAACAATGTATTAGTTGGTATGAAGGCAAACAGTGATATGGATGGGCCCTATGGGGAGATGGGCCCTATTGGGGAGTGGGCACTTGAAGATTTATCTTATCACCAAAACTTGGCCTTCTTGGAGTGGAGAGTATATCTAAGCAATCAATCAATCATTATTATTTACCTAAAACCTAATAAGAAAAATAGTTAATTAATATTACAACTTTTAAAGATAAAGGTTAGGCATATGACATAAGAACTTGCCACTCAAAGTGTGGCCTTGTACCCAGCATCCCAGCATCCATCAGCTGGAAATGTATGAGAAATGCAGAATCTCAGGTCATGCCCCAGGCTGACTGAATCAGACACTGCATTTTAGCAAAGTCCCTAGGTTAAAAGAATTCATATCTTTATTGAGGTTTGAGAAGCTTAAGTAGTATCTATGAATTCAAGAAACTATATGTAGGTGTATGGAGGAGTGGATCTGTGTGGGGGGGGTGCATGATGAGAAAATAAGTGTGAATTGTGCTGCTATGACCATTGGGGTGCATAGGTTCTTTTGGATTGGTGTTTCAGAGTTCTTAGTTTCAATGAATGGATCAAAAAACTATGGTACATGTACACAATGGAATTCTATGCAGCAGAAAGAAAGAAGGAGCCCCTACCCTTTGGGACACCATAGATGGAACTGGAAAGCATTATGCTAAGCGAAATAAGCCAGGTGGTGAATAACAAATACCTTATGATCTCACCTTTAACAGGAACCTAATCAACAAAACAAACAAGCAAAATATAACCAAAGACACTGAAATTGAGAATAGGCTGATAGTGACCAGAGGGGAGAGGGGAGGGAATTTTAGGGGAAAAGGGTGAATGGTTTGAAGGAACAAGTATAAAGGACACATGAACAATAACAAGGAGGGGGAGGTAGGAAGGGCTGGATGGGTGGGCTGGGATGGGGGTAAAAGGCAGAAAACTGTACTTGAACAACAATTAAAAATAAAAAATTTTAAAAAAGAAAGAAAATAAGTGTGAGGGGTAGACTACCATTGTGGAGCTGGGACTCTGAACCCATGCAGTTTACTAGGGAGCCCACGTCCTTAGCCACCAGCTGTTCTGCCCAAGAGATCGTGTGTCTGTGCATTCCATACCCACAGTCTCTGTTTGGACATCTTCAGTGATAGACATGTCACTCCTTCCCAGTGCGTAACGCATTTCATTTTCAACAGATAGGCAGACCATTTTCCAAGACTTGGAATGATTTGGATATCATGAGGAACTGTCACCTTGCACTGGCCCTGGATCTTGAAATGTGTGCAAACATCACATCCCTTTCATCCATCCACTGCTTCAAGTATCCAGAGATGGCATCCATGGCTCTTAGACTGGACCGTACTTTGCAAGAATATGGTTGTCAGCTCCAGGCCTTGGCTGCCAAAGAAAACTCCTTTGACAGGCTAGTCATGTGACCTTGGGTACATTTCCAAACCTTAGTGTACATGTCAGTTATCTTGTCTCTATAATAGGGTGAAGAATAGTACCTGTCTCCTATGGGTTTTGTGTAGATCAGACAGAATAATTCCTGGGATGCTCCTCACACATCGTCAGTGCTCAATGAAATGTCAGCTATTATTATTCACAACTCAAATATTTTTTGTTTAAGAAAGGCATTAGAGAAAAGTTAGGTTTGAATTGTCTTTTTTAAAGGAAGGGCAGGATTCAAGCCAGCCAAAAGGTCATTCTGGGAGAGAGGGGACCTGAAAGCACAAAGTTCCAGAATTGGAAATGCTAAAGTAGAACACAAGTGGTTCAGCCTGACTACAGCGAAAATACTAGAAATGTAAGTGAAGGGCAGTGATGTTTTCCAAAAGTGTGATTCTCAGAGGGGAGGGGAGGGAGCTGGGCAATATGAGGCCAACAGGGGCCCCTTGTAAACGGAATCTGGAGCCCACGTGGTGCTCAGAGGAAGGCACAAGGGTCTAATGTCAGAAGGAACATACCGTGCATTTTGTTTTACGTCAAACCATATGGTGTTACCAATATTACATTGCTTTGACCTAAAAAAACAGCAATTTCACTTGGTTCGACCTAACACAAGTCCCTTCCTTACCTTTACTGTGTAAGCCAGGTAGGGGGGAATGAGAGAGACAAATCTGCCCTCTGCACCCCTCCCCTACCCGGAGTTGTTCAGACGTTGAGCAGGCTTATGTATGTAATGGGGATTTGGAAGCAAAAGGTGACGTGTTGAGTACACAAAAGGATTTGTTACCTTCTAGGTGTCCCAAGCTCCTGGCACCGCTGTGGTCAAAAGCAGCTTTGTGTTATTGATCTGCTTTCCAGAAGCACCCACAGTTTATTGCTGATGTAGGCAACCCAAGAACCTTCTTGCCCTCTGCCCAGTTGCAAGACTCCTGCCCAGGCTTTAAATGTTAGTTTTGCATAGAGCATTTGCAATCATTTGAGTAAAAGCTAAATTCAACCCAAAACCCTGGGCTACTTCTGACAGCCTGAAAGGACAGTTTAGGAAAAGGTGAGAGGAAAGCAATTTATTAAAAAGGAAAAAAAATGCTAACAAGATATTTGAAAACAACGGCAGCTGCATGTGCTTCCAGTGTGTGAGGGCCTCGGCTGAGCCCATTTTGGTAACGATGGGAAACTGCTGCTTTCTCTTCCCAGGCATATGTTTAAAGTGCCCTGCAAATGATTTCATGTTGGATCGAGCTTCATTACTCACAGTTCATATTTGGTCTAAATTACAGTAAATGTTATTTCAAGGTTTACAAGTTAATTATTATAGTATAGTATTTACTCCATTATATTGTAATTACTGCAGTATCTAACGCCTAAAGGGCTTTCCCCCGTATATGAAGGACGGAGAATATTTTAGAGTGTTTTCAAGCAGAACTCACTCAGGCAGGGCTCACTGGGGTGTGTGTGAGTGTGCACGTTGGGTGGAGGAGATTTGCCTGCAAATGCCCACATTCCTTAAAATGCCATGTGGTGGGGACCTCGAGTAGCCAAGCTTGTTTTAGCCCTCCCAGGAAGCGGCACATCCTATTAGCAGGGTCCAAGCAGATTGTGCTGAATCACATAAATACATAAGATGCCCATCTCAACTCCTGTTGAGCAGCACAATACAGCTCAAGAATCCTCTGACCTGCAAATGAACACACAAAAATTGGGTCTGCTCATCTCTGGGAGGCAGCTGCGTGAGACCTCCTTTGCAATTTGGCTCCCCCTCTTTCGGCTTGTTGTGCAAGTTTAAATGGGCTCCCCGTATACACCCTTCCCCCCTCCAAACACCCCACCCTTGCCACAAAAGGGTCAGCCATGAGACACCCTGCTCTGGGCTACATTTATACCTCTTTGCTCCATTCCAGGCTGCCTAGTTCTTTGTTCTGACTGCCAAAATTGAAATGGATTCCATAAGCATCCTGCTTCCCAAATGTTGGTCCAAATGGCAGCCTACAGGCCTGGGAACCCTAGAGGCCTGACAGGCAGTTGAGCTGAATGATAGACTTGGGGTCAAACATCCTCTGACTGCCACCAAACTTCCTGGGCAAGCGAGTCAGCCCTGACTTCCTCTGCCAGTGTCCTTCCCTCCACAGAAAATGGACTGCTGCTACCTTGGTAAATGCTGAGCAGATGGAAAAGGAAGATTTGGCAATCATGGAAACATCCCTGTCCCCAAACGCCATTTCCTTTTTAGGAGAGAACACAGTGATCACTGGGACCAAGTAAGTCAATTGCATTGAGTGAGCACCTACTGTGTGTCTATCCCTGAGGCTGGTGCAGTTAGGAGAAGAAATGTTGGCATTTCTACCGCATTCTTTGTCCTACTGCAAAGGAATCCACAGATCAGCCTTTTTACTGTCAGGGAGAGAGAGACAGAGACAGAGAAGGTGAAGGGAGAGAAATCACTGGGCTATTTTCTCCTAAAGTGCTCTTCACACAGTTTCCTTTGGGGCAGAATGGTAGAACAGAGGGTTTAAGTAAAATTGCTTTTGGAGCTGGTTCCTGGAGCTCATGGATGGGTTTTGAATTTTAGAAAGGGTCCTCTTACACCAAGACACATGACCTAACTCTTGCTGGACTGGCTTGAGATTGCCCTAGCAGTTGGTTAAGGGACAACCGTTTGGTCAGTGGATACTGGGGGATAATTTACCCTTGGAGCTTGCCCCTCTCCTTAACCATCATTGGAGCAGCTGGCCCCTCCCCAGCCCGGTTCTCCTCTCCCTCTCCCCTTACCCTTCTAGTCTAGCTATCTTTTCAAAATGTACAGCTCATCACATCTCACTGTCTTGCTTTAAATTCACCAGTGATTTCCCACAACTCGTGGCAGAAATCCCACTTTCTTAAGAGGCTAGTCACACCTCACATGGCTGGCTCCCCTGGCCTCATCCCCCCTTCCCTCTGCCATTTTCTTTCCTATAGTTCAGGTCTATCCACTCAGGCCTCCTACGGTCCTTCACCTATTTCTGCCCCTTCCCACCTCTGGAAGTTTATGAATGCTGCTCTTGCCCCCTCTCCCATCCCACTGCTCCATGACCCCCTCCAGGGGCTGGCCGCCTCTGACCCGTCCTTCGGATCCCAGCTCTCAGATCCTCCCTGACATGTGGACTCAGGCAGTTCCTGTTCTGCCCCCTCCCTCAACTCTCATAAATCCTCCCTCTTAACATTGATTTTCTCTATTGTACTCAGCTATTAAATATGTTTTTGCTCAGCTAGACCACAAGCTCTGTGAGGGCAACAGTCATACTTGTCCTGCTTATTGCCAGCAACTAGTACAGTGATTGGCAGTGGCAATACGTATTTATTTTTTAAAAAATCCTTGAGTAAATTCCAAGAATGATTAGTGGGAAAGGTAGGCAGTTTAGTGTATCAACCAGGCGGCTAAACGTGGTAGTAATAATAATGAGAATGCATACTGAGCACTTACTATGTGCCAAGCACTGTTCTCTTAATTTCCTTTCACAACAATCCAAGATAACATAGGTATTCTACTGCACCTCCTTCACAGAAGGTAAAATTGAGGTACGGGAAGTTAAGTAATATGCCCACAGGCACCCAATACATAAGAGGTGGAGCTCGTAAGGGACATAATTCTAGGCATTTGGACCCAGAGCCCACATTCTTAACCATCCTGCTAGGCAGACTCTCACTCAGTTATGTGGAGATGAGATAAACTGGCATCCGGCACACTTCTGTCCCCCCCTTTCCACTTCCTTCTCCTATTGTCTCTCTGCAAACAAGCCCTTGTTTAATGAACATATTTTTAATGTGAGAAGAGAATAAAGCGTATCAGCTCCATGATTTCTTCATACACACTCTTTCACTACCTGTCACATCATTACAATGTAGTCAAAGCATTCTCAGCAGCAGAGATAATTTCTTTAGAAAGTATCAAGTTTGGGCAGAATGAATGGTTATCAGAGTAAAGAACTCATCATATGGGTCCCCATCAATCCTGTACATGCCAAACTCAAGCCTGGGGCCTCTGGGGAGAAGGTGTCGCCTCTTCTCTCCTTGCAGGTGTCTCCTTGCCATTCCCTGATCCTCCCCTTGCCTCTGCCAAAATGAGAGTTCCCATGAGACACACACAGATTTGGACTAGAGAGCCAGCTGAGGGGTGTGGCAGCTCATAACACTCACTAGAAATTGTACCAGAAGGCAAAATCCCTGCCGAGTTTTAACTTCCAGCTGTGCCCAGCCACCAGGCTTCAGAGAAAGGGTGGGGACTTGAGAGAAAAGGAATCCATGGGCCATTCTTCACTCTGGAGGCCCCACCCCCTTGTGTCCAATGTTACCACCGTAGACTGTCCCCAGCACAAGCCTCGTCCAGCCGCACCTATGCACTCTGCTCTTCCTTCTCTGTGTGTGTGACCATTTTAGCAAACTCTGGAAAATGTATGCCCCAAAAGACTATTCCACAAAGAGTTTTCACTCGTACAGGTTAAATACAAATAGATACTATTTTGTTCTAAAGCACTGTCTTTACCTGCCAATTAATCGACTTTCTTTCCATATTCCACTTTCTTTACCTGTGTGACCACAAAAATCATGTCTACTGTCAAATGCAACTATTTACTTGAACACATGGCCAAGGCTGGGCCATCGGCTATCTTCAAAGGAAGCACAGTGTGTCCCCCTTCCTATAGTACTTGTTGCTGTTTCTATTGACTCAAGGTTGAACTACTTCCACTCTACAATGTCCTTGAGTGATCCTGACCTTGAAAGACCAAGGGAGACAGATCACACTTGAGCCATAGTCCACCCAGGTATGAATACTGGCCTTATCATTCCCAGCCGTGTGACCTTGGACAAGGCCCATGCCTCTCTGGGGTGCCATTCACTGGAGTAGGGATTTCTGGAACAGGGATCTAAACCTATACAGAGCTGGCATAAGACAGAATGTGGAAAATGCTTTCCATAATATTTGGTATAGAATAAGCACTCAAGTAACATACACTATTATTATTTATAATGGTTATTACTTATGGAGCCATAAAGTACACACACATGACCATATGCTATTCTGCTGTCCAGAGCCTGCTAGTTGCCTGGTTTTAATGTCCTTCGGCATATAGAGTGTGATCTGACACAAAAATGTTTTTCCTTTTATCAACGAAGTCAAAGATCATCACAGTTTGGCTTTAAAAGATGGTTTAAAAGAAAAAAAATCAGAGTATGCGTTGCTACCAAGTCCAACAACAAAACCCACGCAGTTTGACTCTCTTCTCCAGGCTTCATTAGGCTGTATCAGAGGAGTCTTTCCCAGCCACTCCACGATGGGAATAAATTCCATTAGTGACCCTGCTAAAGCACACGTCCTTGGGAACACTTTCTCCTGACACAGCCCCTTGTCCTGTGTCCGGCACATGTCCCTGTGAGACACTGCGTCCTCCTGAAGCCGCAGCATCCCACTAGCTGATGGGAGTGACCTGACCTATGGCCACCGACCGGCATACAGTTGAACTAGGCTTTTATCTTATGTTTTTCTGTAATCTATTTAGCCTTTCCCAGTTCAAATGGAAGAAGAAAGATAAATAATACTAATGCTGTGGTAAATATTTTGCTTTTTTAAAACTATGAATCCTGCAAAACAAAAGAAAAAGAGGAAATATTGGCAGGAGTTATTTTTATCTTCCAGTTCAACTTCTTTTGTTCCAGTGCAGGGACAGGACATGGATCACTTTTCTGTTTCATGGGTGGTAGATTTCTTTTTTCTGTTTTTGCCAGTGCCCAAATTGTCCCCCAGTCTTTAGATCCATTAGCCTAATTAATATTAAGAACATATGCATATGCAAATAAGGCCATCCTTGCCATATATTTCACTTTATAAGACAGTTGAAGGGTAGTTGGGTGAGTCAATCAAATGTCATAAATTGGCTATGCATAAGATCTCATTAATATTAATTGGGGCGTGGGCATTGTGCAATAGCCCATGCCTCCATTAGAGATGGGCCCCTTTCTTTATTTGTTTCAAAGATTTTCAAAACCAAAGCCTCTGACCTGATTTAAATATGTAATCTCCCCACCCCCACCCCAGGTAGTCTACTGAGCAGCATCAGAAAGGTATTAAAAAAAATACAGAGCAGACCTTTTCCAAGACAGATGGCACACAATGAGGTAGAAAAAGTATCTCAAGATCCAACCTGCAAGAACAAAAAAAATTGCTTGCATTGTTGTTTTCATTATCTTGCTTCTGTCATTTCATGAGCTTTGTATCTTGCAAGGAAAGAAAGAAGGGAGAAAAACTGTGAAATTAATCTTTTGTGCATGGCCTGATAAAGAAGAGACATGCTCAGACAAAAGATAGACTGAGAGAAGGTACCGTGATTGATGACTAAAGTAAAGGTGTCAGAAGAGTATTATGTAAATTACTGGAGGCGCACACCATTTCAGAGAGAATGAGAGGGAGAGCAGGCAGGGGGAGCGAGGGAGAGGGAGAAGGCGAGAGAGGGAGTGAGGAACCGAGAGTGAAAAAAGGACTTCGGAGTCCATGTCACCAAAGAACGGGTCCCCAAACACCCATTTCTTGCCATCTTTCATCTCCTCCGACAAGCTCACCTCACACTCTCTCTTGGTTGCAGGATGTAACAAAGGGGGTGGGGGGGAGGAACTGTCAACATTAGCATGATTCTAGTCAAGGAGAGATTTAGGGGAAAGCAGTGTCTGAAGTGAAATCATCAAGGGGGGAAGTTTCAGTTAAAGGGAAAAGGAGGCGGCTGGCGACTGGATGTGTCTCTGTGAAGCATGTCATGAGAGGTGGAGGCAGGTGATGGGCCACTCTCATTCTTGATGCTAGAAATGGGCTCTGAAAGGGCCTGTGTCCTTCCCCTAAGCCTCTCGCTATATCTAAACATGTGTGTCGGGTACATGACGTGATCACTGTGGAGAGAGACTAGAAAGGCCAGGAGCCACATTACAAAAATCTCTGCTCCATTTTTTTTCTCTTTGCCTACGTGTATGTACTTTCTAAGTAATGAAACGAAGGCAAGTGTTGAAAATTGCCTCCATTTTCCTGACCAGAAGAGATGCAAAGTATCAGTGGGATTATGCTCAATTATGGGAATGGGCTTTGCCATGGTGACCCCTAAACTCCCGGCATGTGAGGTACAGTGTTCAAATGAGATCATGCTCAGAAGTCTGGTGTGGGTATCAATGTGTTTCTAAAAGAAAGAAAAATTCCTTCTGGGCCCTGGCCAGATGGCTCAGTTGGTTAGAGCATTGTCCAGATATGCCAAGGTTGCAGGTTCAATTCCTGGTCAGGATACAAACAAGAATCAGCCAATGAATGCATGAATGGATGGAACAAGAAATTGAAGTCTCTCTCTCTCTCCTCTCTCTCTCTCCAAAAATACTAATAAAAAAAGAAAGAAAGAAAACTCCTTCCAAATTCTTAGGAACCAAATCTGGGAGAACGAGGTTGGTATTCAGTGAGAACTCATTGGACAGGGTGTTTCCAGCCAGCCCCCTTCTGACTGGAGCAACCTCTATCCTCCTTTACTGGAGCCTGTGCAGTACTCATGGCTAAATGTCTTTATTATCACCCCTTAGAAAAGCCCAGGAAGATGAAGGCTAATGCCTAGGTCAAGATTTTCTTCCTATCTGCTCTCCCTCTTCAGCAGGACACAAAGGGAAGGAAAAATGAATCTCCATTCATTCAAAGCATAGAAGGACCCCATGCACTATAAAGATTATAGTAAAACCTGAACTCACCCCAAAATCCAAACTGCAATTAATTAACTGTAAAATAAATTATAAAATCTAGAGTAAATTCATTTATACACAAGTCCTGATTTTCCTGTTTTGATTTTTGGGGAAAATTTTGTATTAGCAATTGACTGAGAGAGTAAAGGAGGTCTAAGAATGGGAATAAAAACAGATCAGATTTACATTCCAAAAGTTGTTCCACAAGATACTCCCATCAGGGACATTAATCCTCAAAAACGGAAAATGTAGTCCCCACTCCCCCACCCCAGGGCAGCCTCTTCCTTCTCTGACTTGCTAAGTCTTTACTGGCTGGCCACTGAGCCCCAGGGATATACTGCTTCTTTATGTTCTGCACAATCAGTATTCCTTGAGCCCTTCTGTGTGCCAGATACTCTGCTAGGTGATACAGGTACACAGCTGAACAAGACACACTTTCTCTGAGGGAGCTAGTATTGCTTCCCTAGTACTGCAGTAGCCAGATCTAGCTAAGGAGAATGCTGTGTCCCAATTGCAGATTTCCAAGAGGGAATAAATGGGTCAGCTTGAGATCTACCTGCATCCCTGAGACCCTTAGCTATGGTCAGGGGCGGCAGGTCAGGTAGTATATAATATGGCAGGGGTGAAGCTCAGAAGAAAACAGTGCGAGTATGAGGAGCCCAAAGAGGTAAAAATGGTCCATGCAAACATTTTCATAGGGAAAAATTTTTCAAAACAGGATTCCACTAATGTAACAAAAGGGGCTCAACGAGGAAATGTGGGTAGCCACAGGTGTAGAGGCAACCCATGACTCAGCAATGATTGTACATGTTTCTTATAGGAAAATCCCGTTTCAATCTTTTGCACCCCAACTCCAAAATGCCATCTGGAATTTGCACTTCAGGTTGATGAAAGAGAGTAAAAGCTAGGGGTAAGTGGAACAAAGGAGCGAAAGAACAGAACAGATTTTTGAATGAATGGGATTCGCCTTGCTCCCCACCCTGCAGTCAGTCATTCATCCAGGTTCAGAGTCCTTGGGGCAGCCTTCCCTTGGGGTGGCAGTGAGGTGGACCTGCTCTGGCCTGGAAGCCAGGAGGTCTTGGTTCTATCGCTGACCTCACTGCCACTTAGCTGCTCATTCTGAGCAAGTCACCACACATTCTGGCCTCGGTGCCCACCCCCGTGAAGATGGGCTGTGAGGCAATATTTCATCTCCCTCTCAGCTCTAGAGAGCTGAGACCCACGCTTGCCTCCCACAGCTTCTGCCCTCAGGGACCACTGGTTTCCAGCAGACACGTTGACACTCTGACCTCCTAAGGCCCTGTCTTCCTTTTCTCTGACCCATGGGTTCCCTGGAGGAAACAAAGTAGACACAGTGGAAAGAGCTTTCTGGGGAAGCCATAAACAGCTGGAAGAGACAATCTCTTTGTCCTCCCTGAGTGTTTTCAGACACACGGGAAACGGTGAGCAGTTTCCCAGGCAGGGCTTACATTGGACGCTCTGCCACAGTTTGTCTCCTAACAGCCCCTAGTAGCTGTAGCCCCAGAGTCTTCTGGAGAAAGCTTTTTCCTTTCATATGTCTGACCTTATGATTCATCTGGCTCCTGTTTTAAAACCAATTATTACGTATTGTCTTTTGAATTTCACCCCTGACACCACTTTGCCCTGACTTAATTCTATGACTGGCTTTTATTCAAAACTTTCATTTTTGAGGAAGGTGTAAGAGCTACAGATGGCCTCCTTCTAGAAGCCCGGAGGAAAATGGCAGCTCTGGTGATCAAAAACAGAGTGCTGCAGTTTGATACATGCTGTTAAACAAAACGTGTACTTGTTTCAAGTGCCGTGGATAAAAGGAAAACCAAAACAAAGGCCTAAATGATGGGAGAGAATGGGTCGTGGGTGGCAACTTCTGCACGAGGCTGAATCTTGCCCCTAAGCTCTGGACCAGTACCAAGTGTTCTGTACTGCAGCCCTTCCCACACCACTGTTTCAGAACCTGCCCCTTCTGTATTCCCTCTGGGTGTTCCCTGACCGCACCCTGGTCTTCAAGCTCAATACACAACTATCCAACACATCTATTCAAGGTCATCTCATGAATGCCTCCCAATTCCACTCTCTTCTCCCCACTCCCATTCAGACTGGTCTAGCACAGACTTGCCCCCCCAACCCCGCCCAGTCTATCAGAAGCCATAGTGCTCCAAACGGTTTTCTTTACTCCAGTTTTCCCTATCTCTAGTTTGTGCTCCACAATGCATTGATGTTTTCCTAAAATAAAGGTCTGATCATGCCACTCCCTTCCAAACCTCCAATAGTTCCCCAGCACGTGTAAAGTAAATTCAAACTTTCTGGAGAAACATGTGAGTCACTCCACGCGTGACCCCTACCCATTGTTTCGGCCCTTCCTTTTTTCCACTACAACTTCTCACACTGCAGAGGAAGGGTCACTCCAGGCTTCGACTCTGTCCAGACACACTAGGCACTTTCTTGCTTCTGTCCTTGCCCATGGTGTCCCCACTCCCAGAAATGCTGTTTTCTCCCCCCCGGCCCGCATCAAATTCTGTCTGAATCAGGCCCCTACTCCAGGCTCCAACATGCCCGGCTCTGGAAAATGGCCTCTGCGGGCTCCCCAAGTGCCATTCATTGCTCACCTACTCGGAGGTCCCCCAGGGGACCTTCTCCAAGTTGGGGAACTTTTAAATATGCTGACTCCGTGGTCTGATTAAATCAGAATTCCTAGGGATGAGGCCCTTGGGAGTCAGAACTTTTTAAAAGCCCCAGGTTGTTTTCATATTTCCCAACTGCGGGAAGCCCTGTTCAAGTATCTGGTTTGTACCCCTTGTACTTTTTACATGTATTTAGTGCTTATTTATTGAGCAAATATACCAGTAAAACAAGTATGCTCTATGTGGAAATACCAAAATGAGTCAGGCCTTGTATGAAAAGTAATAGTAGTATGGCATATGTATTATATCTTTTATCATGTTTTATAATGTATTATAAAAATACATTATAATAAAATATTATAGGCTATATTCCAGCCATTTGTGCACACATTTTTCTAAAGCTATTCCTTGAGAATGACTATTTCTTTTTTATCTTTGTACCTTTTAGCACCTAACACAATGACTCATATTCAATATACTGATGGTGATTTAATTCATTAAGATATTTATTAATGCATTAACTTTTGGATTAACATGATGGAATGATGTCTGGCCTGAGAGACACAGGAAGTTGCCCTTGCATTGCTGACTCTGAAATAAGGTCTCAAGCCACCCTGTGAGAGACACAGGCTGGCGAGCCCCGACACCAGCCTGTGCCCTTGGCCCAGACAGAGGAGAGTTTGCTGACCGGTGCTGATCAACCTCCACAGACCCCTGAAGAATCTGCAGACTCCTGACAAAAGCTTGGACATAAGCAAGCCCCTTGTTACTCTTTAAGGAAGCACAGTTTACCAGGTTAAGCGGTATCCACTTTCCAAACATTAGCTCAGCTCCCCACCTCTAAGAGAAAGGAAAGAAGAGGGTGCCTTTCACTTTTAGGCAAGAAGAGGGAGGCCCAGAGCACTGAGTTCTGTGGGAAGTCGGGGAATCTGCTGGCCCTGCCTTGGCTGTGTGCCTGGGGGAGAAAATGGCACATATGTGGGGACCTCCAAAGTTCCACCTCATACCTCAGTGGGTAAACAGAACTAAACCGTTCACACACTACAACAATGAGGGTTTCAACATTCAAAAAGAATCAACATCTGTCTGAAGAAGTTCAGAGAAATAAATAGGATTTTTTTGTATGCAAGCTTCCTGACTTAAAGTCATTTCCCCTTTAAGAAATTCAAGGTCCCACAAACATTTTCCAAATGTCACAGTCACATATGGCAACACGACTGTCATATTTCTTATAAAGGTAAATATTTGAAACAGTCACCCAAGTCTCACTGAGGTGAGAAAGTAATACAAATTACAATTGTAAAGTGCCTAAATTTTACATCATTTATCTTCCCTTTCCCTTTGTTGTAAATAAACCTTTGAAAGGGAAACATTATTTACATTTTGTTAGATTTTTTCCTTTTCTTTTTCTTTCACGTTGCTGAAACTCCCAACCGAAAGATAAAATAAGAAGAATCAACCTTAAAGCTGAACCTATTGATTCCACCTTCCTTTCAATTTTCCCCTTAAAATGCTTCAGATGAATAATATTCTACTTCTCAGAAAGAATAAAATTGATATCCTGGGCAAGCCATAATGCAAATGAACATTAAAAGTATCAGAGAATCCACTTTTTCTAATGATTACTTTAAGAGGGGGAGGGCATGGATGCTCAGGGAAATCTTCACACACAAAGTGAGTTTTATACTCCTGCCTACTTCCTACTCTGAGGCCACCTGGAGTATTCTCAGCCACAGCATTAGGAACAAAGAGACCCTGTGCTGTGTGCCCAGGCCCTTGCCTATCATCCCCAGGAGAAAGGGCTTGGGGCAGAAACCTGCCTCTCCCATCCCCCCTGCCAAAATGTTTGTGACCTTCAGTCCCTCAGAGCCATGCTCCTCAATGATACATTAATATGAGAAATTAGCATTTTAACAGAGGCCTTCTGGAAATGCCTTTACCACCCCCCAACCTGTAAGAGTGACAAGATGCCAAGTCATAGAGGTGTTCGGGGATAACACACTCTCCTGGTGTCCTCCAGATCACCCCAGAGGGCCAGCTGCCTACATATCCCCCATTTGAAAAATTCAAAGTGTCTTTACACAGGCTTGCTCAAAGAAAGTTGTCACTTTGGACTGCACAAACCAAAATTCTTCCAAAATCAGGTGCTTGGGGGGAAAAAAATTGAAGTACTTTTAATAATTTAAATGGCTCTTCTCTGCACATGCCCAGAACCCAAATCCCTTTTCTAACTGAAGTGCTTATATAAAAATTTGACAGCTCTTATAATTTTAAATTGCTCTACACTGAGTATGCCTAGAACCTTGATCACTTCCAAATTCAAGGGCTTATAAAAATTTGAAGCACTCCAATAATTTTAAATTGCAATGCACAGTGTAGAGTGATTTAAAATTATTGGACTGCTTCAATTTTTTTAAAAGGTCTTCAATTTGGAAGTGAGTCAAGCAGCATTCTAATACAGTGGTTTAAGACATAGTGTGCTAATCTAAAACTTAACACCTAAAAATAATGAAAATTAAGCTGCATGAGCTTCTTTCTTTCTTTCTCTGTCTCTCTCTCTTTCTCTCTCTCTCTCATTTTTCTTTTTTAATAGGAAAGGGACACTCAGAACACATCTGAAAAGTTGGGAAGTGTCTGGAGAAGAAAGTTAAAGCTCAAGCCATCGAGGAGAAAAAGAGGGAAGGATAGGAAAACACTGGGCAGGAATGGCCCTCCAATCAAAGAGGCCTTGTCCAGCCCTGGAGGGTTTGGATGGGGATCACCAAAAACAATAGGAAGTGGGAAGAGCTGGGACTGAGCAATGGAAAACTTGAACATGACTTGGAGCGTTCCGTTCTGGAAACTTTTCAACATTTAGGAATGCAAATTGCATAGCACCTCCCTCTAAAAATTATTTTTGTTTTTTTCTGATGAAGCTCTCAAATAAAATTCATATATGTGCCGATTTGGGGTTTCTTCCAATAATTTGATTGATACGGTGTTCACAGGCCTGGCCAGTGATCCAAATAGCCCCAGTCACAGCCACTTACAAGCAAAGAACACATTTTTTACATCTTTCCCAAGGAGACATGTAACACTTTTTAGCTCATAATAAAAGCACAGGTCAATTTTCTTTGTTTCCAAAGTATCAATGTTCTGTTCCTCTAATCTTCTTGCCCATTTTCTAATTTTCTTTATGCCATTCTTTTCCCTCTTTCACTACCTCTTCCTTTAACTACTGAAAACTTTGCAAATTTAAAGGTCATAGTGACTTTTACTCAATGGCCCTTTCTATCTAACCCAGGTCATGGAAAACAATCACAGAAATGAGGTAAAGACTCTGAACAGAGTCTCCTGGATAAACAGCATCTGTCAGAAAGGCTCCTTCACTGTTCACCACAAAGCAACCTGTGCTTTCAAACACCGTCTAAGTGTGCTTTATTCCATTTACTTGTTGTGATCTGTTTTGCTCTATTGGCTAGATAATGCATGTCTTAAAATATTGTGTAAATACCTATTTAAATGATGGCTTGTAATATTTCCCAGGGAGCCACTGCAATCAGAACTCAACGTAAGAGGTTTACAGATGCTGAATTTTGGCGCCCTTCTCCCCATACGAGACTAAGCATGTGATATTGTCTCCTGAACTGGGGGGAAAAGAGCACAACATAGTTAAGAGAAGGTAGGAGAAGCACATTAAAACAAAACTATTATTCATCCAGAGACATGAGATTCCTAAGAAGAGGACTGAGGGAATACAAACCTGGGCAAAATTAAATGGTAGGAAACATTTTAATGAGATAAAGCCGAGAAGGAATTTAGAGAAGGAGAATAGGGAATTGAGAACTTGTTGCAATGGAAACAGCTCTGTACACTTTTTTTCTAAGTCATACGCCCTTCTGCCCTAGTCACAGGGTCACCTCACACATGAACAACATGCCAACTTGGGCCAGTGCCTGATAGGACAGCTTAGAACACGCCATGTTCATTGCTTCTACAGGTTTTGTCTTGAGTCTACACATGACCTACTGGAGATAAACCTGGACCAAAGTTAAATTGTAAATTCTCATAATTTCCAAATTTGAATGGTAACCTACAATAAAGGTATAACCTACAATAATATTTCTTGCAATAATGAATAAATTAATAAAAGCCTATTGGCAGCAAAGGATATTAAGCAGTAAAATTTCAAAATGTCTCAGATTAAAACTATTGAAGTTGTCAGGAGTCAGGAGCCTTTAAAATAGTCTAGAAGCTGGTATAGAGTGGGAAGAAAAACATAAATATGGAGGGAAAAGATGCTTCAAATCAGTTTTACTAATAGATATGTGAATATAATAAACAGCCTCGTCAGGAATCTAGACCTTGACTCCTATTCTAACTAGATTATTTGGGAAAGGGGAAGTTGGAGGTGAGCCGCCAAACACAGGGTGACCCAAACAAACAGTGCCAAGTTCTTAGGACTAGGAGTTCACCAGTGGGACGTAAAAATGCATCTCGTTCCCTGGTTGGGAAACATACCCTGGGGATGATTAAGAATACTTTGCTAAGGAGCAAACAGATTTTTAGGTCACGTGTCTGTGGAGATGTCACCATTTAATAAAGTGACAAAATCTATCTATCACATAGGCATGAACACCGAACAATATAAAGAGGTTAACAGAAATTGATGGCATCCAAGGTTTAATTTTACACTGAATTGGAGTCTTTGGTGATTGAAATAGACAAAGATGTATAGGGTTATCTTGTTGAAGAGGCTGTGCTAATTACTGGCACTTGTCATTTCTCCATAGCTTTATCTAAGTCAAGAAGGCTAACTAGCTTCTTTTTCCCCAGTGTGCATTGTTTGTTCAGGAGCTCTTGCTGAGGAAGCTTTTTTTTTCATAACTGCACCTCATTATTAACAGGTTCATAAATAAATGAGTCCTAATATTTTTCTCCGTTAGCATTTATGATAGGGACATTTGGGCTACAAAAGATTACACTTGTCTTTAATAAAAACAGGCACTTATACATGAAGCCTATTAGGCCCTTGTTACTCAGGAGGAGGAGGAAAGGGGAGGAACTGGAGTTTAAATAAAGCAATAATAACCTAGTGTGCTAGCAGCATTGTAAATAGAGAATATTTAAGGGAGTTTCATGACTTTCCACACTACTAACTCTTTAGCCTTTTCTTCTAAGCTCCAGCCCTCCATGATGTGAAGACAAATTAACTCAAGAAGTATTAAGAGACATTTTCCATATAACTAGCACTGTGCTAACTACTGAAAAAGTCATAAAATTACAAAGTACAATGACTATCCTTAAGGAAATTCTAGTCTAATGCAAGACCTGAAAAAGTAATTCAAGGAACTGCTTGATCCACGTAGATCCGCTGGCTGGTATAAGGCTCTCTGTGCTGCGGGAGTCAGAATTGGCAAAACTTGTGTTGGGTTAGGATAATTCAAAGTAGTTTCTTTCTATGTTTGGGGGGTTAGATAAATATGAGCAGGGGGAAACATTCCAGGCTGGAGAATCCACCTGCCATGAAAATGGCAGAGGCAGGTGAGAGAGAGACATATGGGGGCAAAGGAAGAAAAAAGTCTGGAGTCAAAAATCTGTCAAAGAATTTCCCACTAATACTGTGGGAAATAATGCTGACTGTGTGCCTCGAAGCCCAAGATGGGGAGTTGGAACTTGATCTGATAACATGAAATTTCTTTAGCTCATAATCAGATGAAAGCCACAGTAAGCAGGGCATTTAATGGAACAATAACAGAAACGCATCTCAGACAGTAAATACTACCATCCAGTCATAAGAGGACCAGATGATGGTGGTTGTAGTAAAGAGAAAGGCTTAGAACCAGGGAGGCATCTCAAATGAAGTTTCAACAAGACTTGATGGCCTTGGAATGAGTGTGGGAGAGAAAAATTAAAGATCACAGTGAGGATGAAAAAGACAGGAGAGGGGAGAAGATTCGACAGGAAGTCAAATACGAAGGGGAGGAAACTATGGAGAGAAGACCAAATCTGATATGGGGCATGTTAATTTAGCGATAGAAACAGCACAATGAAACTGAGCAAATGTGGGCTGGTGGTGTAGAACAGACTACAGGTGACAATGCAAGTCCTAAGTGTGCCTGGACTCACAAAAAGTACGTGTGTTCAGAGGAAGGAATGGAGAGCCAGGGACAAAGCCCCCATTTGATATCCATAGTTGTTGGATAGAAGTTCACATCTGAACCATCTCCTGGCCACTAGGTCCCCTAGAAGTGGATTCCACAGAATTTCACAAGAATTGCCAGAACAGAGGAAGGAAGCAGAACTACAACTAAGCAGGCAACCCAGCATCCCAAAGAGCCAAGAAGTGGTCCTACAAGTTGCCATCGGCTGACAGGGTTGGAGGAAGATATGGACTCTGATGTGGAACCAGGGCCTGTTACAAGTCAGTGACCAGCACAGAAGAGGGCATTGTCCTGGGCCATAGCCTCGGATCCGTTAGGTGGGTGGATGCTCCTTCCTTTAGCCCCTCTGGACATGATGAGTGAGCAACACCGGTGAAAGCCAATGGCGGGTGGAAGGAACAAAGAAACCAGAAAATGAGCTGGAACACCTGAAGTACCTCAATGCTCTGCATCTGTTCCCTGTCCAGGGCAATCTTTATTCTTTTCTGCATCATTCTGATCAATTACCAAAATCTGTGGTTTCAAATATTTTGGTGTGTTTGTGTGTATAACATTAATACTCAACAGAACAACACAACTCAAAACCAGTGTATGGCACTCATCATATAATGTCAGACACTCAAAGAATGTAAAAATTCACATTTCATTAGAGCTGAAGTACTAGCTGACTCCACCATACCTTAGATAAGTCCTTTATTAGCATGAAAAAAACCTGGATGTCTCTCTGCCTAATTTGAAAAAAAAGGTGCCCTTCTTCAAAAGTAACAAATGAACCATCTTCTATCAGGACATTCCCTGAATAGGGGGAGAAAAGTAAAATATATCCATCTACCTACCTATTATCCTGGTATTCCTCAAAATTCTAGCAGTTTTCTGAAAAGATATATATGTTTTTAAAGGCACCCCTCCTTCTTAAGGACATCTATTTTGCACTTGCATCCCCTACATTTGCACATGAAAAAAATCCATCACTGTGTATACAAATGCCAAATTGCAATGCAAATAGGCATTTGTGTGCCCAATTACCCATTTTGAGTGTTTGCAAAACGGATGTGCGGCAAATTCTGCAGGTGTGAGTTGGTAGCCTGCTGGAAACTTGGCTCCTACAGAGTCAGCACCAAATAAGGTGCTGTCTCCCGACAGTGCGACTGAGGGGACAGTCCTTCAATGTGTTACCAGGTGTGGACAGCAAGTGAAAGGCCTGTGCAGAGAGGAAGATAAAAACAACTGAATCTAAAAAGGAAAAAGAACTTCGGACCTACAATGACTGGGCAGATCTGGGAATCACTGCATTTCCCCTTGTGTGATCTTAAATCCCTTTGATGCACAGCTCTTTATTTAAAAACACTATTTTTATTTTATTTTATTGTGGTATGAACGCTTAATATGAGATCTACTTTCTTAACAAAGCCTTTCTTAACAATGCTATATTGTTCACTATAGGTACACTGTGGTACAGCAGATCTCTAGAATTTATCTTGCTGAACTAGAACTTGATGCTCCTTGATTTGTGACTCCCCATTACCTCAACCTGCCCAGCCCAACTCCCCTGCAACCACAATTCTACTCTTCAATTCTATGAATTTCACAATTTCAGATATCTCACTTAAGTGCGATCTTGCAGTGTTTGTCCTTCTGTGACTGGCTTATTTCATTTAGTATTATGTCCTCAAGATACATCTATATTGTTGCATATTACAGAATTCCCTTCTTTTTTGAGGCTGAATAATATTTCACTGCGTGTACGTACCACTTTTTTTTATCTACTCATCCCACAATGAACACTTGAGCTGCCCCACCTCTTGGCCATTGCAGTTAGTGCTTCAAAAATAAACATGGGTGTGCTAGTACCTCTTTGAGATTCTGATTTCAAGTCTTTTGGATTAATACCCAAAAGTGGGCTGGCTGGTATGGTAGTTCTATTTTTAATTTTTTGAGGAACCTCCATACTGTTGTTTTCTAGAGTAACTGTACCATTTTCCCATTCCCACCAATGGTGTACTGGAAAACCTTATTTTCCAAAGCATATTATACATCTTTTTGAAGCTTGACTCTAAAACAGACATCCCAGCCAGCACTCAGAATATCAGGTGAATCCCAAAGTTTCCCTGGTGGATCTGCAAGTCCATTGCCACTGCCATGTCAGTCACCAGAACCTTCCCCTTTCTCTGTCAGAATTCCCAGGTAGTCAAGGACAGCCAAAAACACCCTTTGTGGACTTGCGAATGCCCCTATAGCCAACTGCCACTACTATTTCTTCCCAACATCTATTGTAATCATAACAAAAGTTTTGCCCCAAATAGTTATGAGTGAGTTACAAGAAAGGCATAAATAGAAAATGCAGATGATCCTTTATGTGCTTGTGTTTATTTGTTGCTTCTGAGATAAGTCAAGCTCAGACATGGTGTATCTAGGAATTCAATGTTTTCTTGGCAAATCTCCATCGTCTGGTCCACAAACTCTTCACTTCACTTAATTGTTTTTAAACAACATGATTGGTCAAAAATAAAATTAGGTAAAGTTTTATATTCTTTGGGTGCCTGACTATATGAACATCATTTAAAAACCACTGTTGTCATCATATAAATTTCATTTTTAATCCCCTTTTCAGTATCTAACAGAACTTTAGTTTAAAAAAATAAGAGCAAAATATAGACAATCTGCTTAATCATAAAATACCACTTCCTTTAGGATGTCAGTAATTCTCAAAATTGCCTTAGATATTTGCTAGATATCAGAAATAGGTAATGTAGTATTTTAAGTGGCAGAAATGCATTAGTACTATGTAAGTACATGATCCTTAATGTACTAATCTCAGCAATATGTGTAATAAGGACTTTCAGTAACACTTATTTTAAGTGTCCTCTGAGAAATGCTAATTTACAATGAAACACCTATGGAAGTACATGTGACATCTACATGAATACCAAATGAATTCATTTTGATCAATGCTATTACAATGAATATAAAATGAATTCAGAATGATAGGACATTTAAAGTATTACTAGATTTTCTTTTAATATTACATGTGCTATGGAGATTAGCATATATTAAGAATCAGATTGAATATGTGTATATATATATATACATATATATATATATACACATATTTACACATACGTATATACCAAAAATATTTATTCTTACTAATTACTTCATTAGCAAGTACCCTTTTAAAAAGAAACATTCTATTCACACACCACACACACACAATCTTATATGTGCAAAATGCTTATGTCACATTTACAAAACTGCATACTGGATATTAACAAACACAGATTTGTATTCTGAGAGCAAGCAAATATGCAGGCTTTGTGGATTTTAAATTTGATAAAAAATGCTTCCAAATCTATATCTTGAATTTTCCTGACTCTCATGATGGCTATGGTTTGTACATTAATTCACATTGCCTGTTAAAACTTGGGCGACTTTTGTGACTAATCAAAGATAATCAATGAAGGGTAGACAGATGTTTGGACAGATAGATGAATGGTTGGACAGTGGGCAGTATTATATATAAATATGATCTCTGACAGATTGAAGTTTTCATTTAGAGTTTCCAAGAAGCCAGAATTGGTAGGGGAAGTGTGAATTGTCCACTATTTCTTTTTGATGATAACTAAGATCCACACACCGTGGGGACTCAACCTTGACTTAGGCTGATCCATTGTAAGATATGCAACCAGACATCAATTCACCAGAATGGAACTGGGAGGACTGAATCTGCGGTCCTATTTAGAGTCTTAAGGAGCTAATATGAGCGGGCCAACACTGGCCTCCTAAATGAAACCCATTAAAGTCCATACTGTGGACCAGGTCCTACCACAGGTTATAAGAGATTTCAGAGACGTACATCAAATTTCTGGCCATGTTGTCCATAGTACACATCTAAAGCAGACTTCACTCAAGTAATAATCAAGGCCTGTCCATCTGTATCAGTTCCTACCTCCTCAGTATCATTCACATGCCTTTCCTTCTTGTTCCTCTTCACTGCCACACCCAGGGTCAGAACTTCACCTCTTGCCTGGGCACTTACAATAGCCTCATAACATATCTATCTCCCTACCTACATGCTTCCATTAATCCTACACTTTGCCAACGAGAAAGTATTTCTAACAAGCATATTAGATCATGTGATTCATCTGCTCAAAATTTCTCCATGGCTCCCTCTCACCTACAGGATTAAAATAGAACACCCTGTGGGACATCTAGGGCTCGGCCAGCCTGTCCAGCCACATCTCCCACCACTGTCTCCTACACATTCTTCACGCTCCAGCAGTGTTGAACTACTACTGTGACTTTTTGCCTGGTGCCTTCTGCCTGGCGTGTCCTCCCTTCATCTTCTGCCTGCCTGAAAAACACCTGCTCATTCTTTGAATTTCAGCTCAAAAGCACATTCGATGAGGCCTTTCCTGTCCCCTTGCTGCCATCTGAATCCCATAGATGCCATGGTGGCACTTTCACACAGAATTTAATCTTCTGTTAACATGTCCATAGAGTAACTAGGCTATTAAATCTTGAGCCAAGAACAATATTTTATTTATCTTTGTTTACTAAGCCATTGCCCAGTATCTAACACATAATGCTTGTTCAATGGATGTTGAGTAAATAGACTTGTCTCCTAAAGATTCTATTGTCCTTTCTGTTGTCCATTCTTCAAGCAGGCATTCAGAAATTTGTGCTCGAAAATTGCACAGAACCATCATTCTGATTTTAATTGACTCAGTGAGCACATTCTAAACGTGTGTGGGCAAATGTGTGAACTTGAAAGTCCAAATCATTCTCTAATATCCTAACCTCCTAGGAAATCAAATTACTGTAACATTACACTAAAAGTAAAAATAGCTAAGATTTATTCACCTGCTTTGTGTTGGGCACAGTATAACTGCTTTATGTGTATTACTTCATAAAAATCTCACAGTTGCCACCTCACATCACTGTTACTAGCCCCACTTTACAAATGAAGAAATCAGGTTTCAGAGAAACCTGATTAGGTGACTTGGTCAAGGCCACGGGCTAAGGAATGAAGAACGGGGATTAAGGCAGAAGCTGGGTTGGCTCAAGTCCTAGGCTCATAGCCTGACACCATTACCCTTCTTAGGTGTGCCAGAAGCCTCTCTGGTTTCTGGATTAGAGAACCTGACAACTCCAGGGAGAAGACTCCAAAAGTTAATGTATAAAAGTCAGAATAAGCTAGGTTACTCAACTGTCACTCCTCCACATTCAGTAAGAAAAGTTGCATTTGCCTTAGAACTTTTGGATTAAAATCCTCTCATACAGGAACTGACACCTCGATAATTGGAAAGTCAAGTGTAATGGTTTCACCTGTTCTGGTGGATTTTTTTCTTTCTTCTTCTTCTTTTATTTTTTGGGGAAAAGGCTTATACTGCCTAATTTTTTAAAAACACATTTTCAAATTATTTCCAGCATTGTCCTACTGTTTCCTTTTTTCTGCAGAGCAAACTGGTACCCATTCTACTTTTTGTTCTGAGGAAGAGAGAATTCATAAACCTGACAGAGTTGTCTTTTGGCCTCTACTTGATTTTCATAACTGGGTTTTTGTTTTTGCTGTTGTTTACTTGCTTGCTTAGCCTGGAAAGTGCCCTATGTGCACTGAAACTAGGTTCTTGTTATAAACTGCCCACTTTGAGTTGGAATCTTTTCTTAGAAGGAAGAAGAAAAATCATGTTTGCTTGTTTCTGGAATGAACTTAGCTTCTAGCTAAGTTCAAAGAGGGGCAGTGAAAGAGGTTCACTGCCAAAACTTCAGGGACACCTCTCTCTGGCAGCAAATACTGCTGGAAACCCTAAGGCCATTTCTGTCTGTGGGCATATGGGAATCTCCTCCCCACCTAATACCAACTGACTCCTATTTGCAATTATCAGAGCAATGAAGACATCCTCTTATACAGGGTCTGGCAGAAGTAAGGCTTGCTTGAGTGTGGTTGGTAGGGTACATGAATATCTCGCATGAGATGGACAACAATTTGAATATTTCACCTAAAATGTCACATGGTGTGCTTGAGTGTGATATTGTTATGTTACAGAATTACATGCTTATGATTTTGTAATAAAGATTTTTATACTAAAAAGGGAGTGTTATTTGTGCCAGACCCTGTATTTTTTTTTTTCAGGACAAAAGCAGTAGCTTCTGCAAGCATCCCACAATGTCTAGGAGAGCTTGGCCAATCAAGATCTCCTACCACTTCCCACCATCAGAAGCTCCATTTCCACCAAGTCCGAGGGTTCTAATAACCCAGAGAAAAATTAGCTTCCACAAAACCATCAATGTCAGGAGATGCTTCTAAGCAGAAGATCAGTAATCATTTTGTTACCAGCCAGGAAAAAAAAGTATGTCCTCCAGTGAAGAAATTGTAACTTTGGGTTGGATATTTTGTGGGGGTTGACACTTGAGCTACAGAATTCAAGTCCTGATTCTTTTTCTCTACTTCCAAACTGTCAAAAAACTCCCAACTCAAATATCACGTTTGCTGAGACATCATCCTCTAATTCTGCCTCCCAAATACATAGTGTTTGTCCCCTGGTTCCCACAGTACTTCATTCAGATGTCCATTGTCCTACTCTCCAGAATATACTACAATTATATGTTCACATAACTCTGAAGCCACTGAGGACAGGGACTGTGTCTTATTTGTGACAGTGTCTTATTTATGCATGCCTGGCACATAGTCTAGGGGTCAGCATATTTTCTTCTGTAAAGAGCCAGATAGTAAATATTTTAGGCTTTGTGGGTAATATGATCTCTGTCATAACTGTCATTATAGTACAAAAGCTCCTATAGACAATATGAAAACAAACGAGCCTGGTTGTTTTCCAAAACTTCATTTACAGAAGCAGGTGGTGGTCCAGCTTCGACCCAGGGCCACAGTTTATCAACTCCTGACATAGACAATTCAATGAAAAATGTAAAAGAAAAAAAAATGGAGGAAGGGAGGGATAAGAAAGAAAGGAAGACAGGGAGAGGAGAGATTAAGGAAAGGTGGAGAGGAAGAATAAACCTCAGAAATAAAGAATGAGACAAAATTTGATATTCTTCCCAGATGGTAAAAAGCTATTCCTAGTGAGTTTCTCTTCAGCAAAGCATTTAGTCCATGAAAAACAATTCTAATTAGAATCTTCCTATTATACTTCACATCGTATTCTCTACATGTAAATCTTCCAAGCAGTTCTCTTTTGTGACAAATCATTATTTCCCATTTATTAAGACAAAGCATGGTCGAAGGGCTCTGTTGCTGGCTTATAACCACAGCCTGCCTACAGGTGTCATATTTTATGCACGGGAAAGAGAGTATTGTTCTGCCACTCTCCATGCAGGAACCACGAATGCCTGGAAACAAATGACTTTTGACTGCTGATCAGAACCACACTTTAATCAGTTACTGGTTTATGATCAATAATTAATCATGCTATTCTGTCTAGGTAATAAATAATGGGGAAAATAGCAATGAATATATAGTTGGCCAGATTCTCCCTGGGGCAAAACAGAAAAGGACTAGCATGAAAGTCTGTCTGAATAATCCTGTGGATTCTCAATATACAGCTTTAGTTGAAATTCCAGGAGGGTTAGGGCTGTGAGTAGAGGAAGGAGACTTGTCGCCACCAACAGCTCCCCTCAGGACGAATAATCCGTACTTGGAATAAGTGTGTCTGTGCTGAGACAACTGGAAAGGGGGTCTGCAATGGCAGGGGAGCCATAGGACAGGCCAGATGTGTCACAGGCACCGTGGCGGCACTTCTGCCTTGCAGGGAGGAGCAGTTGAGTAGCGGGAGAATGCAGACGCGCCTTGCTTTCCACTGCAATGCTTACAGGTCAGAAGTTGCGTGTCCAGTACAATCTTATCCACTGAATCCTGTAAGCATACTCAGTGACTTTGCCATTGAAAATAATCATCTATCTGCCTATTTACCCTTCCATCTATGTGTTCTTGTCTTCTTCATGGTCAGTCAGTTACTGAAGGGCTCAATCCCAGGTTTTATGAATAGACATCTGAACTCTCTATAAACCTGCAGCATTGGGCCTCAGTCACCTTAGAACTACATACCTAAAAACCGTAACTTTCATACGCACAGCTTTTATCAGCTGTTTTCTTCCAATGCTGTCCTTGAATAAAGCAATTTGGTCTAAGGGTAGGTTCCTGCAGCATGTCTAATGGTGTCACTACCCTACTCTGCACAATTAGACACATAACTTTCAAAAGCCAGGGGAGCAGGAAGAGATCTCAAAGCACTGTGCCCTATGTTAAACCAGATAAGTAGATTCAACTGCTAAAATGTCCAGCATCCCACCTTCTCCCCTAGACAAGGGAGCTGCTGCAATGCTCCGGATGCCTTTGTAAAACCTCTTGAAAACAGAGGCAGCATCCACCCCTTACGAAAGGAAAATGACTGGATAAGACAGTATTGGGTCACTTTTACCCCTAAGACACAGAAAGGTTAACAGGAAGTCATGATGTCATCCAGAAATGCTGATGAAGTATCCACTAGGCACCACCTTCAGTTGATTCGGAACTAGAGTGGAGGACAGTAGGCATACTCACGTTCACATGAGCTCCCCACTACACAGAAGCACCGACACGGGAGAAACCTACTTGGCTTGTTGGCCATTCTGACTGGCTGCCTTAGCTGAATTGGAGAGGACTTGCAGCCACTTCAGAGGAGGGTACACAGCCAACGCAAACCAAACACAATCTGCTTCTTTGTGAATTGCAAGCAATTCCCAACTGCCTGAGCTAATGGTACGGAGCAGTAGAGCAGATAACCCAATACGGTGGATAATCTCAAAATCATTTTCCATTTGGCTTGTGGAATGAATTAAATGATTTGTTTCAGCTTCAGCAGATTTACCTTCCTAATTATGTTTTTTTGTTAGGCTAGAAACATTCAACATTGCAGGATGTTGCCAGGGATTTAGAAAGTATGTGGCAGATAACAGCCATGTGAGAGATCAGCACCGAGGTCACCTGGGGTTGTCAACATCTATTGAGTGCCTACTATGTACAAATTACTCGATGGGACAGAAAGTGATAAAAGACCCATCTCCTGCCGTCTGGATTGTAACACAGTAAGCAAAACCAGATCTAGAGTTACAAAAATATACCTTAGAGATAGTTGGTTACATAAATGCATGTAAAACATGGATATTTCTATTGTTGGGATCTCCCTAGATGTTCTATAAATATTTGTTGAATGAATGAATGGATGGATGAACAAGGCTTGTTTGGAAAGAGGTCCAATAAATAGTTCCAAAAGTAAGCATTTCAGGGCTGCCAAGAAAAGGCAGTTCGTTATTCACGAGGGTGATCTGAGAAGGTGTTTCCCTTATTGAAAAGACCCTAGAAGGCAGGCTGCATGCTCCTCAAGGCTTTTGCCTCAAGGCTTCTCTCCATCTTGTTTGACTCTCTTCCCTTGGATTAACCCTCCTCATCTTTCAGATCTCAATCTAATGTCCCCTCCCCAAACAAATCTTTCCAATCCCAGATTATGTAAGTCCCCAGAAATAAGTGTTCTCCATATCCTGAACTTCACCTTGGAAGAACTTTATCCAATCCAAAGTAAACACTTATCTTTGCAATATTTGTTGAAAGGTTTCCTAGGATAGAATGTAAGCCCCATGGTGGCAAGGACAATTTTTGTCCTGTATTTGCAGCATGTTAACAGAGTGACTTGCATATAGTGAGGCTAAATAAATATTTATGGAGCAACGTATGGAACTGAAGTGCTGAAGTCAGGAGAAGGACCTCTACCTGAGCCCTAAGGAATAGGTAGGAAATACTTAAATGAAGAAAGGGGAAGTCTTCTGGAATCTCAGGAAAAGGAGTCTACATCTGCAGCCACATAGAGATGAAAACAAGCAACATTTCACAGGCTCATTAGGTCGCTTCATAGAGTTGTAATAAAAATCAAAAATTATTTTAAAAAAACAATAAAAGTAATAGCTACCATTTATTGAATATCTCCTATATGATAGTTTAATGGATTATCTCATCGACTCTCATAGCAACCCTGTGAAATAGTTATCATCATTTTACAAGGAGGTAATTGAAGCTTACAGAATTTAAGGTCACTTTGTAAATATATGGCCACTATTCGAACCCAGATATAAAGCCACTGTTTGAACCCAGGCCTATTTTTCTGGATGACTCCAAAACCCATGATTTTCACCATTAAGCAAATGAGGTACTGTATTCAAAAATGCTTTTTAAATTGTAAAGCACTTGGCAGCTGTAATGTGGTAGATACATGTAAACACCCAAGTAACAGAGTAACTGACTAAATAAATAACTAAGAAATCTTAACTTTTATTGCATGACTAGTAAAAGTCCAAATATTCTATTATCTAAAGGACAGAAAAATCTCCTTAATGCCCAAATAAACAGGTAATAATGGAAACATCCATGAATTTTGTCTCCAACTACCTGGTTTAGCATTTTGGGGTTTGTTGTTGTTTTCTTCTAAGGCTTAAGGTGATAGACTAAATATTAAGACCAATGTGGCCTTTCTTAGTAAGTTCAAAGCTAATTGGTCCAACTACAAGTGACTGTTAAAATAGACTTGATGCATGTGTGCAGACTCTGGGATGGCCAGAATTATCAAGTGTTTTTGTGTGAAGATGTCTAGACCTCTAGGACATACGCACCAAGAAGAGAGGGTCCATCCTGTCCTTTGCCTTTATATCTTTGGTGCCCACACAATAGAAAACATACAGTATGTTCACAGTCATGGAATGAAGGAGGGCTATTTAGGATTCAGTTCATTTTAATTATAAAAGGTTAAAGGGACATTGAAAGCCCTGGATATATTTATGGTCACTATAATTATTGGGGTAGAACTAAGAATTAGAGAACACTTTAAGAGGCAGTATATCAAAAAGGTTTGGCTAAGTCTGAATTACTAAAAATAAATATATTTTAGTCACTAAAAAAGCATTTATTATCCAACAGAATGGCAAACCAATATAACAAATAAACTAAAATTTTCTTTTCCTTTGTAACTGGTTATCTTCACATCCCATTGACACATCCTGATTGGTGGGTCCTAGACCATCATCGACTCTCAATTAGTATTTATTAGTATTATTATTAATAATGGCCAGCATGTTTAAATATCTTCCCAGGAGATGTGAATGTATTTTCATTTTTTAATAATGAGGATTTGAGAAATGAATTATTCTAATACATCTGAAAAATGTTCTGCTGAAAACCATAAAACTTCTATTTGTCCTGATAACAGCCATTACCTCCCACACAGGTATGCCAGGGTAGAATACAGAAGGGCATATGTCTGTGTGTGTGTGTGTGTTTAGCAGATCCTGGAGGTATTCTGGAAGCTGGGTGCAAACCACAGAAAAAAAAAAAACAAATAAGTCACCATCTCAGGAAGCATTCTTCAGATATTCGGGGTTTTGAGGCAAGTGAAATTATCCCCCACTAATTTATACACCAATGAAACTGGCCGGTTGGCAAGTCCACAATTAATGTGAATGCCAAGTGGGAAGGCAGCTTTGTTTCATCTCGGAGAACACTTCGCTGAACAGCAGCCTCCCCAGCTGAAAATGCATGCAGTGTCTCTGTCTTTTAACTTGCAGCAGACGCTGGCATTTCTTCATCTCTATTCACTCTATCATTATGATGCATTATACAAAGTAATGATGTAATACACGGAAAAGCCGAAATGTGTGTGCCTTGCCAAAAATAATAAGAAAAGTATACAATTATTTTCTGCTATGAAAGCCACTATCACTATCATTTCATCCTTCCCCAGCCAAAATGAAAGCTTCCCTAATGGCTCAGAGTCTCTTTATGCTTGTGAATTGAACATGAATGTGAAAAGTAGGACGTCACCTCGTCTGTACTGAGCTAGAACTTTTAAAGGATGTAAACAAATTTATCACTTGAGCATGGCGGGCTGACTCCCAAATCTGCTCCAGCCGTATTTTCGATGGTGTGATTCTAAATGTTACCAAGCCTTTATTTGTTAATAACAAATTTTCCTAAAAAGGGTCTGCCTTTTTATGTTTCATTAACATTAACCTACAATCACAAGCCACTGTTCTGGGCAGGAAGCACATTTCAAGGAAAAGTCACCGTCTGCTGGTACCCGCGTTCGTGGCTGATTAAATCAAAAAGAATCAAAGTAATAAAACCTCAGAAATAAAGCCAACTAATTGCTACATTCTCCCTCCCCCTTACTGAACACTATTTTGAGTTACAGAAGCAGAAAATTGTTTTAAGAATCAGATATTTTTAATGCATCACAAGAAAATATTTCCGAAAGATTGCAATATTGAGCAGAGTTTTTTAGCCAATTCCTTCACATTCTGGCCCTCCTCTTCTTTTCTCTCCTTCACAACAGCCTCCTTTCTCTGCTCCCATGGATTTTATGGGTAGATTTTTTCCAGCAAATCTAATATTAGTCTAATTGCCAGGGATCAACCTTTTATAAATAAGACCTAACCAAAAGAAGAAAGCTACATCCCTGACTGTCCAGCTTGCCGGCAGAAGCCCTGAAAACTTGGATTGCAGGGACATTGCAAAATATTTTCAGTGCTGTTATTATCATTGTAACTGGTTATAAATAGGTGATGTCATGGAAGCCAGAGGTAAATTTTAAAGGAATACGGGGACCAGAGCAGGGCCATGCTGCTGGCCACTGTATTGCGTCTCCAGCTTTGGGAAAACTGCCCGACAGAGCTCACTCGCAAAACCCAGCCACAGACCATAAAGCTGCTAAGTGGGCTGGCCACCCACTTTATGCTGAAAATTTGTGGGAAGCCATTTTTTTTGCCTGGCAAAATTAGTAGGAATGCTTAACGTAATTAATTTTTATACTAAACACGTGTTGTTATTTTTTTTTAATGTACAATTACCAAACCATCGAAACCACAGTAGAGCACAATCAGATGTGCCTGAAAACACATAATTGACATAAAGGACGTGCAGGAAAATAACATGAAAACATAAAATAAATGGTTATTGCTATTTAGTATCTGCATTTAAAGAGTGGAATTAATCATAATTATGCATTATTAGCTAATAATTGGGTAGAAGCATACAGGGCATATCTTGTTTATTATTGCTGGGGCTGCTATTGTTACCATTATTATTATTTTCTGTGGAAAATTTTACCAACCTGAGATTGTTTTGAAGAATTCCCAGTGATTGCTCAGTGTATACAGCATGTAGGCTATTTTGCATTATTCATTCACCACTAAAACACAGTCACCTCTGGGAAAGGCCCCAGAAAAATTCCAAACATCTCATAAAAACATACTTGCAGGTGTAGGGCATGTCTCCCCATCCAGAAGAAAAGCAAAGAGGGACAGAAAGTAAAGAGGTATGGACAACTCATGCAGGGTAAAGCAGCAGCCTGGAGCAAAAAGCAGAATTATGCCCTGTCATACTGACCCTAGCATTATTCAACATATGGTTTCTCAGTTCATTCTCTCTCTCTCTGTGTGTCTGTATACACACATACACACTACATATATCCACACATAAAATTTATGTATATATATCATGCTTATAATCTATTACATATATATGAGTATGTAGTGTATATATGTGTGTGTGGAGGGGTGTGTGTGTGTGTGTGTGTGTGTGTGTGTAAAAGAAGATTAAGACATGGTAGCTAGCTTTTGCTGACTGTTGGTGTTCAATAGTTACATATAACATAAATTGTATTTGTATTACTAAGAGTCAAAAGATGGAAAGCTTCCTAAAATTCAGTGCTTTCAAACTTCAGGCTTCTACACTCCAGGATGGCAGACTCTAGCTACCAAGCCCAGTTCTCTCACTTTGGAGAATGTGTCAAGTGGACTGTGATCAAATTCTTCTGCTAGAAACCATGAAGACTAAATGACAGTGTATAAAACAGAACAGTGTCCTTAAAGTGTCAAAACAACCACCAGGTAGAAGGTGAAATTTTTGCTGACATAGCTATTTTTCTTGGTCTACATGAGGTAAAATAACTTTTTCAATGAATTGTTTGTTTATTTTCCCACATTTTGGTGTGACATAATTTGTCAAAGGAGCAAGACATAGGAAAGAAAATTACCAAAATAGTAAAGACAGGAAGAGACAGCAAAAAAGATAACTGAAACTGGATAATTAATCAAATTTAAATTTGCATTACATATTTTTAAAAGTAAAGTTGATAAATCCAATGCATTTATTTCATTTATTAATCTGACGAATACTTCTTGAGTGCCACTGTGTATCAGATACTATTCTAGGCCCTGGGAGTTCAGTGCAACAGAGGTTGCATTAAAGAGTTTATACTATATCTGAAGCAGTGGCTGGGTTGAGAGACAGACAACAAACAAATAATTAAAATATATGAGGTCTTTCCACAAAAAGCCCAACCATTGTTAATATGATGAGAACAGTTTGCGTGACATCTACGTAACCTGGCAGCCAAGGAGAATGGACTGGAATGCATGTGCATGAACAATGAGGACTTCACTGTATTAGTCAGTGAGAGTGGTAGATGCCATTTAGTGAGCATGTGTGGCCGTCACATTCAAAATGACAAGCAAGTAGAACAATGAATCTGAATCAAATTTTGCATTAAGCTTGAAGATTCCTCCGTGGAAATTATTTGGATGATTCAGAAGGCTTTTGGGGACTATGCAATGGGTGCAGCGCAAATGCTTCAAAGATGGTCAAGAATCTGTTGAAAGTGACCCACATTCTGGAAGGCCTGCAACAAGCCGAACACCTGAGAATGTTGAACATGCATGGGCTGCGATCAACAGATGGGTGACTGACAGTGTGCAAACTAGAAGCCAATCTGGAGATCACAAAAACTAGCATATCCGAGACTTTGATGCAGGATCTTGGCATGAAACGTGTTGTGGCAAAATGTCTTCCACAGCTACTGCTACCACAGCAGAAGGAACATAGTGCTGCACTTGCTAATGACTTGATTCAAGCCACTACCAATGAACCAGATTTCCTCAAGATGGTCATAATCAGAGATGAACTGTGGGTCTACAGCTATGATCCAAAAACAAAGGCCCACTTGTCCCCAAGGAAGTCTCCTGGTTCTCCATGCCTGAAAAGGGTATGGCAGTCGTAGCAAGACCAAGACCATATTAACTGTGTTTTCTGATTGGGAAGGTGTTGTTCATCATGAGTATGCCAAACAATGAAAGTGGAGAACCACCTCAATGTTCTTCGTTGGTTGAAAAATGCAATGTGAGGAAAACAGCCATAGCTATGGGCAACTGGTGATTGGCAGCTTCCACAACAACACATCCACTTATGCATCACAAAGGATTTTACAGTATTTTGAAGAGTGGCAGAGATGCTGGGAGAACAGTCTGAGGCCCCAAGGTACCTACCTTGAAGAGGACTAAGGCATCATTTTCCTATGTGCAATGTTTCTGGTGTCTTGTATCTTCTTCAACAAATATCTCTATTTTTCATTTCACATGGCTGGATGCTTTCTGGGCATACTTCGTACAGTAGGTCCATATATAACCTGTAGACAAAGTACAGAAAAGAGGGCAGAAAGTGTGTGTGGTGGTAAGGTGCAGAGTCATCATGCAATTTTAAATAGAATAGTCATTAGGGACTCCCTGGGGAGATAAGCTTTGAGTATAGACCATAGGCCTATTTAGGTAAAAACTTAGTCAAATCATCTCTTTCAACGAGCTTTCCCTCTTTGGGGCCTGAAATGCTCACACTGATGCAGCCACCTCTTGAAAGCATAACTGTAGGAAATCACTCAAGAGATTCCAAGGAAAATATGCATGGACTGCAGCTCCAGGGCAACAGCACAAGTTCAAGTTAACAGGATCCTTACAAAAAAGGAAATTAACACTTTTTTTCTCAGAATAATTCAAATTGTGTTTCTTTCCTTTGTTTTAAGCACAGATCAGCTTGTCTGAATTCAGCAAAATAAAACTGCATAAAGCAAAATGAAAGAAAGGAGTAAAACAGTGGTGGGCTCTGTGTAGGGGACACGAGGGAGAGAAGCAACAGGGTCAGGTCTGGCCATGCAGCCAAATGACCAGTGTGGCTGGATCTCTGTTTCCCACCATTTGTTTTCTAGGCATTTAGACCCAAGAAGAAAGAAGGACAGTATGCATATTTCTAGTGACCATATATCCTGAGTCATAATTTAGAACTCCGGTCCTCATAAAGAATTTGTTTTTGATTTGTGAATTCATTTATATAAAAAGCCTTTCCAAGTTATAACATTTAAACCACAGTTATTGTTATTTTTAAATGGACTTAAGAATATCATTACATAATAAAAACATATACTTCAGCAAAACACACACAAACACATACCTATATCATTAAATACAATAATTGAAACTGTAATAATGAAATATATTCTAGAAACCTAGAACCTATATACCTCAAGACCAATGTAATCTATATTATCCTAGTGGAAAAGTACTTTCTGGAGTACACACAGGTCCTGGACTATTAATACTGTATTTATTTATTTAAATAAGAGGCTTTAGCATAACCTAGCAACAGGCACATCCCTCGCTCCCCCATCCCGTGCCCAGCTGATGGAGCAAAAGTGACCAAGACAACTTCCTCTCAGAGGTTCCACCCCAACCCCATGCAAGAGGGACCAAGCCAGCACTGAATGATGGGGTATTGGGATGAGGCAAACTGACATACTGTGCCAATGGGAAGAGCCAGAAGGAATGCAGGAGAAGCCCTAATCCTGAACTCAAGCATGCCATGCCGCCAGGGCACATTCCACTCCTCCCTGGTACACAGGCCAATGGAGGGACTGAAGGCAAATTTCTTTCTCTATTTATACTGAATTGATATGGGTGTGGAGGGGGCTGGTGGAATGGGGGTACACTCCATTACCATCTCAATTTTTGTTGTCATTGATATTTGCTGAGACCTTCACAGAGCCAGAACCAAACCCAGATCAAAACCATGATGTTTAGGAGGAGTATTACATATCATACAACCTTCTCTTCCTGCCTTTCTCTCCCTTTTACTGATCTGGTTGGACACCCAGGGCTCCCTTTTACTCTCTCCCCTTTCTTTACTCCCTCCAAGGCCTTGCTGTCAACTCCTAACCTTGATGTGAATGCAAGTGTACAGTAACTTCTAGGGAAATTTGCAGCTAAAGTCTCTTCCATCACCGAAAAAAAGAAAAGCACTATTTCCCACAGCAGAAACTTCAGGGTTCTCCCTGGGTGTTGTCCAGGGGACTAGAAACCTTTGAAATGTATCTCAATTTTTCCACTTGGGCATTGACCTCCAGATGAGCTGGGGTTTTAATTACCTTTTCCAATTGGATGGAAATTTTCTCAAGATATATGCAAAGTGAAGATAAAAATGATTTGTGCAAAACCACCTGGCCTTTAGCCAGGAACACTGTCCTCTTCAAATGGTTTGAAAGACAAGCAGAACCAATTTGGCCATGCACAGAAAGGATACACTTTCACCAGACTAAAAAAAAAATTACTTAACTCTCCTCAGATATGAGGTTGCTTCTCCTTCTCTGCACCCCATGACCTCTGCCCTTCGATGCCTGATGAGCTCAGATCCCTGAAACTGGATGTGGCTATGTTGCTGAGGATTTCCTCACCCAAACTCACTTGCCTCCTGCAGGTATCCCAATCGTAGGTGCCGGGGGGGGGGGGGGGGGGGGGGGGCTGCGAAGGAGTGCAGACCGTAGCTTTATTCAGTCAAGCACCTCATGACTCCGAATTGTGACTTGATCAAAAATGTTCATTGTGTTTCTCTTTAACATGATTTATAGAACCTTAGTGACAGCAGGGAATGTTCACTCCATGCAGGTAAGATACTAGTCTAGGGACTGACCCTGATTTCCATGTAATTAGGAAAATTTGGCCCACCCAGAGGCCTAATAAGATCACCACTCTCGTTCCCTCTCCAAAATGAAGAACAAGTCACTAATTGACATGTGATAGCTCTGGCATGTTATAACTTTTTTAACTATAAAATTTAAAGTAATCAAAAAAACCCTGCATTTGAGTAAATGTGTCATCTGTGTATGCCTTTGCACCAACAAATGGGTTGGTTGCCAGCAACTATAAGTCTCTTCTAAATGAAAATCAAGTTAGGATTTCCTTTCTGGAGAGAGGAGTGTGTGCTTTGGGTGTTAACCTTTTCTGGTACAAGCTGGCCTGCATACACAGAACCCCGTTTTGTGTGAGAAGATGTATGTGTGTGATTGCATGTATGTGTCCTTGAAGCATTGCTTTAATGCCTGCAAAATGGGTCTGTGGGAATATCCCTCCTTCATTGCTGAAGTGATTGAAAATCTGGAATGGAAAGAAGATTTAAGAGTCTAAGAATGTATCATGAATACAGAAATAGTTAGAGTTTATATTTTTCCGTGCCTACCCCATGGCAATCACAGGCCCATAGGTAACCGTGGTTAGCTACAGCTCTTCCTCCATCTGTGTAAGCCTTTTTCACACACAAAGCCCCTCAGTTCAGAGCTGGCCACCCTATACTTTTTGTGCCTGCAACATATGCTGTGATGTGGCTTCTAGGAAACTTATGATGTTGCCTTTTCATGTTGTTACAGCATGAAGAATCAGCATAAACAAGAGTGTAACAAGACCCCTTTATAAAGGGGAAAGTCTGCAGCAAAATTCTGAACCCATTTTAAGGATGCATAGCAAAAGGGCTTTACATCTATTCTGGAGAGAAGGGACAGGATTACAAAAGAGAAATGGAAGTCTGTCTCCTTTTTCGTTTTTAAATCAGAGAAGCTTTGTGTGAGGGTACACTAAGCTTTGACATGAGCAATGTTTGGGTTTGTGTTGCCAGCAAGAGAAAATTCAGTTTGTGCCATAGTATATATATGTGTGTGTGTGTGTACAGGAAGACTATTTTAAAAAATACAATAAAATGTTATCTCTGATTAGAAAAGAAAGATGAATTCTCCTGCTAAACCAGGTAACCCTAAAAGCGTGTTAACATGAAATACTAAATAAAATGCTACTCATCTATAATAAATCTTATTACACATTTTGGCAATTTTACTACTAACATAGTGAAGGTTTCAAGCAATGTTTGAAAATAGAAATCTTAAATTGAATCATTGTTGCATGAATATATGCAAAATATTCATTTCTAGCACTGTGAGGGTTGAGTGCTTTTAAATTGGAGAAATCACTCATGACTTCACCTTTTCATGCAAGATAAAGTTGTATGTGGTAACATCATTACAATGTCATGAAAGGAGTGGAAATCATACAACAGTTCTGCCTAAAGCTAATATACAAAAAAAGGGGCTTCAATATTTTTCAATATTGTTCAATATTTAAAGGTGCAGTGCAAAGCTTTAAATATATTTTAAAAAATCATTAGGCTTCAGATGTCAGTGAGGCCTTTACTGAACTCAGAGACTAATAAAATCATTGATGAGATCTCTTTAATATTTAACGGAATTCATGTCCTAGGTAGTTTCCTATTTTCCCCCTCCTATCTCTGCATATGGGACTAAGTATAAATTTAAAAAATATTTATGAGGAGGTGATTATAGATATTTTAAACTATCGCACTAAAATAAAACTATTTACTCAATGATAATGTCATAACAAGAGAAAAAGCACTATGACATTTAAATAGGATTTTCCATCAATTCTTTAACAGAAGATAGCTTCAAAAGTAGCTAACGCATTTGCACACACTAACAATCAGGGAATTCAATCAGTGAAAACAAATGAGCAGATTTTCAAATGAGTTGCCGAACCATGAATCATCAATAGAGCATTAGGAGGTTTGTGGGAAACTGAAAGATGTTTTTTTCAATGTGGAGGACAATAATTGTTGTTGTTCATGGATCTCTTTGCTTTTTTCTATCCAGTGATAAAGAAAATTAGGAGCTAAAGTTCAGACTCAAAATCCTATGTCATGTGTACGCGAGTGGGTATACGCACTGATATAAGAACAGTTCTCATTTAATTATATTATTTTCTTAGAGTTACTCTGTGGGGAATGTCATTTATTCTAAGGTAAAGTAAGGCATTCACAGGCTCAACTTTAAACCCTGTTTATGTGTGAAATTGATAGCTCCATTTCTGTTATCAAGTCACTAGTCCAGCACTTTAAAGTCATGGTCTGCAAAATAAAATTGTCTCTCTTTTGAATGTCAACCCCTAAAACCAAATATTCCCATTTATTAAAATAAAAATGTAAATTTATAAATTATCATCCTATTTTTATGTAAAAGCATTCTGGAAAGTACCACATACCATTGTCACATGGCAAACAGCCCTCCCCATCATTGGCTGTTGCTAGGCTACCAGGAAATGGAATGGACCATTGCCAATGATGAATTAACTGATGAGCCAGGATGACAGTAATCTTTGTCACTGGATGCAGTAGCTGTCTGAGCCCTGTCATTTTCTGCATTTCATGTTAAACAGATATACCTAGATTGTAAAACAATACAAAGAAGAATCTGAAAAGAAAGAAGTAAACTTTGACAATCAGAGGGTGGTAGCTTTTTATATATACACACAGGGCTTATTGCTTTCCCTGAAGAATATGATCCAATATTCATTAGCTTTTCTTTTTAAATTAAAACCTATGAGCAAATGAAACTTTGTTTTATATCAATAAAGCAGATTCAGAGGGATATATACTGAGAAGCACTCTGTAATCTGAGTCTATGGAAAGCCAAAACATACAGCTAAACAATGAAAAATTCGCAAAATAATTAGGACATTTGGTCCATGATGTTAAGCATCAGGATATGAGTATACTTATCTGGGGAATTGTACAGACAAAGCTGACTGACCAAATCTGGGGTTTATTTTTTTGGCTTTGTAGACTTTATAAGCATAAAGAACTAGTGATTGAAATACCCACTGAATAACATCACATCTATACAGGACACAAGATATTTTCCATTTGAACAAACTAACTCAATCAAATTGATTTTTCTCATGAATTTATCTAAAAGCATATTGAAGGGGTCAGTGGTTTTGTAATACTCATAGAGTCAACCTTAGACCAGTCATGAAATCTTACAAGACTGAGGACAGGGATGTGGAAGTTCTGAGCAGTGAACTTCAAGGAAAGACAGAAGTAAAGTGAATATATACTCAGAGGTGTGAGCATGCATCATAACAGAAATTCACTGGAATAAAAGGGGGAAATGAATTTGTGGACCTAATGCAGACACGGGGCTATACAGAAAGTTAACACAGTGAGACACCACCAGCCAGGAAATTATAATGCAACAAACATGGCTTGACTCCAAATCAGTAAGACCAATTTCCATAAGTCAAGCAAGAAAGGCTGACTAATCATCTTTTTAAGAAATCAGAAGGAAAATAGAGGAGAAAGATCCTGGGAGTATTTACTGATAAAGGTCATAAGGAAGAAAGATTATGGAAAGAGACAACATCCAGTTGAGGCAATTAAAAGTTAAAAATGATGTCTTGCCCAACCATTTCTGCATCCACTTTTCCCCCAAATCATCCTGCAGACAAAGCTCAACAATCTGGACTGCTGCTTGTGCTGATAACACATCTCCTCTAAAAATTTCAGGACTGGCACACTAGTTAGGTATCCTCCTAGTTGACAATGCAGCAGCTTACTCATTATGAATTGGATTAATGCTCTTGGATACAAAAAGTGGATGGGAGCAAGTGAGTGTGGGTATGCATACATGTGAGCGTGAGAGAGAGAAAGAGAGTGTGTGTGTGTGTGTGTGTGTGTGTGTGGTTTCAGGACAAAGGATCTGCCAATGAAACAGAAACTCTGGGGTCTTGTTAGTCCCTGCATTAGGGAGAAGATGAATGGCAAGGGGTTCTTTGGACCTAATACTTCATAGCACTCAGGACCCGTTCTGCTCTTTTTTAACACGTGGGTTTTTGAAATGATAGATCATAACTATAGACCCAATGTGTGTGGATGTGGATGGTATGCACTTAATATTTCAGGAGAAGTGTATGCAACCTAATCCAATCACTCTGAAAAATGTGGAAAATGAAAATGCATAAAGAAAGCTGCTGGCATATAAGAGAATAAAGAAGAAATATTGATGAAGCTTTGTATAGATTAGGCAAAATATATTCATGTAGCATTTGAATATATATACATGTGTGTATATATTCTGATCTATGTATGTTTATATATATTTAATACATATGTATACATATATATACTAGATAATCAATGTATTAAAACAAACAAATCATATCAGAAAATTTATTTTCTTTGAATTTAAAATAGCTACCTATGTTCCAATGAATTTTTGTCATCCTAGATCTTTGTAAAGATCTAGAGAATTATGGAAGATTTTTAATGAGACCATAACAAACTCTTCAAAAGTATTAATAAATATTGGAGAGGTAACCTTTGTAGTGGATGGAAGTGTTGACTCTAGACCCAGAACTGGGTACACAGGTATGAATGTTAGCTCTCCTCTATTACTTCTTAGTCTCAAGCAAATTAGTTAACCTCTTCTTGCTTCTGTTTCTTCATCTATAAAATGGGGGAAGGGAAAAGGATCACAATAGTATTTACCATGGGACGCTCTAATATTTATTTTTGAATGATTTACAATATTTGCCCAGGAAATACTATTAAGGAAGGTTTTGAAATTTTCTTTCCTGAGAAAAGCATAACAGCCATCGTAGATGTGGGTTAATATTTCATTTTCTGTCTTGCTAACATTGTCTTATGGACCTAGAGCAGGATGGCTGCACCCCTTTGAGTCAGCTTTCCTGACACCAGGGTTCTCTCCAACCACCTGTCTTCTGGGATAAATTGCTAGTCACCTTGTCTACCCTAGGTTGTCATCCTCATCTTTCCCACATCACTCCATGGCTTAACATAAAAATTTTGTCAGAAACAGTGGATGAAATACAGTATGGAAGATAGGAAAAAGAGAGAGAAAAAAAAGTCCAGGCCAAAATAGAGAAATTTATTCACCAGCCACCCGGCCATAAAATAGCTGAGACTTGAGACAAGGAAAGGAAGACAGAACTGCTATTTTGAACAATGGAGCAAAGGCCTGGCCTCCTGGCCTGACTACCCTAATGGATGTCCAACAACCACCTTCCTTCCTTCAACGATATTTATCGAGCACCTTAGATGACCCCTAATTGTGATCAAAATATTTAAAAATCCCTGTCCCTATGGAGCTTATACTTCACAGAGAAAGAAGCTAAATAATAAACAGACAAACAAACAAACAAATAAATAATACAGTGTGCTCAATGATGACAAGAACTAAAAGGGGAAGAAAGTAAGAAGGTTAGGAAGTAGGTGGGTACAGACAAGGGGTTCATGCTGGGCATTCGCCTGCCATAATTTGGCACTATACAGCCTGCAGGGAAGGGGCTTATGCTCAGAGTACTTACCTGATCACTTTCTGATTGCACTATTAGGTTTTACCCAAATGCTCCCAATAAAACTTCCTCCATGAGAGAGTCCTGCCCTGACTTCTCCCCTGCCACAGACCCACTGGTCTTCTTTGGAGAGGGAAGGATGGACCCCAAGTCTTCTGATTCTTGATTCCTCCCTGAAGGGCTGGACTCTGCTCTCCACACTCTCTTGTGTGGATAAGTCATTGAATGCAGCATCATGGGAAATTGAGATAACGTTTATCTTCCCACTTCTGGGAGAGCCTTGCCTCTCAGTCTTTCATTGTGCCTATTCTCTGATAACCTGCTTTCTGTCATCTGTGGGGCCCCTTTAGCAGAGAAAAGGAGCCAACAGAAACAGATGAGCATTTCCCAACAGGAAAGCAGTGTCCCTTGTGTTCCACTGTCCTTCAAAGGATCACAAACAACCTCCCTGGCACTCTTCTGTCATTCTTCTTCTAGCTTTTTTTTAAAAAATACTTTATTTTTTTAAAGTAGTTTTAGGTTCACAACAAAATTAAGTAGAAGGTACAGCGATTTCTTATACACCCCTGTCCTCACACACACACATCCCCCAACCTGAGAGGTTCAAGTACTACAACCGATGAACCTACTCTGACACATCATAATTTGCCAAAGTCCACAGTTTACATTAAGGTTCACTCTTGGTGTTGTGCATTCTATGGGTTTGGAGAAATGAATAATGGCATTTATCCATTGTTATAGCATCATACAGACTAGTTTCACTGGACAAAAAATCCTCTTGCTCCTCCTATTCATCTCTTCCAGCCCCAATTCCTCCTCATTGTTTCTTCTCTTCTTGATCTTGTTTTTCCCTCTTTTTCTCCTTATCTTCAAAAAACCCACAACAGTAGATGGTTTTGGAAGCATCATCAGGTTTAAGATCTAAGGAAGAGAACTTAGGTATGACTACAAGGGAATAACCACAAGGGGAAGAGTGCACCTTGGTTATGCCCTTTAAACATTCAAGTTACAATCGACTGGATGACTTTCTGTTCCAAAAGCGGTGTGCTATAGTGGCTATGGACACAAAGTTTGGAGCCACACTGGGTTCAAATCTTAACCCACTACTTTCATGATTTGCAACTCTCCATAAGTTACTTAAGTTCTCATAACCTCAGTTTACTCATCTATAAATTGGGGTAATGAAAACACCTACCTCCAAAGACAGGGTTTGGAATTACATGAGATGAGCCAGGTAAAGCATTTAGAACAGTACATAGTAAATTTGCTTACTGTTATTCTTACTATTGTTTCCATGACCCTGAAAGGGGCAGAAACCTAGGGCTACTAGAGCCATTGGTCTCTTTGCCCATGCACAACAAAGCTTCAAAAAGAAAAAAAGAAGGAAGCCAGCAGCTCTTTGGTTGTTGTGTAACTACTTTCAAGCTTGGATTCATTAAGTTTTCATATTTTACCTATGGAGTAGTTTGATAGCATGCATAGGTGGCCATCTTTCAGCTGCACCCAAGGTTAGATCCCTAAGTAAGGTTAAGGACTGAAGGAGTGGGCACAAAATATAATGCTCTTAAACCAGCTTTTAGAAGATGGGAAAAGCACAAAGGTGTTCTGTACTAGAACTCTCCTTTAGTAGAACTACAATACAGTACTTCAAGCTCCTGTGGGCATGTCTGTCTCCAATTGAACAAAATCAGCCCCTCATAAACCCTCAGCCACGTATTTCAGGGCCAGCAACCTTTGTGAAAAGCACTTATTGGAAAAGAAAATATGGAAACAGAATATTAAAGTGGGATTATATTTCTTACCTCATAGGACACATTGGTCATGTTGTCATGGCATAACAACTCTGCTTAGAGCCTTAGAATGAAAGGAAGAAACTTGATGTCTCAGCCTGTTCAAATATAGATGCTTTCATCTCACAGGAGTGAACTGGCTTCCTGGGAACAAGTCAAGTCTGGAGAAAAGCAACGGAACTGAGTGAAGGTAACATACACCCAGACCCTGATGGTGCTGCCAGGGGAAGGTGAGAGATCCCAGGCACCAAGAGAAGGTGCCCTCCAATCAAACCTTCCCCAAGAATTGATTATAACTTAACCTTTTCTCAGAAAATCACAGAAATCTACTTAGGATTACTAGAAACACCAGTTATGATCTATAGGCATCTTGATAGAAATAGCTGAATAGCTACCTGAATTGTTCAGTGGTCTTTGGGATTTGGGGGGCCATGTGCACAAAGCCAAAAATACATGATGGTGGCTGTGTCTGCATATCAAAATTACACAGATTAGAGTGGACTAAGTAGTTCTGCACTGTATTCCAGGGTTGGAGGACTCGGGGCTGGGGAGAATATTTGGCATATTCAACTTGCTATTTCCCCTGGATTCCAACAAATGGGTTTGTGCATAGACATAGGAATAAAACTTTATCAAAAAAAGAAAAGAAAAACAAAACACTTTCTGACCTCAGTGCAGAAAGAATGAAGATCCTTGACCTCAGATCTAAGATCAATGACCTCTGCTTCCCTGGTCCTCTGCAGAAGCTCCTCTATCTAAAAATGTGCAGGGCACAGTTTTTTGTTGTTGGTTTTGTTTTTTTTTTTTTTGCATGAGAATTTTGTTTCTCTCTTAAGTATGGTCACTTAAAAATCCATCATTTTACATAGTTAAGCCCACCTTTTTCCCTACAGACAATCCTTACTATACTCGACTCTAGAGAGACAAACCTCTCTACCTCTAATCTATCTCTTAGGAGAACTTTACAGGGTCCTGAAAGAAGCAGCCCAACGTGCCTGACCTCTCCTTTCCAGTCATCTGCCCTCATCACAACTGTTTAGTGGACATGTGACCCCAGCTGGGGCAGATTTTTTGTCTAGGGAATTTGAAATGGGGACACTAGAATCTGCATTACTTTGATGTGGAGAAGTGTAAGCTGAATGATCACGCAGATTTGTAGGCTAAGGGCACCATTCAAAGGCAGCCATGATGGCCCATGTGTCAGCAGAAATGTAAACAGAGAAACCAGTCACAGAGATGAGAATAAAGCACAGAAACAAAGAGAGCACAGAGGGGAGTTGAGGGGATGACAGGGAGGAGGAGTGAGTAGATGTCTGCTTCTACTTCCACTTCTGAGAGGCAAAACTGTATTAGTACACATGAGTTGCATGAGATGTCCATGAAGCCTTTTAAAAACATACTTTTAAAAGCTTATTCAAATATATTTTCTTCCTTGTACCAGATAATTTCTAAAACAAGTGGTAAGTAGTATGTAGACACACCATGACATAAACTCTTTAGTATTACCTCTAGGTTCAAAGGGCTACTCACTATCACATAAGAATTTCATTGCATTGATGTTGAGCAAGTGTAAACAACATAGGAGTTCAGGTGATAAAGGACTTTCAACATTGAGAAAGTTAAATGATTGTCTGTGAGCTAGGCACTGAACAGCTCAAAAGAAGAAGCTATTCTCCTCCCAGTACAATTTTGTGAGAAGTTAGCAGGCATGTCAATGCATTGAAGCACCACAGTGATAAGCACTGTATGAAACCAGAGAGAGAGACAAAAATCACCAAGGATGATGGATACTAACTGCTTTCTTCATTTGTAGCACAATTTGCTTTAAAGAACAAAGCCAAGCATTCCCCTGGTCCCCAGAGACAACCCTTCTGGATTGGAGCTTCAAGAACATTACAAAGGTCTTAGAATAAAAATGGGTGAAGCATGCTATTGCCTATCACAAAGAATCTTCTTCGAATTTACTAATCATCCCATCAAAAAACAGATGAGTATTCTGATGTGTGTGGGTATAATTAATGGATAAGTATGTATGAATATCCATAAGTGAATATGGTATGGATTTAATTGTCAACATTCATTGAACAAACATTTAGGATATGGGAAATTTGATTTTGAGCTCTGCTACTTTATTAGCCATATGATCAGTGTGAGTCTTAGATTTCACAGCATAAAAAGAGATAATAATACCAACTTTGATTGGTGTGAGACTTAAATGACATAATATCTATAAAGCAGAGTATATAATAGGTATTCAAAAATATGTCATGAAGTCCTACTCCATACCAAGTACTTTCAAAGATGAAACATTAATAAAACCCTAAATGTAATCACTTTAACATAATACTCAGTATTAGATGGAACATCTTAAAAGAGTTTTTCCTGTGTTATTGAATGTTTCATTACAATATATTTATTGATATCTACATCATAGTATCTATATAAACCTAGAATATCTTAAATAAGTAACTGTAGAATGTTAAGAAATTGCCTAGGCCTAGTGGGCTCCATGTTTTGGCTATTATGTGGTTGGCTAGAAACAGTAACCTTAAAATTTATTGTGCTAGGAGATGATAAGCAAACTGGTATTTAATAAATTTTCTTAATCACCTTTGTACTTTAGGTCACACTGAAACAGTGTCTCCAGCCTCCTCAGGCCCCTTCGTTTTAATAAAAAACCACCTTTCTCACCCTCCCAGAGACTACAGAGCATGCTTTCAACACAGCTGTACCTCATGCACGTCTTCCCCACACTCGCCACTCGCTGTTTTCTATTTTTCCTCTCACAAAAGCTACACAAAACCACAAATAATATGGTTGACCCTTCTTGAAACCCCCACCCCGCTATTTTAAAAAATTAGGAAGTGATATTTACCCTACTCTGACTAGAGCAGTGCCTTAGTCAACATTTCCCATGAACTCTCCCTTGCTGCTCACAGAATGATCAGCATCTCTTCTCCCTCCCAGTGCCCACTCCAACTCCCCAGCCTGTGGCTGAGATCATTCCCCAGGGATCATGCATTATTGAAAAGGCAAGGCAGGGCTCCCAGGAAGAAGCTCCTCTCTGACAGCAGCCTGGAATGTTAGCGAGAGAACCCAGCAAGCTGAACATGCGCATCTAGCAGCGGTTTAAAGGATAACAGCTTTGCATTGGGCACAGGTCAGGGGAACTTTGGTTTGGAGAACAGGTGGGCTACCTGACAACCAGCAGGCAGCCTTGCTTTTGACTACCACTATTTAAAATCAGGATGTTTGGCAAATCATTAGTGTCTGCTAGTTATTAAACAGAGGAAAGTTCAAAAGCACATGCATGGTTGTCTCCCAGCTTCCCAGGTGGTAGCTGTTTCAGCAGCAACCTTTTCACTTTGTGCAGCAAGACTTGTAAACTTCCCGTAGCTAAAAGGATATTTTCTAACCAGGTGCCCACAACTGAGCTGCAGCCTTGCAAGAGTGGAAAAACCCATATGTGAGTGTCTGTCTGAGAAGTTGCCATTCCCTCTCCTTGTGAGTTTATTATTGAAATTACTGAAATGTACACAAATGACTGCATTTGAAGGTGAAATTTGGTGGAAAAATAAAGATATAATAGAATTCTTTCTTAAATAATTTCCTGGTGTGATGTCTGTCTGAAAAAATGAAGTAAAATTACATGATGTCAAAAAATCATGTTTCAAAATGATTGACAACATGTGACTGTTTTGCATTGTGAAATGAGGTGGAAAATTTTAATTGCATGATGGGAGGACATAATATTTATTAGAACCTTGTAACGACAGAGGATTGCAATGAAGAGGACACAATTTTAAATTTGGCGTTAATACGTCAAGTCTAAATCTTAAGTGAACATGCAGGAGTAAAATTCTTTATCAAAGCCTTTTCTTAGAATGTATGATTAAGTTTTCAGATTCTAATAACTAAACTGGATTGACAAATGGGGCAAGTCTACATCCTAACAAAGAAGCTCACTAGTCTGCATGCATTTGTGTTCAATTTTGAACCTTGTTACCACATGACACATGCCTGAGTTAGAGCAAGATAAAGTTGATCCTGGAGCAGGACTCACATGAGAAGTGGTCATTTCTCTGGAGAACTAGGTTTTGTAAAGAATTCAGGGAGTGGGGGAAATGACTGGAAACTAAACAGAGGAGGAAAAGGTACAGAAAGGAAAATATACAAAACCAAAACAAAGATCTAAAGCCAGAGTACCTTTAACACAACCCTGAATGCAAATGACTCGACTGAGGATGGCAAGTGCCCTTTACATTTGTTGGTCTACTTGTCAACGTAAAAGAAGACTGAGGCAGGCATATACTAAACAAATGATAAGAGTACCTCAGCTCCTTCCAACAGATGGCTCCCAAACCCTCAACACTTGGATGTTAAAGGAAAAGGGGCTTTGCTTCCTCACAGGAGAGAGATGGCACTAAGGCCAAGGTTGAAGTGACCCCAGACCCCAGACCCCAACCTCTCATCTGAAGTCAATATTGACTTCTCATCCCAGAAGTCAGTAGCTTTGTTGATCAGACTGGAGACAGTGGGATCACTTCTCATTCCATCCTGCCCCAAACTCACCACTCCAGGAGATTTATGTTGCCTCTCAAGTCTATGATAGCTGCAGCAATTAAAATTCAAACGAGACTCCCCCGCCCCGGGGGACATCTAAAATATCTAGCATGAAATTTATTATTAAGATTATAAGAAAAGAGAAATGTAAAGAACAGTTCTCACACCAGGCAGAAGACTCACTCTCTCTCTCTCTCTCTCTCTCTCTCTCTCTCGCTCTCGCTCTCCCTCTTTCTCTCTCTCTCTCTCTGTTTCTGCTGCTTCACATGAATATGGCAAGGACATAAATCACCGAGTTGGAAATCCTAGAGGGTCAGTGAATGGGTCTATAACTAGTGGACCAGAAGAGGTCAGAAATTAAAATGGTTAGCAATGAGCAATAAGAAATCTGAGCAAGGCTTAAAGAAGACTTGGAAATAGGTACTTTAAGGCCTCTTTTTTTTTTTTTTTTCAGAATTGAAGAGATGACTTTGGAGAAAAAGAACAGAGATTTGCCCAAGAAAATCGAAAGTCACTATCTTGTGATCACTTTTTCTCTCACAGACCAAAGTCTTGTATTTTCTATTCTTCTAATGTCTCAGGTCCTTCAAAGACAGACATCTAATATCATGCATATGAATATATACCATCTTTTCAAGTATCTTTCTTTCCTATATATGGTTAATGGATGAAAAATTTCCACCAGATAAATGCAATATATTTTCATATAGCCTCATTCATAAGCCAAAATAATTTTGTTTTCTGATAGTAAGAGTAAGTGTTCCAGTAAATTTACACCTCATTCATGTTTATAACGTGAGGTCCAAGATTTTCAAAAAGCGTCTTTCCCCTCCCAAAGAACAAAGTTTAAATAGTATGAATTCAAAATTTCAGGTTTCTGAATTGCAAGCAACCAAAGACTTATCTTCCACCTGCTCATATTGTTCACTGCATTCTGATCAGAAAGGGAATTTGCATCTCTGAACCAACGGATAGACAGTGCACAAGAACATCACAAAGTAATTACAAGTTTATGACATCATCTTAATATTACAAGGAAGAGAATGAAAGACCTGGGAGAGACGCGCGATTTCCCTTTTGGGAAAATATTAATGGATGCTTACAATCTGTTTTCTTTTGTTTGGATGTTACAACCACTAATACACTTTTATGTCTATAAATAAAGACTAAAGTTGAATAAATCCAACAAACCCCTGAGACTGCAGCTTAGAATCTTGATTCACATTCAAGGCCAAGATTTATGAGTCACTCACAGAGAATAAGTTGAAGCTGCAAGATTTTGGGGGAAATTATTCCACATGGCGATTATTTGGGGGAGTGATTATGCATGCACACCTGATCACGGTGTCACCTGTTCCCTCTCATCCGACATGATAAAACAGGGCAATTTTCTCCATTTCCCTTCGCTTGCACAACAGACACTGATGCACACAACCTCACACCATTCATTTTTAAATGGGCTTCCCTGTCAGAGGCATCCCTCCCTTCCCACTTCAGCTCTGACTTCTGGAGGTGTTGTGCAATGATTTATGCAAATGTCTTGATGACTGTAAAGGGAAATGAGGAACACCAACACTAATGACCAACAGTAGAAAATAACAGCTTTTCGGAAAGATGTTTGCCATCCACATAGGATAGGCTTTTCTCTTGTGAGATACTCATCCACCCCCACACTCTACATGCCTCAAGCTTTAAATTACAGTTGGGGCCATTGGGCAAGACCTGGATTTTTCTAGGCTTGTTCTCCAGTACAGGAATGTCCTCAGAAAAGATGGGGCTTTCTTTCCTTCCAGAGGAACTTCCTGAGCGTTTGAGCTCCCCTTCGATACGTGCCATACGGGCAGTGATGGGGCCTCAGCCACCTCCCAGGCAGTTCACTTCGGTGCCTAATTGCCCTTACCGGGAAGAATTTTTCCTAATGTCTCCGAACCGACAGTTTCCCCTTATCTTAGTTTCAAACCGTTACTTCTTATTAGACCGTTCTCAACTGCTGCAAGCAATCCCCGGCTTTCCTTAAAATTATTATTGCTCAAATATTTGTAGACAGTTAGCATAGGCTTCCATCTCTCCAGCTCCTCTTCCTGAAAGCGTTAAATGTTATGTTCCTTTAACCTTTCTTTATAGGTCATCTCTTCTAATCCTTTTATCTTTTTTGTCACCCTTCTCTGAGTTCTCTCTAATTTACTGTATTGATGTTCTCCTTATAATGAGGTGCCCCAAAAAGTATGCCATGCTCTATAAGTGGCTGCCAGGAGAGGCATGATTACAGGAACTCCATTTTCCTCTATGCGACACCCCCCTTAGATGCCGTGTGCCTCAGTAGAGCATTTGTCTTTTTCACAGCTGCACTACATTATCTAAATACACCATCAGTCCCTATTCCTTCTCTCATTTGTCTCTTGAAGACATATTCACCTAATCTGGTGTTTTATTTTTCTTCCTACCCACCCCTTCCCCCCAAAGCCCCCAAACCAGGACTGTTCACAACTTGAATCCAGTACTAGTTGGTCAGTTAAAAGAAAGTTTAAGCTCTTTCGGTTATCCAGGCTCTAGTCTATAATCAACTAGATGCAGGTAACCGTTAGCTGTGACCCTTTTATTTACAACGCCGTCTGATTGGGTTTATTTTTATGGCATTGTTAGAGATTAAGCGCAAAGCTTCTGCCTTCATCACATTGGTTTTGCTGTGGGTTAGGACCTGCAGTGCCCCACTTCATTTCCTGAGACCCGAGCAATGAGCACAGAATCATTTCTACTAAGTTCTGACTCTGATTAAAAAACAATCTTTATGAAATAGAAGCTAATAAAATTGCTTTCCTAATTACCCTGAGCTAGTTCATTTCCCAGCAAATATAATAAAATAGAGTTACTTGGCTCCGATTCACAAAATCTGAACCCAAGCTCATTATTGAGGCATTTAGCAGGGAAAAAAGCATGTGTGCATAAGATGCTGTCCCATCAAGCAGAATGCAAAAAACCTTTTGAAGTTTAGACCTTTGAAGTTTGAAGTTATTGCTGCATTTTTTTAAATGCAGGTATTTCTGCTAGGAAAATATATACATTGGAGTCATTTATATTAATGAAGCTGAGTACCTATACTGATGTAATCTTTGGAGGAGGGTTTTTGTCGAGAACAGCAAGTCTTTAGTTTAGAAAAATATATAGACGCCTTGCATTGTACTTGCTAATCTGCACAGCTATTACACAAGGCAGCAAGACTTTTACGTAATAGAATAGAGTAACTCATGTCCCAAGGCTATTTCTGCCATGACTTATGCCACTCACAAATCTCCTTCATCTATTTAAAGTGTGTGATTCTGATGACTATAAATGTATGAAAATGTTTGGGGATTGTTTTATTTTCCTCTAAATGTCCTATCATTCATTAATGTGGACATGATTTGCTAATATTTCTAATGCATGCATGAATACTTCACTAATGGAGGTTTAAAATGCCCCATTCCCAGGAGAAAAAAAATACAATTACCAAAGTTAAGAGAGACTTTAAGAGCATATCTATTAAGTAAAGGGGAGATATTTACAATGGCAAAATCAGGTAGGTTAAAGAATAAAATCTCTCTTCTGTTCAGCAACATGACACACCCGCATTATGTGATATTGCCAATAGAGTTTACAGCTCGGGGTGACTATGCCAGTAAAGTAAATACAGCCATGATTGACTCACGAACTTGCCAAGGCCTCATGGCCAGCAATGGGGAAGCTAAAATCTTCTTTTTTCCTCCTTGGGTATTTGCCTGAAACCAGTCTCTTAGAGCTCAGTTTCTTAAATCTGAAATGGGGGGAAAAACTGTCTCTGTCTTCTACCAAGGAGCACAGCCCTTCTTGGAAAATTTTGCGAAATTCCACCCCCTGGGCAAAAACTATGGCTTTTTGTCAATATGCCCCGGGTAGAAATCTGACATTTCCATAATGATATGACAGATTTCCATCTGGGAAAACTGCCTTCTGTTTTCACAATGAATTTGAAGCAAGAATGAAAAATCTTTCACTTTGTCTATAAAACTATTTAAAAGAAAAAAATTTGTACTTTTTGTGCCTTGAAATAACGGAGTGGGTATTAAATGAGAAAAATCTGTAACTATTTTGAGTTCAATCAAATCATCAGCAATGCTAGAAAGAGAAGAGAACTATGTGAAGAATAAATCCTTCCGGACAAATTTGTTACTTTTTTTTGATAGTTAATAGCAGATGAAAGGAATAAAGTATATCTAGAAAAAAAGTGAACCTGTATCAACAGTATACAGCCAGAATTCAAGAAAACACTGACAGAAGGCATCGGTCAGTCTACTTTGTGAAACTGGTTCTAATTGATTTCAATGCGAGTATCATCATATGGATTGCAAATTTGCTGAAAGATGATAAACAAAGAAAAGCAGTGAATGAAAAGCACAAGGGGATGACACTGGGGTTAATGTGAGCTCTGATCTCGTTTCTCAGTTTTCGAAATGCCGCAGGAGAGGAGCAACCTGGACAACGACAGCACACACAAGTGTACTGAATGAATGGTGCTGCAACCACGGACGGGAACCGCAAAAGGAAATTTCCGTAGAGAAGTCGGGGGAGGGAATGTGTTCCAGGAGGGGAATAGAAACATCAAATCGACCTGGAAAAGCTGAAGCCAGGACATTTTAGGGGGAAACTATCAAATATGCAAAATGAATGAGGAACTCATGTTCAAAGACGGATCCGTTGTCAATCGTTTGAATTACTTGTTGTTTTGTTTTGTTTTTATTTGTCTTGTTATGTTTTGTTTTCCTGGGCTGTGAGTGGGTTGCACTCTCCCTGGCCCTTTTCTTCCTGAAGTTGTCAAGTCCCTGAGTGAAAAAAATCAGGGGATCCGGGGTGGGTTGGGTTTTCCTTTTTTTCTGTGCAAAGTTAATTACCCCAGACTCTGAGCAAAATAGACTATTTTCCTTAACACCTTAATGCAAACAAACCTCAAATTTCCTTCTTGCCCCCTAAGAAGGAGGGTGCAGAGCTGCTGTTCTGGCTTTTTGTTGGTTGTGTAATTTGTTGATGTTGTTAGTGGAATCAGCCTTGCAAGCCTTGAAGGCCACTGGCCAATTGAAAGTACCTGCAGAAGAGGAAGGGATTTCAGAAGAAATCCGAGGTGAAAGGGGTGGAGGAAGTGACTTGCTGGAGAAAGGCAAGTGTATCCTGATGATTAACACCAGGTCGACATGCTGAGAGAAAAACGACACAGACACAGTGAACGCACGGCATCCGGTTTGCCGGCACATCCTAATGAGCACAATGGTCAAATGCCCTGGGTTTGCCATATGCTGTGGCCATATGCATATCTGGTGAACCAGATGCCCTGCTTTTTTTCCCCCATATTGCACCATTTTTCTCACAGCGTAGAGACATGGCTTAAGTGAGAATCAGGAGGGGGCAGGGGGAGGTAACGATAGCTTGTTACTCCATAAAGTTGTTGGACAGAAAACATCAGTATATTCATCCATGCTCTAATTCTGTTTTCAAATATTTAATGAGCACCTACTAGGTTCAAAAAGAGCTTAAATAAAATCAGGGATGATCAATCTCTCTTGAGTTTGTGGAGAGGAGGTTAGAGATACTCTGTGCACCTGCCACAGTCTCTCTCAATAAGCCCTCTGGTCATTCAGTAAGAGGATCTGATGTAGTTTGCCATTTCTAATGTTCCTACAGTCTCTAAGGATCAATGGCGGGCCACTTATGCATGGCAATTGTCCAAACTGTTCTTTCCACCTGAAAGACTCCATCTCTGCTCCAATTTCTACCTATTCTTCAGTGCCCACTGATTCATTCATTTTTTAAAAAATATTTTTGAATACCCTCTAAACAGGCACCATTCAAAACCCTGGGAATACCATAGTAAGCAGAAAGGACACAGTCTCTACCCTCAAAAAGCTTACAATCTAATGGCACAGACATTATTCTAATAATAAAATAACATGTAATAGCTGAGAGACAGGCTATCAAGGCAAAGTGCCAGGAGCTGTGAAAGTGTGAAACAATCACCAAGCCAACCCTGGAAGAACAAAAATGAGTCATCTTATTGGCATCTCCTGCAAAGAGACCTTTTTGATTCTCTAAGCCAAGGAACTTACGTGTCCTCCCTCTCCCTCTCCCTCTCCCTCTCTCTCTTTTTCCCCCTTCCCCTCCTTCCCCTCAGAATCCTATAGCACAACACTGAGCCCTTAACAAAGTCCATTTGTGTTCTTTTCAAATCTGCCTGACTTTCCTAACTCTCGACAGCACACATTACATGCCACCCACCTTTGCATTCTTAACAATGCTTCAATGAATATTAGTTGAAATATGGTGACATCTCAGTTACTCATCACATGAGAAAATAAATATGAATAATATAAAACATCAGATAAGCCAAAAATCTCAGGCTCCTGCAGCTACTGTGGTACTTACCACAAGTTCCTGTTTATTCTCCATATGCTTGTAAGCTCCTTGAGGGAGGGATCGGGTCTTCATGAAGGAAGTCAAATATGAGCTGAGTTTTGAAGAAAAAATATGGATTAACCTGGCATAATTTCTGGCACTTGGTAGATTCTTAACACATGTCTGTGAAACAAGTACATGAACACATATGTGAAATAATCTTCACCCTCTAGTAGGTGTCCTCTCCCTCCTTGGAATGCTTTGCACTGGGCCTTTTGCCTTGCACATGCCTCTCTATTGTTGGGCACACAGTGGGTACTTAATTGGTATTTATTGATTTCGAGGTCAAGCCTAGGTCTCAGCAACACTGTTCCAAAGGACACCGCTCTCACTGTGGTCTATGGAAATGGTGCCTCCCTGAGGCACCATACAGACTGCAATGCGAACAGTGCCCCCTGCAATTGTGCAGTGCAGAAGTCTTATATCCAAACGTTTCAACTCACACAGAGGAACGTGAAGCTCAGAAGAGTTAAGGGAACTGCCCTGAATTGCACAAGCTCGTGGCAGAAATGGAGCTATTCTTCTGACTCCCAGGCTATTACAACTAATTGGTCCATATGTTAAAATGAAACCAAATTTTAAATAATTTCTCTCAAGCACCTTTTGACTCTCCTTGAAGTGAGTCTAGTCACCCTGGAGCACCAGCACAGCAAGACTTAGAATTAGTACTTAAGTGAATTTCTACTGTGAACCACAGTCAACATGCTTCGAAGTCAGCACTGTGAACAGTCCCTTACATGTGGCAAAGGCTCCAGACCAACTGTAAAAATCTTAGTTTTCCTTTAGCTATATACCTCTTGAGAAAGAAAAGGATGGGGATATCAGTTAAGGAAAATATAAGGAGATTTAATTCTGTGCACTCCAGATATTTATCTGTTTATCTTTCTTTATCCCCACTGTGGACTGAGAGAGGAGGAGGGCCACACACAGGGAGTGCCAGGAGGGGCCACGTCAGTGCCCTTTGAAGCCCTGGGATTATAGACAACGGCCTCTGAGTAGGAGTTCCTCCTCAGGAATGCAAGAGAAACCATCGTATAATCTCAAAAAAAAAAAAAAATGAGTCTAGTTACAGGAATGTACAAGTTGTATAACACAAGATTTTCTGTAAAATAATCTGAAGGAGACTAAAATTAGAATAAGCAATCAGGTCACCATTCCACCTTCAATCCCCACCATATTTCTGTCCTTCAGGTCTTTGAATTCTGGGTGACACTGAGCCCAGTCCCATTAAGCTCGAGTGAAGACAGGATCCAGGCCCCTGTGCCTTCTATTCCAACATCCCGTCCTCCACGCAAAGGCTTCCTTAGTGAACAGGACTCCACAGATCAAGCGTGAGCCCTTTCCGTGGCAGATTCTAAAATGAGCCCTCTGTATATTTTCTTCGGGTACTTGAAGAACATGAGAGAGGCTGCATTTGATTTTCTGTAAGTGGGTCATTTCTCAATTCCTAATTTAGAAAATTCACTCTTAGTATTTTCTTGTGCTGGGTATCTGGCAGGGAGTTGGGTGAGGGGAGTGTCAGAAGAAATATTGTGCCATAAGTTTAAAAACATATTTAAATTATTCTCTTCTGGTTTTTTAAGGCCTTACATTATGTATCAGTGTAACCGAGTTGGTTCCTGAAGACTTTCATTTGGTTTCTTAATTGGACATTTTATAGATCTACAGGTATATATGTTCAATATGTCTAAGGAGGAAAATCTAACTAGCCAATAATATCAAAATAGAACTGGAACCAGGAGAGACTCTCTTATGCCTGTATCCTCCTGTTCTACTTTGCTATACTTTTTGAGGGGGAGGAGGGGAACAGTTATACCCAGGGTCTGTACCAGCAAAATAAATTAGAGAAGTGAAGTAGATGGTGAAGTAATCCAGTTTAAAAAAAATGGTGACCTGAATTTTGCAGACAGGATATCTAATAAGCATTCTTACCTGCTAGTGGTTCTATCTCCATGCCCCTGTCAGCTTCGGGTTTCCTAAGTCACATGTCTTCAGTCACAGATTTTAGATGTGGGACCAGGTCATTAACAGTGTAGCCTCACATGCACAGTAGAAGTGGAAAGAGGCACCTTTCCCTCTATTGACAGAGCCAAGAATCTAACGGCCAATGTGCTGGCCAGAGGTGAAGAGGATGCTTCTAACGTGAATCTAGACATGGCCAGTTATAATCACATTGCCTGTTGGCAGGTGGCTCTGTCCCTAACACTGCACCAAAATGCAACATGTGAGCAAGTGCCTTGGAGAAAGTAAGTGCAAGAGTCGGGGTCTCAGCAGGAAACAGAGTTGTCTCCAGATAGTGAGAGACTTGAAAGAAAGGGCGACTGACAGAGGAGTAAGCAGGATTAAGGAAACAAAGACCAAAAAACAAGCAGAGGCACACAGAGACTCAGGTTCACAGGAGGCTGATGGAATGAAGGTAGGAAATGGTTTCCTGAGACAGGTAGGTAAGAGCTGGGCCAAGGGGGAGGACCACAGAGCAGGGGCTCGGGTGACGCAGAGGTACAGCTGCCAGCAGGGATGTGTACTCACCTTCCCTCTCCTCCCTCCCTCCCATCAGTCCAACCCAGTGCCTTCCAATGCCCAAATCCAATCAGAAGCCAGGGTCAGCCTCTAGGACGCTAAGCAGGACATAACGAGTATAGAATGAATTCAGGGGTAGGAGGCCAGTGGAGAAAAACTAGCGTAATCGGTGACATTCTCTAGATCATAGTCCATTGAACTATGACTGGGGCGTCAGCCTACCTGAGGCAGGGGCAGTATCCCCACGTATTCTGCCGTATGTCCCCATACAGCCGCCAGCAGCACTGTGCACACTCCCCTGTTCAGCCTCTCCCCCAGTGCATTTCCCACTCTCCTCCCCATTCCATTCCTCTTCTTAAAAATGAGTATTTGTCAAGGCCTTTCTGATGTTACTGTCTTCTCCAAGTCTTCATTCTTCTTCCTACTCCCATATCCCCTAACAGGATATAACACCAGGTCTTAGCCATTGATAATTATTGTCCTCTTTTTAATCCAATAAATAAGTGGTTATTGAGTTTTATTAGGTACCAGGCACTGTATCTCAGGCTGAGGAGCCAATGGCATGTGAAAGGACAGTCCCTGCATCCCAGAGCTTTCAGTAAGTGAGGAGAAGGATGCGAGTGGAATAGTCTCACATGTACACATATGTGATTACAAACTTCATTAAGTGCTGTGAATAAAAGGTACAAAATGCCTTGAAAATGTACAGCAGACATACCTGGTCAGGAGGTTATGGGTGACCTTCCTAGGAAGAGACGCCTGAGTTGTTTGTGAACGCTGAGTTTGAATTAACTAGGCAAGGCAAAGGTTGAGGAGGAGATGGAGAGTGAGGTTTCAGTGGAAACAGCATGTGCAAAGGCCCCCAGGCAGGCAGAGTCGTGCTTCTTTGATGAACGGATGGAACACACATGCGGGGGGCCCTGGACAGCCAGACAGAGCCAGCTCAGTTAAACCGGAGCCTTACCCCAACACATCTACAGCCACGTGTGACCAAGTATCTAAAAACTTGAAGTGGTTCGGCTGAGAATAAACATGAGGCTGCAGCTTTCTTTATGTTTGCCACTGAAGCCTTATAAATATCACAAGAGTCGCCCCAAGTCTCCTTTCTAACAGTCCTTAATTTGCTGTATTTTGTTAAATAGCTCATCTCCCCCAAGGAAGAGAAAATGTTCCAGTGACAGACTCTGAGTTACACAACACTCTGCGAGTTCTGCTTTTCACCTGACTATTCAAAACACTGGGAGGCCGGAGGACTGAACTTGCTGAAAGAACATTTAAGAGCTAAATGTTACTGTTTTGTCCTTGTTTGGATTTGCTTTGTTCGCTTGTGGGCTCTTTGCGTTAGTTTGGTTTGGCGTTTGTTTCTGCATTTATGCTGCACGAGTTTTGTAAGTGAGCAGGGAAGCAAGACATGGTAGGCTTTGAAAAACTGCAGGTACAGGTAAGGGGAGGAAGGCGGCAATGAGTGATCCCATTTGTTTTCCTGGAGCTCCAAAGAGCACAGTCAAGTTCTCAAACCAAAGCTGTTTATTACCTTGTGCTCCCCCTGCTGGTCCCAGGCTCACAGAACCAAGGTGTTTATAGAGGTGAGTCTCTCCAAATTCTACCCACACCTCTCTGCCACGTCTGCCCCAGCACCTTCAGGCCTCCCTATCCCAAGCTGCCACTCCAGCGCCAGCTTCTCTCCGGCACTGGCATTCTGCTTTCTCTGAACCCCTGAGCACGGGTCGTCTTTGCCACTTCATGCAGCACTTAATTGCAAATTCTCTTACTTTGTGCTCTCTGACCAGTCCATACATTTTTCTGGGTCAATGACCATGACTTCCATTTCTTTCAAACCCCAGAACACCCAGCCCAAAACAAAGCAGACTGGTGGATTAACCATCAGAAAGAGTGATTCTGTGAGCCTAAAAACAATTAGCAATAAAATATATGGCCAGGTCCAAACTTTTTAGAAGAAAATACCACAGATAACATATTGCACAATACTCTGTGTCGCCAGAGCAGTATCTGCTAGCTAATTTTTGTCCTTCTCCCACTCTGCTACCTCTTTCCTGTTGCTAATGAAGAGATCCCAACTTTCTGATCAGCACACATGCACCCCTCTAAACTCTTTCCTCATTAAAAAGTCAAAGCTCCTTTTGCATACAATGACCATTGCATAGCCAGGAGAAGATCGCAGGGCTGCGCAGCCCACAGCGCCAGCCGGGTGAGGTGGTCTCCCACTCCTCTGAGGTTGAGCCCCTTCAGACTTTCTGTTCTAACCCCAACACCTCAGGTTATGATTTCTTTTTTTGCTGATACAAGCTCTGGAGGTGTCCCCAGGGAGACATAAAAAGGTTTCTGGTTTCTACTTAATAAGGAAACCTGAAAATATACAAGACCCTAAATGCATGGCCTCTGAGAGAATTTTCCCATGGGCAACATCCAGGTGTAAGAAATAATTAGGAAGGGCACAACCATACCTGCATTAAAGTTGATGTTATGTTTACATGCCTGCAAAATACTGTGACAGATCTTCAACTTAATTTTTTTAATTATATCTTTCTTTTGTTTTTTTTCTTTCTCCTTATTTAATTATAATAGAATTGTTTTGTGCTCCAGACTTTCCTAGGTTTGACCATATTATTTTTTTTTTTGCTTGATCTTCAAAATAACCTTGGACAGTAGGCATGGCAGAGAGAATAAGCCAAGGTCACATGGCTAGTTAATGGCACCAAGGCTAGGATATAAATAGCCCTCTTCAACTGCCTCTCTTAATACAGATCTGTAATACCAGAATTGTGAATTACAATGTATGAGAGGGCTGAGTCAGACAGAGAATGTATCCAAGCTTCTTGAGGGCCAACAATACCTTGCTAGTCCCCAAATCATCACTAAGCCCCCATGTTGAGAATTCATTTCCAACTGGAATGCTTCTACCCATGTGGCTTAGATAATGGTTCTTTCTGTTTATCTGACTTCCCACAAGAACTGAATAAGTAAAGGGATGCTTGTAAAGTACTTGGAGATCCCCAAGTCTTAAGTGCTACATTGATGATGTCAGCATCCACTACAACGTAGACTGTTTTATATCAAGCAATTATAAATACTGGTGACATCTGTAATGTCTAACTAGAGCAACTTACAAGTTCTATTCTTATCTTTGATTTGACTTGTTTCTGGGCCAGTAACTTAGATTCTTACCCTTAACTTAATGCACTTTTTATAGTTTAATTTCCTTTTCATGGTGCTGTTTGGGGGTGGAATTTTTTAAAAACAATATGATGCAATTGAAATCAGATTTCTCCTAAAGAAGTCAAGCAGATCACAGAAGGGTGCAGGCTAAAAACTCTGCCCCATAACCTGCAGCCACCCCATGGGGAATCATATTCTTCCTTTGCCACTCTCTGTTTCACCTGGAAGATTGGTTTGTCTCAGCCTTATAGTGAGATAGTATTGGGGTAGATGAACTTCCTGAAAGCATACAGAATTTATTGGTATCACCCATGAAAGCTTTATGGGATTCTTCTTTCAGCCCCTATTTGGTCCTTCCTGTCAATATTAACCCCACTTCCTTCCATGGTTAAGATTGTCAAGATACGAATACAGAGGCATGCATCGCATCTCTAAGGAAATCTGTTCATTTCAGGCCAGCGCAGCCCACAATACTTAAGAAACAGGCTTAGTGCCTCCCTTCCAACGCTGCTCTGCTGAGGCGGTGGCATGTGACATTCCCAGGAACAGCACCATTCTAGGGACCTCCGGGAAACAAGGGCCCTGCACTGACATCAAGGCACATACTGGCATGGGAGTGGGGAGAGGCTGTGTAACTCGTCCCTTGGCCTCACATTTTCCGCAGAAGAGAACAAGACCTGAAAGAAAAGGGCAGAGGGAAGTGGGCTGGGGGAGAGAGAACCCAGGAGAAGATGATCAGAAGGAGGAAGAAGAAAGGTCTACAGAAAAGAGGACCACGATAGGTCCTGCCTCTTCCTACCACACACTCGACCTTTGGAAAATTGCTTAATATCCATGGGTCGCATATTTGTTTCACCTGTAAAGTGAAATACACTACAACCCACTGCATAGCCTTTTTGTGTGTGCCGAGTGAATGAGATACAGGAAGCTCTTTGCAGAGAACTGGAGGTTGGTGGGGTGTCCATGCCAGCTTTGGAGCTTTGGCAGTGATGACAACACTACTGCACGGACAGCCCCAGGACCCCCGTCATCCTGGGGAGAGCGGTGGAGAAGGTCAAAATAGAGAGACAAGAGCCTGCCAGGGACAAGCTCTGCCTCCATGATGAATTAACGAGTTAATGAGATCAGACATGCCATACATATGCTGTGCTCACTTTCTCTTTAAAGTTTTCATAAATGGATCGACGCTTGTGGAACAAAGTTTTCCAGTACCATTAGCCGTACATGCCCTCCATGCCACACAATCGGTTGTTTAAAGGGGAAGAAAGAGCTGCGAAACGACAAGGTGAGTCATGGACTAACAAAAGAGAAGTTTAGGTTATTTTCCTCGAGTAAAATACCTGCATTTATTGATTGATTTTTAAGAGATCCTTTCTCTAGGATCAAAATGTCTTGGCTCTTGAGTTAGAGATAGGGAGACAGACAGTGTGGGAGGAGGTGGGAATTCCTTTGAATTAACATTATTTACAGAACAAATGTTTAACATTATTTACAGGGCTATTTTTAATTGACCTAATTATTTTTGAATAAAGATCCTTACATATCTTTCAGGGGCTCAGACATTACTAAGAAATTTCTGCCTATGTGTAGGTTTCAGAAAAATGCAAAAAATTCAAAAGGCACAATGTCCTCTCTCCTGTCCTCCAACTTCCTTTTTTAAATCTCCCAAGTAGAAGACACAATAAATTGTATCTATGCTACAGAAAGAGGCATTCTGTTTTAACTTTTTTTGTCTTTATTAGAGTCAAATTGCACTACTGTATTTTAAAATCTGGCAACAGGTTTCAGATACTCAATCTCACAATCTCAGTATATTAATTAGTTTTCAAGACCCCCAAGCAATAAAAAATCTAGTCGTTCAAGGTCACAGTTTGACTTATTTACAATTGACAAATAACTTGGCAAACTCTGCACTGAGCCACTCCATACAATAGAAAATATATTGTCATTCAAGTTAACAAAAGAATCTTTCTTTGCCATCTCACTACAATGGCCCTGCAAATGAACATCGCCTGAATAAAATCCTAACCACATTTTCACTCTCATTAACCACAGTAGGGTATCACACAATTTGCCTGGCTCCTGCTTAGACCACTGTGCACCATTTTAGTAGCAGCAGTTTGATGGGTTTTATGGCAGGTGATATATGGAGTGGGAGTTTCGGGAGTCGTAAACAGAAGGCACCGTGTATCACAATGTGGTTTAGGGATATAATGACTGTGTTGTAAAGCAAGGGATGACAATACTGCACTAGGCTTGGGGTACTGAACCAATAGACCAAACAGCTCAACATAATTCAAGTAAGAGTGAAAAAATCCTAGGAAGGGGTGTGCCTGCATGTGTCTGTGTGTGAGAGAGAGTGTGTGTGCATCTGTGTGTGTGTTTGTGTACAGGCCTTCTTCTAGATTTCATTAATCGCTTAGTATGTATGAATTTGAATAAGAACTACTAAAACTAAAATAAATCTGTGTCTCCCTGGAAATATAGAACATTTCTCTTTCCTTCTAGCACAATCTTTTTCTGCCTCTTCTGGCCAACCCTTAGCCATTTTCACTGTCAGAATAATTAAGTAAACAGCTAGTCCTGGTACAAGGAAAGGAGTAGCAGAAGTTTAGGGAGATTGATGCAGAGGAGAAAAATAAATAACACCAACGTAAACTTTCTTTCCTTTCCAGGAGAGCCCATCTCCTATGGTACAGGGTCAAATTCAGTCTGACCTAATAGGTACCCTGCCTGCCCAGAAAGCAAGCAGATTTTGCAGGGTTTGGTGAGTCTCGGGATTCCTTCTGTTAACATGGTTGAACACCCAGCCCTGGGTGTTCAAGACCCCACCTCTCCATGTCTGTCTAAGTCAGCATCAGTCATTGCTCCAGAAGATTTTAGTCTGGTATTCTCCAAACAAACAAACAAACAAAAATGTCGACATGTGGCCTCTTTCAGGGAAAACTACATTGAACCACCAAATGAGAACTTGTAACTAACTTGCTGTGTGGCTTTGGCCAACTCACAAGACCTCTCTGAGTCTTCATTTCCTTATGGCATACCATCTGGTCTTACTGACCTCCTATAAGGATCACAGAAGATAGTGGTTTGAAATTCTATAGCAGTATACCAATATCTTCATCACCTGCCATCACCATTTTTATCACAGTAGCATAATGGATGAGACATTAATGTGTTTTGTTTTCACTATATTTCCCCTTGCTTGGTTTCTAAAAAGAGCCAGACTCTTTGTGTCCCCTTATTTTAGCAGAGGGTTGTAAAAACTGAAAGTAAAAATTGCCTGCAGAGAAGTCCCTATCTGTCCTTTTTTCCCCCCTTAAAGTTTGAGCTCCATGAGACATAACAAAACAAACAAAAAAAGTGCTTTTAGGTTTCCAAAGACTGAGAAGGGACCGGAGGGAGGGAGACTCCTGGAGTCTGTTGCAATACCCTGGGGAGGTGACAGGACCCCTCCTGGAGAGTTGGCGTCATGAACCTGAGGAGGCTGGCCCTAGACAAAGGACTCCCGGCTTTGGCAGAATGTGTTGCTGAGGAAGCATTGCATTCACTGGGCTTCCAAGAACCAATGCAGGTTAGGGGCTGAACAATACCCAGGGTGGAGTGATACCAGAGGATCCCAAGAAATGTCCTCACCCCCCTTCTCTCCACCAAAATGAATGAGATTAAATTTCTCTTCAGAGCTAACACAGATATAATGTGATTTACATAAAATAATGTTGCCCACCTGTATTTGTGGTCTAAAGTTCAGATCTCCTTCACTATTGTCCTGGATAATTGTATCATGATGGGAGGTGGTCCTCATCCATTGTTTAAATTACACAGTACTAGTCTGCAGTGATATTCCCATCCCTGTTGATTTCACATTTGCAAATTACTCCTTCAAAGATTTGACACAGTGGAGCACACACAAAAAGAATATCTCCCCCCGCCCAAAAAAAAAACCCACAATGGAAATATGAAAACAAAGGCTAGTTCCTAGCTTTCCAAGAGGACTGCTAGGAGGGGGACACCTTCCCTTGGAATGTTGAAGTTCCGAAGTACTTTCTAAATCCCCAGGGCATCGCCTCCCATATAACCACCCTTTATACTTGCAGGACAGGAATGGAGACACATCCCACTGCTCCTCAGCACACCCCCAGGCCTTGTGTCCTGACACCAACCTCCAGGCAGACACGTAGCCTTGGTCTACGTGAAACTGCTGAGGCTGTCACTTCGTTTCCTCCTTTCTTCTTAACAAGGAAATGACTGACCCACGTGTACCACATACCTATTTATCAACAGATCATAAGCCCAGTCTTCTGAGATCTTGTGACAGGTCCCATTAGCTGTGAGCTACCCAATAATGTGTATAATCAGTTGTTAATGGCACTGTGCTATTCTGTGATAACTGGGCCATTAGTGAGTGTCAGTGAGTCCCCCACCTGACTTATATCTGGCTGCGGAGAAGCTGCACATTTCCATCCCTGATGGCTCCCCTACAGGTAAGAGGTGGGGTGAGTGACTTGCTAAATTACCCATTCTGGACATGTTGTGTCCCTTTACGGTCTGTGTTTGGGACTCCTATAGTAAACAGGCTTATGGGCACTTAGCTTGTGATGGGCAAAAATATGCCATTTGAAATGATAAAACTGAACCCAAAAATAAAAGACAAGTCCCTCTAACCTACAGGTAGCAAACACAAGGCCCATGGGCCAAATCCCACCCTCCACCTTGTTTTATCTGGCCCGACACCTTGTTTCTACCTGGCAACAGCACTGAGCTTTCTGACCCTAGTTAAAGAGTAGTTATATTTCTACAGTCCTGAAAGTACATTTGGCCTTTGAAGGCAACCTCAAGGCTAATGTGGCCCTCAGTGAAAATGGGTTTGACACCCCTGTCTAACCATCAAGTTTAGTTGAGTCACAGCAAGATAACTGACACTTGGGGGCAACCTTTAAATTCCAAGTGTTCTCAAACACCAGTCTTCTCAACACCATTCCCCATACAAATCCTTTATAAGGACTCAGGCACAGCTGTTCTTTGTGGCTGTGGAGAACCTTCACTGTGTGTGCGCGCGCACGCGCGCGCACACACACACACACGCGCGCGCGCGCGCACACACACACACACACACACACACTTCTTTTCAAATAAAAATATGTCCACCACCAAAGCTTGGGTTCAACTCTGAATGCTTATTCCAAGGCCTGCTCAATTTCCTTTGTATGTGCTTTGCATCCATTTTATTTAAGGGAACAATGGCAAAAAGTTCGAAAAGCCTCAAGCAGGAGGGAAAGTGCAAAAGTCTGCAGGGTGAGTTTTCCTCCATGCTCACTACAAAATCTATGCCCGGCACCCAAGCAGGACAACCTCCAAGCTCAGCCTCAATTCAGACACGTCAGAAGTGTTCCCAGCTTAGATGGTCATAGGCCAGAATTTGATTTATTTGGGAAAGGAAAGTTTCATTGAACCTAGAAATCTGTCAACCGAATCCGGCCAATGCTCGAGTGATTTACATCCGCTCTGCATCCCAGCACAGCCTATTGGAGGCCCTGGAGTTTTTACTGCTGCCTCCATAAAAAAGAAATTTAGCACTAAGGACTCACCAAAGGGTCATCGAATGTTGTTGGAGAGAAATAAAGAATGAGATATTTGTAAAGTGTAGGCAGAAAGGATGAGGCTCAGCTTACATTCTACCTCCAGTGCTGGCTGCCAAGAAACTGGGGCCTGGGTCTATTCTTTCCGGAAAAGTCATTTCCTCAGAGGGACTGAGGAAACAGAGGTACTCCCAGGCTGAAGACAGAGAAGTAGGATTCCTGACCCAGCTTAGTGTCCTAGGGGAATGACAACAGCCTTGGTCCAAAGTCATCCTAGCCCTGACTGGTGCGCCTCAGTGGGCTGGGTGTTGTCCCACAGATGAAAAGGTCGCTGGTTTGATTTCCAGTCAGGGCACATGTCTGGGTTGAGGGGAAGGTCCCTGGTTGGGGGCTTATGAGAGGCAAACAGTTGATGTTTCTCTCCTTCTGTCTCTCCCTCCCTCACCCTCTCTCTAAAATAAATAAATAAAATCTTTAAAAAAAACTCACCCCAGACTGAGAGGTCTTGGGTTTGGAACATCACAATATAGCCAAGGGTCAGGTGGTGAATAGCCTAAAACACCAAGGTACAGTGTTCAGAACCCTTTCCCAAGGAAAGGTAGCTCGAAGACATAGCCAGAGACGTCAGCTATACCATCCCCAATACAAACCAGACATCTCAGCCCAACTGCCTAACAGTAAAATTGTAGATAAAATGAGAATGTGGGAGCATTATTCCTTCCAGAGCAGTGATTCATTCATTAGGCAAAAAAAAAAAGGATTAGGTGTCTACCACATGCCACACACTGAGTTGAGGATGGAGATGAACCAATCAGATGCAGCCTCTGCACTCCTGAACCTTATGAGAGTGAAGACCTCTCATGGCCTAAAAGGTCAGCTCTAGGGACGAGACCAATCAAGGGAGATCTGAGCCATCTCCTGGTTAAATGACTCAGTTGTCAATGACACCTGATGAATCTATATTGTCATATAATCCCATACCCTGATTCTGTCTGAGTCTCCGCTTATTCATTACTGCACCCATTCATTCATACATGCATTTATTCAGTCAACCAACATTTATCAAATACCTAGTATAGGCTAAACATTATGCTCTGCTTCAGAGACATAATGCTAAGTAAAACCAAACATGATTCTTGCCTTAATGGAGCTTATTAATTATTAATTGCAAATAAATGTGTAATTTTAACTGTGTAAAAAAAGGAGGAACTCATGGTGTTCTGTGATGGCCTACAATGGTGAAGGCAGGGTTGACCTGATCAGGGAGATACAGAACAATATCCCTGATGCTTGGCTTCTAATTGGGAGGATAAGAAGCTGTTGAGTAGAGAAAAGAAGGGAAGAGTGCTCCAGGCAGAGGCAACTGCAGTCCCAAGAGCAGGGTACACGGTGGTGAGTGGTAAGGCTGAAGGAAGGCCAGCATAGCTGGGACACAGGATGATAGGGCACCTGGAAGAAGGCAGAGCTGCAGATGAATACATGGGAGTTTGACCACACTCTTTAGGAATTGTGATTTTGTCCTAAGAACCATGAAAAGCTTTTATGGACTACCACATACTCATATTGATTTTTAGAAAAAGTCCCTCTGGCTGCAGAGGAAAAGAAAAAGGAAGAAGAAAAAGGAAGGAAGACAGCATGGAAGCAGAGGGATCTGTTGAGAGTCTTTTATAGTACAAGTGAAAGATGATATGGCTTGGTTAAAGGTGATGCTGGAGGTGGAAATGGGGGAAAGTGAGTGCAAATTAGGAGCAAAAGTCTTTGGGTTAGCTATGGGGGGTTAGGGTTGTCAAGGTGATCTCTCTAGGTTTTGTATAACTGGAGGGACAGCTGGCCTAACCATAGCTACCACTGAAGTCTTGGTCTGTATTCACCAGCACATCCAGCCTACCTGACGCTTTTCCAACCCACGTTGGATCAGTTCCTCACATTCCATCGCAACCATAAGCTAGGTGGTCTCAATCTTGACCTTCTGAATCAGGTGACCTGATGAGTCCCTTCAGTGCTTCATCTGGCTTCACATACCATGATATCGCCACACCTCTTGCTTAGGCCCTGAAAGTACCCCTTACCACAATCTCCCCACTCCTGCCTCAACTACAACCAACCAGACCTCTTCAGCTCAAATTACTACATACCCTGACCTGCAGCTTTAACAAGGGACAAGACACTATCTCATGGATATTTCTAAAGACATACCCCCGAAAGATAATATTGTGTTTTCATGGTTGGACACACAAAAAAAGAATCAACTCTCACTTACACAGTAATTGAGGAATCAGTAATGATGTTACTCACTGAGCTACTATTCTATTGAGCACTATATTATGTGCTTTATGTAGTTTTAACTATTTAAACTTCACAAGAATGCCATGAGAAAAATATTGTGATTCTTATCCCCATTTTACAGATGAGAAAACTGAGGCACAGAGAGGTTAAATAATTAGCCCAAGGTCACATGGCCAGTAAGTGGTTGCCATGGATTTCAACCCATGCAATCTGACCCTGGAGCTAGTTCTCTTGGCCACTGCTCTCTAGCGCGTGGGACAGAGATTCAAATTTGTCTGGCTTAAAATCTCAGGTACAATCAGATGTACATATGCACAGGCCCTCCCAAACTCACAACTCTGATTCCAGGTCTTAAATCCCTCATGGTCTGGCCATATTACCATCATTAGACAATGGAAGGAGTCATCCAAAAACCCCAAGAAAGAAAGCCTTTACTGTGTGGAATCAAAAGTAGAGCATCATTTGTTTCTAATGAATTTCCACTGTCCTCATGTATCAGCCCCTGCTCTGTTATCTCTAATTTTCTTTAGGAAACTGGATTCGAATATCAGCTACACAACAAGGTAAGGCTGTTTGTCCCTCACACCACACTGTTGTATACTCCAGTTGGCTTATTATTTATTGACCCCTCTCTCCCCCTCACCTGCTACTTTTTAGATCTCAGGGCTGCTACTAGTTCTATATCTCACAGCTTTCTTCCCTTCATAGAACTCACTGCTCTTAATCAGTTGTCCCCTCTGGAAAATATGTGGGGCTTTTTTCTGGGAAGCAATATACTATTCTGAATAAGAAGACAGCTGCCCCCTTTGTTTGTTGCACTTTGTATATTATGTAATAAATCATGTTGAATCGGGGGTGGCTCTCTGAGAGAGTAAAATACATGAGCTTGGAGATATCTACTCATTTTGCATAGAAGGTTAATGTTCATAGGAATAAAAATAGCAAATATTTATTGTATATCTCATAACATACTAAACTATCATCATGAGCACTCTGTGGCCACCATTTGACTTAATCCTTGCATCAACCCTATTTGCTCAGTATAACTCATATTATTTTACAGAAGAGGAAACTGAGGTTTAGAAAGATTGTGTAACTTTCCCAAGAACATGAAGACGAAAAGTTGCAGAGTGAAGACCTGAAACCAGGTGTCTTTGGCTCCAATACCATTCACTCATCCACTATGTTAGAAAGGCGGAAGACCACGTGAGAAGTCAGCATCAAGCAGAAGCTTCTCAGAAAATCAGAATCTCAGGCCTAACCCAGACCTACTGCATTTTCATGAGGTCCTCGGATGACTTGTATAAACATTGATGTTAGAGAAACACTGATCCACACCATTTCCCTAGATTCCAAGCTTCAAGGCCCCTTCACTGTCCAAAACCCATTAAAGAAATAGAAAAATAACCATTAGAACACTACTCTGTCTTAAACTACAGCCTGCCCAGGGGGTTCAATGCAGTAGGAATTAGAAGAGTACACACTGCATGAATTGAGCATCCTTTCAGAGCACCTTCATATATCACTGTGACCAGCCCAATCCTTTGCAATTGCATCTTCAGCATTTCCAACTGCATTTCCTGCAAACCTTTAGGTACAAACTTGTCTTTAGATGACTCACCACGTCTATGTAGTCTATCTTTAGCATTTGGTATCTTCCCCTCTCTCCTCCTTTTCCACAATGTCCCACCCTCAGTACACTCCAGCTTAAGCTCTCAGAGACCAGGTTTGCCAGATGAGATTCAGGATGCCCAGTTTTACTTGAATTTCAGACAAACAACAGCAAAATTTTTAGTATGCATATACCCCCATGCATTATTTGGGACATGCTCATACAAAAAATTTTATTCATTGTTTATTTGAAATTCAACTTTAACTGGGCATCTATATTTTTATTTGCTAAAACTGTGAGATGGAGGTTTATGAGGAACAAGATAGTTATAAGATCTCAAGACATCATCTAAAGGGAGCAAAATAAGCCTACTTTGGAAAGTGATTATGCTCACCACCTTAGCCAAATGATCAAACTTGAGAACAGAGAGGGGGATGTCCTGACCCACATGCACCCTGGTGAGAAGCAATGTCAAGCACATAGAGCCCCATGTAAAGCATTCTAGACATCAAGGCCTGATGGGAATCCTGAGAGGCCTTTGGTGCTAGCTTCAGTTATAGGAATAACAGGGCACAGAGGAACAAATCAGATGATACCAAGAGAAAATGATCAAGCAAATTCAGATGATGGGGTATTCTATAAAACAGCTGTCCTGTTATCTTCTAAAGAAAATCTTTACTCTTAAAAAAAGTAGGGGTGCTGTTGGGCTCTTGTAAGTTAAAGGAATCTAAATAAATATTACAAACAAATGTAGTGTGTAAACCTTGACTGCATCCTGGTACCAAAATTTAACTACTTATAATGACATCTTGGAGACTTCAAAATTTATTCTCAGGTATAGTAATGGTAATATGGTTATTTAGAAGAATGTTTCCAGTTTAGGAAGTACGTTCAGAAGGATTTAGGTGAAGTGTCATGATGCCTACAACTTGATTTCAAATGGTCCAGTACATATATGTGTGGATGGATGTGTGCATATAAATATGTGTGAGATTACTTATTTATATATAGACCAAGCAACTATTGTTGAAACCTGGTGGTCACTGTATAATTCTTCCAACTTGTCTGTACATTTTTAAAGATGGGGGAAAAGTCTTCCTCAAATTTCACCCCATAGCAATCAGACAGTTGGCCTGCTTCAAAAGGCAGTCTGTAAAATAATACCATTGATTCTGCAAGATAGAGTCCTGCAGTACCATGGAAGAGTGGTCATAGTAAAAGAAAAGCTTCTCTATATAATAGCAAGAACATGTTTGCACCATCCTTCACCAAAAAGGTTAAGTTGGGCCACTTCTACGAAACTTCCTCACTGTGTGTGTGCACACACACACAAGTATACATGCATGTGTTCCTCTTAAAGCCCCACTGTAATCTCATACCTGTTATACTAACCCCCCTCCGGAGTTCTCCCAGGCATGTTTGCCTAAGTCTAAGCCCCAGTGATGGAAAGGACTTGTATTTCTGCCCACGGGCCCATATAAATCCATGGATATGGTCAGACCCTGCTTGGATGATGTGTGTGAGTGAGTGTTTGGTTTCAAGGTCACCAACACACACACACACACACTCACACACACACACACACACACACACACACATCTCAGCTCACCCTCAGCCATGACCTTTACATTAATCAAGCATGGTTTCCACATTGTACCTTATAAATTAATTTTTACAACCAATTTCTTTAGAATATTAATGTGTTCAAGTGGACTAAGACCATACAAGTAAAGGAAGTCTCCAGACCAGGGACCCTGGAATTAAACATCTGATCTCCTCTCCGTGAATCTCCAGACCTATCTCCATGGCTAGCTGGCTGAGTTGGCCCTGGGATCAGCCTCTTCATATCTCCTGGCTTCAGTTTGTATCATCTGATCAATAGGTTAGACTGGGGTCAGCATACTGCAGCCTGTGGGCCAAATATGGCTTGTCGCTTATTTTCCTAAGTCAAGTTTATGGAACACAGGCACACGCACTTGTTTATGTATTGTCAATGGCTGCTTCCTTGCTATGACAGCAGACCTTGGTATTTATGACAAAGACTGACTGGGCTGCGGAGCCTTAAGTATTTACCATCTGGACTTTAAAAAAAAGTCTGTTTACCCTTGGGTCAGGTGATTGACAAAGTCTCTTCAAACTTAATGCTCTGATTCTCTAATTCTTCTGCCCTTTCTGGCTCTGTTAAAACTTAGTATTTATAAAAAGGTGTCTGACTGGAACCCCATTTACCCAGCACTGCAAATGGTTGATGTTGTAGCCATTCCACCAAAAGATATGGCTCATCTGGCTGAGCCAGGGAGCTGAGTTAGAAGGGAAGAGTTTTTTTCAGAAGTGAGAGAAGTCTGAGATGGTTGCAGATACTTTAGCTTTTCAGGGAGACCTTGCATTTGATACTGTGTGTATGTGTATATGTGTGTGTGAAAGCTCTATGTATCCAGTTCCTTTCACATTAATAGAAGGCATGTGGTTCCTTCAAGAGGGAAAATACCTTTCGGAAATAGCATAATTTGCTCTAGTGGATAACAAATAGTTGGAAGTTTTCTCAGTGAGCAACCATTGTATCTGGTTTCAAATTCCTTTATAAGCCAAAGAAAATGATGATGATCTCTAAGCCATTGCCGTTTTTTGACACGGACCTGAACTCAGCATTCTAAACAGGACTATGCAGAATTGGATTACATTTCATCCCCCTCACCCATCCATCTTCCTCTTTCCTGCTCATTTGCTGGGGCTGCAAAAGTATTGGGTGCTCCAGAGGAGACTTAGTTTTCCAAACTATGCAAGTCATTACGAATGGCCTTGTGTCCAGGTAAAGGTTAAGGAGATCTTTTGTTGTTCTAGTTTAACTTGTCCCTGCCACTACAGCCTAATCATTCCACATAATAACAGGCCTGATACACGGGCCTGAGTCAAAGTCGCAAGTCAATAAATCCATTCCTTCCTTCCTTTCAGGCAAAGTGTTGAATAGTACTGAGTGTGCAGTGTCACCGGATCCCACAGTCCATCACATCAAGGTCGTCTGGTATATAGCACATAAAAAAAACAACTTTCTTTCTTTTCAGTGCCTTGCACGTCCAAGAGAAGCATCGCTGACCCACACACAAGGGTGGAGGAGGGAGGGGTTGAAAGGCAAAGATCGATCGTCTTGGTTCATAGAATCCTGAAGCCATTGAAACTGAGAGTCATGGGCCCTAGACATCAGCTTCCTATGTGTCCTTCTCATTTTATCAATAAGGAAACTGGGACCAGAAGAGGGGGAGGGATGTGTCCCAGATCAGGTGGCAACACCTTCTAGGGCTTAGACTGGAACACCAACCTCCTGACTCTCAGTCCAGTGTTCACTGTCTGGGGAAGATGAGGGAGACAAAGAGAGAATGAGAAACCCCTCCCCCTTAGAAAAAACACTGTCCAACGCCATCCTCCCCACCCCAGAGTCCATTCTCTACTGAATGCCCCATCTGCAGATAAATTGTGTAAGTCACATTCTAGCTTTGCACCTGGCAAAAAAATATCCAAACATCTAAAAAGCCTCAGTTTCCTCATTTGTAAAATGGAGATAATAACAGTATCTATTTTAAAGAGTTGTCGTCAGGCTGAAACGCATAGGGTGGTGACAGCTCAGTAAATGCCAGCTCTTACCATCCTCATCATTGTCACCAGGACAATGGCGGCTACTCTGTGTTAACCCACAGACGGCTGCCTAGTCAGCCCCTCTCTCCCTGCAGCATGCAGGCAGGCCTGGGCTGCTCCCATTGAGACAAAGTAGGGCTCACCAAATTATCTTTTCACCTCTGGTGTGAGAATAAAACCTGAGGAAAGAGGCTCCTCGGAAGTATGCAACCCTGAGTTACAGTTTGTTTACTTTGCCAAGGGACTTCCAGCTCTTCCAGGTTCATAAATTCCTTGTGGTGGACAGGGGAAGGACTATAAATTAACTTGAATAATAGGACTACATTTGTGTACCTTCCAGAGGTTTAAATCGCTTTGAAAGGGGAAAAAAAGTCACACTTCTCATCTGCTGCCTCTGTTTTTCCCTTAATTAGCAGCTGGATTAGATATCCTTGGAAGTGAAAAATTAAAAGTACCAAGGAGAGACCTGAAGCAAACACCAAGCATTTCTGCTTAGGGACCTTGAGATCATGTTTCCACCACATCTGTAAGATGGATATCACAGTGTGAGCTTGATGCCCCAGATTGTGCAAAATACCTGTTTCTGTTTGTCAAGGCCTGGGATGCTCTGGCATAATCACCACCTATTATTGTAAAGACTACATACACCAAAGAGGCATGCGCACAAGGTATAGAGAACTGGGCTTCCTTTGAGCAATTATGAAGGTGTTTAAAATCTGCCTAGCACAGTACTGGGCATATAGTAGGCATTCTTTATAAACTTCCCATTTCTTCATAAACCTCTTCTTGTCCATTCTTCGCAATTCTGAAAGCCCCACTCTAGAGAAGGAAGCTTTCAATCAAGGCACAGGACAACCACTGCGAGTCAGATGTGGAGTAAAAAGGAGTCCAAAGGTCTGGCTTCTGAGCATCGACCTTGAGCCAGCCTGAATTCAAGAAGATATTTATTCTCATGACATTCTGAGATACTGCAAGGATGGATGGGATAATGCCCATAAATACTGTCTAATGTCAAATAGCAGAACACTTTATGTTTGTCTAGGCTAGAAATTACTGCAGAAGAGTTATATTGGTACCATTCTTTTAAAAACAATAATATGCTGACTCCATAACTTATTGAGAGGTCTTGAGTCCCCTCTCCTCCCTATGTCCATTCTCTTTTATTCTCCTTCCCTTTTAAAATGCTCAAAGTTGATCCTAAAAACTCAAAAACATATAGTAAAATAAACATGACTAGAATTTATGAATGACTTTAATTACCTTAAGTTTCTTAATAGATTTTATTTTTAAAAACAATTTTAGAATATACTTTATTGATTATGCTATTACAGTTGTCCCAGTTTTCTCCCCTCTATCCCCCTCTGCCTAGTTCCCTCCTTCCCTCCAGCTGTCCCCCACACACTTACTTCATGCCCATGGATTATGCATGTAAGTTCTTTGACTTTTCCACCTTAAGTTTTTAAAATGTAAATTAACCTATGACTATAAGAATTTCAAAGAAAATCCAAATTCCAATCAAACAGTCCTAATAAATAATCCCATAGATTTTTTACAAACCTCAATATCTCAGAAACATGTGTGATATACATAATGTCTTATGTAGATCAATGGAAGACATGGGAAGGGGAAAAAAGTAAAATGTACCACACTTTGCCATGTATAATGTGCATTTTTTTGCCCAAATTTTTGAGGAAAAAATAGGATTTACATTATATATGGGTAGTGCTAATTCTGTATCTATATAAATGTTTTAATTATTTTATTTATGTATATGTGTTAAAAGTATAACTCTAGAAAGCAATAACATTATCCATATGCAAAATAATACCCTGAGATATGATAATCAGTTTTGTTTCTAAATATAAATAAATAAGAAATCAAATTAAAAAATTAAAATGAGAATGGGAGTAAAAGGGAGAAAACTGTACTTGAACAATGACTAAAATTAAAAAAAATTTAAATGAAAGACTTTTTCCCTGAAATTTTGGGCCAAAAATTTGGGTGTGCATTATACATGGTAAAATATGGTACATCTTTAAGTGCTGGTCAGAGCACTACTTGGATAATATATTGCATTTTTCAACTAATGGGATCAAACCCTGCACTAGTATCTGATAGATCCTCCAAATAAATTGGTCAGGATGAAAAACTTATATTAGCCAGTATGACACTCGAACCACCTCAAAATACATGAGTTATTTTGGATTCTGAGAGCTCAAGAGGACATGCCCTGGCCCCCAAAAGCTCATTTCTGAGCCATCTTAGAAAAAGTATCTAAGAAAAGAATGTCCACCCACTTGGTAATACTAAGACAAGAAATACTCTGCATTTCTGATGCCTAATAAAACTTTTAAATAAGAAGCTTCACTTTTTCTTAATCTGGCTGGCAACCTTCTTCTGCACAAGCACTTATCTCAGTGTCCTGTTTCATATGTTCTCCATTTGCACAGCACTGAAATAGGTCCCAAAGTGGAGGGGAAAGGGGATCACCATGTAGTTAGCACAGTCCTGTACCCAATAAAGTGATATTCTAAAAAGGAGAGAACCTATCTTTCTGAAGAAAAAGGATTTTTTAATGTAGAAATGAAGAAATCAAGGCAATAACTATTAGTGGAATGATTGCTGTATTCAGGACTGCACTCTGATTCATATGCAGCTGTTCATTAAAGAAACAGCATAGATTAATGGCTAAGAGGTTAGCTTTGGGAGCTAGACCAGCAGCGCTGAATTCTAGCCCTACGTCTCACCAGCTTGGTTACTTTGGACAAGTTCATTAAATTCTTAGTGACTCAGTTTCCTCATCTGTAACATGAGCACACTGCTAACCTACCTCATAAAATCATTATGAGGATTCAATGAATTAATACAAATAAAGCACTTATAACCACACAAGGCTCAGAGTAAGAACTCAGTGAATGTATGCTGTTATTGGTCCTTACATCATCCCAATGATGAATGTGTAGGTGAAAGACTGAGCCTTAAGAGTTTCAAAAATCTGCCAGGTCCAATGATATCAATACCCAAGCAGCTGCTGACTCCTGAGCTAAAACATTCCCTCAGGTGCCCATCCCTCTCTGACCTGTCCTATTACTGTTTAACCACGGCCTCCACACTCAGTTCAGATGCCCAATGCAAAGAAGCTTCTCCAATTCCTCTACCTCCCCCACCACTGAGCTGAGTGCCTCTGTCATAGACAACCCCATAGTAACTCTCATACTCTATTGAAGCTTTCTCTTCAGTGTCTGTTTGCCCCACTGGTATACAGGTTCCTTGGTACCAACAGCTCCCAGCATGATACCTGGACACAGTAGGCATTTAATACATCTTTGTTGCATGCAGAAGAAGTTAGGTAGGAAAATGACAGAACTGGATTTCAGCTCAGATCCATGACTCCCCTCACCCAAATGGTTTCTGCTGTTAAGAAACTTTTCTGCAGCCATATGTCTACAATATTAGTGAAGGATCTTAGTGCAGAAATGCTGAAAAAGTTCAGAGTGAAGTGCCCAGGGTGACCAGCACAGTCAAGAAACATTTCATAGACGATTCTAGCTAATCTCTGAGAGATGTGGAATTAGCACAGGCAGAAGTGTGAGGAAAGGCTTCCACACAGAGAGAGGTGGGGAAACATAAGGCAGCATGAGTAAAGACTGTGCAAAGCTTCGGATCCTAGACCAAAGAAAAGAGGAACCACTGGATGCCATTTGTTTCACTAGAATGGAAGACTGGTCCATGAGATACAGCCAGTCAGCCCTGGATTTGAACTCTAGCTTCAACCACTAGATAGCTAGATCAATGGCATAAGACAATCCTATTGGCCTCAGATATGGACATCTATGAAACAGGTATAAACTATTTCTTACAAGGTATTGACAGGATTCAAACTAACATAACATTGCTGACCCAGAGTAGAGGGTACCCAATAAATGTGAGCTGTCATACTCAGCTTTACATGGCAACCATGCCCAGACTTTCTGAGAATCACTAGAGAATCACGTGACAGTCACATTTTCTCTATTAATCCATACCCCGTCCACATTTCTGTGAATTCTGTTCTAGCAAGACTATGTATAGCTAAGTGTTGTACTTTCCCAAACAAGTTCTGGTAATCAACATATCAGAGGGTTCTCTGAAGGAAGGACAGGTTCCCATTAAACCACGGCTGGACCCTGGGGAAAATAGAGAAGGTGAGCTCCTCCACCCACCCACCCCACACCCATGCCCACACGCACACCGCAAACACCTGCCAAACCAGTGGTCAGGAACGGGGAGAAAAATCAATACTGAGCCCTCTGTCACTGTTTCACAAAGTGGCTCTGTGTGCGTGCATTTTGCACCACTCGCCGGCAAACAAAATGGAGTGGTGTAGTTAATTGAAAAACAGCTCTGCCCTGCCTGCCATAATTGACATTAAGTACTGTTTGGGGTAGGAAATCAGCCATTTCCAATTGATATTAAACGGGAAATCATTTAACATCAATGGATATAAACCAGGCGCAATTGTGCTGAATTAGGGAGAAACGCTTTGGCTCGTGTTAAAAAATGTTTCTGTGAAGTGGGATTTTTCAGAGTAAGTGAATATTAAGTCAGCTTAATACCTGTATTAGGAAAAAGAAGAAACCACTTCTCAGTCTCCCCTCAGGCTTGGGGAAAAGCTGCCAAACGCTCTTTTGGAAGAAGCCATGTTCTGAGGTGGTCTTGTCTTTGTAAAACAAAGTGGAAAGAAGGTATAATCTGGGAGAACAGATGAAAGGAGGAAGAGTCTCCTGCGAGTTTACCCAACATTGCCACTGTTGGGGGAGAAGTTGGAGCTCTGTGAGGAGAAATGGCTGGGGAATCTCTGGGCCTCCCTCTGAGAAAGAGCCATGGGGACTGTGCCCCTGACAAGGAAATAAATGAAAACACAGATAAGAAAGGGAAAGAGATGCCTTATTTGGTCCCTCTCTTCCCAATTCCTTTTTATTTCATGAACTGGCATGTTCTGGCAGTCCCTGGCTTCTCCCCAGCCTGTGACATCACAGAGAAGGTGTCCTAATCAAAGTAGTGCAAACCCATGTTCAGAGAAATCTGCCTGATCTCTTATCAACCAGGGCTTAGAGAGCTCTCCATTATTGTCCAAAAGAGGATAAACACCAAACCGGACTTGTAATCCTCCGCTCCCCACAAGAACGAGGAAGAGAGGGGAAGAGGAGAAAAGGGATGGAAGTGTAGAATAGGACTGGAAAGAGAAGACAAGGGCCTTGCAGGTAGGGACTGACTTGCAGGGAAAGAAGCAAGAGGGATGTGAAGTGGGCTCTTCAAGGGTCCTCAGAGAGTCCAGGGCTCCATGTTACATTTGAGGAAACTGAGGCCTACAGAGGTTCTGTGACATGCCCTAAGTGGCATAGCTACTCAGTGCCAGATCCCAGTCCAGAGCTCTCCTGATTCACTGTCCATTTTTAATGCCACATCCCATCTCAAGAATAAACAGAAGAGAGAAGGATGGGGGGAAAGTAAGGCAGGGATGGAATAAAGATAGTTGCAGAGGTACAAGCGTCATGGGTTGGCCTAGAATTTCTCTTTTGGGTATAAATTTAAAAAATCATACTCATCTCTGAGTTGACACCACCACATGTGGTTGGCACTATCCAGGACACCATTTGTCAGCCCTGGGAGCTTTCCGTCTGGAATGGTGGCAGTTACAGGCACAGGCCTCTGAGGGCCTGCACGTTCTTACCTGTGGAATCTCCACGACATGCGTGTGACTAAAAACTAGCCAGGTTTCATCCCAATGAGAACTCTCAGTGAATGAGTTCCAAGGCAATATCCAAGCCCTTGTCCTTTTGAGTGGGTTCTGCATAGAAATAAAATTTGCCCCCTCTCAGATAAAGAAGCTAAATGAATGTTTATAAAGATCATGTACATCACCCACATCTCCTCCAATAGAAGGCAGCCCGGTCTGTGAGTGGTGCACAAGGCAGCACTTTCAGAGGGGAAGATGGGAAAACCTTCCTCAGGGCCTGTCTGCTCCTTCAAGGCCCAGCGCTAGCCCTTTTCTGGTGCTGTGCCCTAAAAATGAAGCCACAGAAATCAAGGTCAGCTGGCAGAAAAGCCTCCCATCCTCCTTCCCCTCGTAGGAGATGGCAGAATCAACAGGGCACTGCTGCCGTGGCCTCAAAACACAGTCACTGATGTCAGTGCCAGGGATGAAGCGTGGCCTGCAGGCCACATGCAACCCAGGATGGCTATGACTGAGGCCCAACACAAAATCGTAAATTTAATTACAATTTTTTTTTTGCTCATCAGTTTTCATTAGTGTTTGTGTATTTAATGTGTGGCCCAAGACAACACTTCTTCATCCAGCGTGGCCCAGAAATGCCAAAAGTTTGGACACTGCTGGTGTAGAGGGTTAAGGAAGCTGTTTGGGGTTTTATTTTCTCAGCTTTCTCTCCTCAGACCAGTGGCCTTAGCCGATTTTTTCACAACTATGTGCACAAAGGCTTTGTCTGCCGGCTCCCTCATCAGCCCCTTGCTCACAGGAGACAATCGTGTGGAAGTAAGCAATGGCCACAATATCCCCAGCTATCCTCTGACCCCCTGGCTTGGAAGAAGAATGTCTCGAAAGCAGGACTATGGCTATTTCACCGGCTCATTAAGTCAACCAACAAGCACGGCACTGAGCATATACCCTACAGTAGACACCATGCTGGGCCAGAGCATTCAGAGATGCAAAAAATACATTCCCTGCCCTCAAAGAATTTGGCAATATAAGAGAATTTATTGACTCTTCCTTCACATCCAGTCGCTACACATAGAAACAAATGCTCATATTGATGAGGCTGCTTCACTTGGTGCTGCAGCCTGACTTCAGTTCCTAAAAAGCTGACTAACTCTCCTGTCACAGGGCCTTTACATATGCCATTCCATCTTTCTGAAGTATTTTTCCCTGCTGCCTACTCAGCTTTCAAATCTGAGCGCAAACATCACTTCCTCAGGGAAAAGTTCTCCTCACATCCAGCCTGGGTCAGCTTTCCTTGCTCTGTATCTCCCTTCCTTCTTAGTTTGTGATCACCCATTCATTGATGTGTTGCTGCATATCCATCTCTGCACCCCCGGCCCCCAGACAGTGAGCTTGGAAGGAAGGTTGTCTCTGCTCACTGCTGAGTCTCCACACTAGCACAGAGCCTGGAACAGCTTGGATACTCTATAAATACCGGCTGATCCCTGCTGAATGAACCAGGAGGAAAATGGTAATAAAACACTTCTGTCAACAAAAACTGCATCCTAGTTCTTCATACTAGATGTCTAGGGGGAAACTACTTACATAGCTGCCTTGAAAACTTCACCATCACTGTAATGCCCACATTGTTTCCAAAGAGTCCCTGTAAAGGTTGAGGAGAGTGGATTCTAAATCAGACTTGGCTGTGGTCAAACCCCATCTCTGCTAAATTCATACTGCTGAGCAAAGGCTTAACCTCTGTGGTAGGTGGAAAAATGCCTCCCAAGAAGATATCCATGTCAAAACCTGGGAACCTGTGAATGTTACCTTACTAGTAAAAAGGGTCTTTGCAGATGTAATTAATGATTTTGAGTTGAGGAGAAAATTCTGGGTTATCCATGTAGGCCCTCCATGAAATCACATGTATTTTTATAGAATAGATACACAAACAGAAGAAGGGAAAGCAGTGTGACCACAGAGGTAAAAATAAGAATAATGCACTCACAAGTTAAGGGATACCAACAGCCACCAGAAGCTGGAAGAGGTGAAGAACGGATTCTCCCCTAGAACCTCCAGAGGGAACACAACCCTACCAATGCCTAGATTTCAGACCCTGGGCCTCTAAAACTGTAGCAGAATGAGTTTCTGTTGTTTTAAGCTGCCCAGTTAATGATAATTTGCTACAGCAGCCACAGGTATCTAATACAATTTCCCTAAACCTCAGGTTCCTAATAGGTAAAATGGAGATGATGACACATACCTGGCATGGCTATAGATCTAAACAAATCAAAAAAGTACCCAAGCAGTTACCCAACCCCAATGGTCATGTCTATTTAAGATGGAAATATTTAGATCAAAAGAGAAGTTTCTGTCAATCATTTGGTAGCTGGGTCTATAACTCACTTTTAATCACCAGAAAATAAGACATGCTCCAGGCATATGATGACTCTTTTTCCACTTCTGGCTCAGACGCCCCAGTGTCATTTCCATGCTACCATAATGTCAGGAAAGCCAGAGACATGCCCGAGCTGTCTAAATGGAAAGATCAGGTTCTCTATCTTTGTATCGCCAGAACCCAACCTAGCATCTGCAATGTAGTGGATGGTCAGTTAAGGGTTGGTGAGTAAATGAGCCTGGGTCATTCATTACAGGTCAAACAAATGCACTCACCAAGTGGAACAAAGAAGGACAAGGGTTTCAGAAGGAAGGAATGATAAACACTATTTACCCACATGAGTAGCACACCACATCCTTGAACCATCACACTAAAGATGATGATGATGACACCGTCTAGACTACTATTTCCCAGCATGACAAGGACCCCCACCAGTATCTAGATGGCCCTAATATGATCAAGTGAGAGTAATTCTCCTCACATATACCTGCCTTTCCAATTGCTCTTACATTTAGCAAGAGACATTCCTTAAATAATTCCTGAATGACTCAGCATCACACACACTCAAAACATTAACAGGTTTTGTTTACATTTTTGCTTTTAACTTGGAATGAAGGCATAATGGGAGTTGATCTGCTAAAATCAAAGAGGTTAATTTTCATTCTGAGAGTGATGCTTATTCAAGGGATTAATGTAGGTTAAGCTAAAAGTTGCTTCTATGACTCATGTCCGCTTTTCACAATTTCTCCTAGCATGATTTCCATCTCTAGGCAATGAGTGAGCTATTTTGAGAGTTGCCTGTATGTGGAGGTAGATTAATTTCCTTGGATAGTATTTTCAGTGGGTTTAAATTTGTGGAAGTGATAACCTTAGTAATTATAACTACTAGTGTAACATTTATTATAAATCTATTTTAAACATGTGAGAGGTATTTTATAACCATATAAATATGGATCACTCAGACAGACCATAGCCAATGTAACAAGAACAAAACTTTTCATGAATGTCTGTTTGCAAGAAGAGAGGTTGTTTTCTTACTTTTTAATTTCAGGATGAATAATAGCTGTTGGCTGATTTGAAGTTAGATCAGCATGCGTAAGCCCAGACAGGGAGATGAGGAAGCTTTAATTTAAGATTCTGGAAAATCTCAAGCTATATTTTAGGGGTTGCTGTCTTAAAGATTCAGAATCACAGATTCTTAAAGTTTTTTATTTCATTAAAAGATATATGGGAAAGGCAGAGGAACCCACAAGACACCCTAAAACACATTAGATATAATTCTCATTATATATATTTGCTCGAGGGAGCCCTAACTCTCCAGGGAAGAGTTCAATGCTTTCCAAGGTCATATATTCACTTACTCATTCACATGTGTTTATGAAGAGTCAGCTATGTGCCAGGCACTATTCTAAACACATAGGACATTAAGTGAATAAAGCCCTTTTCAAGCTTACATTCTAGCAGAGAAGATGAATCACAAACAAAATTAACTAATGAATTAACAGAAAATTATCAGAAAATTGTAAGTTCTGTAATAATAGAATAAAACAGGGTAATGTGATGGTTATTTGCTGGGTGGTCTAGGAAAGTCTTACTGAGGGGCTGATATTTAACTTGATCTCTCACCATCTCTGCTTTTCTCCAAATACATGTAAGTCAAAATGGAAAAAAGAGAAGCAATGTGTAGCGGCATCAGAAAAGAGGAAGCTGAGATTTAGCATCTGAGTGAGACGTTCCTAAAATTTCATTTGAAAAATCATCATGATAGGTAAAAGGGCCATATTCAAAATAGTCCCAGTGAATAAGCCACTGAAAGCACACCTCTGCCCCTCGCATCTGCTGAGGACTGCTTGTGGCCAGAGGTGCATCTCTTCCTTGTGACTTCATGAAAAGCATTCATGTCAGACCATATATTATTAAATCCTGAATGTCATCAATTGTGAGGTACAAACCAAACCTAGAAATGCTAAAATCTTAGAACATGAATGTCTTAAAATTTATGACACAGAATAATTCTGACTCTCTTCTTTTTCTTCAAATTAAGTTTATATGTATTTCCTATTGGCAATGAGAGTACATGCCACGTCTTTACTTCACTGAGTGGGTCTCATCCTCCCACTTCCTTCCACACCTTTTGAAAATTCTTCAAGCCACCATGAATACTGTCTCAATGGCCACTGGGCAGTATTTCAGGGGGAATGGGTATTTTCTCTTCCATACTTCCGAAATAATCTTAGATCTGAACTCCTCTCTTGAAACATGTCTCTCACCCAGTTCCATTGTGTTCTTAACTCTTTCCCCATGTGTATTCTGTTATCATTCTCATATCAATCTTTGTATTGGACAGTACCAACTTCCCAAATCCCCTCAACACCCAGCTGTACCTGGTAGGCTGAGCCAGATAATCAGTCTTCCCAGATGATTTGGGACAGGACCTTCCCACCCTGATTTCTACCCCTCATGGGCAATGCTCTTACTGGACTTGCTCAGGACATAAGTACATGGGTTGGGTTCTTTATTTGGAATCACCAACCGCTATACTTTTCCTTTGCCTACAAAGTAAAGCCTCTCTCTATTGATAAAATACCAAATTCTTTGTCCTGGATCCAAGCAGAACCCTTAAGTAAAAATCATTAGAACAATCTATTAATTTTGGGAAATAGAGGATAGGATGCAAGATTTTAATTCAAAGAGTAGAAGATTTATTCTGACTAAAGATAAAGGAAGTATGGATAGTGGCAGTATGAGACCAGATTCTAATGTAAAAATACCTCAAAATCTCGCACAATTCAAAACAGAAAAGGGTACTGAAATATCAAATAATTATCTATAATTTGTCATTGAATATATATATATATTCAATGTGTGTGTGTGTATATATATATATATACTTTGTTCTCCCCTTCTAATAGAAAAACCAAGGTACAGTGAAAGCTTTGTGTGAAAATTTCTAAGGAAAAATGGTCAAATAAGCTGAATCATCAAGTAACTAAAGATTAGAAAGTAGAAAATGCACCAACGTCTTCCTCATTTGGTCTAAAAGCCAAGTGGAGCCTGGCAGCAAGAGATGCAGACTTGGGACTTTGAGTGTGGTACTATTTCAGGGTCTGACAATGCTGTGCTCTGTACCAGGTATGTTTGAATGGGTGCTAAAGAGATTGGATTCACTGAGAACATTCTCTGCACAATTTAGGAATAGCTAATCCAGTGATCGTGAGGAAGAGTAGATGGACACATTCTCCACAACTGCTCATCTGATGAAACCAAAAACTCTGAAGTTAATCCAGTGAATTGACAGTTCTGTTCTGAGAGACAACTTTGAATGACTGACTGTTAGATTTTTAATGAGACTTCATTAAAAAGAATAAATAGGGAATCTTGACACTTAGAATTCATAATCCATCCATTCTCTTTATTTCTATAAAAGGCACATGTACATTTAAAATAAAAATTCTGATGATTTCCCTTTTTTACTTCAAGATAAAGCACAAAATAGAGGAGAGTCTCATTAAGTAGGAATAACAGTGATGGGAACTGTGGTTGAGATTAACTCTGCTCAGGTTGGAGAGAATATTGCTTCTCCCCGGCAGTATTTTTTAATTACACTCCTGATTTTCTATTTGGAGACATCATAGACCTGGCAAATTGTCACATAACCACAAGTCAAATATGTGTTAAATATGAGAAAATGCTGCCATTTTTATCTGATTTGTGGATCATTCATACACGGTTATCAACTTTTAATTAAATAATATAAAATACGCGTGGTCAGCAGTTTGACTTTTCATTTCCTCACTATGTCAGTAATTCAACCTGATTGTTCCCACCTACCCTAGAATTACACATTAAGGATGTAACCCTTGCATGGTGCTGATCCAATATCTGGACAATTTAAGACCCTACTAAAAATAGCCACTGTCCGACCATATCTTCAAACACACACACACACACACACATACACACACACATACATATGCCAAAGAACATGCTCTATCAAAAACACAGTGTGCTTTTTAGAAGGGAACAGCAGGAGGCTTCATTGTCTGACTTTCTTCTGTTTCATGCCTTTCCCCAGTGTCATATTCCTTGTTGATTTATAGTCTACTAAGTTCATTAAAGATCCAGCGTGACTCCCATGGAATTGCCTAAGGCACTGGAAGAAAGAACTTTCCTTTCAGGTTGCTATGGACTTAGACAGTTTACCACTTCATTAAGGCTGCTCTTCCACTGGACAGTTTGCATATCGCTGTGCCATAGAAGCCACTTGCTTCTTCCTTAGCCACTACCCCCACCTCTTCACATTCTTCCGAAGAACAAAGACAGATTGAAGACAGGGAAGTAAAAAATGAAACCAAAATACCTCCAGTCCCTATTTTTCTTATTATGACTGTTCTTATCATCTTCAAATCTACTCTACTGACCTACTTGACAGGATACTGTTCTGTATGCTTTATTTTTTCAGTTTAGAACTAAATGAGACAGGAACCCTACAGAGAAGGCCTTGGAGCCTGGGTAGGTATAGATTCCTTGCTGAAGAAATACACATTCAGCCTCACTCCCAAGGAAATGAGCAGTGTCCTTGGGAGTATATTTTCCTAGGATATTCTTGGAATTATCTGAAAGATAGAGGTTTTCAGAATGAGGCAGCTCAATTTGTAACCCAAATGAAAATAAAAGAAATTAGTTAAATGATAATAACCAGGAAGTGATGCTGAAAGGAAAAACCTTCTTGTAAATAAACTTGATTTATTTATAGTTAAATGTGTGATTACAAAAAATATTTTCAGCCAAACCATAGAACTTCTGCTTAATAATAATAATACTTAGCACTTATACAAGCACTTTACATCTGCAAAGTGTTCTACAAACATTAAGTAATTAATCGTTAACAACACCCTAGTGAGGTAGGTAAGTATTATTCAAGTATTCTCTTGAATGTTCAAACCAGTATTACAGCGAATCCACAGTGGGTTGTTGTGTGACTGTGTGTGCATGTGCATATGTGTGTGTGCATGTGTATGTGTGTCCTGTTCCACTCTTACTGAATTCAGGACTTTGGAGTACTTTATAAATAGAAAGACAGCTCATCTGGGGAATGTTTGAAGCCTTTCCAAACTGTGGCTTTGGCATTTCCCTAATAGAATCAAAACAAACTCTGAGGTGGTTTCTCCAAATCTTACAAGGGTTTGAAGCAATTGGGTGAACAGTGGTTTATACACAGGAAGACAACCACTCCCTCCCTTCCCACATTCTTCACTTCTTGGTGTTTTGGTTTTCACCCTTATTAGATAATAAAGGCTAAAATCTCACATTTAGAAAGATTTTACTCATTAGGCAGTGGAGGAGTTAGGGGAGAGTAAGCACATAGGACATAGTCCACTGTGGGAGAGCCTGGCACCCCTGGAGAAAGATAAGACCTGGACTTGAAGAATAATAATTCTGGATTTTGGGGTAGGTGCCAGGAGAGTGAGTCAAAGTACAGTACAAACCAGAGAAGTAACTATCAAAGACTAAGGTTGGGCCTTGTCAGAGCAGGAGCATTTGAGTTCCCCTACAAAAGGGTCAAGGTAAGTGTTCAAAATGCCCGTGACACACAATATTTCTATTGTCCTTTGGCTGAAGGCATTGTGACCTTAGCAAATAAAGGCCATTGTTGAAGCACTGGTCTCTTTCCTGGGTCGGATAACAAGCTGCTAAAACAACCTTGGCTTTTTTTATTGATTTCTTCATTTATTCATTAATAATAGCTCGTATATAGTGAGCATTTCCTCTGTGAAGGGCATTATGTTGAATTCTTTAGTTTTATCTGGTTATTTAATCTTTACCACAGTCCCCTCAGGAATATTCAACTATTAGCCTCATTTAAAGATCAGTAAAATGAGGCTTAAAGAGGTTAAGTAACTTGGTTAAGTCACCCAGCTACGAAGAGTTAGGATTAAATCTCATCTCTTAGATTCCTGATCCCACTCTCTAAACTGCACTCTATATTTTCTGCCATTCATATGATTACTATCTAAGTAAATGCCTGGCTTAGAATTAGGACCTGAGTATAAGAATAGACATGATTTTGCCATGTAAGAAGACAGACATAAAAAAGATCACAAATAAATATGCCTTTTCACAGGGGAATCAGTATTGTGAAGAAAAATTAATGGTGTGAAAGATACAGGAAATATAATTTACATCAGAGAATCAGAAAAGTCCTCTCCAAGTAAATGACATTTACTCAAAGCAGTAGAAGAGCATTCCAGGCAGGGGTATGACAGGTGCGAAGGCCCTGAGGTGGGAAGAAGTTCAAGAAGCTGACAGTAGAACAGTGTGGGGAGTAGACACTGATACAGGGGGACAAGCGCACAAGGCAAGGTTGAAGAGGGTAGCTTGGGCCAGATCATCACACAGGGCCTTATGAGCCATATGATCAGTTAAAATTAAATTCAGCTGCATATAACCAAAACACAAACTAACAGTGACATGAAGAAAAACACATTGAAGAAATCCAGAGATTAGCAGTTCAGGGTTAGAATCACAGCTCCATTGACTTCAGGACTAGGATTCCTTCCATCTTACTATACTGCCATCCAGCATGTGGCTTCCATTTGACAGGTCCCATCATGGTCCAAGACAGATTGTGTAGATCCAGCTATCAGATTTGCACCAAACAAAAGGAAGAAGGTATGAAGAACAGGCCAAAGGGAAGCTTCCTTAAAGGATCCTTCCCTGAACTCTCAGGCAACATTTCCATTTACATATATTTGGCCAGACTGTTACAGAACCACATGTGTTTGCAAGGGAGGGAGGGAAATGAAATCTTGTAACCAGGCAGATTCTGTCTCTGTGATGTGGGTAGAATTGTGGGGGAGCATGGATATCAGGAAGTCCATTGGTAGTTGCTCTTGTACTATGATGGAGAGTTTGGATTTTATTGTCAGTATGACACAAAGCCTATATAGAAAAGGTTTTAACAAGGGAAGTAACATTATCTAGTCAGCATGCTTAGAAACTTTGGCCATTTCATGAATGGGTAAGAGTGGAAACAGGGACATCAGCTAGAGGATACCATGGTGGCCCAGGAAAGAAATGTGACTTTGATAAAGGCAGAATCATTAGAAATGGAAAAACCTGGTGGAATCAAGATCTAAATCAAAGATAAAAGAACAGAAATGTTTATATATTTTACATGGGAATGGAGCTATGAGAGTTTTCCAGTATAATACCTACATTGGTGGCAGGCACAACCATATTGCTGAAGGCACCACTTATAGAGAGGGAAAATACTAGAGAAAAGAAATATTTGAGTGTGGGGGGTGGAATGGGGAGAGGTTTTAGTTCTAGACATCTTACATTTAAAAGGCAAGTAAGTTATGCAATTGCAGATTTAAAATATAGAGTTGGATATACAGGCTTAGAACTCTGAAGAGAAGTTGCAGCTAGAGACAGATATTTGGGAGACAATGCATATAATGTTTAAATCACTGGGAGTAAAATAAATTCTCTTTGGGAGAGAATAAAATATAAGAAGAAATAGATACTATGGTCTTCGGGACAACAACAATTAGAACCTGGTAAGGAAAGAGGAGGCCAAGAGGAGTGATGAGCAGTGTAAAAGGGAAACCAGAGAGTGTGGTGTCATGAACACTGAGAAAAGAGAATATTTCAGAAGAAAAGGGAAGTCAACTTTGACAAACGCTACTAAAAAGAGATCAAGAAAAATGAGAGCTGAATAGTCAATATTCGGTGGAGCGACACAGAGGCCATTGGTAACCTCAGCAGGAACAGACTGGAGTTGGTGAATAAAAAGACACCTGTGTATGTACTGAAGCACAGCTGTGAGGTGGCAAGTGGAGGAACAAGCATTTGTACAGACATTTTTTGACTCGGCTGTGACTCACCTGTGAAGGAGAATAAGGGTAGTAACCGTAGGGAGATACAGGTGTCAAGAGGAGATATTTTAAGACTGAGGGCTACTAATGCTTGTTTGAAAGTCATTGGAAAGAGTCTTGTAAGGAGGAAAGTTTGATGCAGGAGAAAAAAAATGTTTATGAATGAAGACCATTGTCGGAGAATAAAAAAAGGAATTAGATATAAAATATATATGAAAGGTCTAGTCTTTGACTGAGGGGAGTACACATTTTTCAATGCCATAGGCAGGAGTTAGAAGGAACAAGAGTGGAATCATATATGTTTATGGTTATAGTGGAGATAAAATTAGAGTTTTCTCCAATGCCTTTAGTTCTCTCTGTGGAAATGCAATTATAACCATAATGAGTAATCTTTCCCATTTATCAGATTGGCAGAGATAAAAGAGATAAGTAGCATGTTGTGGTGGTGATCTGGAAGATACTGACATTCTTACACACCACTGAAAAAAATGTGAATTGGAGCAGTCTTTAGGAAAAGCAATCCAACAGCATCTATCAAAACTAAAAATGACACACCTTTGACCCATGCATAATATTTCTAGGGACTTACCTTACAAATATACCAACACATATACAAAATGATATAGGTATGAATTTATAGTATAATTTGTAATAACAAAATATTGGAAACAACCTAACTGTCCATCAATAGCAGACAAGTTAAATAAAATAATAAACATCTATACAATGGCATATTATAATGTTATAAAAAGAATGAAAACACTCTCTATATAGTCTACACAGAGCTAGTATATAGGTTTTGTGCTTGGAACAAGAACAGCCCAACAGCTCAACTTGGAGAGGGGAGGGTTACTGGAAGATACTCAAACCATATTTAAAATCGAAAGGGGGCCCTACACATATAAAGAATGTCATCTATAACAGCTTAAATATTTCATTATCAAGAAAAATATAATTATCATAGTTTTTTGTTAAAGAAAGCCCCCAATAGGACCCCCATGAGATTAACTATGGAATTATCACTAATTCATAATTCTAAGGCTCTTCTTTGATGCTAAAATTCTTGAACTTATGTTTTCAATGGCTCTAGGTTACACAGAAAATAAAACGACACTCTAAGAAGTATGGAAAGAAAGACCTGTGCCCCGGTCTGCCCTGTGCAGGCTCTGCAACTTTGATTTACTGTTTACATTTAGATGGATGTCCTCAAGGGGACCAGAATATTCCTTATTATACTACCTCCACATGTTTGTTCATGCAATTTGCTCACATGGAAAAATATTCTTCCCTTCTATCTAAAGTCAATATTTCGAAAGTCATGTAGAGCCCCACCTTCCCCTCTAGAGCAATCTGTCTAGCAACTTACAAAGGCCCAAGAACTCAAAAAGCAGCCCAACTTCCAAGAACAGTTCCCAGTTCTCTTGGCCAAAAGCCTGGGGAGCAAACTCATTCATTCATATCCATTGAAACAGAAACAAACACTGGACTCTGGTCTCTCCAGAGGGTTGTAGGCAAGAGAAATGCCTCCCCTTTTTCCAGGGGAGCAACTGCAAGCCCCTGAAGATCAGGTTTAAGTCATTTCCTGACCATACACCAGCACAGATCCTCCCCAACTCCAGCCAGGTACAGCACCTCTGGAAGACTCAAATGTAATTTCTGAATTAATAATTCCTTCCAGCTTTGATATCTTCATTTGAGAGTTTCAGAAGAACAGAGTGTTTTTAAAAGGAAATGGGAGAAGGCATGCTCAAGGGGGGCATTATGGTGCAGAGAGAAGAGCTATAACTCTCAAAAACGCATCTGGATGAATGAGACTAACTTCCTATGACTAATGTCCCCCAAACATTAAGCTAATGATTAAACTAAAAAAAAATGCAAATCCCCAAGATGTCATATGCTGTTAGGCAGACTGATGGAAAGGAGCCTTGCAAACAGTCCCAACATTGTGTGGGGAGCTAGAGAGGAGACATAGATGAAAGCAGAGAGCCATATGGTCCTAGACAATGGTCAACAACCAAAAATTCAAAAGCAAAGAACAGAGGGAAAACGCCAAACTGACTGAGCAATGTGTTTCTCCTACTCTCTTATTCTGGCATGTGTCTGGAAGTTCTAAAGTGATGGGGACGAGGAACAGAGCAATGTCTCAGGAAGCAAATCTGTAGGCATTCCCCGCAGGGCTCAGCTTAGCAAGCTATGTGACAAGCATGTTTTGCATGTAAGTGATCTCTACCTGCAAGTAGATTCTCCATCACCATAAAAATGAGTCTGTGACCTCCCAAGAGCCACCTATGTCTCCCATTGATCTTCTACTATCCCCAAGAAATGGGACAGTCCCTCAAGTCAAGAGGAGCCTGGAGTTGGCAGGACATCCCAGCCAAGGCCAGAAGTTTAGCAGAGACTCAACAGGGGGTATTTTAGTGGCAGTAGTGACTTAAAAAGGTCTAATTTGGGGGTTCAGGACACTTACCTACCTCTTGACCTCCTAGGGACAGGAAATCGTAATGATTTGATTTTAGATACCTTTATTTTTCAACTACCACTAAACAAGTATTTATTGTGCAGTTCCAGCACATCTGCAGCTGCAAAGCAGGAAATCTTGATCTCTCATTTAAGTCCTTTTTGAAGGTACAAGGAGCCCAATGTTGCATGCCATGTTTTGCATGTAAGAAAAAAGTCATTGGTTTTATTCAATTTTAAACCATCTGTTACAGAAACTTCACTTAAAACTGCTGGTCTGCTTTTGTGTAGCCAATAAGTGATGGTCTTAGTTACAGAGAATATAAGATTATGTTTTCCAGATGTGCGAAGGATATGATAGTGGGACCCCAACAGAATCCGGAGTTTGGGTTCAGAAATACCCACTTTATAAACTCTGATTTTCAGACTAAAAGAAGTATAACATGCATGTTTCTGTTCAGGGTATACAACTAGATCTGAACAAATGCCATAAAGAAAGGCTCTTTAATGAAGACATTTCTAAGTGAGATTTTTTTTTTTCTAAGTGAGATTAATGAATGAAACTCAGACTTACACAGAAGTCATCCTCATTACTTTACAAATATCAAATTACAGACTTTATAGGATATATCACAAACCAATAACATACCAGTCAATGCACACATACCCTTATAGCTTGTTGTATTCTATTAATATAGGCATACAATTTTAGCATTAGAAGAGGCCACAAATATTTCCTTCTCACTGTTCATAAGAGGAAATTAAGATCTAAGGTCACAGAGCAAGTCCTGCCCCAGAGGGCATCACTTTCTGAATTAAGCCCTCGGAAGGAGCTGTCAAGGGTCTGAAGCTGTGGGGAAACACCCTACCTTCCTAGAGGGCAATCTGTCCTTTTTCTCAAGGATGGCATGGCTTACTGCCCTCCCCTTTCTGCCAGCAGGCTGCCGCCACAGGGTTACACTAAGCAAGCTGTGCTGAGGGTGGCAATTTCTATGAACATGGTTTGTTTGTTTTTCAGAGTTTCAACATTTTCTCTCCAATTACTGCTTTTGTGAAACATGCTACATATGATCTGGCCAGAGAGCCACCTCCCCATAATGAAAATCAATGTTTCCTTGCATTTGAAAGTGGGAGAACTATAGTTAGCATGGCTGTTCTTGTTTTTCTTCACCATCTAGGGCTCTGGTAGAAATAAGAAGTGCTGGAATTTTACATGAAGGTAGGTTATATGTACAGGTTAGCAGCCATCAGTGGTCTCAGTGGAGACCTGGAGTTGCTCTTATAATGAGGTTGATCTTTCAGGCTGGCGTTTTTAAAGAGTGCAGGCCAGTATTTGTAGAATGTTCCTTCATTTGGCTGCCTGATGTTCTCCCACTATTAGGTTCAGGTTATGCATTTGAGGTGGGAATTTCTCAGGATATCACATCAGGAGGGACATGCCCTCTGTTCTGCTTTTCCACCTCAGACCTGACTGAGCTGTACATTAGGACTGGGCAATGCAGTCCTCAGAAACACCTGTCATACAGTAGCATACCAGGTTTCTAGGTCAAAGTGAAGAAATCTGTACCTCCTGAGTTGGACCTCTATCCCCAGCTCCTCACTCAGGCAGTATGATTTGCAATTCAATCTGAGGTTCATAGAGGCAGCTGTGGCAGGAGCATCGCTGGCAGCCAAGAGCTGAGAGGGAGGTCTTGGAGGGAAGTCTCCACACTAGGTCTTGGAGTCACCTCTGCCCAGGCTGTGCATCCTGTGGAGTTGGCTGGGGAGGGGATGAAGGGAAAGGCCACCTCACTCCTGTCTTTCTGATTCAAATCTGGAAGGTTACAGTGCCTGCAGCCTGGCCATCACCAGGGATGAACAGCCAACACCCATCTGGGTAACTTGTCACCAACCACAGGCCAGTCACCCAATCATTCCAGGGCTTGCTTGCAAACATTCGTACCCAATCCATTATTCATCTAGGCAGAGTCAACCAAGGGGAAGAGGAGACACAGTTGGAAGCACAGGATCACGCTAGCTCTAGGCAAAACTGGAGAGTCCAAATAGTTGTTTGCAGGGACCCCTGCTCTTTCCATATACTTTCCCATTTTCAGAAATAATTTTCTCCCTGGGGCCTAAGGCTCCCAAGCATTTGAGTAGAAAAGGTAGCTCATTCATACTAAAATGTTCAGTGCTTTCTGTATATTCAGGGAACTATGCACACTGTTTAAAAATGAGAGCTTGTTTTCTCCTGATGCAATTATTATCCAAAAATTGGGACTAGAGAAGGGTGGGATGTCCAGCAGCAACAGGTGAGCACTTTGGGGTCTTTGGAGCATCCTCCAGTCCTTCCACAGAGCCCACTGACTGTGAGAACTGAGTTGGTCATCAGGCTTTAGTTTTAAACCCTGCACTCCAACGTGCTGCTTTTTCTAGCAAGTCCCAAGTCCCTGAAAGCTCTTGTAAGGAGCAAGGAGAAATATTTGCAAAGAGCATGTTTGAAAGAACACTAGATTAAGCAGAATCTACTCCACCACTCAATCTGTTTAATGTGTTGGTTATTTTATCTCACCAGGTCTGAGTTTCCTCATTTAAAAAATGAGGGGTTCTGGCTGGTCAATCGTAAGATCTTTCAGTTCTGAACTGCTGAAATTTTATATTCTGGCCTGTTGTGATTCATTCAAAGATATGGAAATGAGAATTGGCAATGAATTTTAAAAGTTAATAACATGTTGGGTTTGTTATATGCTATTCTAAGTACTTAATCTGAATTAACTCTTGGATCCTCAGAAAAATATCTGAAGTCATTACTCTTACCATCTCCATTTTATGGATGTGAAAACTGAGATGCAATTGCCTAACTGGAAAATTGCAAAGCAATAATTTGAACACAACAGTATGACTGTTCCCATTTCAAAGCCCTGTGCTATGTGACCTCTCAAAGTAGAAAAACAAATTGCCACCAAGAAATGATGTAAGTTGGGTGGGCATGGGGAGAGAAGAGAGCCAAGGATGCCAGCCGGAACAGGTGGTCTGGCTGCCCCAGTTCAGGCTTGTGCACCACGGGGAAGTGCATGGCAAGAGATCTGAGCAGAGAGTGGCCCTGCCGGCCTGACTGAGTGTATGGAATTAGCTCCCTAGCAGACAGGTTAAGCCTCTGAAGGCTCCTGGATGTCTCAGCATAGAACTGGCAAGTTGAGGTTCACCACAGACATGCTGTGTGGCTTACACTGTCCTGCACCCACCATGGACAGGTGCCACAGATGAGCTGCTCCAAGCCAGGCTTCTCCAGGCATATGGCTGCATGGCTAGGATTATGGGAAAATTCAAGGCTTTGAGGGTTTATCTGAATTTCTTTCCCTTGGAATGCCCCAGGTCTGACCACAAAGACACACAGGTCTCCAAAAAGAACATCCATGAAAGAAACTTCGTCTTCTGTTTCTGGACAGCTGATGGCAAATAAGCAAAGATGTGTGTCAATTGTAATGTGTGTGTGCGCAGGACTGGACAGGAGAGAGAGAAACAGACATAGACAGAGAGGCAAAGAGACAGTCAAAAAAAAAAGAGGCAGAGAGAGAGAGAAAGGCACAGAGGCAGAGACAGATACAGAGGTAGAGAGAAAGATACAGACGGAGCGAGACAGATGGAGAGGTAGACAGACAGAAAGTGGAAGACAGTAACAAAGACAGAGATAGGGAGAGCAGCCAAGAGTGAGCTCACTGTGCAGACAAGACAGACAGAGATGGCATGGGGGAGGTCAGAAGAGGGATACATGTACAGACAGAAAACTAACTCTCAAATAGCCTAGATGCTTGTTTAAAGCTTCCAGTTTAAGTAAAGCTTCTAGATTTTATTGTGCTGTTTGGGAGCTTCTGTTGGTGTCTAAAAATCAGTGTTTTAGCTCCACCTAACTTTTGCAAAATTTTTTTTTTAGTTACAGTCTGGCATAAAAGTGTCAGTTTGTTATGTGGGTGGGTAATGGTATGCTTTTAATTAAGGAGGCAGAGACTAAATTAAACCACATCAAGTGGCTAGTGTTTCTTTAATTTCAGATTGTGGGTCCCTTACCCTGAGCACGAGGAGTTGGGCCAGACAATGATTCCCCTTTAATGGTTATGGCTGAAAAACTCCATCTCGTGACCAGCTTCATAATTGATTAAACACAACTGTGGACTCCCATGATCAGGAAGTGCAATTTTACTGGTGTCGCTTCGAGTCTAAAATACCTCCAGGGTAATTACAGGCTCAGAGGCAATGCAGAAGGCTTTGAAGTAGGGAAAGAAAAGATTAGGGCATCCAGAAAATCTATGCCTGTTCATTTGTCCTTCATGGCAAAATCTTGAAAGCCTTTGGGGAAAGATGCCTCTGTCTGCTGGGGCTCCGGGGGTCTGAACATCACTGTCTGGCTACAGATGTGGGAAGGATAGGGGTGCCCCAGGTCATGGCAAGCTTCAGAGGTCGCCGCAGCATCCCTTAGAAAAGGCCACCTTTTCTTTGCTCCTAATGCAAGTTTCATTCAGCTCTGTTTCTCTTTGCCTTGGGTCTGGTTTGCCCGACTGGCCACATCTTGAGCCATCCACTCAAGGCAGGAAGAAGTGCACTCTGTCCAACCAGCTAAATTATTTACCTCGATAGCAATTATCAAACACTACAAGCCATACTCTGAAGGCCTCTTTACAGTTCACGCAGAGGGGATATAAACCTTTTTCAGAAATGAAGGGAGTGAAGGGCTCTTTTTAATTTTTTAATTAATAATAGGTTAGAAGTAAAAACCTTTATTAGTGGCGGTACATAATGGGAAAGCCAGACCTGCATTGTTAAGAGGACTGTTGAAGGAAATGTTAATGAATTGAATTTGAAGTTCTTCATAGTCAACCTGGAGACAACTAATGACTTCAAAGTGGAAAAGTGAAGAGTTATTAAATGTTGTACATTTATTGCACTAAAAATCAGATTGCCAGAGGCCGGGAGAGATGCAAATATCAGCCCAAGTCCTGTTTAACCATTAGCTGTGGAAATGCAAGAGATTCACGGGAAAGGGGGTGGTAGTTACTGAATGCAAACACTTGCCAGTGCCACTCGGATGAACCATTCACAGATCAGGCCCATGACTACTCCAATCCCAGGAAAGCCCATTCCAGCAGAGGACAGAATCATAACTTCACTTTTTTACTGGCACTGAAGAGAGACAAGGACAGTATTTCTGACAGCTGCTATTTTATATAGTCTAGTGTTTTGTATTTAAAAAAGAAAACACCCACCCTTTCTAGATGCCCAGGTTCCCCAGCCCTCCTGGGAGAAGGTAAAAATCCCCCTGTCCTGGTGTGTATAAAACAGCTCTTCCTAAAGCAGAGTTTTCTCTAAGACAAAACTGCAGAGACCTTCCAGTACCTCTGTGACAGCCTCTGTCTAAGAATGTTTCACCTTCCTCGTAACAAAACTCAGAGTGGAAGGGGACAGACTGCAGACACAGAGCTGAAATTCTGGACTTGGGATTCTGGATTTGCCACTTTTTAGCTGAGTGAACCCCAGAAAGTCATTACTCTTGCTGACTTCTCTGTTTCCTCATCGGCAAAATGGGGATGGTAATGCCTACCTTTCAGGATTGAGTGGAGGATCAGTGACAAACTGTGCCAAGTGCCTAATACAGTGGCTGCAACATAAGTTATTGTTTTAGAAGCTTCCCTAGAATCAGACCCTCACATGAGAACTAACATGTATCTGTGACTTGCTAAGAAATTCTGCAAATCTGAACAGGAATGGGAGAAGCAGGAAAAGAAAGGGGAGATGGCCAGAAAATGACTTGATTTCAGGGAAGTCCCATGAGAGGTAACTTCACCCTGATCCCCGGGGGAACTTGAGAGTGTAAGTTATGCCTCAGAGTCACCACAAGGCAAGAAACTGGGCATCTATATTCCTGGGCCTGCCAGTCACTGGTAAGGCCCCCCTGAGGAGATCTAAACTCCCAGGTACCTTTCAGTTCTCCAAACCATGGACAAAACAGGCTCTGGAAGTCTGAAGATAGTTCTCCAGAAGAGATGCTGTTGCTGACTGTTGGAAGCAAAGTGGCGAGGGGGTACACAACAATGGTAGAAAAAAAAGATCCAAGGGTATTCCGTCAGAATACCAACATCACCCCCTAGAGTGTTCAACACGTCAGAGCTACAATTATAAGAGTTATAATTAGCATCGATTTTCTTATGTATCTTGAGGTTATTCCACAAGCTCTCTCCAGAAATCTTTCAGATGAATGTGGACTAATCACCTTCTTCCCTGAACTTAAACCAACACGATTATAGTGAGTACCTGCCAGGTGCTCCTCACCACACCAAGCTCTTTGGGGAAAGACACACAGACATAAAGTGTGGGCTCCACTCTAGTCCACTAAGGGGAGAATTCACTCAAATGAAGAGCAATAACTTCATAAGAGCTCATTCTTGGGGGCAGTTGAACAAAAGCAGGAAACAGAGCACTTCTTGATTCTACCATCATCAGTGAAGAAAAATGGTGCCATGAGGGAATGTTTCACACATGGAATTTCCTAAGAGAATGATCAGGGCACCAGACCAAGGGGATCTAGGGCCGGGTTTAGGAAGCAGAACACAGGAAATCGCAAACAGGCCCTAGAAGAAGCATCACACTCTCTCCCAGGACCCCCCTCCAATTCGTCATCACCTTTGCCATTAAGAATCTGCATGACAATGAAGACCTGAGGGAGTATATTCCTTAGAGCCTATAAATTAGAACTAACAATACGAAAAGCAGATCAAATTTGCTAACTGCAAGGAACCTTGGATATCATTTAATCTAAACCCCTTGTCTTATGAGGAGAAAATTTAGGCATGAAAGGTTAACACGTTACTGTTTGCCATGGCAGAACTGAGGTTACAGTTCATGTCTCCTCATTCCTAATTTAATGATCTTTGTATTGTTCCAGGTTAAACCTATAAAAGTAAGATTTGCACATGGTGAAGAATAGCTTCCGTTTGCCCCCATAGACCAGGAGTTAGCAAACTACAGCCCAAAGGCAAAATCCTGTTTCTTGCCTGTTTTGGTAAAGTTTTATTGGAACACAGGTGGGTCTGTTCATTTATGTATTGGCCATGGTTTGTTTACACTGCAATGGCAGAGCTGAGTCGTAATGATCGAGACTACGTGGCCCACAAGGACTAAAATATTTACTATCTGGACATTTGCAAAAAAAAGTCTGTTGAGCCCTGCTATGGATTATTAGGAGGTGGGGATTCAATCAGATGGCTGTCTAAATGCCTTGCTGAGTAAACCCGAATAACCCAGGAAAATGGTGGTGGAAATGGCCAGAAGCCCTGCCAAGGAAGCTTGCATCACAAGGAGTCAGTCCCACTTTCTTAAGGTCAGCCCACCCTGGGGCAGAGAGGCCTCACACACCCCATGCACCAGCGGGTTAGAGGACCTCTGCAGTCCATTTAAACATATGAGTCAGTGAGGAGACCCTCAAAGCAACTTCCCCCTCTGTCATTCAAATGCCAAGCAGTGGACCTTCCACCCCACTCCCAAGGAAAAACACTGCTTTCCTCCCATTCTCTACAAAATGCTGCACACACAAAGGTGTACACGTGTCCCCTGCTTCGGCACTACCAGATTTTCCCACTTACATGTACAGAATAATTATAAATTTTTAGCAAAGGCAATCCATAATTCTAATTGTTCCAACAAGATTACTAATATTTGCCCTCTCTCTGGTCAGGCTGATACTCGGACAGAGCGAGGTGTATGTCAGCAAACAGCATGCTCCCAAGAGTTTAAGGTGTGCATTACTAGCCTTCAGGCTGTGGAGAAACAGTCCATGGAGCTACACTGGAAAAGCTTCGTAATGTTTTTACTTTTCTAGAAGATGATATGATTCTAAACACTTACAGTGAATTAATTAATGTGGTGCTTTTCTGTGGACACTCTGGAGTTGGCTCAGAATCTCAGCAAAGCTAAGGTGTTTGCAGATACCATTCTGGTTGTATTGTTACTGGAAAATATTTTATTTGTGCAAACCTACAATGCTTTTCTTCTCTGAATTAAAAGGGAGATTATCTCTTGAGAGTCTTGAAAGTCATATCATCATCAGAATTAATAATTAATAGTAACATAATTATAATAATATATAATGCACTACATAAACATATATGTTATCATTAATAACACACATTATACTGTATTTTGATTTTAAAAATTAGAAGTGAACAGGCTGTCTGAGAATCACTTCTTGCATCCAAGTAAGACTCAACTTTCAAATGAAACCCAGCATTTCTTTCAGTGCCTCAAACGTGAGGTGAAATCACATCTGACAGCCTCAAGCGAGTCTCAGGTGTTACCTGCCCTCACACACTCAGCATCCCTCTGACAGGGAAGAACACTGCGGTGAGCAGGAAACTAACACTGTAAAGTGGAGAGGGTAAAAATGTGTCCTGCAGAATCAGCCAGAAGGGCCCCACTGAGACCCCCATCCACAGCAGTGAGCAGGGGAACAAACCTCTCTCAGATGCACTGATAAACGGTGATGTGTGCTGCTGCTCCTCTGCCGAGACAAGACCGAGGCCTGGAAGTTGCTGATGCTTTAAGAAAAGCTACCGTAGGAAGAATGACTCCTTAGAGGTGATAGATACTTGGCTGGGAAGTAATGGTGGTGATTGCCTGGGTAAATCTGGCTGGCGTCCCCAGTCTTAGGAATGTCTGAATGCCTATATTGCTCGAGTATGCACCTAACTGCCTACCACATCAGGGCCAGACAATTGAAATGAGCCTAGAAGATTATAATAATGACCTTTCTAATAAGTCTAGCACCATTTACACATGCAGCTGAGGCACCATCCCTTCCCAAGAGCTGCCCCAGGAAGCTGAGCACTTACTCCAATCATGTGGCCAGTACAGGAAGGGCTTGGAACTCTTCACTGGGGCTCCTTGTCAGACCCTTTTGCAAATCCATTTGAGGGCAGATTTGACTTTTGGAGTGAGTTGTAATGTTGCTCAGAACCCAGCCTGGAGAACAAGGTGGGCTCTCAAGGTGAGTTCTCATCATGAAGGATGGGTCTGCCTTCCTTGGCTGGCTCCAATCCTGCTTCTGGAAGTAGTGGCTAAAGGCAAGTTCCCCACCTCCAGCAATGGCAGCCCAGGCACAAGTACCTGGCATTGACAGCCATACTCACTAAAGATGTCCCTTAGCCTGAGAAAATGACTTCCATGATTTTCCATGCCAGCAGGGATGAGAGAAATCAAGAACACACAAGTGGAATTTCAAACAATGCACCGAGCTATGAGTGTCCACATGGTCACAAGGCAAGGGAGGTCTGCAAAGCCATGCCTTTTGTCAGAACTTGGCAGGCTAGAGCCGGGGGTCAAATCCAGCCCACCAGCCAACTGCCTGTTTTTGTAAATAAAGTTTTACAGGAGCACAGCCAAGCCCATTTGTTTATGTGTTGTCTACACTGCTTGTCCTCTACAAAGGCAGCAGTGAGTAGTTGCCGCAGAGAACCCATGGCCAGCAAAGCCTGAAATATTTACTGTCAGACCTTTTGCAGAAAGTTTGCTGACCCCAGTCCTTTCTGAGCCTGTTTTAGAGGCCAATTAAAGTAGAGGACATGTGGAGAATTGTCTTTTCTCCCCAGTTTTCCTTAGTGACATCTGACCTTTTTATCTGTTTGGAAAGTAATAAGTAGTAACACAGAATTTGGCATATACTTTTATTAGTATCCTAGGGTTGCCATAACAAATTACCACAACCTGGGTGGCTATTAACAACAAGAATTTATTTTCACAATTCTAAAGAATAAAACTCTGAAATCAAGACATTGGCCAGGTTACATTCTGTCTGAAGACTCTAGGGAAGGAAGCTTCCTTGGGTCTTTCTAGCTTCTGGTGGTCACCAGAAATCCTCAGTGCCCCTTGACTTGTAGATGTATCGCTCTGATCTCTGCCTCCATCTTCACATGGCATTCTCCCTGTGTGTCTGCATCTCTGTGTCCAAATTTACTTCTTATATGGACAGCAGTGATATTGCACTTGGGGCACACTCTATTTCTATACGAACTCATCTTAACTTGATTTCATCCGCAATAACCCTATTTCTGATTAAAGTCATATTCAGGGGTTCCAGAAGACAAGAATTTTGGAAGAACACTATTCAACACTATTCAACAGCTTGGTACTCAGTATTCAACAAATTTATTTTTTGCCCTTCATGATACATTCTGACCAGTTTCCAAGCCAGTTGACCCCCTTCCACCCACAACATCTCCAAGGAATTTGGCATTGTGTCCTTCTGCACACCCATGTTAGTTCTCTTCTACTTAGAAATGTCTTCCCTCTTCTCAACTACCTAATGTTGCCCTTTTTACTTCTTCTTAGAGATTCACATCAAGGAAAGCCCATGAAGAACATTTCTCTTATTTTATTTTCCAAATCTTCACTACACTGAGACTTCCCAAATCTGGGCTCATGGCTTCAATTGCTTCCTCTGATTTGTCTTGTGGGTCAGACACAAAAACCCAGTCTGTTCTGGGTATGATCACAGTCACTGCCTAGCAAAGAGTAACAAAACTATAACAATTCTCCGATGTTCTCTCTTTCCTGTGATTCTATGGTTGCAATTTTTTACTTCTTCTATTTTAAATAATACTTGCCTTTGTCTAGTGCTATCAAAGAATCAAAAATGTTAAAGGAAACCCCTGCTTGCCAATAAACAGTATCAACAATGTTAGGGTTGCCAGATAAAATACAGGACTCCAAGTTACATTTGAATTTCAGATAAGCAAGGAATAATTTTTTAGTATAAGTATCTCCCATACAATATCTGGGACATAGTTGTACTAAAAAAATTGTTCCTTGTTTATCTGAAATTCAAATTTATCTGGGGACCATGTATTTTTATTTGCAAAATCTAGCAACCCTAAATAATGGTCCATTGGCCACTTATGAGCATAAAGAACTTCACTAACTGTACTACTCATTTACCTCCCTTACCCTGCATTGTCACTACCTCTGAGGGGTCAGCTTTTAAGACCAGTTGTTAACAAATAACACTTGCAGTTTGTTTCTCTTTTTCCTCCTGCATCTAAAAAGAATTCTCTAAGAATTCTGGCAGTATAGTCTATTGGTGCCAATGGTAGCAGCATCAGACCGCCATTGCTCAATATCCATACAGGTTTGGGCAAGTTACTTAACCTTTCCCTCTAAGCCTCAGTCAATCCATCCATAAAAGAGGAACAAGTAGACTTGCTGTGGGAATTAAGTAAACAGTCCATGTAAAAGCACAGTTCTTGACATATAGCAATCACCTGATATATTTTCATCATTTCCAAACTTTATTACCCATCAGGGCTTATTTCCTGAGTAGGTGGGAAGGGGCATTTAGCCTGGACTCCAAGTTCACATGGGCTATTGATATATCAGCTATTTAGTTGTCAGCATGTAAAATCTGCTTGAACAATTCAAGTTTTTAAAGAAAAACCTTTCCTGCCTTTTTAAATATAAATATTTTAAACATATTTGAATAAAATAACACCCTTCTAAACTACGTTCTTCATTCTCTCCTGATACCACTTATTCCTAGGCAGAGTCACCCTCAAGTAAGACCATCTATATTTCAAGGCCGCAAACCAGTCAGACCCCTCCCTTTCTCGAACCCTCTCCGCATCTCCCCAAGCATGTTGGCATGCCCCTCAACACCTTCTATGATTCTGCACAAGCACGTACTTCAGCTGTGGTCACTCCTGCACTAGCATTCCACCTTCAGCTAAAATGGAAATGACTACTGCACCTGACCCTCACTTACTTCTGCTGTTTCCTTGTGCTGTTCCTCATTTCCACAAGTATAACAACCCCCCAAAAATGCCTTCCCCAATCATCCAATGTTGACATTGTTCCCTTCTATAAACTCCCGGAGCAATTAATGTGCTCTGCACTGAATGATATTTAAATAATTATAATAAAAATAACCACCTCAACATCTTACATAGCCCTCACACTCCAGTCTCCTCTAATATTTATGGCTGTGTGATCTCAGCAACTGGATTACAATCCCAACCCTCAGAGACAGAGGTTTTATTTTTTATTTATCTCTGTGTTCCTCGGGGCGTGAACCCAACACTTTGGACATAGAACTACATACAATAAAAAAAATTGATGAAGAAATGAATGAATGAATGAACGAACAAATGAAAAAATGAGTCTCAACAAGGAAGTGCCACAGGCAGTCAGAGGCTATTGAGAAGCAAGGGTGATGACCTCAAAGTTCCTTTCACACTCTTTAAACAGTACCAGGCTGATGTTTATTGCTTTTTTATGCCACATACTTGTTCCACACACATTCAACGTTCACACGCAATGTGCAGACTAAGTGCTTTGATGGTGTGCTTAATGAAGGGCCACAGAAATGTCCCTGCCCTTGAGAAGCCTTCATTAGTAAAGGGACCTGAGGCATAGTCATAAATGTATATTGATAGGGCAGCCTCAGGTGAACAACATGAGGCAAGAGATACAAGCAAATGTTCCAGAAGTTTGAAAGCAATGCAAATCTTCTAGTAGGAGAGCCAGATTTATGGGAAATAATGGGATCAAGGATCAGTGGTCCAGGTCAGTGGACCCCATCAAAGTTATGGATATGGAAATAAAGCACCCCACTGCCCTACACCTTGCTATGAGACAACCCATTCGTTGAGGGCCTTGGGATCCTCATCTGTAAAATGGAAGTAAAATTAGCTCCTACACAGAGTTGACATGAGATTTAAAAGAAATACCTATCAAAGGTCTTTTGCTACCTTAGGGACACTATATACATCCAATAAATAGCAGCTGGCACTTTTTATTACAATATTTCCTCAACTTTAAGGTGCCATGGGTTAGAAGGTGTATCTTTGATTTAAAAAGAGTGTTTTAGGGTGAAAAAGAAGGAAAGTAATATCTTAAGTCTATACCAGACTATAAGACAGATGCTGACCACAGCTACCCTAAAATACTAAAAAGCTATTTCCTAGAATTGAAGCAATCTGGTAGGTATTAGTATGTCTCAATAGTTCATTGATTGGCTTAATTTCTATAAAATTTAAATCTACAACAAGTCCTTATAAGTCAGAGATCTCAGGATATTTGTGGCTGTCAAAGCAGGATCCTACAGGTCAGACCCTGGAGGGTAGATTGGGACCTTCACATGCATGTACATATGCACACACATACACACAAATTGCAGATATGGAAACAAATCACCCTTCACAGTAAGTTTGCTCATTGTCTGAGCAGAATCATGTTCTTTTAAAAATAAAACTGTGAGTGGGAGTGCTTGTGTTCTGGAATAGAGTCTTTTTTTCTTCCCTTCATCCCATGTTCCTTGGCTACATGCTATTATGTGATATTCAGGACTGTCAAACCTTCTGGAGCCATAAGCATTTTTCAGACAACCAATCTCAATATGCATTATCAAAATTAGATCTTTTCTCTGCAGATGACAATTATGTATTATATGGTTATACGTTTAGGAGTCTGTGACACCGTATTGTTAGACTTGGGGTATTGACTTTTAACAATATGTCACCTTATTATATTTGGTGTTGCATTATGCCTGGATTGCAGCATTTGTCCCGTGGCCCCACTCAGGCTGCAATTAATTTCTCAGTAAGTGTCAAACAGCTTTGGGGAGGGGGAGAGTGGGTGAAAGGTAACTTGGAAATGATTTCCTTTTGCAACTGTCATTTAACTATCCTGTTCTTCAACAAAAGAACTTCAACTATTCCAGAAAAATGCAAGTTGTATGCTCATCAATAAGACTGCCTCTAAGCAGAATAATAACTCCGGTTGGGAGTTCAAACATTACAAAGATCTTGGATACCACCCCCTGGTCACAAAAGAGCTGATTGCAGGGCCGGGAGAGAGAAAAGGAATAGGACATAAGAAACCCCTGTATTCATTTCTATAAACACAAGCTCAATGCAGTTTAAAACCATAAACATGCTAAAAGGAGCAAGAAGTAGCCTGTTACTTTGTCATATATTTTTATAGGCCTTTCTGAATGGTTTCAGATTTGACATAGTAACTGCCTGTTACTAGAAATAAACTGTAAGTCAATTCCATGCTGCCGTAATTCACTGCCCAGGGTTGTTCTAAGAGATTTAGTGATGCCTGTGATGGACAGCAAGCCACTTGATGTTTTTGTTTTCCCTTGGTGTTTGTAGTGCCTCCAGCTTACTGACCTCCAGAGATCTGGAAGGAAAGGGCCTTCCTCGGGTGTCATCATTCCCACCAAGTCAGTCAAAGACCTGTCCTCACGAGAAAGGAAATGACACATTCTCTCCAAGGCTCTCTGGCTCTGTGTGCCTCCCTCTGTATTTCTACAGGTTGACAACCACTGTGCCCATTAGGGTGACCTGCTTCTGAAAGAATAAATTAAACCAAGGTCACAGTACCACCCAGCAGGAATTAGGTGCCTGGAAAGTAGCAATACCTCATCTCCTTGGCTGGCATTTTCTTTTGGCTCAACACTTTGGCTGCATCTCCACCATGTCACGCACCCAGATGGAAAGGGAAAAATCCATCCAGCCATCTGGCTGTTTCCGTCTACACAATGCCATGCATCTGGGGCCATCTGCGAGACGGACTGAATTTTTTCACTTTCTGCCTGGTTGTTGGGTGTGGTGTAGATGCAGCCCTTTACTGGGCTAAAGTAGCAGATAACCTCCTACCCCACTTGAGAGGCTAAAAAAAGAGTCCAGGATAACAAGGCCTATAGCACCATTCTGGAAAATAAATGGAAACGTTGTGAGTAGCAGAATACAAAACGCAGGAAATAATAAAGGCTAAGACTATTGTTTATTAGACAAAGAAAACCCAAGAACTGAATCAAGTGATTATTTGTCAACTTAGTTTGTCCAGACAGCTAGCACAATATTCTCAAGGGCATATTATTACAATTCTTTCCCAGGGTCGGACATTAGTCTAAAAGACATCTCAAATGGACTCCTGTGCTTGGATTTATGTTTGAACTAAAAAATGTATGATTTCTGTGCCCTAATTAGTATCTCTTAGAAGAGACTCCCTCTGTTTTTCAGAGTTAGTTCTAAAACAAATAACAGAGAAATTTATGAAGTGCTTCCCAAGAATCATGTTCAACCTAACAGAATTTCCACATGGATTTCAGAAACTCAGTATATTAGCAACATTAGGAGTTTAATAGTATGGGGTAGAGGGCTGAGATTAAGGGGTATATAAACTGTGGGAGAATGTAAATAGTGATTGTGCAAATGAGGGTTTCCCTGGTATTATAATTAAACATCTTAGAATTCAGGGGTACTTTCTCTTCCCCCAGCTCATTTATGAAGCTTAGCTCTGGCAAGGTCTGGTAGCTTCCCCTTAGTTTCCATCTCTGCAGACAGCAACGTTCGACTCAGTTTCTAGGGTTCTCTTCTCATATACTGGTGGGCAAAATATAAAAATGATTAAGTAATAAGAAAAGATGTGGAAAAATCATGACTAAAATCTCCAGCCTAGAGTGGGCAGGGTGGGGGCTAGGTCAACAGGCTATCATGACATGTACCCAAGCACTGGATCCCAACCTTGGCTTTGAAGCTGACTTGAGAATTGTCAGAAAAAGGATGGAAGGCATTTAGGGCCCAGAGGAGAAAAGAAAACTAAACTTATGAAAGGTAGACTTTGAGGATAAAAATAAAGTCCGTGCTGCTTCTATTCCAGCGTCATGAACAGGAATCCCCCTACACACATTTAAATGGCATATTCACGTTTTATGAATCAGGCCCTTAGTTTTAATTGCTTCTTGGACTATAGGCCAATTAAGGATAGGTCAGAAGGGCAGGAATCACTCCCACAGTCTCTGAGGTTCTGAGAGGTGGAGCTTGCATAGCCTGAGGCATCCATTCACACTCGTATTACAAAAAAATAAGACTGAGTACACCATTAAACACCTCTGGTAGGAATTCTTACTTTATATGGTCTAAAAGCAAAAAGTGGAGGCCAAAAGTTCCCCTTTGGCCCCCTCTCTTGCTTTCAAATAAAACCAAATACAACATTTCTCCTTGTCTGAGCCATGGAAAAACTAAATACCAATATATACAAACCCAGTACTGTATCTTGAGAAACTGCCAATAGGTTTGCAAGTCCTCTGAGATCTCCCCTCTATTTATCTATAATTGATCCTCTCTGAACCTTTATGCAATACAGAGGTTAGAGATTAAGAGTTGTTTTTTTTTTAAATATTACACGTAATACTAGCTGCATAAGATACACATCTTAATGGACTCCTAGTTCCCACAAAGCAACTCCAATATTGTAAATTACTGAAGTAAGTAATAAGACTTAACCAGAAGAAAAGTAACATCTGTTACTAAGCCATACATTATACTCTATATACTGTGATTTATGTATAGACTATTTCTCCTGCTTTGTTTTCACATAAGAAAATTTGGAGAATTTGTACAAATAATATATTTTACCAAACATTTCCAAAGCTTTTAATATCAACTTTAGATCTGACCACCTGATTTAATGGGCCAGTCATCTGTACCCCATATTTCAGTGCTAAACATGTCTAAATGTTACTTTTGACGAGCCCATGGGAGTTTGTGAGAGGGTCAAGCTAAATAGCACATGACCTACCAGTAGCAATAGCATTCTCACTTATAGGTCATTGGTTCAAATCTCACTCCAGTCAATGGGACCCCCAAAGCCCTGACCATTTAGTTGCTCAGAGATCTGGTGAATTGAGTTTCTATGAGAAGTCTGGTTGCCATCCCAGCTGGACATCTAATCAGAACAAACAGATTGTTCATAACTCACCCCTTTCTTCCCAGCTTTCCTCCCTATCCCAATACTGTCCTAGCTATGAAGCCCTGACCAAGAAACCCCAAATGGCTAGACCTGGAGTCAGAAACCCTGCCCTCTATTTCCAGAGATGTAGGCTGCCATACTACACACACACACACACACACACACACACACTACTGTCTGTATTCTATAGCAACAATACACACACACACATTGTCATGAGAAGCCATCCATGGCCTCAAGAGATAAATCAAATTCTTTGTGATTTATGCTATTAATCTAGCACCTTTTGCTGATACCAGATTCATCTGTAATTTTTTCTTCTTCCAGTATACATACCTGCACCACTCTAGATAACCAACTAATTGAACAATATCAAAAATAATTTTTCAATTTATGATAACCTTACAATGAAGCCTCCTCATTTTCCTAATGAAGGAAGGAAGCATAGAGATGAAAGTAAAACAATTTATTAGATTTTTTCCTGTGCCACTGAAATAAAATAGTAAACCAGCCTGGCAGTTTACTACAGGCACCCAGCATGTGCTCATTAACTCTTTGCCAGGTACAAAGGTGTCCTAACAGCTCTGTTTTAATTCCATGATCCGGCCCATAATCCAGTGCTAAACAATAATTAGTATTGACTTGTTAAACAGTAGTTGAAGGCTTCCTTTAAGCGCCTCGAATATACTTTAAGTTGCATAGACAAAGAATCAAAGGAAGGAGGAGGCAGAGTTGGAAGAAGAAAGAGGGAAGCGTGAAGGCATTTGTAATGTTTTTAAGTGTAAAGAAAAAATTGTTCTCCCGCCTGGAAACTTTACAGGTATTTAAGCATTGTTTCCAGACCCACACTGGCACTTTATTCCACCCCATGCCTGCTCTTCAGTGTCATTGTGCAAGAAAGTCATTCTTTCTCTAATAGCTTGCCCCCACCCTACACTCCCTTTTACCTTGTCAGACTGACCAAATGTTGGACAATTTTCTCCTCTCCTCTAATGTAGTTTAAATTCTTTCCTACTAATGGCTCTTTTCATCCTATGCATCAAGGTTTATTTAAAATCAGCAATGAATGAAGACCTCTGGCACTGCATATTTTCCATGGTTTCCTTTATTGTCCAATTGTGTATTTGGATAAGCAAGAGGGGACACTGATAACATTTGCTGGAGAAGTGTTGAACATGCCCATTAGAGCAGAGGAAACAATGGGCACCAAACTGTGACTTGCTTGCTAGAGAGAGGCACAGGCACACTGAAGTGCTGATGCCTCCTTTGCCTTCCACACCACCCAGCTGGTGCACCTGGCTGTGCCATCTCTTCCTAGTACACCATGAAAAAAAGATAAGCACTAGATGTGAAAGGTGTCACAAATACATTGGCTCCTGGTATTTCCACCAGCTTCATTCTCTCTAGTCCTGAGTGAAATCAGAAGTTCAGGATCCTGATACTGTTCCTTTACTTGGGTAACTAGACCTCTGTAACAAAGGGACTTAGGAATACTTCTCATACAGATTGCATGTGCCAGATTTATAGCTCCAAGCCAAATAAAATAGATGCCCACTGAAGTGTCCACCCATTCATCCATTTATCCATCCATGTAGTATTCTTCTAATAAGCTCTAGAGAAGAACAAATACAAGGTCCCTGCCTTCAAGTGACCTTACAACTTGACTGTGGAAAACAAACCACGAACTAAGAAATCAAATAGCAGATCAAGAGCATAACTAACAAAAAGCAAAGGGTAGAAGCACAGGCGTTTAGAAAGAAGACCTGTTTAAGAGGGTTATGATGTTCAGATTATGCTTCTGGAAGATGTGGGCATGCATTATAATAGTCTTAAGGAATGGGTATGCTTTTTAAAGGGGGGAAAGAGAGTGTACCACCCTAGAAACAGAAGCAGCAAAGACTCAGAAGCCAGAATCATCAGCTTTTTGTCTTCCAGAACACAACAAATAATAGAGCACTCTAGTAATACACTTAAATTTTATAAAACACATCCATGTTGCTTATCTTATTTGCTTCTCCCACTGACCCTGTGGCATAAGCATGACAGAAAGATTTAGCATAAAACAGAGCTAGATGAGGGAAAACCTATACAAGGTCATTGCAATAATTTCTAACAAAATCAATAAAGGCTATTCTGGGGAGTTAAGGACAAATGAAAGAGAAGTTTAAGATAAAGAAAAAACACATTGGATGGACTGGAATGGTTGTAGGAAATGAAGAAGGAAGAGAACATAAGACTATTAACAAATTTCTCCAGTGGTGACAAAAAGAGTGGCATTATTCACTAATGGTGAATAAGGAAGGAAGAGCAGCTGGGGAGAATATAAAAATGATGATTTTCTTCTGTATTTAGTAAATTTCAAGGGACTATAAAAAACCCAAATGAAAATGGTAGCAGATGAAGTTATATGTAGACATCTGGTGTTCAAGGTCAGAGGCAGACTGGAAACATAGATTTAGGAGTCATTAGCATAAATGTGGGGTCATAGAGATCCCCCACAAGGGGGGAGATGGCCAAGCGTTAAACCTGGACATTCCATTTAAGGGGCAGAAGAGGGAAGAGTGCTCATTTAATTAAGACCCATTATGTACGGAAGGTCCTTGTCAAAATGTAAGAATAACGTGTGGAGGTTCATGGATCATAGATTGAAAATGAAATTGAAAAAGATGGAATATTAGAAATTCTTCAGTCTCACCCTTTCATTTTTCCAAAGAGGAAACTGATAGTGAAAGATGGTGGTTACACCATAATTTATTTATCCATTAACATCTAACAATCTCCATATTCTTGCAGAATTCTTTTGTTAATTAGTTAGGAAACACAGAGCACAGCCTGAAGGGCAGGAACATTGGAGTTCAAGGCCTTTGTTGGAAGTAGCTGGGTGGAAATGGGAAAGGAAGATCCAGATTGTGGAATGCTGCCTAGGGAGGGCAAGAGCTAGATGGAGATGTCCTAGGAAAAAGGAAGACTACCAGGGCATCCAAAGGTAGGGCTGCCAGAGAAATGTTCATGAAAAATGGAAAAGAAGCACAGAGAAAAATGTACCAAAGATGCTACCTCAGTATCATCATGTGCCATTGTGAAAAAGCCTGAAGTTGAAACCCAGACGGACTGTGTAACATGTGCAGTATGAAACAATCTGCTCAGTCTCAGTACCACTAGCTCTAAAAGAGATGGTATAAAGAGAATTGTGTTGAACTATAGCATTTCATATCTCCACAGAGACTAACAATGGAGTCCGTCCAATTTATGGGATTTTGTCAAGCCAAAAGTTGTGTTGAGAAACACAAAGAGCTAGAATCAAACACCAAATACATGGAAGACAAGCGTAACCATGGGCAGGTTACTTCACTTTGTAGAACCTCAGTAACCTTGTGTATTAAGTGGATATAGTCTACCAACCCCACTGGGTTATTTAGAACATAAGTAAGATAATGGATAGAAGTGCCTGGGACAAGGTAGGCTATCAATAAATACGAATCCCCTTCCCAGAGATACTTCCTAGTAAGATATTCAATACATATATACACAGAGAGACACACACACACACACAACATTCATATTTTCTAATAAATTATTACAGGATTCTAGATTTAAGAGAAAATTTACTATATAGAAAGAGCCTGCAAAAGTCCTCTGTGCCAGAACTTGAATGGAATGTGATCTGGTAGAAGCTGTTTATGGCTCAAACAGAGGATTCCACTGGAGGCCATCAGTAATTATGAAGAGTGTAAACAGGGAGATGAGTCAACCTAAAGTACATACATACATACATACTACCTACTCACCCCACAGAAGAAAGTTTAAAGAATACATTTCCAGACCAACCTTTTTTATCTGGGTGAAATTTTTGTACCTGCAATTAGCTCCTTCAGCCTTCAATCTAAGAATCAGCTGGTTAATTGTGCATGTAAGTGGCTAATAGCTTTAACTGGAGGATGGTGCAGGCCTAGAGGTCACACACTTTTCTTCCTCCTCACACATTAGTTTAGTTGTTACACATTACAGATGCATGACCCACATATATGTCCAAAAGAGAAAAAAAAGGAAGAAAGGAAAAAATATAACTTGTAATACTTCAAGAGGAATAGCATGGAAAACAAAGCCACAGTGTATTAAACGAAAGAGTAATCCTAAGAAATATTACCATTCTTGTGTCTCAACTGCAGGGCTTGAAAAGTATCTGTGAATTCTTTGGGATCAAACTGAGTCCATGATAAAAAAGGAGAGAATGGTGTAGAAAATCCCATTTCAACAGCCACTGGGTTACTCTGGGGTCTGGAAAGAGTGACTCTCATATCTCAGAGAGAACAAGAATGGCCCAGATATACGGGAGTGGTGAGGGGCAGTGAGAGAAACAAATTTTTGTGTTCAAGATGAGGCAAACTATACATGGCATGCTATCTCTACTCTCTACCTTTAAGCCAAGCTGCTGTTCCAAATACCATCCACAGCTGGTTTGTACTCACCAGTATCTTGAGATAAGCACCCCACCTCCTCCTCCTCTATCATGTGGCTCCAGACTTGTCTTTACCATCCAGCGCTCTGGACAGACTTTAAGCAGCTCCTCCAGAATATCAGAGGCATTTTCTCCATCAGCTCTTCCTACTTTGAATGGACTGACTCCTTTTGAGTCATATAAGCATTTGATTTTGCATCTTTGGGGACACAACTCTTGATTCAAACAGTGCTCCTAATAAACAAGCCTTATCATACCTGATGGAAGAAAATGAGCCACTGATCCCAGTCTTAGACATCTGAGTTATTTCTGATTAAAATCTTGTTCAAGGCCTCAAGTTGCCTGTAAAAGTCCATCTGCTTGGGCAGCTAGGGCCCTTGAAGTTCAGCAGACTCAGCAGGTTTTCACTAAAATGTCGAGAACTTCCCTGTAGATTACATTCAATTTCTCTACGTGGACCTGGTTTAATGGGATGGAGCAACAGAGCCTTGCCCAAGATTCTTCTCATTTGGAGGCAAAGTTGGGGAGCTGGCCTTGGAAGTCAGAACCAGAGCAGAAAGCATTGCTTTCAAGCTACCTGAGGAGGGCAAGATGAGGTGGAGTACTGCAAGGGAGGACTCTGGGCCTTTTGTAAAGGGGTCACTAACAGTGGAATGAGGCTTCAGCAATGATTGAAGTTGCCCTGATCTTGGACAATTCAACACCTTCAAGGCTCAATTTCCTCATCCATAACATGGGAACAGTATTAAGACCTGTTCCACAGATCCAGCTCAACTGAAAAAAAAAAAAAACATTTATTCATCATCAACCATGTACCAGATAGATCATGAAAATAACCAAAGGAGCATATGTGAAAGTACTTTGCATAGTTTTATACTTGTCATATATGTTTATTAATTTTTTTTAATTCAGAGTTTAATGGGCTATCTGTCAATGAACCAGGAAAATTTCAGCAATACTAGATGAGATTTCTAAAACAGAACTGTAAGTGACAAGATTTATAGAACTTCACATGTCACTTAAAGGACAATTCAAAGTCAAAGTCAAGGTTGATGGAATTCATTTTGATGCCCTCCCACATTTCATTTCTGTAGTTTCTTTCTCCACTCTATGTGCTTCCCTCATCCAAGTCTTCTTAACCCTTCATGATAACCCCAGTCCCCTATGCAGTGCCCCAGTCTCACCTGACAGCCTTGAGCAACTCCAAGGAAGTTCTTTCTACTCATGAAAACTCCTCTGTCCTGTGTCCCACTCTTTTAGGTCTTAATTGTTCAGCAGCTAAATTCAAGGACACTAATTCTCACCATGGCATTAATGACTGATAAATGCCTGTTCCCTTTCTTTGGGCCACTTGCATTTTAAGTAGAAATTCCTCGAGAGTTCTTGCTTTGGGAAAAAGACCAAGTTGAATGTACCCAGAAACTTTTTTCCTAGGCATAAAACACATCATACAAGCAGCTGACAAATATATCTATGTGTAAGCCTGCATAAGGTTCTTGCTCTGTGTCCCTTGGGATATTTCTAGGGCGGAGTGAAGAGACAGGAGAATGCAGGTTTGACACCTCAGCTACCTGAAAAAGCACACAGATGTCAGTTGTCAAAGGGAGGTGCCCTATCCTATCCCGTCCCTTGCCCTGTGCAGACCTGGCTTGGGCCGGAGAGTCACTGGAGTTCATTTTCTCCCTTTAGTTATAGAATTCAACCTTCTTCCCCACAAGCCATCATGGTACCATCAGGGGTTTCTTGTTACAATTTAATTTTTCTCGGTTGCACACTGGGGTTCTAATTGGCATCACACCAGCAGTGGGAACATTTTTAAGAATCATTTCCCAAGACACTTTTAATATATTTCCAGTAAATTGTACCTCAACCTGTCCAGCTGGCTGGGTCATTTAACACAGACACACCCACTGAGTCCTCAGGGAGCTTGGAGGTTTACCTTGGTGCTTTTCTAAAATACATACATACATACATACATACATACATACAAAACCCTGCCCTGCCTCGCATGAGGGGATAAAGCTTTTCTAATGTCCAAGTGCTACAGAGGACAATGAAAACTGCCCACCACAGAGAAGGCTGGGACCCCTTTCAGTTTAGTGTTGTGCTGTGTGTAGGGAAAAGCCTATACACAGCACTAGACAAACAGGGATGTGAAAATCCACACTGAAATTATACTGGCTTTGGGGAAAGCTGCATTCAAAAAGAAAAAAAAATAGCCGGGTGATTATTTAAAGCCCTAAAACAGACGGTATAGTTTATCAAGTATTTTTTAGCCAAATTCAGCACTGCTTTCAGTGACTTGAAAGCACACTGCCAAATGTAAACAAAGTTCTCACAGGACAGGAGCCAGTGAGCAGTCGCCCCTGAATCTGCAAAGTCAGAAGGAAAATATAATTAATCACAACTCATTCCTAGCTCGCTAGTTGAAATAATACCAGTGAGAAAAAGTGAAAAGCTAACAGGAGGACTTGGGGGGGCGAGGTGGGGAGGGGAGAGGGAGGCGTGGCTCCTTCCTTTACTTTCAAGAGCTTGCTTTGTGCCATTTGGATCCAAGCCGGTGAAATAAACAAGGGTTTTGTTTTTGTGGGTTTTGGTTTTCATTTTTCATAATCCAGTTTATTTGACCTTTATTTTTTTGATAATAAAGGAAAAGGGAGAAAGTGGCTGAGACACATTCCTCAAAAGTACAGTGGGTGAGACAAAAGGCCTGGGAGGCCAGGGGTCAGGACAGCAGAACAAGCCCTGGGATGCCCGGCAGCCCCTCGCATTTCACTCTCCAAGCAGGCTTTTTTTTTCTTTCTATTTTTTTTCTTTTGGTTTGTTTTTAACGTCTTCCTTTCAGAAGGTGGAGGAGAAAGTAACTGAAGGAATGGTGGCTGGGGGGGTGCTCTGCCCTCAATGCTTAGCAGAAAGCTACAGGCTTGGGCAAGCTTCCTTTCGTTTCCTTGACAGACGGAATTCCATTTAGTTCCACCAGTAACAGAAAGGTCCTCCTGAAGGAAGCGATCGGCTCCTCTCTCCTGCAAACTCATCACCAGTACATTGGCCCCAGCTTTGATGTCCCCACATGGCAGGCCACATGGCAGTGGGCCCCCTTTCAAGAATGGCCACAGAGGCCCCCACTTCTCGACCAAGCAAGGAAGGGTGAGTAGGGAGCTGCACCCAACAGCACCACACCTCGTCCAAGTCACGAAAATGCCAAACTGTTGGCATCTCTGCTGCTGCTTTTCATCAATGCCATTTAAAGTGAATTTAGAACAATAATTTTATTAAAATGTTTTAGATGCCATATCTCCAATCCATAAAATTTATTGTACCTTTATGCAGAATTATACTGGAGTTGAAACATATAAATCAATTTATAAGGTCTAATGACACACAAATGCTTAAAAACTAAAGGCAATGTAGTAAATTCAAATTACCATTACAAATGTAAGCTTTGTAGTCAGTGTGTGACCTGCTAGGGATTATATTTAACTCCCCTGAGAGTGGTTTATCATAAAACTTTATACTTTTATTACAGTGAATTATTAAGTCCTCCATGACATGAGTCATTCCTCGCACTGACGATGGCTTTTTTAATGACACTATAATAGACATCTTGCTAATAGCAGGAGGACTGCCACCCCGGCAGTAAGGAGCAGGGGTGGGCAGAGGAGGGGAAGGAAGACAATACAGGACACATGCACAGAAACCCATGCTTCCCAAGGGACTCGCATTAATAATCTCACAAAAGAAATGTCGGGAGCTTAAAAACTCAGACCCCTCCACGTTCAGTCCTGGGTAAAACACTAGCTTATTGCCTCAAAGAAATTCAACTTAAAAGTCACATGTGGAGAAAGAAAAACAGTTTAGATTTTCCTGAGCAATTTTAGTTTTTCATGAAAACTTGAAAATCCTCTCCCTGCTGCTATTCCATAGATAGGTCCCTTTTGTTCTGATAAGCTTCTCGCTAATAACAGATTGTTGCAGTCTCCTGATGCACAGTGACCCACCGCTCAGGAACATGACTTCCCTGCAGTGTCCTCCTCATCCCAGTGTTGTGCCTGCACCAGGAGACTTGTGTCAGCACGGGAGACTTTCCAGAGGCCATCTGAGCCCACAGGTCATCACATGTGCAGAGTCTTCAATCAAAACCAAGGAGTTTTAGAGGAAACGGTCTGCATTGTGCCTGCAGACCTCAGAAAGGCACCCCTGGTTCATTAGATGCCCCAAGGTGCTACCCACTCCTTTCAAAGTCTAGCTGAGGCCCAGGGTGCTACTGTCAGACAATCACTCATATAGTGCCATCTCCACATTCAGGACACCGGAATTTAGAGATCCTTCACACCTATCATGAGAACAGAGCCAGTTCACATAAATGGTGCCTCTGTATTACAGCTGTATTACAGCTGGTACATAGAATTGGGTTAAAATAAGAGTGTGCATTTGGCCAAAGAGAAGAGAAAGTGGATGCCTGGCTTAGTTTTCCGTGTATCTCTAAGCAAGGGTGACTTCTTTGTAGGAATTTTCCATACATTCTGTTTTGTTTTGTTCTTTAACTGCTCTGATCATCATCACTGTGTTCTTGCCCTGGTGATAAGTTGGCCAGACCTGAGGCTGTGATGCAGTGGCTGTGAACCTCCACTTCTTGCCCAGTGGCTCACTAACTGCCCAGAGGCATATATTTGCTAGCATGTGCTTCTCGTGCCCATCGAGGCAAACCTGAATGAGCCAAAACATGTTTCCTCTAACTAGTATATTGTGAACCACTTGAATGTAGAGATTATGTGTGCAGGGGGTCACCATGGCATTGATTTGACTAAATGAGCTGACAATTCAGTCAAAAGACTTACAAATTTTTCAAAATTGACTGATTGACTAATTATGGGAGGTCTATTGGTTGCTATATATTTTTATAGGAACAAGCATATAAAAACTACAGGAAAATATCATTTTGCTCAGTGTGTGTGTATTGCTGTTTCTCTCACACATATACACAGACACACAACTTAATATTAATCTATTTTTAAAAGTTTCACTAGAGAGTTCAACAAAGCTTAACAAAATTAAACAGGATTTTAAGTAAATTGTCGCAAATCATTAAGCCATAAACATTTTCTTCCCAAAATGCTGTAACTTTTTCCCAAGGCCAGTGGCTTTGTCTCCTTCTTAGGTATTACTCCATGAGCACGATGAACTTATGGAATTCAATTTAATTCAGCAAGTAGCTGAGGAGTGTCTATTGCATGCTGAGTCACTATGCCAGGGACCTAGGATTGAACTTCACAATCACAGGACCTTGTCTTTATAAAGGTGACAGTCTAGAGCAGGAGACAGCAAACTGCAGTTTAGGGGCAAAATCTAGCCCATCATTTATTTTGGCAAATAAAGTTTTACTGGAACACAGCCACACCTAGCGATGGCTGCTTTGGCACTGCAACGACAGAATTGAGTCATTGTGACAGAATCACAGGACCTGCAAACCTAACATATTCACTAGCTGGGTCTTTAGAGAAAGACGTTTGCTGACCCCTAGCCTACAGCTGTGGTTCTCAGTCCTAAGTGTAATTTAAAATCATCTGGGGAAGCTTTTACAAAAATACAATCAGTATCTAAAACATCCCAGACTACTTAAGTCAGAATCTCTAGGATGCAGGCCCTGGCATCTCTGTTTCTGCACAAGCCCACCCACGTGATCCTGATGCAGAGCCAGGGTCGAGAACCACTGCCAGACAACACAGACTTCACAGACGTAATAGCAAAGGCATTGTGAACGTGACACAGAAAGCAGGTCACTTTCTGAGAGAACCATTGAGTTACTGGACATGCCTAGCTTCTCCGGGAGGTGAGGCCAATGTTCTCTGCTGCTCCCAGATGTGCTGCTTCAGTGGCCTGGGACCTGGCTCAGGGAGAGTTGACTCTAAGATGCCCTAATCCAAGGAGAACAGCCAAAACTCGGAATTTTCTCAAAGAGAAGATAATTGAATATTTAGGTACTCACTTCTCCTCTAGTAGCTAAGCATATCATGACCTGAGTGGGTTTTAATATTATTTTAGTAGCCAGAATAAGTAAACTGGCATTATACCAAACTATAGAAAGGACTTGTTTAACTTAACTCCCAAATTTATCCATAACAGCACCTAATTTGAGAGATCCTGAAGGACCTCAGTGTCTATTAAAATACCTGAAGATGGTCAGCTCTGATCAGCTCCAGAACAGGGGCAAAGGAGCACTCTGGACACCTGAAGTTGGGCCTGGTTTGCCCTGGGCACTGAGCATATCATTCAGGTAGTTGTGGAAAGAGTGGAGCAGCAACCTAAACATTCTGAGGCTCTGCTAACAACTCATGCAGACCAGCCTCATAGAACAAACTCAGAGCTTCCGCAGAACCTATGAGTTCTCCAGAGGCCTCAGAAAAACCTCAAATTCAAGCAATCTACATGGCCTAACTTTTTTGATTAAACTTCTATTTATCAATCATACCTGTGGGCCCAGAACTGCCTAGGTACTGAACAGCATACATTTCAAAGTATTTATAATCTCCACACATAAACACACACACAGAGTCACCCAAGAAGTGCTTACATAACAATAAAAGAGACTGTATGATTACATTCCAAAAGGTGCAACTCAGAGTAGCAACCCTTTTCTGACTAAGACTAAACTTATAAGACATTCCTTGGAGGAAGATGGACTTAAAAACAGAGCCAAAGTTTCACAGCCACAAGGGATGAGGGAAGGGTTTTCAGAATAAACTGATAACACCTATTAAGGAAGGAATACGGAAATTTGTACATGTGAGGAAAGGGAACTTTTCCTCGACCCTCTCAGAGTCCCTGACCAGGCCAGAAAAGCAAAGGCAAAATATTAAAGGCAAAAGCATACCAATTTAACAGAACTTTTACATGACACAGGAGCCTTCATAACTAAATAAAGACGGGAAGAAGCAGTTAAGCCTGAGCATTTTTATACTAGGTTTGATTGAGTGGAAGGCTGTAGAAAAATGTGGTAGGACAAATGGGTATGAGCTAAAGGTAGTAAACTAAAGGAGACTTAGCAAGGCCTGTTTATTTGGATTCCTTTGGCATCCCCCTGTCCCTCTGTCTTCTGAGATGAGGATGCTTATAGGAAAGGCCGCTCTCAGAGGAGGGTCTTTTGATCTGCTTTAGAGGAGAAAGAGGTTAAAGAGTCCTTTCGCATATGCAATTTCTCAAATTCCTTCAGCTTAAAATATTTAATATGCCAAGGCACCATATTTCAGGGATAGCATGTTGTGAACCACACCATAGGCCATAGCCAATGGTGGGACCCAGGAAAGGAGACATTTCTGGCCTAAGAAAAGATCCAATGGGAAAAACAGAAAGGTGGGAGGTTGTCAAGTAAGAAGGTCCCTAGAAGATAGAGAGTCTTGGGTGATCCGATGACCAACTCTGGAAAAGTTCTCCAATTTCATACTTTGTAAGGCATTTTTGAGTCTCTTATCTCACTGTGCCCTTTCAACAACTCCAAGAATTAAAAATTATTATCTCCATTTTAAAGAACAGATAATTTTCTAGAAGGTTAAGTCATTTTCCCAAGATAATAAACCGAGCAAGTACTGAGGCTGAAATCTTAATCCAGTTCTTAAGTTTCAAATTCAGTGTTCTTTTTACTACATGACAATGTTGGAAGATGAAGTGAAGGCCTGCTCTATCATCTAAAAAAATGCCAGCATGAGCCAGGGTCCTTCTCAGGGCTTCCCCAGCCCTCAGGCCCCAGCTCTAAATAACAATGCCATCTAATCATTAGAATTTCAAAGACAAAAGCCACAGCATCTCTTTATGATCACTGTGATAAATTAGGGCTCCTAAGCTTTCTACACACTCTCAAGGACTGGAAGATGTTAAGGGAAATAAATGAAAAATCTGTATATTGCCCCAGGCAAATTTTAGTTTATTTTATACAATCAATTCATATTTCAGTACCTTAGCCTTTTGCTAAGGCTTGAAGGCAAAAAAAAAAAAAAAAAAAAAAAAGTGGAGTGGGGGAGGGAGAGAAACTGGAATACCAAAGCTGGAAAAGCAGAGCCCACTGTTGGGTACTGTACCTGCGTAGAGGACCTTACAGCAGGTCCAAACGGAGCCATCTGAATGTATTTTTTTAGACTGGGTCTGAAAAAGAAGGTTGAAGAAGAGACTTAACTCTTCCTACTCATGGAAACGTCGTCTGAGAAGTGCCTGTCTATGCCAAGTTTGTGAGAGCAGAACTCCACTAGATTTCTCTCTCCTTGCTGAGATCAGACCCCCAACTGCACAGCTCACTCACACGCCTCTCTTAAAGGTTCAAAATCACAGGTAAGAAGGAGTACCTGAGAGGGAGGAATCTGGGTTCTGGCTGAATCCACATCTGCTGAGAAACTCCAAAAACTTTCAAAGTCAGAAGGGAGATGCTGTGGGAGCTGGAGAGTATTATGCTAAATGAAATAAGCCAGTTAGAGAAAGACAAATACCATATGATCTCACTTATATATGGACTCTAATGAACAAAATAAACTGATGAACAAAACAGAAGCAGGCATGGATACTTGGAAGAGAGTGACAGTTATCGGGGGTGGGGTTTGGGGGACTGGATGAAAAAGGATTAAGCAAAAACAACAACAAAAAAAACAAATATATACAGACAACAGTGTGAAGATAGCCAGAGGGAAAGAGGGGTGGAAGGTAGATGGAGGTAATCAAAGAGGGAAAAATGGTGAAGGAAAAAAACTTTGCTTGGGGTGATGGGTGCTTGATACAGTATGCAGGTGATGTTTTATTGAGTTGCACAGTTGAAACCTGCATTGTTTTGCGAACCAATGTCACCCCAATAAATTAAAAAAAAAAAAGAACAGAGGTGCTGTGACTGAGGTTTCAAATTAGGGAATGAAAGGAAAGTTAAGAGTCACTCATCAGGGTAGACTAATAACAGACATGTGAAACCCACCCACCTTTCAAGGGGTGGTAAGCATGCCACCTCCTAGAGGACAAATCTCCCCTTTCTCATCATTACTCCTGCCATGACTTCTAACCTATCATGTAAGTGTACTTAAGGGTGACACAAACTTTTGCCATAGCAGCAGAGGGGCAGGAAGGTGGGGCTGGCATTTAGATATTGTATTTTCTCTAGGATTGCACACCCAGCATCAGTAAATTATGCCCTGTGGATCTGTTTGTAAGACCTACAACCTAAGAATGTTGATCACTGTTTTAAATGGTTGAAAGAATCAAAATTAGAATAATATATTGTGACCTGTGAAAAATGACATGAAATTCAAATTTTGGTGTCCATAAATTTTACTGGAACACAAATAAGCCCATTTTTTAAATGTACTGTCTATGGCTGCTTTCACAGTACAACTCAGAGTTGAGTAGAAGTGACAGAGACCATATGGCCCCCAAAGCCTAAAATATTAACCATCTGACCTTTCACAGAAAAAGTTTGCTGAGCCCTCGTCTACATTGTAGTGAGAACTCACAACAAATATTTAGGTTATAAGGAAAAGAACAGGGTGTGAGGCAAGGTGAAAGAGAGGAAGGAACTGTAACTGAACAAACTAGGGCTTGGCCACGTGGCACTTTGACACATGACCCAACAATTAGTGTTGAAGGAAACAGGTTTTTATTAACAGGGTTCCAACCTCAGGAAGGTTGTGACCACTCCTGCTCAGAGTCCTGTCCTCACATGAGACCCAGCACTTCCCTTGCTCCCCAAAAGGCTACAAGGAAAAACCATGCCCAGAAGTTCCCCATATCCTTGTCTGTTCTTAACCTGGCTGAGCAAACAGATCTCCACCTCCTCTGGAATGTGCACTTGTGGGTTTCAGAGCTACCGTCCTCTTGGAGGAGTGAAGCAGCTTTCTTTCAGGATCTGGGGTATGTTGTCCTCAGCCTCCATGTAATGGTTCAGGAAAACATGTGCTGTGTTACACTGGATCACGGTGGAGCCCAAGGAGGCATACAACCCAAGAGTGTGGCTCCTCCATACATTGCTCAGAAAAGCAGAAGTCTGCAATTCAGCATTCCCAGTCACAGTTCAGCTCCAAGCATCTCCCACGAATTCATGCTTGATTAGGCAGGTTCCCGCACAGCTCCATCAGCTCTGCCGCTGTCTTCACCTTGTTACTCTAGACCTCGTGCATTCTCTTACTTCAAACCACATGACTTTCCCCTTACACACCAGACCTTGTAGCCAACTCTCATCTATACCCTTTCCAACCATGAGGCTTCTACCTCCTCTCTTTCAGCCTGACCTCATTTAAATGCTCAGTCCAGAACTGCCTATGTGACCACATATCCGTCCCATCCTAAAACGTGCCATTTTTGCCAGCTCCCTCACATCTTTTACCTTCTTTTGGCTGCCATCTTTAGTCAGGGCAAGAGTTCCCAGCAACTTCCAGGGTGGGCATCTCCCCCTGCCTCTCACGCAGGCACTGTATAAGCTCCCCAACTATCACAAGTCCCCAAATTCTCTTAGAGTCATACACACCTTTCACCCTGGGCTGTAGACCTCTTCCTTCAAAAAAGGCACTTTTAACTCGCCATTGTTATGCAAAGTGCCTTAAATGCTATATCATTCACTTCCCTTCCCTCCAATCAAGGTTGTGAGGAATATGTTCTACTATTTTCAGGGGACCCCTGCTCTGTACCCTGTTACAGAACCAAAGGGAGAGAGAGAGGGAAGGAGGGAGGAGGGATGAGAAAGAGAGGAAAATAATAGATATAAGAATGGGAAGTAAGAATAAGGAAAGGAAGTAAAAACAGCCAACAAAATTCATTTAAGGGCATAAAAGGGTGAAGAGGTCAGTCATTTCAGTTTTCAAAAACCATTGGGAGGAAGAATGACTATTTATGTCCCCAGATTCAGAAGCTCTCCTTGCTAACTGACTCAACATGGATACAGTCCAAGAAAGAATACAAGAGGACAGTTACCAAGATAGGCAATATTCTGGGCTGCAAAAGAAATTCAATAACTTTAAAAGGATTCAAGTAATTTGTAAAGTCATGTGGGCCTGAAATTTCTTTGAAGAAAAATTTTAATTACAAATTAAATTCTCTTAACTGATATATTTTTATAATTCTAATAAGTTATATTTTCCTTAAAATGTATACACTTCATCAAAATTTCAGAATTTTTGTCATGAAATTTTTTTTTCTAATTGTCTCTTGATAGTTCTTTTACCATCTACAGTAGCTATTCTAAGTTCTTTGTTCACTCCTGATATTGGTAATTTGTGCCTTCCCTGTTCTTTTCTTTATCAGTCTGACTTGTGGTTTTATCAGTTTTCAATCTTTCAGGGAACTAACTTTTGGCTTTATTGAGTTTTTCTATTTTTTATTTGCATTCTATTGTATTAATATTTTGGTCTCACTTAAAAACAAAGTTTTTATTTATTTTTAGAGAGAGGGGAAGGGAGGGAGAAAGGAACAGAGAGAGACATCAATCTGTTGTTGCCTCTCACGTGCCCCCTATTGGGGGCCTGGCCTGCAACCCAGGCATGTGCCCTGACTGGGAATCAAACCAGCAACCCTTTGGTTCACAGGCTGGCACTCAATCCACTGAGCCACACCAGCCAGGGCATGGTCTTACTTTTATTGTCTCCTTTCTTTTCCTTTTTTGAGTTTAATTTGCTGGTTTTCTCTAACTTCTTGAAAAGAATATTCAGAGCACTGATTTTCAGCCTTTTTTATTTTCCTATATGCATTTGTTGTTTTATATTGTTCTCTAAACAGAATCTTAATTGTATCACAAAAATTTTGAAGTCTGATATTTTGCTTATCACTGAGTTCTAAATATTTTTTTAAATTTTCATTGTATTATTCCTTTAACAATGTTATTAAGAAGTATTGTATATTGCTTAATTTTCAAGCAGCTGGGGACTTTCAAGTTTTTGTTATATATTTCATACATTGATCAGGGAATAAATTATATATTTCAATCCTTTGAAAATTTGTTGAGACTTGCTTTATGGGCCAGTATATGGTCAATTTTGTTATATGTTCTCTGTGATTTTAAAAATAAGTTGTTGGAGATGGATGATAGTGATGATTATACAACAATATGAATGTATTTAATGCCACTGATTCAATACATGTAAAAATAATTACAATGGTCAACTGTATATTTTGCATATTTTACAATTAAAAAAATAAGTTTTGGCTACCATGTTCTTTGTGTGTCAATTAAGTCAATTTGGTAAACAATGCTGTTTAGGGTTTTATATCTTTACTAACATTTTGTCTGTATTTTCCATCAGTTACTGAGAGAAGTGTGGTAAATTTTCCTACTGTGATTATGAATTTCTCTGTTTCTCCCTTGGACTGTTTTATACATTTTGAAATTGTTTTCTATATTTGGAGGTATCTACCAGGTGGCTATAAATCTGGCCCTATCACATCTCCAGTGAATTGGCCCTTTTGTCATTGGGATATGCCTATTTTCATCTCTAGTAATATTCTGTCTTAAATGTCTCCTTTAATATTCATACAGCTATATCAGCTTTCTTTCAGTAGGTGTTTTCTCACCCTTCTGAAAAAAGGGTTGCCCTTTCTACCTTTCTGTATTCATATGTTATGTCATGTCTATAAGAAAAATATGGTTGTGTTGGTTTTTTATTTAGTCTGACAGCTTAAATTTTTAAATTGATATATTTGGTCTGCATATATTTAGCAAAATTACTGCTATATGTGAGCTTAGATCTATCATCTTCCCATTTCCCCCTTCCTACAGCTGTTCTGTTTTTATGTCTTCTTTTTTTATAATTTCTTGACTTCTTTTGGGTTGAATGAATATATTTATCTATTCCTTACACCTACTATGTTACAAGTTCTTTAGTGTAAGTGTATGTATTTTATTTAGAAGCTACCTAGAGATTTTAAAAAAAAATTCTTGACCCATCAAAGTCTAATATAACTCAGACTTTCACTTACTCCTTGAAAATTCAAGTGCCCCAAGCATTTAATTCCATTCATTCTCCCCCCAACTTGTATGCCATTCAGCTAATTCTTTCTACATATTATTTTGAAATTAATATTTATGTATAAATATTAAATGTTTATTTATATTTATTAATATTTATTGATCTATCTACACATTCACTCTTATAATTTCTTCTATCTTCAACCTGAAATCACTGGAGAATACCTTTCCTTTACTACAGTTCTTCCAGTGACCCATCTTCTCAATTTTTGCTTATAAAATACCTTTTTTGCCTTCAATTTTTTTAAAGAAAATTATCACTGGGTATAGAATTTTAAGTTGCCAATTTTTATCATTTTTAATATAACATTAATTAATTGCTGGCTTCCACTATCATTGTTTAAAAGTCCATTGTTAATCTTGTTGCTCTTTCTCTCTGGCTACTCTTAAGATTTTCTCATTGTCTTTTGATTTCATCAGTTTCATATTACATGCAATTTTACTGTCTTTATTCTATTTTGGGCTAAGATTGCTTCTTTAATATGTGATACCTTTTAACAGTTTCAGAAACTCTTAGCCACTGTCTCCTAAAAAACTGCTTTTACGCAGTGCTCCCTCTCCCATTCTGCTGGGGTTACAATTACATATGTTATTCCTTCTCCCTCTATCCCTAGTTATTTTCTCTTTCCCTCATTTCATTCTTTTCACACCCAAATATTCATTCTGAATATACTCTTTTGACTTATGTTACAGTTTATTTGTTCTGCCTTCAGCTGTGGCTACCCATCTGTCACTGTTAATCTATCGACTGGGTTCTTAATTTCTATTGTACTTAAGTTCTAGAATATTCATTTGAGTGTTTAGTTTATACCCCAAATTCTCAGTCATTCCTTGAACATATCAACATATGGTTATTTGAAAATTCATGTCTGAAAATCCATTATCTGCATCCCCTCTGGCCTGTTTATATTGCATACTGTTTCTCTTAATTTTTTATCACATTATTTATATGATTGGTTATTTTTTATGGAGTGTAGAACATTGTATATGGAAAATCATTGTAGTAATTTCAGAATTAGGAGTATAAAGTTGTCTTCCAGAGAAGATTTCTATTTTCTTTAGAAAGATGACTAAAAGCACTGGCATCCTAGGTCACCTTATTCTAATAGGAGACTGAGATGATTTGAAAAGCTGGGCTTCAGTCCCAGCAAATAAGTATAAAATCAGTTTAATCCTACTCCAACCAAAAGGCTCATGTTTTTCAAGAGTTTTCATTCCTTCGCAGTCCCCGAGTGCCAATATTTCCCCCAGCTTCATGAGACTGTCAAGAGTTGTGCCCAGCTTCTCAATCTCCAAGTAACCACCCCCATGATTCCAACAGATGCCACTGGGGAATGTTTCTTCAAACACAGGGTATACCCATTGAGGATCCACAACTCTCTAGATGCTGGTCCTCTTAGTTGGTACTGTCTTAGTCACTCTACTGTGCCTTTCAACAAATGTTTTTCACATTGTTTTCCAGCGTTTCTAGTTGGTCTCAGTGAGATGGTTGTCAAAATTACTCAGTCCTCCCTTTAAAAAAAAAAGCAAAACTCTTGACAGGAAATATTTTTAGTTAATGAGTAACATGAAGTTTCCCTCACCCCACCCGAGCACTTTATCCCATCCTGATGTATTTCTAATCCCCCTGTCATCCATCCTTCAACAAAGTCAAAATTCAAGCCTAAGAGAAAGAGTGAAAAGTTTAAAAATTAACAATAATCTTTACTTTAGTCAGCAATTTCACATATTGTTTAATCTCACATAAAAAAATGATATTGTGTCACACTCTAGGCATGATGCTACAGAGACTCTAAGAATTAAATCAAATTTCCAAAGCATGGCCCAAGTTTGGACCCAAATCTCTCTAATTTCATGTTCAGACCCAATTTCACCAGATAGCAGAAGCTCCTGAAGGGATAGTGACTGCCTAGATATAAGCATGGTGAGGAGGTAGAAGCAAAAGGTGTTATTAAGAATCAGGAACATGAAACCCATGAAACCAGCTATCCAGGAGAACACATGAGAATTTTTAAAGCAATAAATTCAAATAAGCAGAGAGCATCACCTAGCCAAAACAGAATTATTTTTGCTGCATCTGGCTAAATAGATTCAAGGGCTTCCTGATGAATCATTTCACTGATGGGACCATTTGAATCTCTAAAAATCTTCCTTTTCTTAGGAAGCTACGTCCTGGTACAGGATGAATTACTCTTAGAGATAAATCATGGAGAACCTTGATCTTGTGATATTATGATCCTTTTAATGGTCCAGCCTCTTTGCTTAAACAAGACCGTCTATTCTCAAATCTCTTTATCAACTCAGTTCTTACTACATGCCAGACACTATGAGAGCAATACAATATAGACCAAAATAGACAAAGTCCCTGTTCTCATGGAGGTTACAATTTCATGGAGAGAATATATTTTATGAATTATCACATAAGTGGTATGATGGTGAATGTTTAAAAAGCAGCTCTTGGGGGTTGTGGGGAATGAACTCTGATTTACAGCATTTGCCTATTTGTTTAGTATAAAAGTTCCAGTCATGACTGATTTCAGGCCATCAGGATGCTGTCACTGAACACGAGAAGAGATATACACAATCAGCTCTCCCAAGACAGGCTCAAAAGAAACGACTGCCCTGCCCTTAACTATCTAAAAGAACTTGAATTAGGGTCCTGCCCATAATGGGAGATCATCAGAGGAAACCTCTTTTGACTATCTATAGGGCAGGACAGACTTCTATTTACTAAATATCTGTTCTTCTTATCATTCTGCAATGACACTGAAGCCCCCAAGGCACCTTGCCTCATCCCCAGTTCATGATGTCTTATAAATCTGACCCCTTTTTCTATCTCTGAACCTCTCATGCATGTGGGGACTCTGCCTCTTTCATGTATGTGGGGTTCCCATACCTATGTATATATTAAATTTGATTATTTTTGTCTTGCTTAAAAAACAAAGCACTACGAACCCACTCTAGTGCCCCACTGACCACAATAAATGGAAAAGAGATGTGTTCTGAAGCAAAGAAGCCCTATTCTACAAGATATGTAACAAAAGAATAATACTCAGTCTATATGGTTACAACAGGCATCTTTGGATAAATGATGCTTGTGCTGAGATCTGAAGGATGAGTTCATGTTAAACAGGTAAAGGGTGAGCAAGGGGCATCAGCCTGTGTAAAGGACCCACACCATGGAGCACAGCCCACACTCTGCCATCAGGGGGCTAAAAACAGCCAGTGTCAGGTGAGGAGGTGGGAAGTCTGTCTCCATGTTAGTCTATTCTGCTCTGTTTCCTGCCAGGTCAGTTCCTCAGTTCCCCACTGATAACAAAAGCTGGAGAATGTTCAAAGCCCCTAAAAGAAAAAAAAGTGTACTGGAAAGCGCTGGGGAGAACATTCTCCATGTGATGGGAGCCTAATCCTGGGACCAGCAGCCGCCTTCACCAACACTTGCATCAAGCTGACTAAAGGCACCGAACAAGATTCTGGATGTCAAGGGCCTGGCAGCTTCGCTCAGCTATTCTCAGCCAATGACACAGCTCCTCCCTCTAAAGTTTGAGAAATATTTTCTTATTAAACTTTTAAAAAATGAGAAAAATGTTACAAATGGGAGAGGGAGAAGAGAACAGAAAATGATTGCACATTGAAATAAATGTGCTACTTGAGAAAATTATAAGTGCCTAAAAACAGGAGTTTATAATGAAAGTGCCTTCTCAAGCATAGCTATAGCATCACTATTCTGAGGCGAAAATACAATAAACTACCCTATTAAATCTAAGGAGTTAGATTTAATAAGATGGGTGGTATATTAAATAAATGCCAACTGATTATTAAAGATCTTTTTATTGAGGATTTACAACTATGTCATCAAATAACTGAACAGCATTCAGGTATAATAAGACCCATATGAGAAACTTAATTTAAAGTAGTGCAAAGAACCAAAAACACTATTACAAACAGACCATGAAAAACTCAGAAAATAGATAAGTTAAGAGGCAAAAAACATCCCATCAATTTATTGTCAATAGTGGGGACTGAGGCAATGAGGGAGGACAAAATATCATTTACATATGAGTTAACTAAATAGCTATTCAAAAGCACTATAGCATGACAGAATGGCACATAGGTAGATGTGCCTTCCCCTAGGAGCTGAATGTTCCTCCCTTTTTCTCCTTTGAAAAAATAATTATTTTTAAATGTGAATTTTCTGTAGTAAAGAAATCTTTGAGTTTCTCAGAAAATTGTTCTGTCTTCCAAAGTGAAAGAAAGTGAGCTTTAAGAGCTTAAAAGGGTCTTGTGTCTCTGCCCCTAGACTTGCTGCTAAGGGGACTGGAGGAAGGAAGAGACAAAGAAATAAGAGTGGGGAGTGGAGAAGGAGGGAACTAGACAGAGAAGGAAGAGGGGAGGAGGAGAGAGAGATGAAGAGAAAGGGACGAGGGGAGGGAAAGGTGGAAAAGATACTTGCCTAAGAGTAAATATCTTTCTGGGCTTATCTCTCATACACTGTGGGACATCAAACAAGCTAATCCAAAAGTGCAGGCTTCATCAATCTTCCCAAAAGTCAAATTGAAGGGCTAAGCTATAAGATCTCTAAATTCTCTTTGAGTTCTCTAGTCCTTTATTCTATTCTCAACTCTAGTTCTTGGGTACTTTGGTCAAGTCCCCTGGAAAGGAAGAAAAACCTTGCAGAGAAACAAACTATCTAGGAATACAAGAGAGGGGCTAAGACCCAGAGACAGAGAGAACAAGGAAAAAGTTTCCAGAGTAATGTTTTTACCATCTCGGTTTATGTGGTCCTTTCTGATTTTGGAAGCTTTTTCATAGCAGTTGCCCCTCTCCTTCCAGCCTCCTTGTTTAGTGAACAAAGAAAGTATTATTATTTCCATCAGAGGAGGCAACTGAGCTCAGAACTTGCATGGTGCCTTGCCAATAAGTGAATCAGTCACAGGTAAGGGCTAAAGCTCTCCACATCTCAGTACCAGCCTGGTGGGCAGGTAGGGTAGGTACCTTACATGCATGTGCAGGATCTTCCAAGACAGGCCCTGGACACATGACTCAGGCAAGACAGATGAGTACACAGCTTCACCCCTGGGCCATCACTTCCCTTTGGCCCACAATAGGCAAAGAGTATTCTCCAAAGAGTAAGCAAAAATATACCCCAAAAACTGCACTATTGACAAATGACTCCATGTATAGCCCAGCTTTCAAACACCTGTCCTTAGTCACTTAATTTGTCCTGACCCGCCGCCCCCCACAAAAAAATCACCTGTACATCTTTGGTACTTAAGGTTTAAGACACAGGGATGTCCCCCATAAATCTGATCTCCCTCAGGACCTGTCAGTGACCCCTGCAGTTGCCACCTAGGAGTAATATGGCTACTCTCTGTTCCTTCCAAAAGGCTTCAGTTGGGATGAAGAAATTACCTGTAAAATATAATAAGCAGTTCCCTAGTTTCAGTAGGGAAAACCTCATCTAAGCTATGAACAAAAGGGGGAGCAGAAAACTACCAAAAAAATGAGGAGAAAGGGAAAATGTACATTTCTATATCTCCTGTAATTCACTGGCCAGGCTTATGGTGGTTCTATATTGTAGAGGGACATCCGTCAACACTAATCAATACACGTGGTGTTAGTCATGGATGATAAATTTGAAAGGGATTATAACTATAAACAGTGATCAATAGAGACTTGCTGAAGGAGACGGAGAGGAAAAACAACCTTAAAATGTTACACGGTTAATAAAGTAAGGAGGGCAGGTCAGTCTTAAACAAAACTCCAAGAGACCTACAACGTTCTAGTAACTTCTCTTATGGGAGATAGGATGGAAGGGGGAGTGGATAAATAATCCTCCCCCAGACCTTTTCACAAGGCAATTGCTACTAAAAGGGTGCGTTATTAATTTACAGCCTATTCGCTGATCCTTTTGGTTGGAAGGCACATTCCCATTAGCATTTGGTTGAAGATTTGTTTCTGGATCCAAGCTGGCACCATTCAAAGCCCCCAGAACACAGCTTGCCCTTTCCCTGCCCCCACCTCCCTTCCTCCGGTCTCTTCTCTTCTCCCCTCCTTTGATTTCACCCCCGGCACATGACTGAGCAGTGCATTCACAAGCATGACATCCCTCTCTGCAAACAAATATATCCTGAATCCAAGCAAAAAGAAAAAAAAATGCAGGGAGCCTCCGCTGCTCACCCATAGATGAATGGAACTATCCGTCTTGTCACCCGGGGGTCGGAGTGAGAGGTTACTCCGAGTCTATACCTTAGCTTCTCTGCTGACGTTTGCAAGCAACTTCCTTAAAAATAAAACAGAATAAAGGGTGAAAAAAAAAAAAAGAAGGCTGCCACATCAAGCCCTCAGCCGGTCCCTCTAGAACCCTTCCCAGATTGTGTCTTCTCACCACCTTTGGAGTCACAGCTCCAGGCCTGACATATAAATTTTTTTTCTGCTGACCTTTTAGTGTCCTTTCTGCCAGAGTGTGTAAACCATAAGCTGATATATGAAGGCAATTTTTACTGGTGCCACTTGTATCTGAGTGATTGCACACACTTTACGTTTCTGGCCTGCCACCCCTCCCACCTTTTGAAGATCTCTCTATTTTCTTTTAAGGGAACTGCAACAAAGGTGAAAGCAAGTTTAACTGCTTCAAGACTTTGATGGCCAGAAGCACCTGTTTGCAGGATTCATAACTGACCAGGGCCCATCTTCAAAGCTGGAATTTTCTTCGCTGCTCCAGGGATCAGCAGGGCAGAAATAATAGGCAAGGGAGGTTAAAGTGGCTCTTCTCCCCACCACTCCTCAACCTCAACCAAAGCTGACAGACATCAAAGCTCCAAGCCTTGTTGAAGCCTCAGAGGACACAGAGCCACTGTGTCCATAAATTCTAACAGCCTGGGCCCCTGGGGACTTTCCTGGTCAGGGTTCAGGGTGTAGGGAAGTGGAGGTGAAGGAAGGAGTGGACGTAAAGCCAGAGACGACACCTAGCTGGCGGAATCACAGAATCCCGTATACTACCACCCTGCCACTGTCCCATCACTCCCTCAAAAGCCAATGCTGCTGTTTCCTCTCAGCATACCCACAGGTTCAGCCCTGCTATGCTCTGAGACATACCTAGGCCTTGGAAGAGCAACTATAAGAAGCCACAGGAAAGGCAGTATTTGCTCTTCTTATTCCAAGCTGGGATGAAAGATAGAGAAGAAGTGTAGAACCTGACCATCATTGCCACCATGGTAATGCATGTAGTAGTGCATGTAGTAGCTCACAAAAAGTCAGGCCTCAAAGCCGGAAGCAGGAGGGCCCTGATATAAAATTCATGCTGAAGGAGGAAGTATAAAAGACTTGGACTGAATTTGATGAAGCTCATTGTTGACTAGTCTACTAATGTCCTCTATGTAGGAGCAGCAATGATGAGTGAAATTTGCAATGGGAATGTGGCTCCTTATGGCCTCCCACCCATCATGGCATACTGCCCTTCCATTACCATCCTGGAGAATCAGGGTTTGATTTCATTAAGGGCCCAGTGGGTCTGATTTACTGCAGCATGACTCAGTAAGAATGCCCTGCCTACCTTAAATAAGATGCATGGTCACTCTCAACTACTGGACCCCAATTGTCCCAAGATCTAGGTAGCCCGTGAGGATGACTCCTAAAAGACTGCCCTCACCATAAGGTCATTCCTTGCCAGTGTGTCTTAACCATTTGTAGGAGATTGCAGTTATTTACTACTAATAATAAAGTTCTAAGATTAAAAACTTTTAAAAACATATTTAAACAGATTCTAGTTGACTTACTCACTCCATGTATTTAAATTTAAGTGATAAAGAAAGCAAGGACACGTAGCCAGTGTTTGGGAATTGCCAAATCTGAAGACCATCTGATCTGTGTCAATTGGCCGTAGGTGAAAACGGCTACCATGCAGCACAGTGGTGATCATAAATTATTGCAAGGCTGTACCTCCCCCACAACATTCTTGAGGTGGAGTTCAAAATTTGGACATTGTTTGGGAGTATTTTGAGTATGTAAACATCATCCATCATTGGTGTGGCAGCTGAGAAAAGGGTAAGAAGTTATGGATAAATTGTGGGGTGGGGATAGGATGCAGGTAAATGGTCAGTAGGCCATGCCCCATGATAGACCGAGTAGTTCATATAATAGACCACAGAGCCATGTAGTCGAGGACCACAGAGCTGGAAAGCTAAGGAAGTTACAGAAAAGAAGTGCTGGGAGTCATAGCTTCCTCCTGCTTCCAAGCTGAAGCACTGTTTAAAGTAAGGATCCCAGCTCCAAGGGCTACTGAGGACATGGACAGTGGCATTCATGTTTTTCCAAACTTCGAGAACTCCAGGACAGTGGAGGTGATGCTGAGTGCTCCAGCTTAAGCAACTTCCTCTTCAACAAGTGGTGACAAGGCTTTGAGAGGTACTCCAGTGGGGACCCGAGGGAAACAGCAATGGTGGAAGCCCCAGGCATAATTTCAGAATGAGTAGAAGGGACTAGCCCTGCCTGAAGCTTGGCTGGAGACCTTGGAAATGCCTGTGATGGGCAGCTTTGGGGTTAGCCAAGCAGAGTTCCAAGGGACAAAAGTCCTCGGGTGCCAACTGCAGGGCTGAGTGAGTTAGAAATTGGGGCTAAAGAAACAGGAGCATACTGTTAACCTTAATCAAGACAATTGATAGACATGCAATCCTATGTTGGGAACTGCCCTGCCTGGTATCAGAAGCTGTAACCCCCACCAAGGCTAAGGTTGAGGGAATGACCTTGGACCATAAGCCAGCAAGGAGACAAAAGCTTATCTCCCTGGCAGGAGTGCTGCTTCTGCTCCTTTTACTTCACCCTGCCTGACCCCCAATGCTTGGTCAGTTAGCCAATGATGGGTAAGATTCCCCAAAGGGGGAAACGATCTAAGACAGGCACGATCACATGGGAGGCCCCCAACAAACAACTTTGGGGGCTACAACAAAAGGGGGTGATAGACCCTCTCCCCTCGGCTTTGACATAGCCTGAGTCCTCATTGTCTGCGAGAAAATCTCCTAATCTCTTGGCTGTCTTACTTCCCTTGCTCCACCTAAGCCTGAAACAATGACAGAGGGTGGTGCAGCCCTGTGCTGGAAAGGGCGGGTTCCCTGGGTGATCAGGCCTAAGAAAGAATATGTAACATCCTGTGAAACCTGCTTTGTTTAGAATGCTCTCAATGAAGTGATAAGGGTCCAAGCAGGAAGTAAGTTTGTTCCTCAAAGTTTTACAGCTCTTTAGTTATCTGACCCTGACTCAAAATACGCCCTCAGACTTCCTTGTTATCTATTGTTTGATCCTTACTTCCTAGCAATGAGTAATGAGCTTTACCTGAATTCTTATGCAAACGAACCCAATAAAAAGCCTGCTCCGGCGGGAGAATGGACCGCTCTCCCTTAGGGGCGCTCTCCCCTAGGGAGGGTGGCCATGGCACTCCCCACTAGAGAGAGTGGCCGTTCCGTGCCTGTTTCCCCACGGGACCTGGTTGTCTCTGTGTATGTTTTTCTTGTATTTTGACGAGCCATCACAGCATTCCATGGTCACTGCTGGTCAGTGGCCAAGTCAATCCTAGGAGGAGGCACTGAGGGACAGACTTCAGACAGAAAATTTATTTTCATTAAGCATCTCAACGAGTCATTGATCCAAAAAGTTAAACATACAAGCAACATTGTGGTATTTTACTACATTTCACAAGTGAGAAAACTGAGGCTCAGAGAGCCTGAGTGAGTTAACTAGTAAGTGCCAGAGCCCAGAACTACCAGTATCCAAAGCCACTGACCTTTTCCGAACCACATGCCATTTCCCAGGCACATTTAGCCTTTCTCAAACAGAATGGGTGGGACTCAGGTATTAGAAGAGGAAAAAGATGTTCTGATCCCTCAATCCTGGACTCAAACAACTTTTGAACTATTGAGAATACTATACTGTTTTCACTGGCCAAAGAGCAAAGGCCAAGCAAGATTGAGAAAGGTCAAAAAACTGGGAAAAAAAAAGGGCTTAATCAGCAAAGTTGTGCCAAAATTAGTTGAAGACACAGCCTGTGGTTCATTTTTGTCATTCCCATCTCCTAACTCCCTCAAAGTGATGGTTTTGTGCTTTTCCTCTTGACTACGTAGTAAAGCTGATAGTTCTTCCTGGCCCAACTCCTCATTTGGCAGAGGAAAAATGAAGGAAGGATGAATAAGAAACTGCTCAGAGAAGGGATGTCCCCAGGGAAATCCAGAGAAAAAGCCAATTCACAGTGGCATAAGAGAAGGTGCTCCAATCTATTATTTCTTGAGGTAGATGGAGGTGTCAAGGACCCAGAGGTTTGCTATGAGTGCTTTTCACAATTTGAATGAAAAGACAGTCTTTTTGACAGAGATGTCAAAACAGGGGTTTAAAAGTGCCTTGTCCCACAAGCAAAAACTTCCCTTACCACTCAAGAGGGATGATTCACTAAAGATCTCCTATTCCAAAAGTCAGTCCGTTCATAATTCACTTATTTGTTCACAATGTATTTATTGAGCTCCTGCTCTATGAAGGACACCATGCCAGAGCTAAAACAAACGTGGTCCTTAACCCATAAAACTGACAGTCCCACAGGGAAGTTAGACACTGGGCACATAACCATACAAGGAAATGTGAAAGGAGAAATACATGATGCAATGAGAGCTTATGATAAGGAATTATAATTGAGTCAGGGGGAGGAAGAGGATTCCATGATGAGTGGACAGAGAGATGAGATTGAAGAGGAGTTGTTTAGGTGAGTGGGGGTAGGGAGAGAATTCCAAAAAGAAAAACCAGTATATGCAAAATTTCTGTGGCAGGAGAGGGTATGGCAAGAATGCTGGTGTAGCTGAGACCAGAGAGAGGAGAAGGAGATATAGGGCAAGACTGGAGACACACGCAGAACCCTGACCATGCGGAACCCTAACAATGGACTATGGTAAAGACTGAGGTCTTCATCTAAAAACCAATAGAAAGCCATTGAGGCATCTTTAGCTGAAAGAAAAAGTGACATAATCAGAATTTTGGCTCAAAAACATCACTTTGGTTTCTGTGTAAAGAATGAATTTGGATGAGACCAGAATGAAAGAGGATAGCCAGTAAGGAGGTTGTTGCCACCTCCAATGAGATTATGGTGATTTGGAACAGGACATTAGGATGAAGGCAGAACACAGTAGACTGGCTTATGTTATTTGGGAGGTCATTCAACAGATCTAGGCAACGGGCTGATTAAGGGAGATGCAGAGGGTTGAAGGAACAAGGATAATTTGAAGTTTTCTGGCCATGTGAGCAAAACATTTCTCCTAGAAAGCAGAAGTATAAAATTTTCCTGTCACAGATACATAGATTTTTGAGGGGAGAAAGCACCACTGTTGCTGGAGAGAAAAACTGAAAGGAATAGAAGGATATCCTAGAGACCTATAAGGCCACACCCTACTCAAAGATGGCCCAAAGATCCATAAATCCATATACTGCCTCTCCCCTCTCCCCTCCCCACCCCCCTGTATCACTGATGCATATCAGGGTGCTTGGTATATGGGGGGTGGAGGGAAGAGCAGGTGGGATCTGAAGACCAGCTGCACCAAGAGTGATAAGTTTGCCCTTCAACAAGTCTCATGACCTCTCTGCTCCTCATCTTGAGGGCTGTGAACTAGATTCATGGTTTTAAACACTTTTCAGAAACCTAGTTTTCTAGAGCATATACATGGCCACTTGGATTTATGACCCAATATGCACCTCCCTCCACTTCATTCCATCCCAAACTACCAAATACTTACTTCTCTTTTTGGTGTGTTTATCTCTAAGGCTCTTGAAGAGGCAGTAGCTTACCTTTAAGGGGGAAAAAAGTGTATCCCAGAAAAAGAAAGATTTGAAAACCACTAAAATACACAATTGTGAAGACAGGCCTCAGATCTCTAAATAGAATAGAAATTCTATTTTCTGTGTCCTATATGGAAAAGAAAGTAAACTTCTAGAAGGAGAATACCAGCTCTTCACCACAGAGGGTGAAAAAGATGACCTCCAAATTTAAAGCCACTGTCATAGCATCATTGCACTCAGGGAAAGACTCCATACTCACCACTTTTCATGACCTTCCAGATGTCACTAAACCTCACCCTTCTGGTCTGTTCCATGCCCTCAACAGGCCCATGGGAGGCAAGGGAGAAACTGTCAAGATGAATTAAGAGCCTTTCTCTGCTCCACCCTCCTGTAGCCCACTGTTCTGTCTCTCCTGTCTTCTGAGTCTCTCCAGTTCTAGGAGAAACTCTTCATTACTGAGAGCAGCCAGGAGCTCAGAGTAGCTCTTGATTGATGCTGTCAGTTAGATGAAGAGCTCTTGTGGCAGAAACTGTCTTTTCTTCATTAAATTTGCAAACATGCCCAGGAGCTAGTCTGTGAGCTGCTTATCAATAAATGGAAATACACTGATAGACCCAAATTCATGCCAGACTTTGATTGAGAAAGGACAGATACCTTGCCAATATCCATCTCAAATAAGAATTCCTAAGATCCCCTGTTTTCACTCAGACATCGGTTCTAGTGTGAGGCTCTCCTCAAGATGGGTCATCACTGTGACAGCTTCCAATCCATGGGATGGAAAGTCTTCCCTTATACACAGAGGTCTTGCATCTCTTATTCTTTCCCAAGACTATGAGAGGAACTGGATCCCTGAGGAGGGGATGGTGGCAGAGCTCTGATTATGTCACCAATGACTCAGTTGTGAGGGATCTCCCTCAACACAGCCTACAGGGACTTCAGGAAAGCTGAAGCTAGTAGAAATTGGGTTTACCAAGACTTCCAAATGCCTGTGCAAGACTGTAGGACAAGAGGCAGGCCTTGCTAATGGGCCAACATTAAATGAAGAGAGAAAGGTAGGATAAAAGAAAGAAGAGGGGAGGAAAGAAAACCACTTGTAAGAGCCAAGCAGGACATCTTTTAACCTTCTTTAGAAAGCAAAATTAAAAAGAGCTCTACTTTCTGACATCAAAATCAAGAGAACAAGATCATAAATAATAAAAATTTTATAAAGCACAAGCACCAAAATTGCCATCAAGCCAACAAGCAATAGCTCAAGAGCTCTAACCTACAGTTTTGAGCAACTGACTTTCAAAGTGATTGTTCACCCATCCACCTTGATTTCATTGTGTGGGGTAATGTCAATATTGGCTGGCATTTATAAAATTCCAGCTGTGAGGAGATAATGCCATCAATAAGAGTGTCTGGGCTATGGGGTAAGGACATGGGAAGGAGGCCTTTCTTGCATGGTTTAAATCATGATTTTCATTTTATTGCAAATTTTTTCCCTCTCATTGCCAGGCTTTGCTCTTTTCTTGCCAAGTAGACTTACTAGTCATTGAACTGCAGCTTCTCAGAGGCACAAAATGTAGTGGTGACAAGCCATGTTATGTCTCTGAGCACACTACTCCTATTCTCCCAATGTCTAAGAATTTGGGGCCTTCACTGATGCTCATTCAAATAACAACCCTTCATGTCAGAGTTTTGTAAACATGCTTTTCACCATTCTATTCAACAGATATTAAGAGCCGGCATTCATTCATTCAGTCAGTCAGTCAGTCATCTACCACTGACTGACCACATATCATGAGCCACAGTCTCCCTTCCCCTATGTGGAGATGGAAGAAAGAAAACCATTTCAAAACAACATTAATAGGACACCATGGGACATGGAGAGCGTCCTACCAAGACCAGGAGGTCAGGAAAAGCCTCCCACAGGAGAGAAACCTTGAAAAGCATCTGAAAAGAAAAGTTGAAGCTGGGAAGAGTATATAGAGAAAACAGAACTCCCAGACAATAGGAGAACCATGTCTAAAGGCCCACAGGGCAGAGGCACAGAACATGATGCATTGGAGGAATCATCACAGTAATAAATTATGTTAATGGAGCACTTACTCTGAGCCAGACCCTGTGGTGAGCACTTCACAGATATTAGTTCATTTAATGTTCACAACAACCCTGGCAGGTATGTATTACTCTTATTTTCAGATAACATATTAAAGAAGTTAATTTCCCCAAATCAGGCAACCATTAAATAGGACTTGAACTGTTTTTCTGACTCCAGAGCCCACATACAACTGCTGTGGCAGACAGCATAAGCTTAGCTAGAGGGCAGGGTATATGGGAAAGGTGGGTGGTATTAAAAATGAGGGTTAACAGGTATATAGGAGCCTTGCATGCTTACTAAGCAGTCTTGTTTGATATCATTCAGTAGTCTTTCAGAAGCCAAGATGGATTTAGGCATAAATGAGAGAGGATTAGATTTGGAAAATCACTCTTGTGACAAAGCAATGAATCATAATAGTGAATGAGAAAAGTCATCTCTTTAGCATTTTATACAAAGGAACCTTTTCTGGTTTATCTCCGTAAGCCTCCCCACCCCTAATTTAAAAAATAAAATAAAATAAAAATGGAGAAAAGGCACAAGATATTTTAATTATAAAGTATAGTACAGACTTTACTTTCAGCCAAGGTTGAGTAAAAGAGATAGGATTTAGACTCCTGCCTGAAACAACAAAAAAGCAGACCACATATATATAGTACCTACATATATACTATATATGTATATATACCTACATACTTGTTTTCAAAACATTGGATATCAGACAGTGAAGGTCAAGGATCCCTAAAATTGCCCTAACTTACTGCCTGGAGAGTTTCCAGGTTGTGATGCAAGGAGGGGGACACACATGGAACCCAGTGTTTTTCTGAGTTGAAGACAAGGAGCTGGGAATCCTAGAGGCAGTTTGAGTTTTTAGGGCAGAGTGGTAAAGAACAAGCAAAGAGAGAGAAAGAGACAGACAGACAGACAGAGAGACATACAGACAGACAGACAGAGACCTGAGGGAAGTCCCTCCCTCAAGTTTAGCTGAGTACTGATCAGCTCAAAAACATGAGTAAACTACTCAAGACCAGGGGGAAAATCATTTGAAAGTATTAGAGATAAAAAGAAACAGCACCTCTTCCACTAGCCACAGTATAAAATCTCATAATTATACCAAGAAGGAGTTTGCCAGTTGTGTGTAAAATTAACCATAGACTACAGTGCTCTGATCCTGCCTAACAAAGCATAGAAACAAGACATGAAAGGCTCAAACTATTTCCAAGTAATTTAATACTATCAAAAAAGCTAAAAAATATTAATAAGAATAATAAAACATGTGACACCTAACAAGGTAAAAATTTTAATACCTGATATACAATTTAAAAAGACCAGGCACGCAAAGAAACAAAAAATATGACCATAATAAGTAGAAAAATCAATCAATTGAAATTGACTCAGAATTAATACAAATGATAGAATTAGTAGACAAGGACATTGAAAGAATGATTAAAACTGTATTCCACATATTCAAAAAGGCAAAGGCTCAATTTAACATGTTAATTGAGACATGAGAGATGTTTTTAAAAGTCCCAGATCTAACTTCTAAAGATAAAAACCACAATATCTGAGATGAAACATATATTAAATTAAAAATAAATTAGATGTTGCAAAAGAGCACATTAGTAAACTTGAAGAAATAGCAATAAAAACTGCTCAAAATGGAAAAAAAATCTGTGTTAAACTATGTCAGGTCTAATATTTATATTATTTTAGTCTCTGAAAGAGGGAAAGACATAAAACAATACTTGAAGGAATATTGGCTAAAAATTTTCCAATTTTGATGAAAATTATAAATCCACAGATTCAAAAATCTCAATTCCAAGCACAAGAAACATGAAGAAAAATACACTAAGGCACATCGTAACCAAATTTCTTAAAACCCAATAATAAGTAGGAACAAAAAGACACATTACATCCAGAGGAACAAAGATGACAACAGATGCAGATTTTTCTTGGAAACTATGCAAACTACACACAGTCAAGTGGCATCTCTACGGTACTGAATGGGAGGAAACTGTCAACATAGAATTCTTTACCTTATGAAAAATAAAGGCAAAATAAAGATTTTTCAGACATTCAAAAGCTAAAAGAATTCATTGTCAGTAAATATGCATTATGGGGATTTTAAAGGAAGTACCTCAAGCAGAAGGTGACAGCAGACGTAAATCCGAATCTACACAAAGAAATGAAGGGTACCAGAAATAGTAAGTAAATGAATAAATGTAGACTTTTTAACTTATTATTTAAATTAATTTAAAAGATAAAAACTATTTAAGCAAAAGTAATAAAAATGTACTTTGTGATTTATAGCATGCCTAAAAGTAAAAATTTTGGTAAGAATAGCACAAGGGCTAATGGGAGAGAAACAGAAGCACATCGCTATAGTTGTTGTCATCCTAATACTATACACAAAGTGGCATAAACTACCTGAAGGTGGGCTGTGATAAATTATGACATGTACTATAACCTGGGCAACTATAACTGGGCACAGTTTCATGTTCACAGGATAGACAGATTTTGGAAAAGCCCCTTTGGAGAGTAGAAGCACACAATACAGACAAAGTTCATGGTGAGGTGCTCACAAGGTACAGTGCGGCTGGAGCTGTTTTTGCTCCATTTTCCACTTGTATTTCTGACTCCCAAGCAGAACAGTTCTCTCGAATTTTATAATGGTAGGGCTGCCCACAAAATGACATGGTGAAAATGTAATCATTATATCAAATATCCTTCCAGTTTATCTTTTTTCTTCTTGATCAAAGTATTATAATTTGTTACACCATTAAGTGAATTGTATTTATACATTATAATTTAAAGCTGATCACTTATACTTGACAACTCTATCATAATTCTTATGGTTTTAGATTTTGTCCCTTTGGAAAGGTAAGGGGCAGGAAGACATGGCATACGTTTTCTTAAGGGAATAAAATCTCAGGAATGTGTTTGTGGGAGGGATCTTTATTGTTTTGCTGATTTGAACAGTCCAGATATGCTTTAAAACATGACATAAAATCTTTGAATGGCCCTAACTCTGGCATTGATGTTTTTCTACTGCCAAGTGCCTAAGGGCAATGATATGTTGGCTTTAATAAGTCTTGACAAAATATAGAGGCTGCTGTTACCCCACAAAAGGTGACAATGTGGGCTTAGATCTTTGGTCCATATTCAATCCCTGGTTTCATCCTGGCCAGGTGAAACAAGACCTTCTCTTGGAGGTGCTATTACAATATTCAGCAGCAATGCCCTAAGGTAGGGCCTGTACAACTCTGACAAGAATTCTATAGGATTTCTCATGGCCCGGAGAGGCCCAGAAGCATTTTACTGTTGGCAGGCAGATTTGGCTTGAGTGTTGTGTCAGGCGCTAAATTATTGGGTGGAGAGTGCTGTGTATTCTTCCATTGTTGGATGCAATGTTCTGTAAAGCTCTATTATGCCAAGTTAGTGGACAGTACTGGTTAGGTCTTCTGTATCCTTATTGATTTCTCTCTATATGTTCTATCTGTTATTCAGAGTAGGTGCTGAAATCTCTAATTATAATTTTCTGTGTTTTCTCTTTGCAGTTTTATCAGATTTTATTTCACATTTGGAAATAGTTATTAGGTGAGTAAATGTATAAAATTGTTATGTCTTATTACTAAGTAGACTCCTTTGTAATTATTAAATGATTCTCTTTATCCCTGGTAATATTCTTTGCCATGAAAGCTAAATTACCTGATGTTAATATAACCACTCCAGCTTTCTTTAGATTAGTGTTAGTACAGTATATCTTTTCTATCAATTTACTTATAATACACATCTATCTTAATATTTAAAGTAGGTTTCATATAAAAAGTACATAGTGAGTCTGCACATCTCTGTCTCTTAATTTTAATATTTGACCATTTACATTTAATGTGATTGTTGATATGGTTCAGTTCAAATTTGCCATCCTGCAATTTGTTTTACATTTGAATTATTTGTTCTTGCTCCCTTTTTCTTCCTTTTTTGGATTAAATAATTTTATGATTTCATTTTATCTCTATGGTTACTATGTACAATTATTTCTTTTATTATATTAATGTTTGCCCAGCCTGTCAGTCTTGATTGATTCAATGGCTTTTTAAATTAATTTAATCATTCAAGTTAAAAAAATAGATCTTTAATCATGCTGATAAAAAGATAACATTGAACTAGGGATATGTCTATATATTTCTGGAATCAAATTGGGATCTATAAGCTACTGAAAATATCTTGCCCATATGTCTATTCACACAAAGACTTAAGCACTATTAAATGCTACTTAAAGGCCTCAGGAAAAGGCAGTCGTGTGAGACAGTGATCAAGAGAGGAGTGAGGAGGGTGCCACCATCAGTTACTGAGAGGCCTGCGACATGCCCAGTGCTGAGTGTCATGTACAGAACAAAGTGGGAGTTAGGGGTACTGACAGCCCCACACAGTCAAAAATCTATAGAGAAAATATATATATATATATATATATATATATATATATATATATATATATACTTAACCAATAGCCTACAGTTGATGAGAAGCCTTACCAATAACAGTCAATTAACTCATATTTTGTGTTGTATGTATTGTGGACTAAACTCTTACAATAAGGTAAGCTAGTGAAAAATGTTATTAAGAAAATCACAAGGGAGAGAAAATATATTTATATTATGAATTTAAAACACTCCTCATATAAATTGATCCACACAGTTCAAACCCATTTTATTTAAAGGTCAAATGTACATCATTTATGGAATCCTCACCACAGCTGTACGTGGTAATTGTTATCCAATTTTACAAGATGCATAAAGTAAGACCTAGATGACAATTTATTAAGTTGGCAGAGTAACACAAATAGCAAACAGGGTAGAAGAGACTAGAATCCATATCTGCTTCACCTAAAGCCCATGTACAGATGACAGCACAGATGACCTCGAGATGACAACTGTCAGAAATGATGTCCCTACCATCTAACATAGTGTCTGCCTATTAAAAAGTGAGTATTTGGTAAGTGTTTATTGAATGAATGAATGAATGAATGAATGAATAAGAAAATGAATAAGTGAAAGTGGACTCAAGTCAGCCAGCCTCAGAGGGTGTCTATGTTGATCCTAAGGAATTCCAGTCAAGTCATAGATGTATCTCCTTTTATAAAATGCTGTCCCACCTCCCAAATCCACCCTTGGCACACTGCACAACTTTTTTTTGGTGTGGGGGTGAGAGCTCTTAAACCCTTCCCTCCCCTCCAAAAAACTTCCTGCATTTCCAATCTAGTAAGGAGCCAATAAGGACCTCTTTCTCCACAGCTGGGATAGATTCTACTAATGATAACTTAGTTGAAACAGCAAGTTTTCAAAAGTTAGGAACTCTAGATATAAATATGTGAATGGCATCCATAGGCATATGCTGGGTCTGGTCTTATATCAAATGAAAGAGGAAAATCACAGGCAGAGCCTCATTTTAGTTCAGGAATAAACTCAGTAGGCCTTCTTGATGGAGTGGCAGAACTACTTAAGCAGGATGACAGTTCAGCTCTTAAATCAGTTTAGGATTGATTTTTAAAAGATGATATGAATTTGCATGTGAACCGAGAGTCACCAAAGACTGTCCTCAATGTTGCCACACAACCTACAAGATCTCTGACAGGGCAAAGAAGGTAAAGGTGATATTTAAGCTTAGTTCTAGACTGGAGGAGTATTTCAGGCTTCTGAAATCAGGGTGTGAGCCCTGACTGGTGTGGCTCAGTTAGTTGAGTGTTGTCCCACAAACTGAAAGGTTGCATGTTCAATTCCTAGTCAGTGGATATGCCCTAGGTTACCGAGGCATGTACAAAAGGCAACCAAGTGATGTTTCTTCCTCACATCGATGTTTCTCTCTGTCTCTTTCTCCCTCCCTTCCCTTTTCTAAAAAATAAATAAATAAAATCAGGCTGTGAGCACAAGTCAAATGTCAGGCCGTTGGGGCTGCCCTCTGTGAGCCCTCTGTCTCCTTTTAGGCTCATGTCTTTATTCTCAAGATTAGACATGAACTGTAGTACACATTGCACAGGGAATCTAGGCCATTAACATTAGATGCTAAAGTTGTTGCGAACTAGGATCTCTGTTCATAAAGATGAACTGCCTGTCCAGCAGGTACTCCCCTTTGACCCTGATTACAGCAAGAAGACTCAAAGTTGATTTGTTAAATAAAATAGTTGTGATCTCTTACATTTGAATTATGCCTTACAACTTACAAAGGCTTTCATTTTCATTATCTCATGGGCAAGGCCCAACAGGCCTGACAGGAAGGCAAATAAATAAAAGTGTAAACTATATTTTTTTTAGCCACTTTGAGTACAAACACTGAAAATCCAAGAAGAAAAGAAAATTGAAAATTAGAAACATAAACCTATAACCATGACCAAAAAGGAGAGAAACAAGTGGATAGAGAACCTACAGAGCAAAGCAGCATACAAATTGGAGCGATCGATATAAATCACAAGAAAACCAAAGCTACAGATCAAACTCTAAACTACACCAGCCAATTCTGAAATAACTACTCATGTCTCTGAATACAGGAACAATGCAACTTCTCTGAGATAAATCACTGACACTAATTACCTCCAAAGATTTGGTGAGCACACAGCCTCTGTTTTTATTTAGGCAGCAAGGCATTGTAAAAAGAAATCTTAACTTAGGCAGAATGTTCATCCCTGTATTGTTTTTCTAATTTCTTCTAATTCTGGTCCCACTTCAAAATGAGCTGTCTCTACCTCAATACACCCACTCCATCCTGGTTATCACCACCACTTACTGCACAATGAAGAGAACACCTTTGTGTGAAGTGTCATCCTGCAAAGCACTATGTAATGGTGCAAGATGATTGCTACTGGATTAAATAAAATAATCTTTTATAAATATAATATAATACTATATTTATAGTATTATAGATACTAGATATATCTATCTATCTATCTATCTATCTATCTAGCAAAACTTGTTTATATCTCTGAGCCTTATTCCTCAGAGAGAGGAATCAAGAGCAGAGGGGAGGACATTGTTGGACTGGGTCATCTTTATAGACTGGTTTACAACAGACCAACAAAACAAACAAATAAATAGCATATATTAGTTTACTCGCTTGTAATGATTAAAAAGAGAGAATGAACTGCCCCACCCAATGCCTGACAGGATCTCTGAGCACCACCAACTCACAAAAATGTTCATGCTAGGGTCCCTCAGCCCTTTATAATTCGAACTCAAAAGTCAAATTTAATATTTTATGATTAAAATGAGAGATAGTTCAAACTGGAAATTAACTAAAAGTCAAGTATTTAACTATTACATAGGGTAATATTAGTGCATTCAGTAAATTTAAACAGGCTTCCAACCCATAGTTAGTTGGTCCTTCAGTAATCTAACAAAATGATAAGGCTGATCTGTAATGAATTTATCAGTATTTGTACATGTGACCTTCTAATATTTTCAAAAATGACTGAACACTCTGAAGCTGGCTAAGTATTTTCTTGTTAGTTTGTTTGAATGATGTATAGCTTTGAAGTCAGGGTAATCTATATTTGGATCTACAGAGTGGGGTTGAATGAAGTAAGTTTATAGTTGTGAGTATGCAAAACAGAACTTATTCTTGCATTACTATTTATTAATGATTGCATTATTTTCCCTACAAACAACTGTAAACCTACTTTGGCCCCACCCTGTATAGTTAACTGCTATGAGACTCAGTTTGCTCATTTGTAAAAAGTTCACCTAACAGAACTATTATAAGAATTAAATGAGGTAATGAATGTAAAACAGTCATGTTGGTGCCTGGCACATGGTTGGGCAGACATTTGGTAAACATAATTCTAGATGTGTCTATGAGGGTATTTCTGGATGAGATTAACGTTTAAATAGGTAGACTGAATAAAATAGACAGCCTTTCCTAATACGGACATGCCTCATCAAATCAGTTCACTGAAATAGAAAAGTTCAGTATGAGAGAACTCTTCATGCCCGACTGCTTAAGCTAAGACAGTGGTCTTTTCCTTCAGACTTAAACTGAAAAATCGGCTCTTGGGACAACTGGATTTCAAACTGAAACTTATACCAGTCACTCTCGTGGTTCTCAGTCCTTCTGACTCATAATGAAACTACACCCTCAGCTCTCCTGGGTTTTCAACTTGCCAACTATTGATCTTAGTACTTCTCAGCCTCCTTAATCACATGAGCCAATTTATAATATATATAGGATATGTATTTTATATATTTAATATATCATATTTATTTATATATTTAATTATGTTTGATTTTAATATAGTTATTGTTTATTAAAATACATGCATATTAACATTAATGCAGATTTATAAACATTTATAGCTATATTTTACTTATTTTTAAGTATTTAATATATTATATGTTATATTTATTCATTTTTATTTAATGTTATGTTTTTAATTTTTATTTATACTATATTTATTTATAAATAATTTCTTCATTTATATATGTTATACAGGGGTGAACAAAAGTAGGTTTAAGTATCCACTTTCATTGATTGTTGATTAAATTATCAGCCATCATTATCTAAAAGAGAAATCATAAGTAAGGATACAAAATAATAAGAAGAAAAGAAATAATACAAATAACATGATAATACATAAATAATAATACAAGAATAAACTGTTTTGCATACTCCCATCTGTAAATCTACTTTTGCCCCTGCTGCCCTCCCCACTCCACCAGTGGATGTATCTCCTGTGGGTTCTATTTCTCTGGAGAGCCCTGACTAACCAGTTATCTACAACTACCCTAGACCTAGACAAAAGGAAACCTTGCCCTGGTCCTCATACTTTAGACAAGCCCACATATCACAAAGGGAATAAAAATACATTTACTAAAGAATTCCCTCGCACCTCCACCACTCGTCACTCAGCACTCATTGTTGCCATCACACCTCCAGTACCCCTAACCATCCACTCCCACAGTCAGCGCTGTTCAGGCCCTAGGAAAGACTTCTCCACATTTCCTGCATTCTCAAAACAAAAAGCAGCTCTGTGTGAATGCCAAGAACACTTGTGGGCTGCACTGCTGCTGACACTACTTGAGAATGTGAAAAAACTGAGCATTAGAACTGATTGGCTAAAAGAATAGACATATGAGTTATCTTGTCAAATCTTTCCTCCTCGTAGATAGCTTGAATTCAATAGATTCTTGCATAACTTTGGTTTCCCAGCGGTGCTGAGCATTCTTTTCATGCTTTTCTTTGTGTCCCAATTCATGACTTCAGGGGCACTCATGAATAAGCATGGTATGCTGTGCATTGGGGTGACTAGGGAACGTTTTGCAATATTCGACAATTTATATCACCCTTAAATTTATGTCTTTATATAAATCTAGGTGTAATATTCATGAAGCATGATGATACTGAATCTTCAGCTTAGCAAGTAGATGGACATTAAATAAATGCTAAAATTGAAAATAATTTAATTTTCTTAAAAGTAAGACAATCACATTTTGAAAATTAAAATGTTAGTCTGATTTACATAACTTCAATTTTAAAACTCAATGCCATTAATTAGTTTATATTTTTATTTACTGTATTACACATTTTAAGATATTTTAGAAGAAAAGTAACTTTGGGAAGCATACATAAATTCCAATTCTTTTTAGTTTTATGTTTAATGTGCCATATATTTTTAGAAAAATATTTTTATTTGTACACTTACTACAATTACAGTTTTTATTTCTTTTTTTTAATATTTTATTTATTTATTTTTAGAGAGGGAAGGGAAGGAGATAGAGGTAGAGAGAGAAAGAGAGAGAGAGAGAGAGAGAGAGGGAGGGAGAGAAACATCAATGTGCGGTTGCTGGGGGTTATGGCCTGCAACCCAGGAATGTACCCTGGCTGGGAATCAAACCTGGGACACTTTGGTTCCCAGCCCGCGCTCCATCCACTGAGCTACGCCAGCCAGGGCCAGTTTTTATTTCTTAAACCTCTATAGTCAATAGATAACCTACTATGTGAAAATACTGATTAATCATCCCATAAATGATTTTTGTTAAAATTAAAGAAAATAAAATACATATATGCCTTTATTTTATTACTCAGCCAAATATTATCAACCATAAAAATGACTCAGGTATGCACAATAACAATTAAATTCTGTGATCTTTGATTTTCTGCCAACCTTCAGTCATATAATAAGAACAGCTTTAAACACATTTGTCAATTTTGCCATTATGAAGGTATAATTGTCACGATAGGGGGTAGATGTATTTTATATAATAGTCCGTTAGCTTGATTTACAACTATGAAATATTTAAACATGTTATACAGGTCTCCATTTGTATTCTTGCCTTAAAACCCACAAATAGGAGGGCTATGGCCATGTTCCCAATTTGTTCAGGTTGCCAGGGTTACTTACCTTCAGTGGTGAGGTGTAACTACATACATATGACCACAAAAAAAACATTTTTTTAAGTTCAAGAAGAGATGTTAAACTTGAAGGCCATGAGAATATGGGAAAAATTCAGCCAATCAGTTTGGTGATTGGAACATCACACATATGAGTGGGTGAGAGGGAGGCTGCTAGGTATTTACCAGGGAGGTCAGCATCTTCTAGACTCTTCAGGTTGCCTCTGTGTGATGGGACCCAAGGGCTCCTTATTTTATAACTGAAAGTTTGTGCCTTTTGATCACCTTCATTCATTTCTCCAACTCCCCACCCCATGCCTCTAGCAACCACCAATCTATTCTCCATATCTAGAGTTTGGTTTTGTTTATTTGTTTAGAGTTCACATATAAGTACAATCACATGGCATTTATCTTTCTCTGTCTGACTTTCATCACTTAGCATAATGCCCTCAAGAGTTGTCACGTTGTCACAAATGGCAGGATTCTCTTCTTTTTTATTACTGAATAATATTTCATGTATAGAGATTATCTATCTATCTTTGTAGATTTATTTACATCACACTTTCTTTATCCATTTATTTACTGATGGACACTTAGGTAATTTACATGTCTCTCTTTAGATAAATACCTAGAAGTGGAATTAATGGATCATATGGTAGTTCTATTTTTAATTTTTTGAGGATGCTCCATACTGTTTTCAATAGTAGATGTATCATTCTACATTCCCATCAACAGTGCACCAGAGTTTCCTTTTCTCCACATCTTTACCAATGCTTGTTATTTCTTATCTTATTGATAACAGCCATTCTCACTGGTGTAAGGAGATACCTCACTAAGGTTTTAATTTGTGTTTCTCTGATAATTAATGATGTTGAACACCTTTTCATGCACCTGTTAGCCATCTGTATATCTTTGGAAAATTGTCTATTCAGATCTTCTTCCATTTTTTAGTTGGATTGTCTGGGAGTTTGTTGATTGTTTGTTTGTTTGTTTGCTATTGAGTTATATGAGCTCTTTATATATTTTGAATATTAACCTCTTACCAAATATTTGATTTATAAATATTTCTCCCATCCTGTAGGCTGCCTTTTTAGTTTGTTAATGGTTTCCTTTGCTGTGCAGGAGCTTTTTAGTTTGATATAGTCTCACATGTTTATTTTTGCTTTTGTTGCCTTTGTTTTTAGTGTCAAATCCAAAACTCATCACCACAAGCAATGTCAAGGTAGTTACTACTTATGTTTTCTTGGAGTTTTATGGTTTTAGGTCTTATGTTCAAGTCTTGAATAAACTTGAGTTAATTTTTTGTATATGGTTTAAGATAGTGGTCCAGTTTCATTTTTTCCCCTGGCTATCCATTTTTTCCAATATAATTTATTGAAAAAAAAAAACTGTCCTTTTCCCATTGGTTCTTTTATCATAAATTAACCAACTATACTAATATATGTGTGGGCTTATTTCTGGACTCTCTATTCTGTTCCATTGACCTATATGTCTGTTTTTATGCCAATACTATGCTGTTTCATTACTATAGCTTTATAACATACCTTGAAATCAGGTTGCGTGAAGCTTCCATCTTTGTTCTTCTTTTTCAAGACTGTTTTGGCTTCTTGGTGTCTTTTGTGGGGAAGTCATGTTCTTGACAAAATAATTGCATCTTCTGTTTTTCTAGGTGATATGGTTGTCCATGACACATCTAGAATAAGTATAACACAGCATCTGATAGGACCCTGTACTCCTAACATCTCAGAGGAAAAGATAGGGGAACCTCTCTCCAGTTTTGTGCCTGGTAAGAATCAGCCTCCTCTAGCTTGAATCAGCCTCTATTAGATCAAGGCCTTTGAGAACTGGTGTCTCATTTAGGTGGCAGCTCAGTAACTTGGCATTCTGAACTTTTGACCACTTGTCTTTGCCAATAAATTTGAGCTCTCAAAAAAGACCCTTGGATTCATTATTCCTCCATTTTCCATCTTTATAATGCAGATGGCACCATCTATTTCCTTTCATGGTTCACAGAAAAAAAGGCTTAAGAATAAATCAAGGAGCATGTGCAAAAGAAGCTCTCCATATCCAATACCGTGTTGTTTGATCTGGTAAGAGATGGCCTCCAATGATGGAGTAAGACATATGGATGGGTTTGGGAAAAAAAGAAAAGAACAGTTTACTATTTAAAGCAGATAAAGAACAGTCTTCAATGAGACTACTGAAATAATGGAGTAAACAGGCCTCTCCATGGCCATGAATGGCCCTAGAAATAAATAAAAGGATGAAATTTATTTTTTAAACCCATTTAGATGCCCTTACTTCTATCCTGTATGGCCCAGGGATCTGCATTCCCAATCACTTTTCCCTAAACTCACTCTATACCCATATTTTGATGACCTTTGCTAGGAAAATAGTATAATTTATACACTAATTCAGGGATGACTGCTGTGCAGTAAATGCACTTGACCCTTTAAAGTTACCTTACGATGGCAGAGTGACAACTCAAAGTTGTGACCAATACTAGGGAGTTCAGTTATGGAGGATGACTTTAAGGAATGACTTTGGCCATCCCCACACACATAATGTATAAGATCGCCAAAGGATCATCCTTCCCTAGAAACACAGTCTGGAGGGAAAGATAGCTTCCTTCCTAGTTCTGCCAAAGGTCTGGCAGAACTTTATACTTTCAAAGCAAAAGTGCACACTTTCCTTCAGTGAACCTCAGAACAGTCAAGCTAAGTGTGTATTATTGTTAGCATTTCTACTTGACAGATGAGATGGAAGCTTATAGATGAAGTAGTATCCCCAAGAAATATCGATCAGTACATAGTGAAACCTGAATGTGAACACACTCCTGTCACACCCCAAAGACACTAACTGCTGTGCATAACACTTCTTAAAAAAAGAAAGAGCCCTGAGAAGCCAGACCCATATATACAAGCACCTTTTGACAACTTCTTCTTAGTAAAATTCTTAAGGACCACAGAGCTGCTCTGGAGGTCTAACCTCTATGATATTACCCTTCTGTTTTGCATTTACCATCTGGATTTATGAACCAAAGGCAGGGGAGGAAAGTTAATCCCAATTGTAACTTTTTCACTCAATGCCTCTAATAGTTCACCCTTGCTTAATGGGCCTATCTTTGCAGGAAGACCATAACAAGAGATGGAGAGGATATGGACGATGGAAAAACAGAGGAATTGCAGCTAGAATCAACAAGAAAACACCAAATGCAATTCTTCACCTCCCACACCTTTGGACAGCTCCCTCTCTTGGCAAAGCAAGACCTAAAATAGACTTATCTCTTCTGGGAGCTCATTCTTGATAATGGTTTCAAGGTGCTCTGTGGAGCCTTTCAACTTGACATTGTTTTTGGTTATGTCCCTTGGTCCTCCTCCTCTCATCTGTATGTATGAGAGGCACCCATCCCATTCAACAGACAGGCAACTTGAATCTCTCAGAGTTGTTAAGTGCCTTGCCTAAGATCACACAGCTAGTAACTAGAAAAATGAAGATTAAACCCAGATTTTCTTTCTGCCAGACCAAGATTCTTTCCAATCACCCCTGCAGCTTCTTAAAAGCCATATGGCTCTGCATTCCACTCCTATATATTTACCCAACAGAAAAGAAAATATATATTACCCATACAAAGACTTGTACACAAATGTTATAGCAGCTTTGTTATATGCCAAAACTGGAAATATGCCAAACATCCATCAAGAGGTGACTAAATAAACAACTGTATGTGCATACAATGTAATATTTCTCAGGCATAAAGTGCAAGAACTGTTGAACACACAACATAGATGAATCTCAAAATAATCGTGCCGAGTGAAAATAGTCAGGCAAAAGCAGCCCATGGTGCACAATTCCACTTATACAAAACCCTAGAAAATGCAAACTAATCTATAATGACAGGACACAGATCAGTGGTTGCTTGGGGATGGCACAGGGGACCAGAGACACAGGAACAAAGGATTACAAAGGAACACAAGAAAACTGAGGGGTGGGTATGTTCAGTCTTCATTGTGGTGATGGTTTCACAGGTGTGTGCACTTATCAAAAATTATCAAATTGTACACTTTAAATATACAGTTTATTGTATGTCAGTCATACCTCAATAGTGCTGTTTTTCAAAATGATATGGCTTGATTTGGTCTAGAATGTGACAGTTCAATCCTCCGTCACCCCACCTAGCCCCTAAAGATGATCTCCTTCTAAGGCTTTGGTCTGCAGCAAGGTTGTTGCTCATGGGCTGGTAGAAAGGGATCTGACCAATACAGATGAATATTATAATCATAGTATTAGTCTTTTTCCCCTCTCTATGAATACAAATTTAGGGTGACTGTGACTTCCCTCCAGGCAGAGGATTTTCTTTTTATTCCTGCCTGGGGATCACTAAGTAAAACAAACAGAAGCACTTATCATTATTTTTCCTATTAAATAAGCCCAGTAAACATTTGGACTAGCCTTGCAGATTTAAGACAGATGTTTCCATTGTAGAGGGATGAAAAACGCAGAAAGAGAAAAAAGAGAGAATCAAAAAGAAAGCAAGGGAGAGGAGAAAGGAAACCCAGGTGCCGGAGACAACAGACAGAGGACTGAAGCCAAACTACAAAGGTTCTCCTTGCAAATCAGCAAGCAGATTGCTAGGGTGCAGTTCAGCCACTAAACCTCCACATGGTCCTTCTGGTTGGAGCCCAGCGGTGCTGGGAAGAGATGTTGGGGGACTTTTATGCTTTCAGGCTTGAGAAGCTAGATAATCCTCTTTGCCCAAGGTGAGAATGGGGGACCAACCCTTTTCCCTAAGAGTCCTGGAGAATTTTCCCATCCCTACCTATGAAAGTAAATGGAATTATAGATGGACTGCCCTGCATTCTTTGGCAGCTCAGGGACAAATATGCAATTTGAGACCAGGGAATGAGACACTTGAATGGGGTTGTTAAGAAGTAGGCATGATCTCAAGGTTGGGGGAAAGTTTTCTGTCCTATATCTGACTGAAGGAAGAAATGGTTTAAAAGTGGCAGATTCCCTCTGAAGAGGTACCAGGATGGTCCTGGGACCATTTCCACTTGAGGAGGGACTGGAGCTCAAGAGACAATGGGAGTCCCTGGCCAGGAGCTATATTTTTACTGCTGAGGGCTTGCCTGGAAAAACCCTCTGTCACTGAAGGCATGATGCAGAGGGAAACTTCCTGCCTATAAGCCACACCTCAAACAGCACGGAAGAGACTCTGAAAACACAGGGCACCATGAACTTGGAGGTGCCAATGTTGCCCAACATCAGTGATATCAAAGTGGTCTCTTAGGAGAATCAGATTGTTTACTAAAACACATGCACCTACTACATCAGAATATCTGCAGGCAAAGGCAGAGCATGGGCATTTGACAAGCTGCCACAGATAATTCGCACCCATGCCAGCACTCAGGAACCACTGCTCTTCCAGCTTAGAAGGCTGGGAACCTGGTGGTCCTCTCATGCGCACTTCACCACTGAGCTTCCTCAGTTCACAGGGGGGGAAGGAAAGCCCGCCCCCCAACCCTGCCAAAATAAGTAAGACCTTTCCTGCAGTGAACAATTCTCACAAAAAGTTTCTCCTGCATCCTATGCTACATACTACATATCACAGGTAGAAAGGAAGAGAAACCTTCCCTTTCGATTATTAGCCATTCTGTGGGAAGGCACATAGGAAGGCCAGTAGGAAAGAGGCCATGTATGGCATGCTCTGCTGTGAGTCAAGCACCACACAGGGCCTGGTCCTCTCATCGGATATCATCCCAATTCATTCTCATCACAGCTGTGGGCTATGGGTCATTACCCCTGTTTTATGGGAGAGTCTAACACCCTTGCTGCCTGTTCATTTCTCTCCACCAAGCAAGCCTTGCTTCTCCATATAGAGAGTGTTGCATCACAGGGTTCTTGTGTCCTTAAAGACATCAGAATGTCTCTAAGGAAGGTGCTAGGAGAATTTGTTGGGATCCAGAGAGCATAATCTTGTTCCTTCCCCCAACCCCTACTCCTCAGGAAACATTCCACCTTTCCCAGTTCCAAACAACTGGCTTGGGTTTTATCACCCCTGCTGGTAAGCCTCTCTCCCTCCCTCCAACACTTTGAGCTAAAAGGTTCTCCCCCAAAAGACAGTCTGCATCCCACACACAGCCCAGATTGCTGGGGTGAAGAAGAGACCCTGGAAAAGAAGGTCACACCTGTACCTGAGTCACTGCAACACGGCACACGGCAGGGCAAACACAGCCTGTCCAGTCACGTCAACCCAGGCTCTGAGGCTGGTGTTTCCAGAATATGTGTCATGCTGTTTTCAACCAGGTAGGCCTAGTTGTCTTGGCTGCATGTCTCAACGTGAGCCCCAGAGGGATGCCTGCTCCTTGCCAGAGAGCAAACATAGTCAAATGTTTTCATATCTCAGAAACGACTGGGGCTGGGTGTAAGAACCTGGTGACCAAAGATGGTTATGGTTCACCTGAGGAGTTGGGAGCCAGGCTGGAAAGCTCCAACCTGATTTAAGAGAAACATAAACTGGAGGCACAGAGAATCCTCTGCTCTTTCTTCTTGCAATGTCTTCCTCTCCCAAATGGGATTCAATTGTCTTTGTGTGGGTTCCCTCAAAGCAGACCCTGAGAGAAGGATTTGGGCTCAGGTACTTTATTTGGGAGGGGGCTGTAGAAACACAGTGAGGGAGAGAAGGAAAGATGACAAGGAGGAAGGGTGACAAGGGGACAATGAGGCTCTGTCTTCTGGGGAACCTTCTTAGGACCCATGTCTACTGGACCTCAGAATTGTCCTGCCAAAGGGTAGAGAGCTGAGGTATGGATCCACTCACTCCTGCTTCTTATTAGTTGAAGACTACTCCTGGGCATGTTAAACCCCTATACTTCTGAGCTACCTGAACTGTAGGGAGAACAAGCTACCACACAGCAGAAAAATCCCTCAACAGAGAAGCTGAGAAGCATGAGAGCTTGAGCTGGCAAGCTTTTGGTGGACCTAGTAATGTTCACTGCATCTATAGGTGACCTCAGAGTTGGGATCAAGGAGATGGTTTGGGTACCAATGGCGTCTGCTATACTAATCTTCTCTAAAGGGTGGATTAAATGAGACAATGTATAAAATCCTTGCTACTGTGGCCCATAAGTACATGTGCAGCAAAAGGCATTTATTGTTGTTATTATTATTATATCATGATCATCATTATTAGCTATGTGGGATTCATATTACACTTCACAGGATCTCCTTACCAGACTGGTAACATAAATGCTTTCCCCCTGCCTAGACTGAAACTGAACATTCCTCAGGTCCAGTGCCTGGTCAGGCCCAGGTGTGGGTAAACAGAAGGATCACTGGGCATACAGCCCTACAGGACTAGCCCAGAGGATGGTCAGCACAGCACACTCTCCCCATGGAGCCTGCTGTCTGGCTGAGAATCCACCCTGCCTACTTTGTGAGGTCATCCTAACCTGGACAGGAACACTTACTAAATTCTCCTGTGATCCCTTGTTACTCACATCCTCGAATGTCCACAGCATTCTCAATTTATCTTTGGCTGTTGAAGTTCCATGGCTAGAACACTCTAGCCAAACAAGGCAGAAATCCAGCCAAACAGATGCCTTCAGGATTCACATGGAACTCATGGTCACTAAACACACACTAACCCATGGCTGAATCATAGACAATGACTGTGGCTACCCAAATGACCTCCATTTAGGAAGAATAGAACCCAAAATAGGCATTAGTCCACAGGCAGCCAATTATCCCACTTTATAGATGAAAAAAATGACACTAATAAAAGTGATTTACCCAAGATCATTTAGATGGTCCTAATTTTGTTAATTCATTTATTCAGTAGACAGTAATTGAGTCCTGGCTATATTTCAGGGGCTTTTCCAGGTGCTAGAACACAGAAGTGAACAAGACAGACAAGTTGCCCCATTGTTATGGTGCCCACATGCTCCTGGGGAAGACAGACAGTAAACAAATAAATAAAGAGTACTTTTCAGATAATGATTTGTGCTGTGAGAAAACTGAAACAGGCTAAGGAGATAGAAAGTGATGGCATGACAAGGGGCACTATTTCAGACAGAGGTGTCAGGAAAAACTCGTTTAGACTGTGATGTGTGATTAGAAAGAGTCATGCAAAGATCTGGAGGAAGAGCACTAGCAATGAGGAAACAGCAGGTGTGAGGGCCCGGAGGCAGGAAGGGCCTGGCATGCCAGAGAAAGGGCACATGGCCAGCATGCCCACAGCAGCATGGGGTGGGGGCTGAGCTCTGTGATGTCAGAAATGGCAGAGTCCACTTGAGAGGAAGGCGGGACAGAGGGGTTCCCGTGCAGGGAGGCCAGTTCATCCTGTGGTGCACATATGAAGGAATCCTCATACAATTGCTTTTAATTGTCTCTGTAAATAGGAAGTGAGGTTCTCAATTCAAAGGATGGAGAAAAATTGGCATTTTGAAGTGAAAGGGGGTTGGAAATAATATTTTGACAAGAAGGCAGGTCAATTAAAAGGGAATGTGGTAAGACCATGATACTGAGAATTATCATCATAAATGTTTAATTTCTGTCATCACATTTAGCTAGTAGGTCTAGTGGAGCAGAGATTGGGGTTCTGACAGAAGAATTCAATGGAAAGGAAGTAGGTAGGAGGGCTCAGCACACACAGGATATGTGTTTGTATCAATTACCATGAATCTAAGCTGAGGAGGGCAATTGTGAACAAGCAGTAGAATCCATGGATTGAAGGTTCCTTTGGGATTGAAGAATATTGAAGAGGGGATGCTAAAAACTTAAGATACAGTGTTCAGAAAGGTAAGGCTTGAAATCAAGGTTTTAGAAGAGGAACAGTTATAGGTATTGATGGGGACTATGGTATAACCAAGGAAATAGGTGGCACAGTTAAAAGGTAAGCACATCTTGGCCAATGTGGCTTAATTGGTTGGATGTCATCCCACAAACCAAAAGGTCAGAGGTTTCATTACTGGTCAGGGCACATGTCTGGGCTGTAGGTTCAGTCCCCTATCAGGTTGCCTATGAAAGGCAACCAATCAATGTTTCTCTCTCAAGTCAATGTTTCTTTCCCTCTCCTACTCCCTCCCTTCCCTTCTCTCTAAACCCTCGCTCTTTTCCTTTCTCTCTAAACACAATGAAAAAATGTCATCAGGTGAGTATTAAAAAAAAAGTAAGCAGCAGTGGCCAGGCCAGTGAACAGTATAGCAGAGGTGTCAAATTAATTTTCACTGGGGGCCACATCAGCCTCACAGTTGCCTTCAAAGGGCCGAATGCAATTTTAGGACTGTATAAATGTAACTACTCCTTAACTAGAGACAAGGAGCTCGGCACTGCTGCTGGATAGAAACAAGGTGCTGGGCCAAATATAACAAGGTGGAGGGCTGGATTCAGTCAGTGGGCCTTGTGTTTGCCACCTGTGATATAAGGGATAGTGTGAAAGCATAAGACATATGCCCTGGCTGCTCTGGCTCAGTGGATTGAGCACCAGCCTGCAAACAAAAGGGTCACCAGTTTGATTCCCAGTCATGGCACACACATGAGTTGCAGGCCAGTCCCCAGTGAGGGGCACATAAGAGGCAACCATACATTGATGTTTCTCTCCTCCCTTTCTCTAAAAATAAATAAAATCTTAAAAAAGAGACATTACATTTGCTTATATCACATGTACATGAATATAAAATGCTTTTGGCATGAGGGACCGATGAGCAGATAATAGCCAATAATGTCACATTAAGTGACATGGAATATGAACTTCATATAAGGATTAGAATTCAGCAATAGCTTTCATAAATATTCTCTGTGGCAAATGTAACTTTATATCTGCTTGTATATTCTCCTTATTTCATAAATGAGAACACTGAGGTTCAAAAAGAAACAAAGTCACTTACCCAAAGCCCAATATTTAAAATGACACAAACCAAAACCACTGCTCTGTCTTCTGATTCCTGGTCCAGCTCTCTCTCAACTGAGCCACAGAGTCTGACATGGTACCATTAGGTCAGACTGCTTGGGTTCAAACCAGGCTCCCCTTGTACTAGCTAAATGCCCTTGAACAAATTATTCTCACTGTGCCTCAGATTTGTCCCCTCTAAAGGGGAGATAATATAGTACCTATCTCAAAGGGCGATGTGAGAAATCAATAAAATAAAGCTTGAAAAAGTACTTAAAACCTTGCTCAGTACATAGTAAGTGCTCAATAACTGTCAGATGTCACTATAATAAAGTGAAAAGGTTTCTGACACCTGTGACAAGCACTGCTATTTCCACACTCTCAGATGCTCTCCTGGAAAACAGGAAGCAGTGACACTTGCCCTCCCACCCCCATTCTACCTCTGATAGAGGCTTCATGGACCAATGGGGACTTGAGCAGGTGTTGAAGGGCAACCAGGGATTCTCAGGCTTAGGCTTGCAGCAGGGTGCAAAGGGTGCTTGTCATATGAGGAACAGGAACCTGGAAGGGGAGATTAATGATATTCTTGATACATGAGGAGACCAGGAATCCAAGAAAGGATGGGCCCTGAAAGGCCCCAGGATTGGGGAGAGCAAACATCGGTCCAGGGATAGGGACTTTTTCACTTCTTTCCTCCTTGAGATGCTTCCACAGAAGACAGAAAGTAATACCACTTGCCCTCCCTACTCCCTGTTCTTCTTTTTCAGTGCCCTCTGTAGAGTCTCATTCTACATAAACACTGATCCCCAAAGAATCCATCTAAGTGGTCTTCTAATGAACTGAGTCCATCAGAACTTACAGAAGCACCAAGGTTACCAGAGCAGGAGCTCCTCATCTCAAGCTGACGTGGCATCCATGGTAATGCCCCAAGTATTCTGTCCCATCCCAAGACTGGAAGATGAGGAAAAATGGTGTGTGAAAATAATGTAGGATTTAACTTCCCAGAGAATAAGAAGATTCTGAGTGATAGCAGACACTCTGTACTTAACTGACCCTATTACGAGCAGCTATGAAGAATTTTCAGGATAATGAGCTATCTCATCTTCCATATAACAAGCTGTGGGTGGATCGCTCAGACATTATAGTCTGAAAATAGCCCCACAGACATCAATGGCCCCCACAAGAAAAAAATCACACTAAATATGGGGCTACTTCTAAATATGGGGCTCTACCCTGAGGGCTCTCAGGTTTCCAAAGGCACAGCCAAGGTGGTGTTTGTCCCACCAGCCGTGCACTCTCTGGGCTGCCCACCCAGAGGTGTTGAGCACCCAACACTTGGCATCTAGGCAAAATTAGTCTTCAACAACTCCACCCTTTTTGGTCATCTCTACACCTCCAGCAAGGAACCCACCCAAACAACACCCTCCCCAGAACTCAGCCCAAGATAGCTATCCTTGATGTAACAGTTATTTATTCATGGAAAACCATTTATGGAACATCTTTTATGTGTTCACCATTGAACATGACAAATATAGTTCATGCACCCCCAAAGTTAGCATGGAAAACATGTTAAATTCACAGTCCTAATAAAATATAAGTGCTGTTGTCAGGACACTACTGGTTGTACAAGTAATCCCCAGGGTACCCAGGAGACAGTGACCTAATCTCCCCCGTTGGGGGATCAGGGACAGGTCAGGGAGCATCCATGCTCAAATACCCAGCGCTTATTGTTGATATTCAGTACACGCTTACATGCACATGTGCACACACACACTCAAAAGCAAATATACAATCCATGAAAATCATAAGCCCCATATTTCAGGGTCTCATGTAGATCCTTAACAAGAGAACTTGCTGGGCGGCTATGTGAACCAGAAGCACTGCAATGGAGCCGTTCCTTCACACCTGCCAATAACCAGCCATGCAAACTTGTAAATAATACTCAATCTCTCTGAGTCTTACTCTCCTCTCCTATGAAAAAAGGAATTCAGAACGATGACCCCTGGTACAGCTATCAGCCTATAATTCCACAATAATTGAGTGCTTGGGACAGACCATTAGTAACACACACACACACACACACACACACACACCCCTACTCAGCATTTCTCAAGCCTCAAAGCTCCTTCCCATTAGCCCTCTGTGGACAGAGTTCTCACTTTTATGAGTAACTGGTTCATTATTCATTCAGCAGAGTGTCATGAGGCACCCACTTTATAATAGGAAGTTCTGTGGGAGATGAACAAAAACAGCATGAGCCATGGGTCCTGCCTTCAAGTTGCTTACACTCAATTGAAAGAAGATAATTTAGCTCAGTTAATACTGCATGCACATGACAAAAAAACTATAGAGTATTGACCACAAATCCATGCTACTGTGGTATTAGAGACAGGTGTGCCCATTCTCTGCCTGCCTAATGCCTCTACACTCTATTGACTAAATCCCCTTTTGAAGAGAGCACTTTCATTTTTAAGGTGCCCAAAGAATCCTTGTCCCCAGGTGGAAAAGAAAACATACTCCCAGCCAGGGTTTCTCAACTTTAGCACTATTAATATTTTGAACCAGGTAATTGTGGCAGCTGTCCTGTGCATTGTAGGATGTTTAGCAGTCCTGGCCTCCACCCACTAGGTGTCAGTAGAACCCCCCCAACCAAAAATGTCTCTAGACACTGCCAAAAATCTCATGGAGGACAAACTCCCCTCCAGTTGTCCTAGCCCAACACACACACAAACAGAAAAGTTTCCAAAAGGCCAAAGAGAACTAATCATTTCAGACATAGGAATTGAAAATTTCCAAAACACATTGAAGAATTTTGCTTTTTGAAAAGTTCCTCCCCAAACCCTACCCTCAAGATGCCTACCTTTCCCTTGCAGCAAAAAACATTTGAACTATAGAATTATAACATGAATTCAGAATGGAATTGAGGACAGGCTTTAAAAAAAGTAGCATATAAAATCAAATGTAAAAGTTTTTTTCAACCAGAAAGTAACTTTGTCACTGTAACTTCAAAAAGTGACCCATTCAGCCTGCATGGTGACTGAGAACAGTGTCAGTTGGACCAGAAAGACATGAGTGACCAACCAAGATATTCCAGCCCATTACCCCGATCTACCCAGCGATGCTCATCAGATGAGAAATCATTAGGGGACAGAAGGGAGATAGGAGCACAAATGTTGTCCCTTAATAAGCATTTTCACCAATGCCTTAAAAAGATAATTTCAAGAAGATGCAAACCAAACAAGTTTGAGGAGTGGGGCTTCAGAAAAGAAGCAATCATGACAACTAAGAAACTACAGCAAAGCAAAAGAAAGAGCTCTTCTTTTGGAAGACTTAAAAAACTGCCCTCTTGCTACAAGCATTCCCTTTTACTTTCACTTCTTTCCTTTGCTATCTTTTAAATATATTATCTGAAGCAATCATTTACAAATAACATATAGGTAACCTAAAAAGCACAATATAATGAATATTTGTGAATGCCCATCCAATTAAAAAAAAAGAACATTTTAATTAACCTGCACCTATTTGCATTAATCTTTCCTCTCCCTTTCCACCTTCTCTCTGTCTCCAGACATAAGTGCAGCCCTAATTTTTACTGCTTTTTTAAAAATGTGGGTTTACTACAAATACATGTAAGCTTAAGCTTGTTGCACTTGCTTGTGAGAACTAAAAAGTGCCATCATACTATGTGTGGTTTTCTGAAACTTGCTATTTTTATTCAGTGTTATTTTGCAAGATTCATCCATGTTGTAACATATATTGTGTTCTATTGTATAACAGAAGGTATTTATTCATTTTGTTAGCGATGGGCATTCAAGTAACTTTTATATTTTTGCCTAGCCGAGAGGGGCAACCATGAAAACTTGAATATTATATTAAAAATTTGATTATGAAGATTTGAAGAGTTTTTCTAGAAATGGGTTTGCTGGATCACCAGATAGGCAAATATTCACCTTAGGAGACAGGGCCAAATTAGTTCCCAAACTGGTGGTACCACTGGCAATATATATGAGATTAAGCCACAACCTCTCAAACTTGATTCTGTTTGATTTCTTAAATTTTTCTAATTTCTAATTAAAGTTCATTCACTTTTAATCCTTCTCCCAAATTTCTTCCCAATTTCTGAACTTCAATACTATGAAAAAGATATGGGCCTTAATCTTTTCTTCCACCTGAGAGGAATTCAAATGAGTAACAATTCACAGAGTGTCTGCTATATCTCAGCGCTATGCTTCTTGCTTTAAGAAGTAAAATAGAGTCCCTGTTCCTCAGACTAAAAAAAAAAAAAAAAAAAAAAAGACATCTTTGTGCAAATCAAAACAACTAGAGAATGATATCAAATACAGATTCTAAGAAAAAAAACTAAAATAATTTCAAGAAGATGCAAACCAAACAATTTACCAGTTTTCACCTATCAAATTATTACTAATATTTTTTAAAATGACAATGTGGAAAGTGTCAAGACAAATGCATTCTTCATACATAACAACTGTTGAGAGTATAAATTGGTAGAATCATTCTGTTGGACAATTTGACAAAATTGTTCAAAAGTATTCAGCTATTCTACTTGTAGAAACTTATTCTACATAAATAATTAAAGAAGTACACAAAGATTTAGACACAGTGATATGTGGCATAGTAACTATGAATCAAAGCCAAAACCTGGGGAAATTGGTTAAATGATTTTTGTTGTAGCCAAACACTAGAATACTGTGGCCAATAAGACTGACACTGTAGAAGAACATATATTGACATAGAAAGATATCCAAAGTATGTTCTTATGTTAAAAAAATAGTTTACCAACAAATATGACTTCAAGTTTGCAAAAGAAAAAAATCTGTAAGTCATGTATATTCATACAAACTTAAAAAATATAATCAGATGCTACAAAGCTTGATATTTTGTGAATTCAAGGATGAACTGGAACGAGTATAAGTAAAGTGAGAGTTAGGGTTTTAGCAATGGCTACACCAAGGAATGGGACCTTGAGGGAGTAGCTTTCCAAGGGTGAACAAAGTGCCATGGGGGTTTTATTTCGTGGGAAAGAGTACCAATCACATGAGGGTCTTCAACTGACTGAATCCCACCTTCCCATCTATTTTAGCATTTCTAGGAGAGCAGGGATCTAGCCTACAAAACGAGAGTTCACCTCTTTAACAGTCTGAGTGAGAGTCGCAAGGCCACATGCTCTCTGGCTCAAATGCTTCACCAACTCTTCCTATCTGTTTTATGGCACTGCTGACTGAACATCTGGACTAAGTCAGCTGGTCAACAACCAGCCCGCTTCCTTCAGTACACGGGCTGCCTATCTGACTAAATTATTCATATCACCCCATTATATATGGGACCCAAAAATGTTCTCGTGCCATGGATTTTGAGTGTCTTTGTGTTTCAAAAAGTAGGATTGGTGTAAATTTGTGTTCTCTAGACCTGGCTATTAAGTACCTTTTGTCCTTATCAACATAAATATCATAACCCAAATACACTTTAGTTTCATAATGAAAACCTGTGTTCAATACATTATCTAATAGAAAATAAAACTCAGATTGATGAGTTTGCTGAGGTGGGAGTGAGGGGGACTTTGGGGGGAGGAAAGGTGATAGTCCAATTGATAGTCTTCTCCTTTCTTCAGAAAGTAATACCAAATAGTCTATAAGGTATATATTTTAGGGTAACAAAAGCATGAGGCAGGGAAATTACATATTACTCAAACCATATACCTCAGTGACATGAGTTTCTTCCTCAAAAAAATGTATACAGCCTTTTGCCCCAACTGGTGTGGCTAAGTGGATTGGGCATTGTGCCGCAAATCACAGGTTAAATTCCTGGTCAGGGCACAGGCCTGGGTTTTGGGTCAGGTCCCCAGTTGATGGTATGTGAGAGGCAACAAACAGATGTTTCTCTTGCACACTGATGTTTCTCTTTCTCCCTCCCTCTCTCTAAAAATAAATAAATAAAAATTTTTAAAAAATGTATACAGCCTTTCAATTTTTAGAAACCCTAAATTAACGTAGATATTTTAACATTGATTTCCAGAAAGAAACCTTTCATAAAGAGCATAGACTCTTGAGACTCTACTCTTTTTTTTCTGTTTTTATTGAGATATAATTAACATATTATATGAGTTTCAGGTATACAATATAATGATTCGATATTTGTACATATTACAAAATGATCATCACACTAAGTCTTGTTAAACATCCATTACCACATTTTGTTTTTGTTTTTTTCCTACTGAACACCAATTCAAAAGAACCTATGCACCCCAATGTTTAGAGCAGCACAATTTACAATAGCCAAGTGTTGGAAGCAACCTAGGTGCCCATCAGTAAATCAGTGGATCAAAAAACTGTGGTACATTTACACAATGGAATACTATGCAGCAGAAAGAAATAAGGAGTTTCTACCCTTTGTGACAGCCTGGGTGGATCTGGAGAGACTCTACTCTTTAAAAGAAATACATTAAAGATAAAAAGAAAAAGGGGAATGGATTAATAGATAGACAGATGCTTCTCAGAATCTCCTTCAGCATGATATGTATAAGTTCCCACTCCTAAAGCAGAGCCTAAGGGAGTTGCCTCCCCCACCCCCCCAACCCCACACACACTGACCAGTCCATGAAGCCAGATTCCTGTTTTCAATGACCGCGGCATCCAAATAAGCCAGAGAGGGTCACCTCTGCCCCCAACATTAAATGAGTCTTCTGTGGACACTGACTCCAACATTCCTCCAGTGAAGACATTTGGGATCGGCATCATTTCTTTAAAAAAAAATCTGCAAACCACTCTACAAGGGAAATAGCTGCTCAGTGCTACTTGGGGGTAGGATTCCCTGGAAATTGCAGGGAAAAATCTCTGCAGCCATTGAGAATACAGAGAGAACACTGCATTGCCATAATATGGTTTCTAATAGGCTCTATTCTGCAAAGAAAAATAACTGGTTTTACATATCTATAAGTGACATTCAAATTCACCATTCAATTCTCACTGGATAATAACAAGGACACTACAAGAGTCTCTATGAACATACCAGACTTCAAATTAAAGGATGAGTTTATTGTTGTTAAGGAAAGCATGGATCTCTTTGCATTAGGACTTGGTGAACAATAAATAAATTTCCAGGAGAGGTCTTCTAGGCTGATGTGCATTCAAGGTATCATCTTTGCTCTGACTATATGTGCTTCTGGGTGAAAAAATTCTAATTGCACTCCCATTCAAAAATCAACCGTGGGAATAAGGAATCATGCTCATTTTATGCACAGCTGCCCAAAGGCCTTATCCTTAAAACAAATTACATCACCTCCTATGCGACGCACACTCTGAAGCTAATTCTAACCCTACAGCAAAACTCCAAAATTAAACTTTAATCTGTGATCTAAACAATTGGGTGTTTGTGATCAATCTTGGTATTTTTATAAAATGCCAAGGTAATTGTCAGAGCAGAGGAGGACAGAGTTGTCCAATAGCTCATTTCTCGTAGATCCAAATGAGGCTCATGGCACAGGATCTGGGTGAGGAGACCATTTGGCTGTACCTGTAGAGAAGTTAGGCCTCTGTCAGAGCCAGAGATGAAGGGAGAAGGGGAGAGTGAAAAAGTAAAGAGAAGGAAGGCAGAAATGAGAGGAAGACAAGGAGAGAAAGTAAGGAAGAGAAGAAGGGAGGGAGAAAGGAGGGAAGGGAGGACAGAAGAAAGGAAGAGAGAAATCTTAAACTATCTCATATTTACTTCCCCCTGTCAGAGACCCAGGCAGGCTGCCACTCCATTAAAACAATCACTTTGGCCCTATTAGCCATATTAGAAATTAAATTTGGTCTCTTGAAACTAACTGTACACTCAGAAGCCAGTGGGGTAAAAGCAAATTTGACACGATATCTCCAAAAGCAAAAGGGGCCAGGGGATGATACATTCCAGGGCAGGGAGAAGCCCACCTGGGAAACATGCCCAGAGAAGGGAGTTCAAAGAGCTTCCAGCGGAAGGTCTGTCTTTCCCCAACTGGCTGCAGAGCCTCTGTGTCCTACAGCAACCTGCTCAGACGCTCTGATAAGTCAGACAGAATTCATGGGAGATTACCACACAGCTCCTGCCAAGCTGTGCTGCAGCGCGGGTAATAGATATGCTCCAGCACTAAATCCTAAAAGGCCCTGCTACATCTGTCAAGCATGCCCTGGAAAAGCACCCTCAGTTCAGATGTTATCACTGCTCTGCCTGCATCAGAAGATTTAGTGTCCACCCTGGAGGTTGCTTTTGCTGCACAGTTTTCAGGGGCAAAACAACAAGGGAGAAAGATGAGAGGAAAAAGGCAAATTATTCTTGCTTAAAGCAAAAGAAATAAAGTGATGTGCTTGCAGACTAGTTCAGCTCCTCGCCCTGCATCCAGAAGGTCCCAAATCCCACATTAAGGAGGTACTGATGTTCTAAGCTGATTAGTTAGGACGGTTAGAGTCCCTGGACTGTGACATCATGTAGATGATCTTCTGTAGAGTGACTCTTTCCCAAGGAAAGCTAAACAACAAACCCAGCAGGGATCCATAGGCAAGAGATAGAAGATGCAAGCTTTTGATAATTAACTTTAAAACAGGTTCGAGAAAAAGCTGTTCTGATATAAAATGAACTTTTCAGAGCATTTGCTTAGGCAAAGGAAAAAAAATAAACCCCTCCAAACAGTTGTACTTCTTACTAACCATGTTTCCAGATGCAATTTCTGTTTGTTCAAAATGTATTTTAAGCATGACTTTGGACATTTTGTTCATTATGAGCAAAGAATACTGTTAACATTTATATGTTTTTAAAAGTGTACTGAAAAAAGGATATATATGTGTGTGTGTGTGTGTGTGTGTGTGTGTGTGTATATATATATATATATATATATATATATATATATATATATATATTTTCTCGGTGTTTTAAGCATAAGCATAGGAACTCCACATATTGACTGCCTGTTTTCTTACTAGAGCCTATAATGCATCCAAGAGAAAAGCAGGGAAGCTTTAGCCTGACCTGCCATCTTGGTTTTCATAAGCCAGGTTGAATGCCCAGGGCTCAAGGTAGCAGGAAGGTCTGAGGACCTTGAAAACATGTGGGTGGTGGGAGAATCTGCCCTCTTATGGAAATGGACAAACAAGATTAGGGGCCAAGTTGACCGTAAGAGGATATCGGATAGATATTTGGACTTGGAATTAAGAAACAGAAGCCAGGGGCCCACATTTATGAGCATGATGCTTAACTAAAAATATTTTTAAACACTTCAAAAAATAATGGGCAGTTTTCCTGATAACACCATGCGATGCCTTTACATGAGCTATGTCCTGCTCCTAAAACTGAACTCAAGGAGAGAACCAAGAACTAACTGTGGGATTACAGCTTCTGGGCTTGGTGGGTCTTTTCATTGGAAAACTTTAGGGAGGGGAAAGAAAAGCCTTGTTTTCAGAGAGACTTCCCAAAGCTGACAGTGCTAAGTCTTTACATGAATTGTCTAATTTAATGCTCTTAAGGCCCTGACAGGCAGGTAATAGTATCCCTGTTCTTCAGAAGAGAAAACTGAGACTCAGAGAGGTTAAGTAACTCACTCAATTGTTCTATTACTTGAAGTCACCCACCCAGTTCCAGCCATATATTAAGCTCTTGATCAGATCTTTCTAATTGTTGGCTTGGATTGATATTTATTTCTGCACTGGAGGTTTGAAGTGCTTGTTGAAAACTGGCAGGCACATTTTGCCAAGAAGTTGTTTTCAGAGCCCACAAAACCCAGTCACGAATAGGACATGCTGGTATTTCCAGGAGCTGAAGGTGACAGCAACTGCCTTTGAGGCCCATAGCAGCTCGGCTCCACCAACCCCTGAGAAAGAGTACAGGCAGCAATTGAAGGTAAAAGCTGCTTCAAATCAATGATAAGGTGTCACCTCCTCTGACCCTCCTTACCCACACCTTCTAGATGCCATCATTGATTGCAAGGTGCAGCTCATCCCAGCACTGAGCTCACAGGCATCCTTGTCAGAGAGCATTGGTTTGGGGTGTTTATGATCAGCATCCAATTAGCCTAAGGGGAAATTAAACAATTGGCTGGCAGCTCACTGATTAGCAATTATTTTCCCAGAAAGTTGGTAGAAGCCATGGTGACTGCTGAGCCTCAAATCCCCACGGCCTCTTAGTGACTTTGTGTAAAAATCCCCCATCTCTCTATGTTTCCCTCAAGAAGCTGCAGGTCTGTTGACAACCATTCTGGCCTTAGGTTTTCATCTTTGTACACTCTGCTGCCCCTATTTCTCCCTAAATCAGGTTCAATGTGTCATATACTATGGACACTAAATTATCATTCAGCTCTTTCCTCAAGCCCACCACCCAGAAGAGATACGCTGGTGGTTTTGTCCTAGGATGAGAGATGGATTTGTGCCAACATCTCTGTGTTCTTACCCTGTGTGATCCCAGATGCACATTGCTCAAGGGGCGCAGGGCTAAGGAGGCCAGTTCCCCTCCCAGCTACAACAACCTGGGCCACACAAGATTGAACCCAGGTGGCATACACTGGTCATGCAGGTCATGACTCTGGGATTCACAGATCGGTGTGAATCCCACCTCTACCATAACTATTTAGGCAAGTTAATTCATTCTGAATCCTAATGTCCTCATGAGTAAAATGAAAGAATGAAAACACCCACCTCAGAAGGTTATGATGAGGAAGAAGTTGGATATAGTATATGGAAACCACTCAGTGCACAATGTCTAGCCTAGATTAAGGGCTTAATAAATGGCACCCAGTACTGTTGCTGGGATTTTATTACAATTGATCATCTTGGGCTCATTATCATTACTTTTTAACCTGCTAACCTAGCTAAAGATCTTTTTCTTTTCTTTCTTTCTTTCTTTCTTTCTTTCTTTCTTTCTTTCTTTCTTTCTTTTTTTTCTTTGGCAACTAGATGACTGTAAAGAAAACTCAGAATTAATTTAAGGACCTAATCTGATCAGTAGGCAGTTAAAAATGACTGTCTCCTTGACCTCATAATTCGATCTCTCCTTTCTGTATATCCTTAGAATGTTGGTGGTATGTGCCCCATAGACAGCCTTGCATTGCTATTTAACCCTTTTCACATGTAGTTTTCTAATCAGACAAAACCTCTTTGAGGGCAAGGGTACTATTTTATACTTTGTAAGCATCTTCCTCTGTATCGGGCACAGTGTAGGGCACCTGGTGGTCACTCAGTAAAATATCAGAAGGATAGAAATATAAAGGAAAACCTCAATTGCTTACCTTAATTGGGCCTCTTGACCAGGTTCTCCAAGTGTAAGAGTTCCCTACCTGAGAGGAACTGAAGGGATAACTCTACTGTGTATCATACCATCTTATTTACTTGTTTCTTGTCTCTTAAAGTAGACACAGGCTATGATTAGAGGAAATAGCATTTTGTAAGCCACCAACACCAGCACTCAGCACAGATTCAGGCCCATAAGTACTCCAATATATATCCATAATTAAAGAGTTGATTTTACTTCTGTGAGGGATTCAAGACTCCAGGGGCTTAGAAGATGGTTCTTTCCTCCCCATTTCCCCACTGAGGTGGAGAAGACATGCTGTGGAGGTATCATAGGCCTCTCTTTGGGCTTTTGTACCTCCTGATTACATCCATGATCAGATAAAGAATTAGAAGTTTATTTCACTTCAGGATCTCTGGCCTCTAATATCAAAGTCAAAACCATGTTCACGTTTTCTTAAAGGTAGGAAATGTCACATTGTTTTCTTGCAGTGTTTCCAAGATAGTGAGATGTTTTGTTTTTGTTTTTGTTATTAGTTTCCAGAAGGAAAGCATGGTAGTGGTGGTCCTCCTTCATTCTCTGCTCCTGAACAGAAGTACAGTCTTACACTTCAGGAAAGAAAAGTGCATATGTCAGAGAGAAAATGCTACTAATGTATTAGTTCCTCGAAAATAAATCAACTCGTGAACAAGTCCTGAAAAAGAGACTGAGTTATAATTGTGTTTTTAAAAATATCATGCAATTGGGTACATCCAACTGAATTAAAGAAAACAATATGACGTGTATCAGAAATATGGAATTCCCTGCATCGGGCCAGATTTACCCTGCATTCTCTTGTCTGGACAATAGCTTGAAACTCGCATGGAGGAAGAAGCAATCGTCAGCAGTTGGAGGCTTCCTCTCCAGCCCCTTAAACCCTAAATTGACTCTTTCAGCTTTCAAAAGCAAACAGCAATCTCTAGGAAGTGACTTATTTCATAAAAGAAACTGCAACACAATGCCCTGATTGGGTTACTCTTTCTTACAGAATGAGAGCGCATTCACACGCCAGCAAAGCCTTCGGCCCCATTTCAAGAACTTCAATTTGACTCACAGAGTAAAAGTGGACTGTGGGGAGCGCACTTAAGACCCGTGGTTCAACATCAAAGGGGGAAATGTTCAAATATGTTAGAGACTCTACGCGAAGGGGTATTATGTGTCTCCACAGATAGGCTTGGGCATACAGGTGGAAAACATTTTTCCCCATTTGTCATGTTCCAAACGTCTCTGCTTTAAAGGAAAGCATGAAAATGGGGAGTTAAAAAACAACGCCCGCACCTTTCCTCAATGATTTCTGCATGTTTGCTACATTTGATGCAGACGTGTGTCCTACAATGGTTGAAAAAGGACTTTGATTCTGACCTTCTCCTGTCAAAAACAGCTACTGTCAAGAATAATCTAAAACAGCTTCATAAGGGACGCTTTAACTGATTAATCTCTGAAGGTCACACCATCTGTTTAGACTCTAACATCGGTGCCACTTGCAGAATAGCTAAACTTGTAAGGCCCCAGCAAGCTCGCTATGGGGAGCTCAGCTCCCAGGGGTAGTTACAGATAATTAGCACAGTTAAAAGTTCAGCCACTTCAGGTAGTTTTTACAATCCCATTTCTTCAAGCACAGGGGCCATGTCTCATCACAGTTCTCATCATCATCAAGAAAACACATTTATTCTCTATCAACTTGAGAGCTGACCTCAAGGGGAGCTGAGCGCACCCTCTCGGTGCCTCAGGAGTCGGCATCTGAGACAATGAAGCACAGGGGCCTTTGAGGATGGATGCAGAAACGCTGAATGGAGACAGGGAGACAAGATAGAGACTGTTGGAATAGAGTGGCTTAAGTGGTGCTCAAACAAAGGGACTAAAATTGTTATTATTTTGTAACTCACCTGTGGGCATTTCATCCACTCTGCTAGATAACGCTGTGCCACCATGTGACAAGTAGAAAATAGTGACTCGTTCCACAACTGACTGCAGAGTGGTTGATGTGCCAAGCACACGCTAGAAGTCGGGGAAACAAAGGCAATAGAACAGGGCCTCCTCTTTCAAGGCAGCAAGCCCTGGAACAACTACTCAGGAAACTGGCCAAGGGGGACCTAGGCAGGTGAGAATTGGTAGAATGGGAGCAGATTCCTCCTCTGCCCCATAAACACCTATTTGTTTTTTCAAATTGCAATCGGCACACTCACAACCAACATCTCTGGCTTTTATTTTCTTTTTTCAATCCTTTAGAATAGGAGGCGCTGCTAGAAGTGGAAAAGTTTCCAGGGAT